>NW_027480423.1:27500000-28125000 GCF_051401765.1 Calliopsis andreniformis
AACTATTCGATCTGGTGGAGCAACGCCCTAGGGTAAAGCCTAGGTTGCCCGGAACGTAGAAGTGACCATCACTTTCAAACTGTTTGCAATTAATCCTTTTATACGATGGAAAAACTGATGTATTTTTATTGCATTTTATACTTCCGGCGTTGACTTCTAAGGCCCTAACTATTCAATCTGTTAGAGCAACGCCCTAGGGTGAAGCCTAGGTTGTCCGGAACGTTGAAATGACGTTAACTTTCGTACTGGTCGCAATTACTCGTTTTATACGATTGAAAAACTGTTGTATTTATATTGTATTTTATGCTTCTGGCGTTGACTTCTTATGCCCTAACTATTCCATCTGGTGGAACAACGCCCTATGGTAAAGCCTAGGTTGCCCGGAACGTAGAAATGACCATCACTTTCAAGCTGGTTGCAATTAATCCTTTTATACGATGGAAAAACTGTTGTATTTTTATTGCATTTTATGCTTCGGCCATTGACTTCTAAGGCCCTAACTATTCAATCTGTTGGAGCAACGCCCTAGGGTGTAGCCTAGGTTGCCCGGAAAGTAGAAATGACCAAAACTTTCATACTGGTTGCAATTACTCGTTTTATATGATAGAAAAACTGTTGTATTTATATTGTATTTTATGCTTCTGGCGTTCACTTCTTAGGCCCTAACTATTCGATCTGGTGGAACAACGCCCTGGGGTGAAGCCTAGGTTGCCGGAACGTAGAAATGACCATAACTTTCACACTGGTTGCTATTATTCGTTTTATACGATGGAAAAACTGTTCTATTTATTTTGTATTTTATGCTTCTGGCGTTGACTTCTAAGGCACTAACTATTCGATCTGGTGGAGCAACGCCCTAGAGTGAAGCCTAAGTTGCCCGGAACGTAGCAATTACCATCACTTTCAAACTGGTTGCAAATATTCCTGTTATATGATGGAAAAACTGTTGTATTTTTACTGCATTTTATGCTTCGGGCATTAACTTCTGAGGCCCCAACTATTTAATCTGTAAGAGCAACGCCCTATGGTGTAGCCCAGGTTGCCCGTAAAGTAGAAATGACCCTAGCTTTCATACTGGTTGCAATTATTCGTTTTGTATGATGGAAAAACTGTTGTATTTATATTGTATTTTTTGCTTCTGGCGTTCACTTCTTAGGCCCTAACTATTCGATCTGGTGGAGTAACGCCCTATGGTGAAGCCTAGGTTGACCGGAACGTAGAAATGACCATAATTTTCACACCGGTAGCAATTATTCGTTTTACACGAAGGAAAATCTGTTCTTTTTATTTTGTATTTTATGCATCGGGCGTTGACCTCTAAGGCTCTAACTACTCAATCTGTTGGAGCAACGCCCTAGGGTGAAGCCTAGGTTGCCCGGAAAGTAGAAATGACGTTAACATTCACACTGGTTGCTATTGTTCGTTCTATACGATGGAAAAACTGTTATATTTATATTGTGTTTTATGCTTCGGGCATTGACTTCTAAGGCCCTAGCTGTTTGATCTGTTGGAGCAACGCCCTAGAGTGAAGCCTAGGTTGCCCGGAACGTAGAAATGACCATAACTCTCACACTGGTTGCTATTATACGTTTTATACAATGCAAAAACTGTTCTATTTATTTTGTATTTTATGCTTCGGGCGTCGACTTCCAAGGCCCTAACTGTTTTATCTGGTGGAGCAACGCCCTAGAGTGAAGCCTAGGTTGCCCGGAAGGTAGAAGTGACCATAACTTTCACACTGGTTGCTATTAGTCGTTCTATACGATGGAAAAACTGTTGTATTTATATTGTATTTTATGCTTCTGGCGTTGACTTCTTATGCCGTAACTATTCCATCTGGTGGAACAACGCCCTATGGTAAAGCCTAGGTTGCCCGGAACGTAGAAATGACCATCACTTTCAAGCTGGTTGCAATTAATCCTTTTATACGATGGAAAAACTGTTGTATTTTTATTGCATTTTATGCTTCGGCCATTGACTTCTAAGGCCCTAACTATTCAGTCTGTTGGAGCAACGCCCTAGGGTGTAGCCTAGGTTGCCCGGAAAGTAGAAATGACCACAACTTTCATACTGGTTGCAATTACTCGTTTTATATGATAGAAAAACTGTTGTATTTATATTGTATTTTATGCTTCTGGCGTTCACTTCTTTGGCCCTAACTATTCGATCTGGTGGAACAACGCCCTGGGGTGAAGACTAGGCTGCCGGAACGTAGAAATGACCATAACTTTCAAACTGGTTGCAAATATTCCTGTTATATGATGGAAAAACTGTTGTATTTTTATTGCATTTTATGCCTCGGGCATTAACTTCTAAGGCCCCAACTATTTAATCTGTAAGAGCAACGCCCTATGGTGTAGCCCAGGTTGCCCGTAAAGTAGAAATGACCCTAGCTTTCATACTGGTTGCAATTATTCGTTTTGTATGATGGAAAAACTGTTGTATTTATATTGTATTTTATGCTTCTGGCGTTCACTTCTTAGGCCCTAACTATTCGATCTTCGTGGAGTAACGCCCTATGGTGAAGCCTAGGTTGACCGGAACGTAGAAATAACCATAATTTTCACACCGGTAGCAATTATTCGTTTTACACGATGGAGAATCTGTTCTTTTTATTTTGTATTTTATGCATCGGGCGTTGACCTCTAAGGCTCTAACTACTCAATCTGTTGGAGCAACGCCCTAGGGTGAAGCCTAGGTTGCCCGGAAAGTAGAAATGACGTTAACTTTCACACTGGTTGCTATTATTCGTTCTATACGATGGAAAAACTGTTATATTTATATTGTATTTTATGCTTCGGGCATTGACTTCTAAGGCCCTAGCTGTTTGATCTGTTGGAGCAACGCCCTAGAGTGAAGCCTAGGTTGCACGGAACGTAGAAATGACCATAACTCTCACACTGGTTGCTATTATTCGTTTTATGCAATGGAAAAGCTGTTCTATTTATTTTGTATTTTACGCTTCGGGCGTTGACTTCCAAGGCCCTAACTGTTTTATCTGGTGGAGCAACGCCCTAGAGTGAAGCCCAGGTTGCCCGAACGTAGAAATGACCATAACCTTCACACTGGTTGCTATTATTCGTTTTATACAATGGAAAAACTGTTCTATTTATTTTGTATTTTATGCTTCGGTCGTTGACTTCTAAGGCCCTAACTGTTTGATCTGGTGGAGCAACGCCCTATAGTGAAGCCTAGGTTGCCCGGAACGTAGAAGTGACCATAACTTTCACACTGGTTGCTATTATTCGTTCTATACGATGGAAAAACTGTTATATTTATATTGTATCTTATGCTTCTGGCGTTGACTTCTTAGGCCCTAACAATTCGATCTGGTGGAACAACGCCCTAGAGTGAAGCCTAGGTTGCCTGGAACGTACAAATGACCATCACTTTCACACGGGTTGCAATTATTCCTGTTATAGGACGGAAAGACTGTTGTATTTTTATTGTATTTTATGCTGCTGGCGTTCACTTCTTAGGCCCTAACTATTCGATCTGGTGGAACAACGACCTGGGGTGAAGCCTAGATTGCCCGGAACGTAGAAATAACCATAACTTTCACACTGGTTGGAATTATTCGTTTTATGCGATGGAAAAGCTGTTGTATTTATATCGTATTTTATGCTTCTGGCGTTGACTTCTTGGGCCGTAACTTTTCGATCTGGTGGAGCAACGCCCTGGAGAAAAGCCTAGGTTGCGCGGAACGTAGAATTGGACATCACTTTCAAACTGGTTGCAATTGTTCCTGTTATATGATGGAAACACTGTTGTATTTTTATTGCATTTTATGCTTCGGGCGTTGACTTCTAAGGCCCTAACTATTCTATCTGGTGGAGCACCGCCCTAGAGTGAAGCCTAGGTTGCCCGGAACGTAGAAGTGACCATCACTTTCAAACTGGTTGCAATTAATCCTTTTATACGATGGAAAAACTGATGTATTTTTGTTGCATTTTATGCTTCCGGCGTTGACTTCTAAGGCCCTAACTATTCAATCTGTTGGAGCAACGCCCTAGGGTGAAGCCTAGGTTGTCCGGAACGTAGAAATGACGTTAACTTTCGTACTGGTTGCAATTACTCGTTTTATACGATTGAAAAACTGTTGTATTTATATCGTATTTTATGCTTCTGGCGTTGCCTTCTTAGGCCCTAACTGTTCGATCTGGTGGAACAACGCCGTAGAGTGAAGCCTAGGTTACCCGGAACGTAGAGATGTCCAGTACTTTCACACTGTTTGCAGTTAGTCCTGCTATACGATGGAAAAACTGTTGCATCTTTATTGAATTTTATGCTTCTGGCGTTGACTTCTAAGGCCCTGACTATTCTATCAGGTGGATCAACGCCCTAGTGTGAAGCCTAGGTTGCCCGGAACGTAGAAGTGACCATAACTTTCACTCTGGTTGCTATTATTCGTTCTATACGATGGAAAAACTGTTATATTTATATTGCATCTTATGCTTCTGGCGTTGACTTCTTAGGCCCTAACAATTCGATCTGGTGGAACAACGCCCTAGAGTGAAGCCTAGGTTGCCCGAAACGTAGAAATGACGTTAACTTTCATACTGGTTGCAATTATTCGTTTTATACGATGGAAAAACAGTTCTATTTATTTTGTATTTTATGCTTCGGCCGTTGACTTCTAAGGCACTAACTATTCGATCTGGTGGAACAACGACCTGGGGTGAAGCCTAGGTTACCCGGAACGCAGAAATGACCAGTACTTTCACACTGTTTGCAGTTATTCCTGCTATACGATGGAAAAACTGTTGCATCTTTATTGAATTTTATGCTTCTGGCGTTGATTTCTTAGGCCCTAACTACTCAATCTGGTGGAACAACGCCCTAGAGTGAGGCCTAGGTTGCCCGGAACGTAGAAATGACCATCACTTCCATACTGGTAGCAATTATTCGTTTTATACGATGGAAAAGCTGTTGTCTTTATAGTGTATTTTATGCTTCCGGTGTTGACTTCTTAGACCCTAACTCTTCGATCTGGTGGAGCAACGCCTCAGAGTTGAGTCTAGGGCGCCCGAAACGTCGAAATGGTCGTTACTTTCGCACTGGTTGCAGTTGGTTATGCTATACAATGGAAAAACTGTTGTATTTATACTGTATTTTATGCTTCTGGCGTTGACTTCTAAGGCCGTAGCTATTCGATGTGGTGGAGCAACGCCCTAGAGTGAAGCCTAGGTTGCCCGGAACGTAGAAATGCCTATTACTTTCACACTGGTTGAAATTATTAGTTTTATACGATGGAAAAACTGTTCTATTTATTTTGTATTTTATGCTTCGGGCGTTGACTTCTAAGGCCCTAACTATTCCATCTGGTGGAACAACGACCTAGGGTGAAGCCTAGGTTGCCCGGAACGTAGAAATGACCATAACTTTCACACCGGTAGCAATTATACGTTTTATACAATGGAAAAACTGTACTATTTACTTTGTATTTTATGCTTCGGGCGTTGACTTCTAAGGCCCTAGCTATTCGATCTGGTGGAGCAACGCCCTAGAGTGAAGCCTAGGTTGCCCGGAACGTAGAAGTGACGTTAACTTTCATACTGGTTGCAATTACTCGTTTTATACGATTGAAAAACTGTTATATTTATATTGTATTTTATGCTTCTGGCGTTGACTTCTTATGCCCTAACTATTCCATCTGGTGGAACAACGCCCTATGGCGAAGCCTAGGTTGCCCGGAACGTAGTAATGACCATAACTTTCACACCGGTAGCAATTAATCGTTTCATACGATGGAAAAACTGTTCTATTTATATTGTATCTTATGCTTCTGGCGTTGACTTCTTAGGCCCTATCAATTCGATCTGGTGGAACAACGACCTAGGGTGAAGCCTAGGTTGCCCGGAACATAGAAATGACCATAACTTTCACACCGGTAGCAATTATTCGTTTTATACGATGGAAAAACTGTTCTATTTATTTTGTATTTTATGCTTCGGGTGTTGACTTCTAAGGCCCGAACTATTCAATCTGTTGGAGCGACGCCCTAGGGTGAAGCCTAGGTTGCTCGGAACGTAGAAATGACGTTAACTTTCATACTGGTTGCAATTACTCGTTTTATACGATTGAAAAACTGTAGTATTTATATTGTAATTTATGCTTCTGGCGTTGACTTCTTATGCCCTAACTATTCCATCTGGTGGAACAACGCCCTATGGTGAAGCCTAGGTTGCCCGGAACGTAGAAATGACCATAACTTTCACACCGGTAGCAATTAATCGTTTCATACGATGGAAAAACTGTTCTATTTATATTGTATCTTATGCTTCTGGCGTTGACTTCTTAGGCCCTATCAATTCGATCTGGTAGAACAACGACCTAGGGTGAAGCCTAGGTTGCCCGGAACATAGAAATGACCATAACTTTCACACCGGTAGGAATTATTCGTTTTATACGATGGAAAAACTGTTCTATTTATTTTGTATTTTATGCTTCGGGCGTTGACTTCTTAGGCCGTAACTTTTCGATCTGGTGGAGCAACGCCCTGGAGTAAAGCCTAGGTTGCGCGGAACGTAGAATTGGACATCACTTTCAAACTGGTTGCAATTATTCCTGTTATATGATGGAAACACTGTTGTATTTTTATTGCATTTTATGCTTCGGGCATTGACTTCTAAGGTCCTAACTATTCTATCTGGTGGAGCACCGCCCTAGAGTGAAGCCTAGGTTGCCCGGAACGTAGAAATGACCATCACTTTCAAACTGGTTGCAATTATTCCTGTTATATGATGGAAAAACTGTTGTATTTTTATTGTATTTTATGCTTCGGGCATTGACTTCTAAGGTCCTAACTATTCAATCTGTTGGAGCAACGCCCTAGGGCGAAGCCTAGGTTGCGCGGAAAGTAGAAATGACAATAACTTTCACACTCGTGCAATTATTCGTTTTATACGATGGAAAAGCTGTTGCATCTTTATTGTATTTTATGCTTCTGTCGTTGACGTCTAAGGCCGTAGCTATTAGATGTGGTGGAGCAACGCCCTAGAGTGAAGCCTAGGTTGCCCGGAACGTAGAAATGACCATCACTTTCAAACTGGTTGCAATTAATCCTTTCATACGATGGAAAAACTGTTGTATTTTTATTGCATTTTATGCTTCGGGCATTAACTTCTAAGGCCCTAACTATTCAATCTGTAAGAGCAACGCCCTAGGGTGTAGCCTAGGTTGCCCGTAAAGTAGAAATGACCCTAGCTTTCATACTGGTTGCAATTATTCGTTTTGTATGATGGAAAAACTGTTGTATTTATATTGTATCTTATGCTTCTGGCGTTGACTTCTTAGGCCCTAACAATTCGATCTGGTGGAACAACGCCCTAGAGTGAAGCCTAGGTTGCCTGGAACGTACAAATGACCATCACTTTCACACGGGTTGCAATTATTCCTGTTATAGGACGGAAAGACTGTTGTATTTTTATTGTATTTTATGCTGCTGGCGTTCACTTCTTAGGCCCTAACTATTCGATCTGGTGGAACAACGACCTGGGGTGAAGCCTAGATTGCCCGGAACGTAGAAATGACCATAACTTTCACACTGGTTGGAATTATTCGTTTTATGCGATGGAAAAGCTGTTGTATTTATATCGTATTTTATGCTTCTGGCGTTGACTTCTTGGGCCGTAACTTTTCGATCTGGTGGAGCAACGCCCTGGAGAAAAGCCTAGGTTGCGCGGAACGTAGAATTGGACATCACTTTCAAACTGGTTGCAATTGTTCCTGTTATATGATGGAAACACTGTTATATTTTTATTGCATTTTATGCTTCGGGCGTTGACTTCTAAGGCCCTAACTATTCGATCTGGTGGAGCACCGCCCTAGAGTGAAGCCTAGGTTGCCCGGAACGTAGAAGTGACCATCACTTTCAAACTGGTTGCAATTAATCCTTTTATACGATGGAAAAACTGATGTATTTTTGTTGCATTTTATGCTTCCGGCGTTGACTTCTAAGGCCCTAACTATTCAATCTGTTGGAGCAACGCCCTAGGGTGAAGCCTAGGTTGTCCGGAACGTAGAAATGACGTTAACTTTCGTACTGGTTGCAATTACTCGTTTTATACGATTGACAAACTGTTGTATTTATATCGTATTTTATGCTTCTGGCGTTGCCTTCTTAGGCCCTAACTGTTCGATCTGGTGGAACAACGCCCTAGAGTGAAGCCTAGGTTACCCGGAACGTAGAGATGTCCAGTACTTTCACACTGTTTGCAGTTAGTCCTGCTATACGATGGAAAAACTGTTGCATCTTTATTGAATTTTATGCTTCTGGCGTTGACTTCTAAGGCCCTGACTATTCTATCAGGTGGATCAACGCCCTAGTGTGAAGCCTAGGTTGCCCGGAACGTAGAAGTGACCATAACTTTCACTCTGGTTGCTATTATTCGTTCTATACGATGGAAAAACTGTTATATTTATATTGTATCTTATGCGTCTGGCGTTGACTTCTTAGGCCCTAACAATTCGATCTGGTGGAACAACGCCCTAGAGTGAAGCCTAGGTTGCCCGAAACGTAGAAATGACGTTAACTTTCATACTGGTTGCAATTATTCGTTTTATACGGTGGAAAAACAGTTCTATTTATTTTGTATTTTATGCTTCGGCCGTTGACTTCTAAGGCACTAACTATTCGATCTGGTGGAACAACGACCTGGGGTGAAGCCTAGGTTACCCGGAACGCAGAAATGACCAGTACTTTCACACTGTTTGCAGTTATTCCTGCTATACGATGGAAAAACTGTTGCATCTTTATTGAATTTTATGCTTCTGGCGTTGATTTCTTAGGCCCTAACTACTCAATCTGGTGGAACAACGCCCTAGAGTGAGGCCTAGGTTGCCCGGAACGTAGAAATGACCATCACTTCCATACTGGTAGCAATTATTCGTTTTATACGATGGAAAAGCTGTTGTTTTTATAGTGTATTTTATGCTTCCGGTGTTGACTTCTTAGACCCTAACTCTTCGATCTGGTGGAGCAACGCCTCAGAGTTGAGTCTAGGGCGCCCGAAACGTCGAAATGGTCGTTACTTTCGCACTGGTTGCAGTTGGTTATGCTATACAATGGAAAAACTGTTGTATTTATACTGTATTTTATGCTTCTGGCGTTGACTTCTAAGGCCGTAGCTATTCGATGTGGTGGAGCAACGCCCTAGAGTGAAGCCTAGGTTGCCCGGAACGTAGAAATGCCTATTACTTTCACACTGGTTGAAATTATTAGTTTTATACGATGGAAAAACTGTTCTATTTATTTTGCATTTTATGCTTCGGGCGTTGACTTCTAAGGCCCTAACTATTCCATCTGGTGGAACAACGACCTAGGGTGAAGCCTAGGTTGCCCGGAACGTAGAAATGACCATAACTTTCACACCGGTAGCAATTATACGTTTTATACAATGGAAAAACTGTACTATTTACTTTGTATTTTATGCTTCGGGCGTTGACTTCTAAGGCCCTAGCTATTCGATCTGGTGGAGCAACGCCCTAGAGTGAAGCCTAGGTTGCCCGGAACGTAGAAGTGACGTTAACTTTCATACTGGTTGCAATTACTCGTTTTATACGATTGAAAAACTGTTGTATTTATATTGTATTTTATGCTTCTGGCGTTGACTTCTTATGCCCTAACTATTCCATCTGGTGGAACAACGCCCTATGGCGAAGCCTAGGTTGCCCGGAACGTAGTAATGACCATAACTTTCACACCGGTAGCAATTAATCGTTTCATACGATGGAAAAACTGTTCTATTTATATTGTATCTTATGCTTCTGGCGTTGACTTCTTAGGCCCTATCAATTCGATCTGGTGGAACAACGACCTAGGGTGAAGCCTAGGTTGCCCGGAACATAGAAATGACCATAACTTTCACACCGGTAGCAATTATTCGTTTTATACGATGGAAAAACTGTTCTATTTATTTTGTATTTTATGCTTCGGGTGTTGACTTCTAAGGCCCTAACTATTCAATCTGTTGGAGCGACGCCCTAGGGTGAAGCCTAGGTTGCTCGGAACGTAGAAATGACGTTAACTTTCATACTGGTTGCAATTACTCGTTTTATACGATTGAAAAACTGTAGTATTTATATTGTAAATTATGCTTCTGGCGTTGACTTCTTATGCCCTAACTATTCCATCTGGTGGAACAACGCCCTATGGTGAAGCCTAGGTTGCCCGGAACGTAGAAATGACCATAACTTTCACACCGGTAGCAATTAATCGTTTCATACGATGGAAAAACTGTTCTATTTATATTGTATCTTATGCTTCTGGCGTTGACTTCTTAGGCCCTATCAATTCGATCTGGTAGAACAACGACCTAGGGTGAAGCCTAGGTTGCCCGGAACATAGAAATGACCATAACTTTCACACCGGTAGGAATTATTCGTTTTATACGATGGAAAAACTGTTCTATTTATTTTGTATTTTATGCTTCGGGTGTTGACTTCTAAGGCCCTAACTATTCAATCTGGTGGAACAACGCCCTAGAGTGAGGCCTAGGTTGCCCGGAACGTAGAAATGACCATCACTTCCATACTGGTAGCAATTATTCGTTTTATACGATGGAAAAACAGTTGTGTTTATACTGTATTTTATGCTTCTGGCGCTGACTTCTGAGGCCGTAGCTATTCGTTGTGGTGGAGCAACGCCCTAGAGTGAAGCAAAGGTTGCCCGGAACGTAGAAATGACCATCACTTTCAAACTGGTTGCAATTATTCCTGTTATAGGATGGAAGAACTGTTGCCTTTATATTGTATTTTATGCTGCTGGCATTCACTTCTTGGGCCCTAACTATTCGACCTGGTGGAGCAACGACCTGGGGTGAAGCCTAGGTTGCCCGGAACGTAGAAATAACCATAACTTTCACACTGGTTGCAATTATTCGTTTTATACGATGGAAAAACTGTTCTATTTATTTTGTATTTAATGCTTCGGGCGTTGGCTTCTAAGGCCCTAACTGTTTGATCTGGTGGAGCAACGCCCTACAGTGAAGCCTAGGTTGCCCGGAACGTAGAAATGAGCATAACTTTCACACTGGCTGCTATTATTCGTTTTATACGATGGAAAAGCTGTTGTTTTTATATTGTATTTTATGCTTCCGGTGTTGACTTCTTAGACCCTAACTCTTCGATCTGGTGGAGCAACGCCTCAGAGTTGTGTCTAGGACGCCCGAAACGTCGAAATGATCGTTACTTTCGCACTGGTTGCAATTGGTTATGCTATACAATGGAAAAACTGTTGTATTTATACTGTATTTTATGCTTCGGGCGTAGACTTCTTAGGCCCTAACAATTCGATCTGGTGGAACAACGCCCTAGAGTGAAGCCTAGGTTGCCTGGAACGTACAAATGACCATCACTTTCACAAGGGTTGCAATTATTCCTGTTATAGGACGGAAAGACTCTTGTATTTTTATTGTATTTTATGCTTCAGGCGTTGACTTCTGAGGCCGTTGCTATTCGATGTAGTGGAAGAACGCCATAGAGTGAAGCCTAGGTTGCCCGGAACGTAGAAATGACCATAACTATCATACTGGTTGCAATTATTCGTTTTATACGTTGGAAAAACTGTTGTATTTATATTGTATGTTATGCTTCTGGCGTTGACTTCTAAGGCACTAACTATTCGATCTGGTGGAGCAACGCCCTAGAGTGACGCCAAGGTTGCCCGGAACGTAGAAATGACCATCACTTTCAAACTGGTTGCAATTATTCCGGTTATATGGTGGAAAAACTGTTATATTTATATTGCATCTTATGCTTCTGGCGTTGACTTCTAAGGCCCTAACTATTCAATCTGTTGGAGCAACGCCCTAGCGTGAAGCCTAGGTTGCCCGGAACGTAGAAATGACCATAACTTTCACACTGGTTGCTATTATTCGTTTTATACAATGGAAAAACTGTTCTATTTATTTTGTATTTTATGCTTCGGGCGTTGACTTCTAAGGCCCTAACTGTTTGATCTGGTGGAGCAACGCCGTAGAGTGAAGCCTAGGTTGCCCGGAACGTAGAAGTGACCATAACTTTCACACTGGTTGCTATTATTCGTTCTATACGATGGAAAAACTGTT
Source organism: Calliopsis andreniformis (assembly GCF_051401765.1). Classification (NCBI taxonomy): domain Eukaryota; kingdom Metazoa; phylum Arthropoda; class Insecta; order Hymenoptera; family Andrenidae; genus Calliopsis; species Calliopsis andreniformis. The sequence continues at coordinate 27,512,069 of NW_027480423.1, forward strand.
ATATTTATATTGTATCTTATGCTTCTGGCGTTGACTTCTTAGGCCCTAACAATTCGATCTGGTGGAACAGCGCCCTAGAGAGAAGCCTAGGTTGCCTGGAACGTACAAATGACCATCACTTTCACAAGGGTTGCAATTATTCCTGTTATAGGACGGCAAGACTGTTGTATTTTTATTGTATTTTATGCTTCAGGCGTTGACTTCTGAGGCCGTTGCTATTCGATGTAGTGGAAGAACGCCATAGAGTGAAGCCTAGGTTGCCCGGAACGTAGAAATGACCATAACTATCATACTGGTTGCAATTATTCGTTTTATACGTTGGAAAAACTGTTGTATTTATATTGTATGTTATGCTTCTGGCGTTGACTTCTAAGGCACTAACTATTCGATCTGGTGGAGCAACGCCCTAGAGTGACGCCAAGGTTGCCCGGAACGTAGAAATGACCATCACTTTCAAACTGGTTGCAATTATTCCGGTTATATGGTGGAAAAACTGTTATATTTATATTGCATCTTATGCTTCTGGCGTTGACTTCTAAGGCCCTAACTATTCAATCTGTTGGAGCAACGCCCTAGCGTGAAGCCTAGGTTGCCCGGAACGTAGAAATGACCATAACTTTCACACTGGTTGCTATTATTCGTTTTATACAATGGAAAAACTGTTCTATTTATTTTGTATTTTATGCTTCGGGCGTTGACTTCTAAGGCCCTAACTGTTTGATCTGGTGGAGCAACGCCGTAGAGTGAAGCCTAGGTTGCCCGGAACGTAGAAGTGACCATAACTTTCACACTGGTTGCTATTATTCGTTCTATACGATGGAAAAACTGTTATATTTATATTGTATCTTATGCTTCTGGCGTTGACTTCTTAGGCCCTAACAATTCGATCTGGTGGAACAGCGCCCTAGAGAGAAGCCTAGGTTGCCTGGAACGTACAAATGACCATCACTTTCACAAGGGTTGCAATTATTCCTGTTATAGGACGGCAAGACTGTTGTATTTTTATTGTATTTTATGCTTCAGGCGTTGACTTCTGAGGCCGTTGCTATTCGATGTAGTGGAAGAACGCCATAGAGTGAAGCCTAGGTTGCCCGGAACGTAGAAATGACCATAACTAACATACTGGTTGCAATTATTCGTTTTATACGTTGGAAAAACTGTTGTATTTATATTGTATGTTATGCTTCTGGCGTTGACTTCTAAGGCACTAACTATTCGATCTGGTGGAGCAACGCCCTAGTGTGAAGCCAAGGTTGCCCGGAACGTAGAAATGACCATCACTTTCAAACTGGTTGCAATTATTCCGGTTGTATGATGGAAAAACTGTTATATTTATATTGTATCTTATGCTTCTGGCGTTGACTTCTAAGGCCCTAACTATTCAATCTGTTGGAGCAACGCCCTAGCGTGAAGCCTAGGTTGCCCGGAACGTAGAAATGACCATAACTTTCACACTGGTTGCTATTATTCGTTTTATACAATGGAAAAACTGTTCTATTTATTTTGCATTTTATGCTTCGGGCGTTGACTTCAAGGCCCTAACTGTTTGATCTGGTGGAGCAACGCACTAGAGTGAAGCCTAGGTTGCCCGGAACGTAGAAGTGGCCATAACTTTCACACTGGTTGCTATTATTCGTTCTATACGATGGAAAAACTGTTATATTTATATTGTATCTTATGCTTCTGGCGTTGACTTCTTAGGCCCTAACAATTCGATCTGGTGGAACAACGCCCTAGAGTGCAGCCTAGGTTGCCTGGAACGTACAAATGACCATCACTTTCACAAGGGTTGCAATTATTCCTGTTACAGGACGGAAAGACTGTTGTATTTTTATTGTATTTTATGCTTCAGGCGTTGACTTCTGAGGCCGTTGCTATTCGATGTAGTGGAAGAACGCCATAGAGTGATGCCTAGGTTGCCCGGAACGTAGAAATGACCATAACTATCATACTGGTTGCAATTATTCGTTTTATACGTTGGAAAAACTGTTGTATTTATATTGTATGTTATGCTTCTGGCGTTGACGTCTAAGGCACTAACTATTCGATCTGGTGGAGCAACGCCCTAGTGTGAAGCCAAGGTTGCCCGGAACGTAGAAATGACCATCACTTTCAAACTGGTTGCAATTATTCCTGTTATATGATGGAAAAACTGTTGTATTTTTATTGCATTTTATGCTTCGGGCATTAACTTCTAAGGCCCCAACTATTTAATCTGTAAGAGCAACGCCCTATGGTGTAGCCCAGGTTGCCCGTAAAGTAGAAATGACCCTAGCTTTCATACTTGTTGCAATTATTCGTTTTGTATGATGGAAAAACTGTTGTATTTATATTGTATTTTATGCTTCTGGCGTTCACTTCTTAGGCCCTAACTATTCGATCTGGTGGAGTAACGCTCTATGGTGAAGCCTAGGTTGACCGGAACGTAGAAATGACCATAATTTTCACACCGGTAGCAATTATTCGTTTTACACGATGGAAAATCTGTTCTTTTTATTTTGTATTTTATGCATCGGGCGTTGACCACTAAGGCTCTAACTACTCAATCTGTTGGAGCAACGCCCTACGGTGAAGCCTAGGTTGCCCGGAAAGTAGAAATGACGTTAACTTTCACACTGGTTGCAATTAATCCTTTTATACGATGGAAAAACTGTTGTATTTTTATTGCATTTTATGCTTCGGCCATTGACTTCTAAGGCCCTAACTATTCAATCTGTTGGAGCAACGCCCTAGGGTGTAGCCTAGGTTGCCCGGAAAGTAGAAATGACCACAACTTTCATACTGGTTGCAATTACTCGTTTTATATGATAGAAAAACTGTTGTATTTATATTGTATTTTATGCTTCTGGCGTTCACTTCTTAGGCCCTAACTATTCGATCTGGTGGAACAACGCCCTGGGGTGAAGCCTAGCTTGCCGGAACGTAGAAATGACCATAACTTTCACACTGGTTGCTATTATTCGTTTTATACGATGGAAAAACTGTTCTATTTATTTTGTATTTTATGCTTCTGGCGTTGACTTCTAAGGCGCTAACTATTCGATCTGGTGGAGCAACGCCCTAGAGTGAAGCCTAAGTTGCCCGGAACGTAGCAATTACCATCACTTTCAAACTGGTTGCAAATATTCCTGTTATATGATGGAAAAACTGTTGTATTTTTATTGCATTTTATGCTTCGGGCATTAACTTCTAAGGCCCCAACTATTTAATCTGTAAGAGTAACGCCCTATGGTGTAGCCCAGGTTGCCCGTAAAGTAAAAATGACCCTAGCTTTCATACTGGTTGCAATTATTCGTTTTGTATGATGGAAAAACAGCTGTATTTATATTGTATTTTATGCTTCTGGCGTTCACTTCTTAGGCCCTAGCTATTCGATCTGGTGGAGTAACGCCCTATGGTGAGGCCTATGTTGACCGGAACGTAGAAATGACCATAATTTTCACACCGGTAGCAATTATTCGTTTTACACGATGGAAAATCTGTTCTTTTTATTTTGTATTTTATGCATCGGGCGTTGACCTGTAAGGCTCTAACTACTCAATCTGTTGGAGCAACGCCCTAGGGTGAATCCTAGGTTGCCCGGAAAGTAGAAATGACGTTAACTTTCACACTGGTTGCTATTATTCGTTCTATACGATGGAAAAACTGTTATATTTATATTGTATTTTATGCTTCGGGCATTGACTTCTAAGGCCCTAGCTGTTTGATCTGTTGGAGCAACGCCCTAGAGTGAAGCCTAGGTTGCCCGGAACGTAGAAATGACCATAACTCTCATACTGGTTGCAATTATTCGTTTTATACGATGGAAAAACTGTTGTGTTTATATTGTATTTTATGCTTCTGGCGTTGACTTCTAAGGCACTAACTATTCGATCTGGTGGAGCAACGCCCTAGAGTAAAGCCTAGGTTGCCCGGAACGTAGAAATGACCATCACTTTCAAAGTGGTTGCAATTAATCCTTTTGTACGATGGAAAAGCTGTTGTATTTTTATTGCATTTTATGCTTCCGGCGTTGACTTCTAAGGCCCTAACTATTCAATCTGTTGGAGCAACGCCCTAGAGTGAAAGCTAGGTTGCCCGGAACGTAGAAATGACCATAACTATCACACTGGTTGCTATTATTCGTTTTATACAATGGAAAAACTGTTCTATTTATTTTGTATCTTATGCTTCTGGCGTTGACTTCTTAGGCCCTAACAATTCGATCTGGTGGAACAACGCCCTAGAGTGAAGCCTAGGTTGCCTGGTACGTCCAAATGACCATCACTTTCACACGGGATGCAATTATTCCTGTTATAGGACGGAAAGACTGTTGTATTTTTATTGTATTTTATGCTGATGGCGTTCACTTCTTAGGCCCTAACTATTCGATCTGGTGGAACAACGACCTGGGGTGAAGCCTAGGTTGCCCGGAACGTAGAAATGACCATAACTTTCACACTGGTTGCAATTATTCGTTTTATACGATGGAAAAGCTGTTGTATTTATATCGTATTTTATGCTTCTGGCGTTGACTTCTTGGGCCGTAACTTTTCGATCTGGTGGAGCAACGCCCTGGAGTAAAGCCTAAGTTGCGCGGAACGTAGAATTGGACATCACTTTCAAACTGGTTGCAATTATTCCTGTTATATGATGGAAACACTGTTGTATTTTTATTGCATTTTATGCTTCGGGCGTTGACTTCTAAGGCCCTAGCTATTCGATCTGGTGGAGCACCGCCCTAGAGTGAAGCCTAGGTTGCCCGGAACGTAGAAATGACCATCACTTTCAAACTGGTTGCAATTATTCCTGTTATATGATGGAAAAACTGTTGTATATATATTGTATTTTACGCTTCGGGCGTTGACTGCTAAGGCCCTAACGATTCAATCTGTTGGATCAGCGCCCTAGAGTGAAGCCTAGGTTGCTCGGAATGTAGAAATGACCATAACATTCACACTGGTTGAAATTATTCGTTTAATACGATAGAAAAGCTGTTGCATCTTCATTGTATTTTATGATTCTGGCGTTGACTTTTAAGGCCCTAACTATTCGATCTGGTGGAGCAACGCCCTAGAGTGAAGCCTAGGTTGCCCGGAACGTAGAAATGACCATCACTTTCAAGCTGGTTGCAATTAATCCTTTTATACGATGGAAAAACTGTTGTATTTTTATTGCATTTTATGCTTCTGGCGTTGACTTCTAATGCACTAACTATTCGATTTGGCGGAGCAACGCCCTAGAGTGAAGCCGAGGTTTCCCGGAACGTAGAAATGACCATCACTTTCAAACTGGTTGCAATTATTCCTGTTATATGATGGAAAAACTGTTGTATTTTTATTGCATTTTATGCTTCGGGCATTGACTTCTATGGCCCTAACTATTCAATCTGCTGGAGCAACGCCCTATGGTGTAGGCTAGGTTGCCCGGAAAGTAGAAATGACCATAACCTTCATACTGGTTGCAATTATTCGGTTGATACGATGGAAAAACTGTTCTATTTATTTTGTATTTTATGCTTCGGGCGTTCACTTCTAAGGAACTAACTGTTTGATCTGGTGGAGCAACGCCCTAGAGTGAAGCCTAGGTTGCCCGGAACGTAGAAATGACCATAACTTTCACACTGGATGCTATTATTCGTTCTATACGATGGAAAAACTGTTATATATATATTGTATCTTATGCTTCTGGCGTTGACTTCTTAGGCCCTAACAATTCGATCTGGTGGAACAACGCCCTAGAGTGAAGCCTAGGTTGCCTGGAACGTACAAATGTCCATCACTTCCACACGGGTTGCAATTACTCCTGTTATAGGATGGAAAGACTGTTGTATTTTTATTGAATTTTATGCTTCAGGCGTTGACTTCTGAGGCCGTAGCTATTCGATGTGGTAGAAGAACGCCATAGAGTGAAGCCTAGGTTGCCCGGAACGTAGAAATGACCATAACTTTCATACTGGTTGCAATTATTCGTTTTATATGATGGAAGGACTGTTGTATTTATATTGTATTTTATGCTGTTGGCGTTCACTTCTTAGGCCCTAACTATTCGACCTGGGGAACAACGACCTGGGGTGAAGCCTAGGTTGCCCGGAACGTAGAAATGACCTTAACTTTCACACTGGTTGCTATTACTCGTTTTATACGTTGGAAAAACTGTTATATTTATATTGTATTTTATGCTTCTGGCGTTGCCTTCTTATGCCCTAACTGTTCGATCTGGTGGAACAACGCCCTAGAGTGAAACCTAGGTTACCGGGAACGTAGAAATGACCAGTACTTTCACACTGTTTGCAATTATTCCTGCTATACGATGGAAAAACTGTTGCATCTTTATTGAATTTTATGCTTCTGGCGTTGACTTCTAAGGCCCTAACTATTCTATCTGGTGGATCAACGCCCTAGAGTGTAGCCTAGGTTGCTCGGAATGTAGAAATGACCATAACTTTCACACTGGTTGCTATTATTCGTTTTATACAATGGAAAAACTGTTCTATTTATTTTGTATTTTATGCTTCGGGCGTTGACTTCTAAGGCCCTAACTGTTTGATCTGGTGGAGCAACGCCCTAGAGTGAAGCCTAGGTTGCCCGGAACGTAGAAGTGACCATAACTTTCACACTGGTTGCTATTATTCGTTCTATACGATGGAAAAACTGTTATATTTATATTGTATCTTATGCTTCTGGCGTTGACTTCTTCGGCCCTAACAATTCGATCTGGTGGAACAACGCCCTAGAGTGAAGCCTAGGTTGCCTGGTACGTCCAAATGACCATCACTTTCACACGGGATGCAATTATTCCTGTTATAGGACGGAAAGACTGTTGTATTTTTATTGTATTTTATGCTGCTGGCGTTCACTTCTTAGGCCCTAACTATTCGATCTGGTGGAACAACGACCTGGGGTGAAGCCTAGGTTGCCCGGAACGTAGAAATGACCATAACTTTCACACTGGTTGCAATTATTCGTTTTATACGATGGAAAAGCTGTTGCATTTATATCGTATTTTATGCTTCTGGCGTTGACTTCTTGGGCCGTAACTTTTCGATCTGGTGGAGCAACGCCCTGGAGTAAAGCCTAGGTTGCGCGGAACGTAGAATTGGACATCACTTTCAAACTGGTTGCAATTATTCCTGTTATATGATGGAAACACTGTTGTATTTTTATTGCATTTTATGCTTCGGGCGTTGACTTCTAAGGCCCTAGCTATTCGATCTGGTGGAGCACCGCCCTAGAGTGAAGCCTAGGTTGTCCGGAACGTAGAAATGCCCATTACTTTCACACTGGTTGAAATTATTAGTTTTATACGATGGAAAAACTGTTCTATTTATTTTGTATTTTATACTTCGGGCGTTGACTTCTAAGGCCCTAACTATTCCATCTGGTGGAACAACGACCTGGGGTGAAGCCTACGTTGCCCGGAACGTAGGAATGACCATAACTTTCACACTGGTTGCTATTATTCGTTTTATACGATGGAAAAACTGTTATATTTATATTGTATTTTATGCCTCGGGCGTTGACTTCTAAGGCCCTAGCTATTCGATCTGGTAGAGCAACGCCCTAGAGTGAAGCCTAGGTTGCCCGGAACGTAGAAGTGACCAGCCCTTTCAAAATGGTTGCAAATATTCCTGTTATATGATGGAAAAACTGTTGTATTTATATTGTATTTTATGCTTCTGTCGTTGACGTCTAAGGCCGCAGCTATTAGATGTGGTGGAGCAACGCGCTAGAGTGACGCCTAGGTTGCCCGGCACGTAGAAATGACCATTACTTTCGCAATGTTTGCAATTATACATTTTATAAGGTGGAAAAACCGTTGTACTTATATCGTATTTTATGCTTCTGGCGTTGACTTCTAAGGCCCTAACTATTCAATCTGTTGGTGCAACGCCCTAGGGTGAAGCCTAGGTTGCCCGGAACATAGAAATGACGTTAACTTTCGTACTGGTTGCAATTACTCGTTTTATACGATTGAAAAACTGTTGTATTTATATTGTATTTTATGCTTCTGGCGTTGACTTCTTATGCCCTAACTATTCCATCCGGTGGAACAACGCCATATGGTGAAGCCTAGGTTGCCCGGAACGTAGAAATGACCACAACTTTCACATCGGTAGCAATTATTCGTTTTATACGATGGAAAAACTGTTATATTTATATTGTATTTTATGCTTCTGGCGCTGACTTCTTAGGCCCTAACTATTCGATCTGGTGGAACAACGCCGTAGAGTGAAGCCTAGGTTGCCCGGAACGCAGAAATGCCCATAACTTTCACACTGGTTGCTATTATTCGTTTTATGCGATGGAAAAGCTGTTGTATTTATACCGTATTTTATGCTTCTGGCGTTGACTTCTTATGCCCTGACTATTCCATCTGGTGGAACAACGCCCTAGGGTGAAGCCTAGGTTGCCCGGAACGTAGAAATGACCATCACTTTCAAACTGGTTGCAATTAATCCTTTTATACGATGGAAAAACTGTTGCATTTTTATTGCATTCTATGTGTCGGGCGTTGACTTCTAAGGCCCTAACTATTCAATCTGTTGGAGCGACGCCCTAGGGTGAAGCCTAGGTTGCCCGGAACTTAGAAATGACCATAACTTTCACACTCATTGCTATTATTCGTTTTATACCATGGAAAAACTGTTATATTTATATTGTATTCTATGCTTCTGGCGGTGCCTTCTTAGGCACTAACTATTCGATCTGTTGGAACAACGCCCTAGAGTGAAGCCTGCGTTGCCTGGAACGTAGAAATGACCATCACTTTCACACTGGTTGCAATTATTCCTGATATACGATGGAAAAACTCTTGTATATTTATTGTATTTTATGCTTCGGGCGTAGACTTCTATGGCCCTACCTATTCGATCTGGTGGAGCAACACCCTACAGTGAAGCCTAGGTTGCCCGGGAAGTAGAAATGACCATAACTTTCATACTGGTTGCAATTATTCCTTTTATACGATGGAAAAACTGTTGTATTTATACTGTTTTTTATGCTTCCGGCGTTGACTTCTAAGGCCCTAACTATTCAATCTGTTGGAGCAACGCCCTAGGGTGAAGCCTAGGTTGCCCGGAAAGTAGAAATGACGTTATCTTTCATACTGGTTGCAATTATTCGTTTTATACGATGGAAAAACTGTTGTATTTATATGGTATTTTATGCTTCTGGCGTTGACTTCTAAGGCACTAACTATTCGACCTGGTGGAGCAACGCCCTAGTGTGAAGCCTAAGTTGCCCGGAACGCAGCAATTACCATCACTTTCAAACTGGTTGCAAATATTCCTGTTATATGATGGAGAAACTGTTGTATTTTTATAGCATTTTATGCTTCGGGCATTGACTTCTAAGGCCCTAACTCTTCAATCTGTAGGAGCAACGCACTAGGGTGTAGCCTAGGTTGCCCGTGAAGTAGAAATGACCATAGCTTTCATACTGGTTGCAATTATTCGTTTTATATGATAGAAAAACTGTTGTATTTATATTGTATTTTATGCTTCTGTCGTTGACGTCTAAGGCCGCAGCTATTAGATGTGGTGGAGCAACGCACTAGACTGACGCCTAGGTTGCCCGGAACGTAGAAATGACCATTACTTTCGCAATGTTTGCAATTATACATTTTATAAGATGGAAAAACCGTTGTACTTATATCGTATTTTATGCTTCTGGCGTTGACTTCTTAGGCCCTAACTATTCCATCTGGTGGAACAACGCCCTAGGGTGATGCCTAGGTTGCCCGGAACGTAGAAATGGAAATAACTTTCACACCGGGAGCAATTATTCGTTTTATACGATGGAAAAACAGTTCTATTTATTTTGTATTTTATGCTTCGGCCGTCGACTACTAAGGCACTAACTATTCGATCTGTTGAAGCAACGCCCTAGGGTGAAGCCTAGGTTGCCCGGAACGTAGGAATGACCATAACTTTCACACTGGTTGCTATTATTCGTTTTATACGATGGAAAAACTGTTATATTTATATCGTATTTTATGCTTCTGGCGCTGACTTCTTAGGTCCTAACTATTCGATCTGGTGCAACAACGCCGTAGAGTGAAGCCTAGGTTGCCCGGAACGTAGAAATGCCCATAACTTTCTCAATGGTTGCTATTATTCGTTTTATGCGATGGAAAAGCTGTTGTATATATACCGAATTTTATGCTTCTGGCGTTGACTTCTTATGCCCTAACTATTCCATCTGGTGGAACAACGCCCTAGGGTGAAGCCTAGGTTGCCCGGAACGTAGAAATGACCATCACTTTCAAACTGGTTGAAATTAATCCTTTTATACGATGGAAAAACTGTTGTATTTATATTGTATTTTATGCTTCTGGAGTTGCCTTCTTAGGCCCTAACTGTTCGATCTGGTGGAACAACGCCCTAGAGTGAAGCCTAGGTTACCCGGAACGTAGAAATGACCAGTACTTTCACACTGTTATCAGTTACTCCTGTTATACGATGGAAAAGCTGTTGCATCTTTATTGAATTTTATGCTTCTGGCGTTGACTTCTAAGGCCCTAACTATTCTATCTGGTGGATCAACGCCCTAGAGTGAAGCCTAGTTTGCTCGGAATGTAAAAATGACCATAACATTCACACTGGTTGAAATTATTCGTTTTATACGACGGAAAAGCTGTTGCATCTTTATTGTATTTTATGCTTCTGGCGTTGACTTCTAAGGCCCTAACTATTCGATCTGGTTGAACAACGCCCTAGAGTGAAGCCTAGGTTGCCTGGGACGTACAAATGACCATCACTTTCACACGGGTTGCAATTATTCCTGTTATAGGATGGAAAGACTGTTGTATTTTTAATATATTTTATGCTTCAGGCGTTGACTTCTGAGGCCGTAGCTATTCGATGTGGTGGAAGAACGCCATGAAGTGAAGCCTAGGTTGCCCGGAACGTAGAAATGACCATAAGTTTCATACTGGTTGCAATTATTTGTTCTATACGATGGAAAAACTGTTGTATTTATATTGTATTTTATGCTTCTGGCGTTGACTTCTTAGGCCCTAACTATTCGATCTGGTGGAGCAATGCCTCAGAGTTAAGCCTAGGATGCCCGAAACGCCGAAATGATCATTACCTTCACGCTTGTTGAAATTATTCCTGTTATACGATGAAAAGGCTGTTGTATTTGTATTGTATTTTATGCTTCAGGCGTAGGCTTCTAAAGCCGTAGCTATTCGATATGGAAGAGCACCGCCCTAGAGTGAAGCCTAGGATGCTCGGAACGTAGAAATGACCATTACTTTCGCAATGTTTGCAATTATTCGTTCTATACGATGGAAAAACTGTTGTATTTATATTGTATTTTATGCTTCTGGCGTTCACTTCTTAGGCCCTAACTATTCGATTAGTCGGAGCACCGCCCTAGAGTGAAGCCTAGGTTGCCCGGAACGTAGAAATGACCATCACTTTCAAACTGGTTGCAATTATTCCTGTTATATGATGGAAAAACTGTTGTATATATATTGTATTTTACGCTTCGGGCGTTGACTGCTAAGGCCCTAACGATTCAATCTGTTGGATCAGCGCCCTAGAGTGAAGCCTAGGTTGCTCGGAATGTAGAAATGACCATAACATTCACACTGGTTGAAATTATTCGTTTAATACGATAGAAAAGCTGTTGCATCTTCATTGTATTTTATGATTCTGGCGTTGACTTTTAAGGCCCTAACTATTCGATCTGGTGGAGCAACGCCCTAGAGTGAAGCCTAGGTTGCCCGGAACGTAGAAATGACCATCACTTTCAAGCTGGTTGCAATTAATCCTTTTATACGATGGAAAAACTGTTGTATTTTTATTGCATTTTATGCTTCTGGCGTTGACTTCTAATGCACTAACTATTCGATTTGGCGGAGCAACGCCCTAGAGTGAAGCCGAGGTTTCCCGGAACGTAGAAATGACCATCACTTTCAAACTGGTTGCAATTATTCCTGTTATATGATGGAAAAACTGTTGTATTTTTATTGCATTTTATGCTTCGGGCATTGACTTCTATGGCCCTAACTATTCAATCTGCTGGAGCAACGCCCTATGGTGTAGGCTAGGTTGCCCGGAAAGTAGAAATGACCATAACCTTCATACTGGTTGCAATTATTCGGTTGATACGATGGAAAAACTGTTCTATTTATTTTGTATTTTATGCTTCGGGCGTTCACTTCTAAGGAACTAACTGTTTGATCTGGTGGAGCAACGCCCTAGAGTGAAGCCTAGGTTGCCCGGAACGTAGAAATGACCATAACTTTCACACTGGATGCTATTATTCGTTCTATACGATGGAAAAACTGTTATATATATATTGTATCTTATGCTTCTGGCGTTGACTTCTTAGGCCCTAACAATTCGATCTGGTGGAACAACGCCCTAGAGTGAAGCCTAGGTTGCCTGGAACGTACAAATGTCCATCACTTCCACACGGGTTGCAATTACTCCTGTTATAGGATGGAAAGACTGTTGTATTTTTATTGAATTTTATGCTTCAGGCGTTGACTTCTGAGGCCGTAGCTATTCGATGTGGTAGAAGAACGCCATAGAGTGAAGCCTAGGTTGCCCGGAACGTAGAAATGACCATAACTTTCATACTGGTTGCAATTATTCGTTTTATATGATGGAAGGACTGTTGTATTTATATTGTATTTTATGCTGTTGGCGTTCACTTCTTAGGCCCTAACTATCCGACCTGGGGAACAACGACCTGGGGTGAAGCCTAGGTTGCCCGGAACGTAGAAATGACCATAACTTTCACACTGGTTGCTATTACTCTTTTTATACGTTGGAAAAACTGTTATATTTATATTGTATTTTATGCTTCTGGCGTTGCCTTCTTATGCCCTAACTGTTCGATCTGGTGGAACAACGCCCTAGAGTGAAGCCTAGGTTACCGGGAACGTAGAAATGACCAGTACTTTCACACTGTTTGCAATTATTCCTGCTATACGATGGAAAAACTGTTGCATCTTTATTGAATTTTATGCTTCTGGCGTTGACTTCTAAGGCCCTAACTATTCTATCTGGTGGATCAACGCCCTAGAGTGTAGCCTAGGTTGCTCGGAATGTAGAAATTACCATAACTTTCACACTGGTTGCTATTATTCGTTTTATACAATGGAAAAACTGTTCTATTTATTTTGTATTTTATGCTTCGGGCGTTGACTTCTAAGGCCCTAACTGTTTGATCTGGTGGAGCAACGCCCTAGAGTGAAGCCTAGGTTGCCCGGAACGTAGAAGTGACCATAACTTTCACACTGGTTGCTATTATTCGTTCTATACGATGGAAAAACTGTTATATTTATATTGTATCTTATGCTTCTGGCGTTGACTTCTTAGGCCCTAACAATTCGATCTGGTGGAACAACGCCCTAGAGTGAAGCCTAGGTTGCCTGGTACGTCCAAATGACCATCACTTTCACACGGGATGCAATTATTCCTGTTATAGGACGGAAAGACTGTTGTATTTTTATTGTATTTTATGCTGCTGGCGTTCACTTCTTAGGCCCTAACTATTCGATCTGGTGGAACAACGACCTGGGGTGAAGCCTAGGTTGCCCGGAACGTAGAAATGACCATAACTTTCACACTGGTTGCAATTATTCGTTTTATACGATGGAAAAGCTGTTGCATTTATATCGTATTTTATGCTTCTGGCGTTGACTTCTTGGGCCGTAACTTTTCGATCTGGTGGAGCAACGCCCTGGAGTAAAGCCTAGGTTGCGCGGAACGTAGAATTGGACATCACTTTCAAACTGGTTGCAATTATTCCTGTTATATGATGGAAACACTGTTGTATTTTTATTGCATTTTATGCTTCGGGCGTTGACTTCTAAGGCCCTAGCTATTCGATCTGGTGGAGCACCGCCCTAGAGTGAAGCCTAGGTTGTCCGGAACGTAGAAATGCCCATTACTTTCACACTGGTTGAAATTATTAGTTTTATACGATGGAAAAACTGTTCTATTTATTTTGTATTTTATACTTCGGGCGTTGACTTCTAAGGCCCTAACTATTCCATCTGGAGGAACAACGACCTGGGGTGAAGCCTACGTTGCCCGGAACGTAGGAATGACCATAACTTTCACACTGGTTGCTATTATTCGTTTTATACGATGGAAAAACTGTTATATTTATATTGTATTTTATGCCTCGGGCGTTGACTTCTAAGGCCCTAGCTATTCGATCTGGTAGAGCAACGCCCTAGAGTGAAGCCTAGGTTGCCGGAACGTAGAAGTGACCAGCCCTTTCAAAATGGTTGCAAATATTCCTGTTATATGATGGAAAAACTGTTGTATTTATATTGTATTTTATGCTTCTGTCGTTGACGTCTAAGGCCGCAGCTATTAGATGTGGTGGAGCAACGCGCTAGAGTGACGCCTAGGTTGCCCGGCACGTAGAAATGACCATTACTTTCGCAATGTTTGCAATTATACATTTTATAAGGTGGAAAAACCGTTGTACTTATATCGTATTTTATGCTTCTGGCGTTGACTTCTAAGGCCCTAACTATTCAATCTGTTGGTGCAACGCCCTAGGGTGAAGCCTAGGTTGCCCGGAACATAGAAATGACGTTAACTTTCGTACTGGTTGCAATTACTCGTTTTATACGATTGAAAAACTGTTGTATTTATATTGTATCTTATGCTTCTGGCGTTGACTTCTTATGCCCTAACTATTCCATCCGGTGGAACAACGCCATATGGTGAAGCCTAGGTTGCCCGGAACGTAGAAATGACCACAACTTTCACATCGGTAGCAATTATTCGTTTTATACGATGGAAAAACTGTTATATTTATATTGTATTTTATGCTTCTGGCGCTGACTTCTTAGGCCCTAACTATTCGATCTTGTGGAACAACGCCGTAGAGTGAAGCCTAGGTTGCCCGGAACGCAGAAATGCCCATAACTTTCACACTGGTTGCTATTATTCGTTTTATGCGATGGAAAAGCTGTTGTATTTATACCGTATTTTATGCTTCTGGCGTTGACTTCTTATGCCCTGACTATTCCATCTGGTGGAACAACGCCCTAGGGTGAAGCCTAGGTTGCCCGGAACGTAGAAATGACCATCACTTTCAAACTGGTTGCAATTAATCCTTTTATACGATGGAAAAACTGTTGCATTTTTATTGCATTCTATGTGTCGGGCGTTGACTTCTAAGGCCCTAACTATTCAATCTGTTGGAGCGACGCCCTAGGGTGAAGCCTAGGTTGCCCGGAACTTAGAAATGACCATAACTTTCACACTCATTGCTATTATTCGTTTTATACCATGGAAAAACTGTTATATTTATATTGTATTCTATGCTTCTGGCGGTGCCTTCTTAGGCACTAACTATTCGATCTGTTGGAACAACGCCCTAGAGTGAAGCCTGCGTTGCCTGGAACGTAGAAATGACCATCACTTTCACACTGGTTGCAATTATTCCTGATATACGATGGAAAAACTCTTGTATATTTATTGTATTTTATGCTTCGGGCGTAGACTTCTATGGCCCTACCTATTCGATCTGGTGGAGCAACACCCTACAGTGAAGCCTAGGTTGCCCGGGAAGTAGAAATGACCATAACTTTCATACTGGTTGCAATTATTCCTTTTATACGATGGAAAAACTGTTGTATTTATACTGTTTTTTATGCTTCCGGCGTTGACTTCTAAGGCCCTAACTATTCAATCTGTTGGAGCAACGCCCTAGGGTGAAGCCTAGGTTGCCCGGAAAGTAGAAATGACGTTATCTTTCATACTGGTTGCAATTATTCGTTTTATACGATGGAAAAACTGTTGTATTTATATGGTATTTTATGCTTCTGGCGTTGACTTCTAAGGCACTAACTATTCGACCTGGTGGAGCAACGCCCTAGTGTGAAGCCTAAGTTGCCCGGAACGCAGCAATTACCATCACTTTCAAACTGGTTGCAAATATTCCTGTTATATGATGGAGAAACTGTTGTATTTTTATAGCATTTTATGCTTCGGGCATTGACTTCTAAGGCCCTAACTCTTCAATCTGTAGGAGCAACGCACTAGGGTGTAGCCTAGGTTGCCCGTGAAGTAGAAATGACCATAGCTTTCATACTGGTTGCAATTATTCGTTTTATATGATAGAAAAACTGTTGTATTTATATTGTATTTTATGCTTCTGTCGTTGACGTCTAAGGCCGCAGCTATTAGATGTGGTGGAGCAACGCACTAGACTGACGCCTAGGTTGCCCGGAACGTAGAAATGACCATTACTTTCGCAATGTTTGCAATTATACATTTTATAAGATGGAAAAACCGTTGTACTTATATCGTATTTTATGCTTCTGGCGTTGACTTCTTAGGCCCTAACTATTCCATCTGGTGGAACAACGCCCTAGGGTGATGCCTAGGTTGCCCGGAACGTAGAAATGGAAATAACTTTCACACCGGGAGCAATTATTCGTTTTATACGATGGAAAAACAGTTCTATTTATTTTGTTTTTTATGCTTCGGCCGTCGACTACTAAGGCACTAACTATTCGATCTGTTGAAGCAACGCCCTAGGGTGAAGCCTAGGTTGCCCGGAACGTAGGAATGACCATAACTTTCACACTGGTTGCTATTATTCGTTTTATACGATGGAAAAACTGTTATATTTATATCGTATTTTATGCTTCTGGCGCTGACTTCTTAGGTCCTAACTATTCGATCTGGTGCAACAACGCCGTAGAGTGAAGCCTAGGTTGCCCGGAACGTAGAAATGCCCATAACTTTCTCAATGGTTGCTATTATTCGTTTTATGCGATGGAAAAGCTGTTGTATATATACCGAATTTTATGCTTCTGGCGTTGACTTCTTATGCCCTAACTATTCCATCTGGTGGAACAACGCCCTAGGGTGAAGCCTAGGTTGCCCGGAACGTAGATGTTTAAAAAGCGGTTATATAACGGGCATTTGGCTCGTCCGCGAGATTCGTAATTTGTTGGTATACGTGACCGACCGAAGGTGGCCTTCGGTCGGAGCATACGTTGTCCTAGCAGCAAAACACGATCAGCTGTCGTATGACTTGTTTTTGTCGTCAAAATTAAAGTTCAAACAAAGTAAGCGTTGTCGAGCAACGGTTTTGAACTCCAGGCTCGATGTCGAGTGGGGACATCGGAGCCTGAAGGAGAGAGAGAGTACATCGTACTACATTAGCACGAGACAAAAGATAATTTGTGAGCGCCGCGTAGTGGTAAAATTTGGCACGTCTTCCGCTTCGCGGAGACACGCGCGGCTCTCGCCCCAGTCGTCTTTCGACAATCAAGCTTGACGCAGTCAGTGCGACCGTACGTCAAGCGCCTCTCAGCTCGCCAGTTTTCAGATTTCAAGTAGTTTGGTTACCAGACACTTGAAATCTCACTAGCTCTAAAAAGCTGAACCTCTGTCGCCGACAGACTAGGAAACTCTGCTCGATTCGTACGTATAATACGTACGAAAGAGCACCTGGTTTGTTTTAGGAGACAATTGATCGAGATTTGCACTCTTGGAATCGGGGCCTGCCCTGATTCTCTGAGTCTCGTTTCGTCTCGGAGCAACAAAGGCCGCTGCCTGTTGGATCCCTGAGAGACGGGTTACAACAGAGAGAGATAACGTACGTGCCTATCACCTCTGCGTTACTCGTGCTCTGCCACCCCGTTTAGTAGCAACCCCCGTGTGACGAATAGAAGCACACGGTAAGGTGAACGGAGTCGCCGAGCCTCTGGCCGTCCTCAGCCTTCAGGACCAGCAATTCGCTGGTTATAGCGTGTCCCTCCGCTCACGAATCCCTAAATTACTTGGATTCGTACGGAACGAACCTTTCCAAAAGGTGCAAGGCGAAGAGAAGAGGTCCCTCCTCCTCTCAAGCCACTCGTTCATCGACTTCTTCTTCGCGCCAGAAGAAGAGTCGATAATACAGTCCACTGCATTACCTTTGCGTTACAGGCAAGGTTTTGCTATCCCCTCCAAATAGGCTCGCGAGCGCAGCCTGGAGTTGGGAATCTTTGGTATAGCCAGATTTACACTCTTGCTTACCGCCGCGGTTCCGCCGCTATCTCTCTTTTTCAGACGTCAACGTCGCTAAGGGGAGCCGGCGTCACCACCAGCCAAGGCCCTCCGATCCGCCGCCGTCCGTTCCAGCCGACGAGGACCGGAGCCAGCACCCAGCCCCCTACACAGAAGCTAAATAAACGTCGTTTCCAAGCCCTTTTCAGGGCCGACAAAATATAAAACTCGTGTCTTCGTTTTCTTTCGTATCCCCTCAATCTCACCTCATCCGGACCTCCGTTGGATCCCTTATTTTAAGCGATTCCAACAGTAGAAATGACCATCACTTTCAAACGGGTTGAAATTAATCCTTTTATACGATGGAAAAACTGTTGTATTTATATTGTATTTTATGCTTCTGGAGTTGCCTTCTTAGGCCCTAACTGTTCGATCTGGTGGAACAACGCCCTAGAGTGAAGCCTAGGTTACCCGGAACGTAGAAATGACCAGTACTTTCACACTGTTATCAGTTACTCCTGTTATACGATGGAAAAGCTGTTGCATCTTTATTGAATTTTATGCTTCTGGCGTTGACTTCTAAGGCCCTAACTATTCTATCTGGTGGATCAACGCCCTAGAGTGAAGCCTAGGTTGCTCGGAATGTAAAAATGACCATAACATTCACACTGGTTGAAATTATTCGTTTTATACGATGGAAAAGCTGTTGCATCTTTATTGTGTTTTATGCTTCTGGCGTTGACTTCTAAGGCCCTAACTATTCAATCTGTTGGAGCAACGCCCTAGGGTGAAGCTCAGGTTGCCCGGAAAGTAGAAATGACCATAACATTCACACTGGTTGAAATTATTCGTTTTATACGATGGAAAAGCTGTTGCATCTTTATTGTATTTTATGCTTCTGGCGTTGACTTCTAAGGCCCTAACTATTCAATCTGTTGGAGCAACGCCCTAGGGTGAAGCCCAGGTTGCCCGGAAAGTAGAAATGACCACAACTTTCATACTGGTTGCAATTACACGTTTTATATGATGGAAAAACTGTTGTATTTATTTTGTATTTTATGCTTCGGCCGTTGACTTCTAAGGCACTAACTATCTGATCTGGTGGAACAACGCCATATGGTGAAGCCTAGGTTGCCCGGAACGTAGAAATGACCAAAACTTTCACACCGGTAGCAATTATTCGTTTTATACGATGGAAAAACTGTTCTATTTATTTTGTATTTTATGCTTCTGTCGTTGACGTCTAAGGCCGTAGCTATTAGATGTGGTGGAGCAACGCCATAGGGTGAAGCCTAGGTTGCCCGGAACGTAGGAATGACCATAACTTTCACACTGGTTGCTATTATTCGTTTTATACGATGGAAAAACTGTTATATTTAGATTGTATTTTATGCTTCTGGCGCTGACTTCTTAGGCCCTAACTATTCGATCTGGTGGAACAACGCCGTAGAGTGAAGCCTAGGTTGCCCGGAACGTAGAAATGCCCATAAATTTCACACTGGTTCTATTATTCGTTTTATGCGATGGAAAAGCTGTTGCATTTATACCGTATTTTATGCTTCTGGCGTTGACTTCTTATGCCCTGACTATTCCATCTGGTGGAACAACGCCCTGGGGTGAAGCCTAGGTTGCCCGGAACGTAGAAATGACCATCACTTTCAAACTGGTTGCAATTAATCCTTTTATACGATGGAAAAACTGTTGCACTTTTATTGCATTCTATGCGTCGGGCGTTGACTTCTAAGGCCCTAACTATTCAATCTGATGGAGCGACGCCCTAGGGTGAAGCCTAGGTTGCCCGGAACTTAGAAATGACCATAACTTTCACACTCATTGCTATTATTCGTTTTATACCATGGAAAAACTGTTATATTTATATTGTATTCTATGCTTCTGGCGGTGCCTTCTTAGGCACTAACTATTCGATCTGTTGGAACAACGCCCTAGAGTGAAGCCTACGTTGCCTGGATCGTAGAAATGACCATCACTTTCACACTGGTTGCAACTATTCCTGATATACGATGGAAAAACTCTTGTATATTTATTGTATTTTATGCTTCGGGCATAGACTTCTATGGCCCTACCTATTCGATCTGGTGGAGCAACACCCTACAGTGAAGCCTAGGTTGCCCGCAAAGTAGAAATGACCATAACTTTCATACTGGTTGCAATTATTCGTTTTATACGATGGAAAAACTGTTGTATTTATATTGTATTTTATGCTTCTGGCGTTGACTTCTAAGGCCCTAGTTATTCGATCTGGTGGAGGAACGCCCTAGAGTGATGCCTAGGTTGCCCGGAACGTAGAAATGACCATCACTTTCAAACTGGTTGCAATTAATCCTTTTATACGATGGAAAATCTGTTGTATTTTTAATGCATTTTATGCTTCCGGCGTTGACTTCTAAGGCCCTAACTTTCAATCTGTTGCAGCAACGCCCTAGGGTGAAGCCTAGGTTGCCCGGAAAGTAGAAATGACGTTATCTTTCATACTGGTTGCAATTATTCGTTTTATACGATGGAAAAACTGTTGTATTTATATGGTATTTTATGCTTCTGGTGTTGACTTCTAAGGCACTAACTATTCGACCTGGTGGAGCAACGCCCTAGAGTGAAGCCTAAGTTGCCCGGAACGCAGCAATTACCATCACTTTCAAACTGGTTGCAAATATTCCTGTTATATGATGGAAAAACTGTTGTATTTTTATAGCATTTTATGCTTCGGGCATTGACTTCTAACGCCCTAACTATTCAATCTGTAGGAGCAACGCCCTAGGGTGTAGCCTAGGTTGCCCGTAAAGTAGAAATGACCATAGCTTTCATACTGGTTGCAATTATTCGTTTTATATGATGGAAAAACTGTTGTATTTATATTGTATTTTATGTTTCTGTCATTGACGCCTAAGGCCGCAGCTATTAGATGTGGTGGAGCGACGCACTAGAGTGACGCCTAGGTTGCCCGGAACGTAGAAATGACCATTACTTTCGCAATGTTTGCAATTATACATTTTATAAGATGGAAAAACCGTTGTACTTATATCGTATTTTATGCTTCTGGCGTTGACTTCTTAGGCCCTAACTATTCCATCTGGTGGAAAAACGCCCTAGGATGATGCCTAGGTTGCCCGGAACGTAGAAATGGAAATAACTTTCACACCGGTAGCAATTAGTCGTTATATACGATGGAAAAACAGATCTATTTATTTTGTATTTTATGCTTCTGCCGTTGACTTCTAAGGCACTAACTATTCGATCTGTTGAAGCAACGCCCTAGGGTGAAGCCTAGGTTGCCCGGAACGTAGGAATGACCATAACTTTCTCAATGGTTGCTATTATTCGTTTTATGCGATGGAAAAGCTGTTGTATATATACCGAATTTTATGCTTCTGGCGTTGACTTCTTATGCCCTAACTATTCCATCTGGTGGAACAACGCCCTAGGTTGAAGCCTAGGTTGCCCGGAACGTAGAAATGACCACCACTTTCAAACTGGTTGAAATTAATCCTTTTATACGATGGAAAAACTGTTATATTTATATTGTATTTTATGCTTCTGGAGTTGCCTTCTTAGGCCCTAACTGTTCGATCTGGTGGAACAACGCCCTAGAGTGAAGCCTAGGTTACCCGGAACGTAGTAATGACCAGTACTTTCACACTGTTTTCAGTTACTCCTGTTATACGATGGAAAAGCTGTTGGATCTTTATTGAATATTATGCTTCTGGCGTTGACTTCTAAGGCCCTAACTATTCTATCTTGTGGATCAACGCCCTAGAGTGAAGCCTAGGTTGCTCGGAATGTAAAAATGACCATAACATTCACACTGGTTGAAATTTTTCGTTTTATACGACGGAAAAGCTGTTGCATCTTTATTGTATTTTATGCTTCTGGCGTTGACTTCTAAGGCCCTAACTATTCGATCTGGTGGAGCAACGCCCTAGAGTGAAGCCTAGGTTGCCCGGAATGTATAAATGACCATCACTTTCAAACTGGTTGCAATTAATCCTTTTATACGAAGGAAAAACTGTTGTATTTTTATTGCATTTTATGCTTCCGGCGTAGACTTCTAAGGCCGTAACTATTCAACCTGTTGGAGCAACGCCCTAGGGTGAAGCCTAGGTTGCCCGGAAAGTAGAAATGACCACAACTTTCATACTGGTTGCATTTACACGTTTTATATGATGGAAAAACTGTTGTATTTATTTTGTATTTTATGCTTCGGGCGTTGACTTCTAAGGCCCTAACTGTTTGATCTGGCGGAGCAACGCCCTAGAGTGAAGCCTAGGTTGCCCTGAACGTAGAAATGACCATAACTTTCACACTGGATGCTATTATTCGTTCTATACGATGGAAAAAACTGTTATATTTATTGTGTATCTTATGCTTCTGGCGTTGACTTCTTAGGCCCTAACAATTCGATCTGGTGGAACAACGCCCTAGAGTGGAGCCTAGGTTGCCTGGAACGTACAAATGACCATCACTTTCACACGGCTTGCAATTATTCCTGTTATAGGATGGAAAGACTGTTGTATTTTTAATGTATTTCATGCTTCAGGCGTTGACTTCTGAGGCCGTAGCTATTCGATGTGGTGGAAGAACGCCTTAGAGTGAAGCCTAGGTTGCCCGGGACGTAGAAATGACCATAAGTCTCATACTGGCTGCAATTATTTGTTTTATACGATGGAAAAACTGTTGTATTTATATTGTATTTTATGCTTCTGGCGTTGACTTCTTAGGCCCTAACTATTCGATCTGGTGGAGCAATACCACAGAGTTAAGCCTAGGATGCCCGAAACGCCGAGATGATCATTACTTTAACGCTTGTTGAAATTATTCCTGATATACGATGAAAAGGCTGTTGTATTTGTATTGTAGTTTATGCTTCAGGCGTAGGCTTCTAAGGCCGTAGCTATTCGATATGGTGGAGCACCGCCCTAGAGTGAAGCCTAGGATGCTCGGAACGTAGAGATGACCATTACTTTCGCAATGTTTGCAATTATTCGTTTTATACGATGAAAAAACTGTTGTATTTATATTGTATTTTATGCTTCTGGCGTTGACTTCTAATGCACTAATTATTCGATCTGGCGGAGCAACGCCCCAGAGTGAAGCCGAGGTTTCCCGGAACGTAGAAATGACCATCACTTTCAAACTGGTTGCAATTATTCGTTTTATATGATGGAAAAACTGATGTATTTATATTGTATTTTATGCTGCTGGCATTCACTTCTTAGGCCCTAACTATTCTACCTGGTCGAACAACGCCCTGTGGTGAAGCTTAGGTTGCCCGGAACGTAGAAATGCCCATAACGTTCACACTGGTTGCTATTATTCGTTTTATGCGATGGAAAAGCTGTTGTATTTATACCGTATTTTATGCTTCTGGCGTTGACTTCTTATGCCCTAACTATTCCATCTGGTGGAACCATGCCCTAGGGTGTAGCCTGGGTTGCCCGGAACGTAGAAATGACCATCACTTTCAAACTGGTTGCAATTAATCCTTTTATACGATGGAAAAACTGTTGCATTTTTATTGCATTCTATGCGTCGGGCGTTGACTTCTTATTCCCTAACTATTCCATCTGGTGGAACAACGCCCTATGGTGAAGCCTAGGTTGCCCGGAACGTAGAACTGACCATAACTTTCACACCGGTAGCAATTATTCGTTTTATACGATGGAAAGGCTGTTCTATTTATTTTGTATTTTATGCTTCGGGTGTTGACTTCTAAGGCCCTAACTATTCAATCTGTTGGAGCAACGCCCTAGGGTGAAGCCTAGGTTGCCCGCAAAGTAGAAATGACGTTAACTCTCATACTGGTTGCAATTATTCGTTTTAAACGATAGAAAAACTGTTGTATTTATACAGTATTTTATGCTTCTGGCGTTGACTTCTTATGCCCTAGCTATTCCATCTGGTGGAACAACGCCCTAGGGTGGAGTCTAGGTTGCCCGGAACGTAGAAATGACCATCACTTTCAAACTGTTTTCAGTTACTCCTGTTATACGATGGAAAAGCTGTTGCACCTTTATTGAATTTTATGCTTCTGGCGTTGACTTCTAAGGCCCTAACTATTCTATCTGGTGGATCAACGCCCTAGAGTGAAGCCTAGGTTGCTCGGAATGTAAAAATGACCATAACATTCACACTGGTTGAAATTATTCGTTTTATACGATGGAACAGCTGTTGCACCTTTATTGTATTTTATGCTTCTGGCGTTGACTTCCAAGGCCCTAACTATTCAATCTGTTGGAGCAACGCTCTAGGGTGAAGCCCAGGTTGCCCGGAAAGTAGAAATGACCACAACTTTCATATTGGTTGCAATTACACGTTTTATATGATGGAAAAACTGTTGTATTTATTTTGTATTTTATGCTTCGGCCGTTGACTTCCAAGGCACTAACAATTCGATCTGGTGGAACAACGCCCTAGGGTGAAGCCTAGGTTGGCCGGAACGTAGAAATGACCATAACTTTTACACTGGTAGCAATTATTCGTTTTATACAATGGAAAAACTGTACTGTTTATTTTGTATTTTATGCTTCGGGCGTTGACTTCTAAGGCCCTAACTGTTTGATCTGGCGGAGCAACGCCCTAGAGTGAAGCCTAGGTTGCCCGGAACGTAGAAATGACAATAACTTTCACACTGGATGCTATTATTCGTTCTATACGATGGAAAAACTGTTATATTTATTATGTATCTTATGCTTCTGGCGTTGACTTCTTAGGCCCTAACAATTCGATCTGGTGGAACAACGCCCTAGAGTGAAGCCTAGGTTGCCTGGAACGTACAAATGACCATCACTTTCACACGGGTTGCAATTATTCCTGTTATAGGATGGAAAGACTGTTGTATTTTTAATGTATTTTATGCTTCAGGCGTTGACTTCTGAGGCCGTAGCTATTCGATGTGGTGGAAGAACGCCATTGAGTGAAGCCTAGGTTACCCGGAACGTAGAAATGACCAGTACTTTCACACTGTTTTCAGTTACTCCTGTTATACGATGGAAAAGCTGTTGCACCATTATTGAATTTTATGCTTCTGGCGTTGACTTCTAAGGCCCTAACTATTCGATCTGGTGGAGCAATGCCTCAGAGTTAAGCCTAGGATGCCCGAAACGCCGAGATGATCATTACTTTAACGCTTGTTGAATTTATTCCTGTTATACGATGAAAAGGCTGTTGTATTTGTATTGTATTTTATGCTTCAGGCGTAGGCTTCTAAGGCACTAACTAGTCAATCTGTTGGAGCAACGCCCTAGGGTGAAGCCTAGGTTGCCCGGAAAGTAGAAATGAAGTTAACTTTCATACTGGTTGCAATTATTCGTTTTATACGATGGAAAAACTGTTGTATTTATACAGTATTTTATGCTTCTGGCGTTGACTTCTTATGCCCTAACTATTCCATCTGGAGGAACAACGCCCTAGGGTGAAGCCTAGGTTGCCCGGAACGTAGAAATGACCATCACTTTCAAACTGGTTGAAATTAATCCTTTTATACGATGGAAAAACTGTTATATTTATATTGTATTTTATGCTTCTGGAGTTGCCTTCTTAGGCCCTAACAGTTCGATCTGGTGGAACAACGCCCTAGAGTGAAGCCTAGGTTACCCGGAACGTAGAAATGACCAATACTTTCACACTGTTTTCAGTTACTCCTGTTATACGATGGAAAAGCTGTTGCACCATTATTGAATTTTATGCTTCTGGCGTTGACTTCTAAGGCCCTAACTATTCGATCTGGTGGAGCAACGCCCTAGAGTGAAGCCTAGGTTGCCCGGAACGTAGAAATGACCATCACTTTCAAACTGGTTGCAATTAATCCTTTTATACGACGTAAAAACTGTTGTATTTTTATTGCATTTTATGCTGCCGGCGTAGACTTCTAAGGCCCTAATTATTCAATCTGTTGGAGCAACGCCCTAGGGTGAAGCCTAGGTTGCCCGGAAAGTAGAAATGACCACAACTTTCATACTGGTTTCAATTACACGCTTTATATGATGGAAAAACTGTTGTATTTATTTTGTATTTTATGCTTCGGCCGTTGACTTCTAAGGCACTAACTATTCGATCTGGTGGAACAACGCCCTAGGGTGAAGCCTAGGTTGGCCGGAACGTAGAAATGACCATAACTTTTACACTGGTAGCAATTATTCGTTTTATACAATGGAAAAACTGTACTGTTTATTTTGTATTTTATGCTTCGGGCGTTGACTTCTAAGGCCATACCTATTCGATCTGGTGGGGCAACACCCTACAGTGAAGCCAAGGTTGCCCGGAACGTAGAAATGACCATAACTCTCACACCGGTAGCAATTATACGTTTTATACAATGGAAAAACTGTACTATTTATTTTGTATTTTATGCTTCGGGCGTTGACTTCTAAGGCCCTAACTATTCAATCTGTTGGAGCAACGCCCTAGGGTGAAGACTAGGTTGCCCGGAAAGTAGAAATGACGTTAACTTTCATACTGGTTGCAATTACTCGTTTTATACGATTGAAAAACTGTTGTATTTATATTGTATTTTATGCTTCTGGCGTTGACTTTCTTATGCCCTAACTATTCCATCTGGTGGAACAACGCCCTATGGTGAAGCCTAGGTTGCCCGGAACGTAGAAATGACCATAACTGTCACACCGGTAGCAATTATTCGTTTTATACGATGGAAAAGCTGTTCCATTTATTTTGTATTTTATGCTTCGGGTGTTGACTTCTAAGGCCCTAACTATTCAATCTGTTGGAGCAGCGCCCTAGGGTGAAGCCTAGGTTGCCCGGAAAGTAGAAATGACGTTAACTTTCATACTGGTTGCAATTATACGTTTTATACGATGGAAAATCTGTTGTATATATATTGTATTTTATGCTTCTGGCGTTGACTTGTTAGGCCCTAACAATTCGATCTGGTGGAACAACGCCCTAGAGTGAAGCCTAGGTTGCCCGGAACGTAGAAATGACCATAACTTTCACACTGGATGCTATTATTCGTCCTATACGATGGAAAAACTGTTATATTTATTATGTATCTTATGCTTCTGGCGTTGACTTCTTAGGCCCTAACAATTCGATCTGGTGGAAAAACGACCTAGAGTGAGGCCTAGGTTGCCCGGAACGTAGAACTGACCATAACTTTTACACTGGTAGCAATTATTCGTTTTATACAATGGAAAAACTGTTGTGTTTATTTTGTATTTTATGCTTCGGGCGTTGACTTCTAAGGCCCTACCTATTCGATCTAGTGGGGCAACACCCTACAGTGAAGCCAAGGTTGCCCGGAACGTAGATATGACCATAACCTTCACAAAGGTTGCAATTATTCGATTTCTACGATGGCAAAGCTGTTGTTTTTATAATGTATTTTATGCTTCCGGTGTTGACTTCTTAGACCCTAACTCTTCGATCTGGTGGAGCAACGCCTCAGAGTTTGGTCTAGGATGCCCGAAACGTCGAAATGATCGTTACTTTCGCACTGGTTGCAATTGGTCATGCTATACAATGGAAAAACTGCTGTATTTATACTGTATTTTATGATTCTGGCGTTGACTTCTAAGGCGGTAGCTATTCGATGTGGTGGAGCAACGCCCTAGAGTGAAGCCTAGGTTGCCCGGAACGTAGAAATGACCATAACTCTCACACCGGTAGCAATTATACGTTTTATACAATGGAAAAACTGTACTATTTATTTTGTATTTTTTGCTTCGGGCGTTGACTTCTAAGGCCCTAACTATTCAATCTGTTGGAGCAACGCCCTAGGGTGAAGCCTAGGTTGCCCGGAAAGTAGAAATGACGTTAACTTTCATACTGGTTGCAATTACTCGTTTTATACGATTGAAAAACTGTTGTATTTATATTGTATTTTATGCTTCTGGCGTTGACTTTCTTATGCCCTAACTATTCCATCTGGTGGAACAACGCCCTATGGTGAAGCCTAGGTTGCCCGGAACGTAGAAATGACCATAACTTTCACACCGGTAGCAATTATTCGTTTTATACGATGGAAAAGCTGTTCCATTTATTTTGTATTTTATGCTTCGGGTGTTGACTTCTAAGGACCTAACTATTCAATCTGTTGGAGCAGCGCCCTAGGGTGAAGCCTAGGTTGCCCGGAAAGTAGAAATGACGTTAACTTTCATACTGGTTGCAATTATACGTTTTATACGATGGAAAATCTGTTGTATATATATTGTATTTTATGCTTCTGGCGTTGACTTGTTAGGCCCTAACAATTCGATCTGGTGGAACAACGCCCTAGAGTGAAGCCTAGGTTGCCCGGAACGTAGAAATGACCATAACTTTCACACTGGATGCTATTATTCGTCCTATACGATGGAAAAACTGTTATATTTATTATGTATCTTATGCTTCTGGCGTTGACTTCTTAGGCCCCAACAATTCGATCTGGTCGAAAAACGACCTAGAGTGAGGCCTAGGTTGCCCGGAACGTAGAACTGACCATAACTTTTACACTGGTAGCAATTATTCGTTTTATACAATGGAAAAACTGTTCTATTTATTTTGTATTTTATGCTTCGGGCGTTTACTTCTCAGGCCCTAGCTGTTTGATCTGGTGGAGCAACGCCCTACAGTCAAGCCTAGGTTGCCCCGAACGTAGAAATGACCATAACTTTCACACTGGTTGCTATTATTCGTTCTATACGATGGAAAAACTGTTATATTTATATTGTATCTTATGCTTCTAGCGTTGACTTGTTAGGCCCTAACAATTCGATCTGGTGGAACAACGACCTAGAGTGAGGCCTAGGTAGTCCGGAACGTAGAAATGACCATCACTTCCATACTGGTAGCAATTATTCGTTTTATACTATGGAAAAACGGTTTTATTTATATTGTATTTTATGCTTCTGGCGTTGACTTCTAAGGCTCTAACTATTCGATCTGTTGGAGCAACTCCCTAGAGTGAAGCCTAGGTTGCCCGGAACGTAGAAATGACCATCACTTTCAAACTGGTTGCAATTATTCCTGTTATATGATGGAAAAACTGTTGTATTTTTATTGCATTTTATGCTTCGGGCATTGACTTCTAAGGTCCTAGCTATTCAATCTGTTGGAGCAACGCCCTAGCGTGAAGCCTAGGTTGCTCAGAATGTAAAAATGACCATAACATTCACACTGGTTGAAATTATTCGTTTTAAACGATGGAAAAGCTGTTGCATCTTTATTGTATTTTATGCTTCTGGCGTTGACTTCTAAGGCCCTAACTATTCGATCTGGTGGAGCAACGCCCTAGAGTGAAGCCTAGGTTGCCCGGAACGTAGAAATGACCATCACTTTCAAACTGGTTGCAATTAATCCTTTTATACGACGGAAAAACTGTTGTATTTTTATTGCATTTTATGCTTCCGGCGTAGACTTCTAAGGCCCTAACTTTCAATCTGTTGGAGCAACGCCCTAGGGTGAAGCCTAGGTTGCCCGGAAAGTAGAAATGACCATAACTCTCACACCGGTAGCAATTATACGTTTTATACAATGGAAAAACTGTACTATTTATTTTGTATTTTTTGCTTCGGGCGTTGACTTCTAAGGCCCTAACTATTCAATCTGTTGGAGCAACGCCCTAGGGTGAAGCCTAGGTTGCCCGGAAAGTAGAAATGACGTTAACTTTCATACTGGTTGCAATTACTCGTTTTATACGATTGAAAATCTGTTGTATTTATATTGTATTTTATGCTTCTGGCGTTGACTTTCTTATGCCCTAACTATTCCATCTGGTGGAACAACGCCCTATGGTGAAGCCTAGGTTGCCCGGAACGTAGAAATGACCATAACTTTCACACCGGTAGCAATTATTCGTTTTATACGATGGAAAAGCTGTTCCATTTATTTTGTATTTTATGCTTCGGGTGTTGACTTCTAAGGACCTAACTATTCAATCTGTTGGAGCAGCGCCCTAGGGTGAAGCCTAGGTTGCCCGGAAAGTAGAAATGACGTTAACTTTCATACTGGTTGCAATTATACGTTTTATACGATGGAAAATCTGTTGTATATATATTGTATTTTATGCTTCTGGCGTTGACTTCAAAGGCTCTAACTATTCGATCTGTTGGAGCAACGCCCTAGAGTGAAGCCTAGGTTGCCCGGAACGTAGAAATGACCATCACTTTCAAACTGGTTGCAATTATTCCTGTTACATGATGGAAAAACTGTTGTATTTTTATTGCTTTTTATGCTTCGGGCATTGACTTCCAAGGCCCTAACTATTCAATCTGTTGGAGCAACGCCCTAGGGTGTAGCCTAGGTTGCCCGGAATGTAGAAATGACCATAACTTTCATACTGGTTGCAATTATTCGTTTTATATGATGGAAAAACTGTTGTATTTATATTGTATTTTATGCTGCTGGCGTTCACTTCTTAGGCCCTAACTATTCGATCTGGTGGAACAACGCCCTGTGGTGAAGCCTAGGTTGCCCGGAACGTAGAAATGCCCATAATGTTCACACTGGTTGCTATTATTCGTTTTATGCGATGGAAAAGCTGTTGTATTTATACCGTATTTTATGCTTCTGGCGTTGACTTCTTATGCCCTAACTATTCCATCTGGTGGAACCACGCCCTAGGGTGAAGCCTAGGTTGACCGGAACGTAGAAATGACCATCACTTTCAAATTGGTTGCAATTAATCCTTTTATACGATGGAAAAACTGTTGCATTTTTATTGCATTCTATGCGTCGGGCGTTGACTTCTAAGGCCCTATCTATTCAATCTGTTGGAGCGACGCCCTAGGGTGAAGCCTAGGTTGCCCAGAACGTAGAAATGACCATAACCTTTACACTGGTAACAATTATTCGTTTTATACAATGGAAAAACTGTTCTGTTTATTTTGTATTTTATGCTTCGGGCGTTGACTTCTAAGGCCATACCTATTCGATCTGGTGGGGCAACTCCCTACAGTGAAGCCAAGGTTGCCCGGAACGTAGAAATGACCATAACTCTCACACCGGTAGCAATTATACGTTTTATACAATGGAAAAACTGTACTATTTATTTTGTATTTTATGCTTCGGGCGTTGACTCCTAAGGCCCTAACTATTCAATCTGTTGGAGCAACGCCCTAGGGTGAAGACTATGTTGCCCGGAAAGTAGAAATGACGTTAACTTTCATACTGGTTGCAATTACTCGTTTTATACGATTGAAAAACTGTTGTATTTATATTGTATTTTATGCTTCTGGCGTTGACTTTCTTATGCCCTAACTATTCCATCTGGTGGAACAACGCCCTATGGTGAAGCCTAGGTTGCCCGGAACGTAGAAATGACCATAACTTTCACACCGGTAGCAATTATTCGTTTTATACGATGGAAAAGCTGTTCCATTTATTTTGTATTTTATGCTTCGGGTGTTGACTTCTAAGGCCCTAACTATTCAATCTGTTGGAGCAGCGCCCTAGGGTGAAGCCTAGGTTGCCCGGAAAGTAGAAATGACGTTAACTTTCATACTGGTTGCAATTATACGTTTTATACGATGGAAAATCTGTTGTATATATATTGTATTTTATGCTTCTGGCGTTGACTTGTTAGGCCCTAACAATTCGATCTGGTGGAACAACGCCCTAGAGTGAAGCCTAGGTTGCCCGGAACGTAGAAATGACCATAACTTTCACACTGGATGCTATTATTCGTCCTATACGATGGAAAAACTGTTATATTTATTATGTATCTTATGCTTCTGGCGTTGACTTCTTAGGCCCTAACAATTCGATCTGGTGGAAAAACGACCTAGAGTGAGGCCTAGGTTGCCCGGAACGTAGAACTGACCATAACTTTTACACTGGTAGCAATTATTCGTTTTATACAATGGAAAAACTGTTCTATTTATTTTGTATTTTATGCTTCGGGCGTTTACTTCTCAGGCCCTAGCTGTTTGATCTGGTGGAGCAACGCCCTACAGTGAAGCCTAGGTTGCCCGGAACGTAGAAATGGAAATAACTTTCACACCGGTAGCAATTATTCGTTTTATACGATGGAAAAACAGTTCTATTTATTTTGTATTTTATGCTTCGGCCGTTGACTTCTAAGGCACTAACTATTCGATCTGTTGGAGCAACGCCCTAGGGTGAAGCCTAGGTTGCCCGGAACGTAGGAATGACCATAACTTTCACACTGGTTGCTATTATTCGTTTTATACGATGGAAAAACTGTTATATTTATATTGTATTTTATGCTTCTGGCGCTGACTTCTTAGGCCCTAACTATTCGATCTGGTGGAACAACGCCGTAGAGTGAAGCCTAGGTTGCTCGGAATGTAAAAATGACCATAACATTCACACTGGTTGAAATTATTCGTTTTATACGATGGAAAAGCTGTTGCATCTTTATTGTATTTTATGCTTCTGGCGTTGACTTGTAAGGCCCTAACTATTCGATCTGGCGGAGCAACGCCCTAGAGTGAAGCCTAGGTTGCCCGGAACGTAGAAATGACCATAACTTTCACACCGGTAGCAATTATTCGTTTTATACGATGGAAAAGCTGTTCTATTTATTTTGTATTTTATGCTTCTGGCGTTGACTTCTAAGGCCGTAGCTATTCGATGTGGTGGAGCAACGCCCTAGAGTGAAGCCTAGGTTGCCCGGAACGTAGAAATGACCATAACTTTCAAACCGGTAGCAATTATACGTTTTATACAATGGAAAAACTGTACTATTTATTTTGTATTTTATGCTTCGGGCGTTGACTTCTAAGGCCCTAACTATTCAATCTGTTGGAGCAACGCCCTAGGGTGAAGCCTAGGTTGCCCGGAAAGTAGAAATGACGTTAACTTTCATACTGGTTGCAATTACTCGTTTTATACGATTGAAAAACTGTTGTATTTATATTGTATTTTATGCTTCTGGCGTTGACTTTCTTATGCCCTAACTATTCCATCTGGTGGAACAACGCCCTATGGTGAAGTCTAGGTTGCCCGGAACGTAGAAATGACCATAACTTTCACACCGGTAGCAATTATTCGTTTTATACGATGGAAAAGCTGTTCTATTTATTTTGTATTTTATGCTTCGGGTGTTGACTTCTAAGGCCCTAACTATTCAATCTGTTGGAGCAACGCCCTAGAGTGAAGCCTAGGTTGCCGGGACGTAGAAATGTCCATAACTTTCACACTGGATGCTATTATTCGTTCTATACGATGGAAAAACTGTTCTATTTATTTTGTATTTTATGCATCGAGCGTTGACTTCTAAGTCCCTAACAATTCGATCTGGTGGAAAAACGACCTAGAGTGAGGCCTAGGTTGCCCGGAAAGTAGAAATGACGTTAACTTTCACACTGGTTGGTATTATTCGTTC
This sequence comes from Calliopsis andreniformis, assembly GCF_051401765.1. NCBI lineage: Eukaryota > Metazoa > Arthropoda > Insecta > Hymenoptera > Andrenidae > Calliopsis > Calliopsis andreniformis. Next base: position 27,545,335 of record NW_027480423.1, read on the forward strand.
TATACGATGGAAAAACTGTTATATTTATATAGTATCTTATGCTTCTGGCGTTGACTTCTTAGGCCCTAACAATTCGATCTGGTGGAAAAACGACCTAGAGTGAGGCCTAGGTTGCCCGGAACGTAGAACTGACCATAACTTTTACACTGGTAGCAATTATTCGTTTTATACAATGGAAAAACTGTTCTATTTATTTTGTATCTTATGCTTCTGGCGTTGACTTCTTAGGCCCTAACAATTCGATCCGGTGGAGCAACGCCCTAGAGTGATGCCTATGTTGCCCCGAAAGTAGAAATGACGTTAACTTTCATACTGGTTGCAATTATTCGTTTTATACGATGGAAAACCTGTTTTATTTATTTTGTATTTTATGCTTCGGGCGTTGACTTCTAAGGCTCTAACCATTCGATCCGGTGGAGCAACGCCCTAGAGTGAAGCCTAGGTTGCCCGGAACGGAGAAATGACCATAACTTACACCGGTAGCAATTATTCTTTTTATACGATGGAAAAACTGTTCTATTTATTTTGTATTTTATGGTTCGGGCGTTGATTGCTAAGGCCCTAACTATTCAATCTGTTGGTGCAACGCCCAAGGGTGAAGCCTATGTTGCCCGGAAAGGAGAAATGACGTTAGCTTTCATACTGGTTGCAATTATTCGTTTTATACGATGGAAAAGCTGTTTTATGTATTTTGTATTTTATGCTTCTGGCGTTGACTTCTAAGGCTCTAACTATTCGATCTGTTGGAGCAACTCCCTAGAGTGAAGCCTAGGTTGCCCGGAACGTAGAAATGACCATCACTTTCAAACTGGTTGCAATTATTCCTGTTATATGATGGAAAAACTGTTGTATTTTTATTGCATTTTATGCTTCGGGCATTGACTTCTAAGGTCCTAGCTATTCAATCTGTTGGAGCAACGCCCTAGCGTGAAGCCTAGGTTGCTCAGAATGTAAAAATGACCATAACATTCACACTGGTTGAAATTATTCGTTTTAAACGATGGAAAAGCTGTTGCATCTTTATTGTATTTTATGCTTCTGGCGTTGACTTCTAAGGCCCTAACTATTCGATCTGGTGGAGCAACGCCCTAGAGTGAAGCCTAGGTTGCCCGGAACGTAGAAATGACCATCACTTTCAAACTGGTTGCAATTAATCCTTTTATACGACGGAAAAGCTGTTGTATTTTTATTGCATTTTATGCTTCCGGCGTAGACTTCTAAGGCCCTAACTTTCAATCTGTTGGAGCAACGCCCTAGGGTGAAGCCTAGGTTGCCCGGAAAGTAGAAATGACCACAACATTCATACTGGTTGCAATTACACGTTTTATATGATGGAAAAACTGTTGTATTTACTTTGTATTTTATGCTTCGGCCGTTGACTTCTAAGGCACTAACTATTCGATCTGTTGGAGCAACGCCCGAGGGTGTAGCCTAGGTTGCCCGTAAAGTAGAAATGACCATAACTTTCATACTGGTTGCAATTATTCGTTTTATGCGATGGAAAAGCTGTTGTATTTATACCGTATTTTATGCTTCTGGCGTTGACTTCTTATGCCCTAACTATTCCATCTGGTGGAACCACGCCCTAGGGTGAACCCTAGGTTGCCCGGAACGTAGAAATGACCATCACTTTCAAACTGGTTGCAATTAATCCTTTTATACGATGGAAAAACTGTTGCATTTTTATTGCATTCTATGCGTCGGGCGTTGACTTCTAAGGCCCTATCTATTCAATCTGTTGGAGCGACGCCCTAGGGTGAAGCCTAGGTTGCCCGGAACTTTGAAGTGACCATAACTTTCACACTCATTGCTATTATTCGTTTTATACGATGGAAAAGCTGTTATATATATATTGTATTTTATGCTTCTGGCGGTGCCTTCTTAGGCCCTATGTGTTCGATCTGGTGGAACAACGGCCTAGAGTGAAGCCTACGTTGCCCGGAACGTAGAAATAACCATCACTTTCACACTGGTTGCAATTATTCCTGATATACGATGGAAAAACTCTTGTATATTTATTGTATTTTATGCTTCGGGCGTAGACTTCTTAGGCCCTAACTATTCGATCTGGTGGAACAACGCCCTAGGGTGAAGCCTAGGTTGCCCGGAACGTAGAAATGACCATAACTTTTACACTGGTAGCAATTATTCGTTTTATACAATGGAAAAACTGTTCTGTTTATTTTGTATTTTATGCTTCGGGCGTTGACTTCTAAGGCCCTACCTATTCGATCTGGTGGGGCAACACCCTACAGTGAAGCCAAGGTTGCCCGGAACGTAGATATGACCATAACCTTCACACAGGTTGCAATTATTCGATTTCTACGATGGCAAAGCTGTTGTTTTTATATTGTATTTTATGCTTCCGGTGTTGACTTCTTAGACCCTAACTCTTCGATCTGGTGGAGCAACGCCTCAGAGTTAGGTCTAGGATGCCCGAAACGTCGAAATGATCGTTACTTTCGCACTGGTTGCAATTGGTCATGCTATACAATGGAAAAACTGTTGCATTTATAGTGTATTTTATGCTTCTGGCGTTGACTTCTAAGGCCGTAGCTATTCGATGTGGTGGAGCAACGCCCTAGAGTGAAGCCTAGGTTGCCCGGAACGTAGAAATGACCATAACTTTCAAACCGGTAGCAATTATACGTTTTATACAATGGAAAAACTGTACTATTTATTTTGTATTTTATGCTTCGGGCGTTGACTTCTAAGGCCCTAACTATTCAATCTGTTGGAGCAACGCCCTAGGGTGAAGCCTAGGTTGCCCGGAAAGTAGAAATGACGTTAACTTTCATACTGGTTGCAATTACTCGTTTTATACGATTGAAAAACTGTTGTATTTATATTGTATTTCATGCCTCTGGCGTTGACTTTCTTATGCCCTAACTATTCCATCTGGTGGAACAACGCCCTATGGTGAAGTCTAGGTTGCCCGGAACGTAGGAATGACCATAACTTTCACACCGGTAGCAATTATTCGTTTTATACGATGGAAAAGCTGTTCTATTTATTTTGTATTTTATGCTTCGGGTGTTGACTTCTAAGGCCCTAACTATTCAATCTGTTGGAGCAACGCCCTAGGGTGAAGCCTAGGTTGCCCGGAACGTAGGAATGACCATAACTTTTACACTGGTTGCTATTATTCGTTTTATACGATGGAAAAACTGTTATATTTATATTGTATTTTATGCTTCTGGCGCTGACTTCTTAGGCCCTAGCTGTTTGATCTGGTGGAGCAACGCCCTAGAGTGAAGCCTAGGTTGCCGGGACGTAGAAATGTCCATAACTTTCACACTGGATGCTATTATTCGTTCTATACGATGGAAAAACTGTTCTATTTATTTTGTATTTTATGCATCGAGCGTTGACTTCTAAGTCCCTAACTATTCAATGTGTTGGAGCAATGCCCGAGGGTGAAGCCTAGGTTGCCCGGAAAGTAGAAATGACGTTAACTTTCACACTGGTTGGTATTATTCGTTCTATACGATGGAAAAACTGTTATATTTATATTGTATCTTATGCTTCTGGCGTTGACTTCTTAGGCCCTAACAATTCGATCTGGTGGAAAAACGACCTAGAGTGAGGCCTACGTTGCCCGGAACGTAGAACTGACCATAACTTTTACACTGGTAGCAATTATTCGTTTTATACAATGGAAAAACTGTTCTATTTATTTTGTATTTTATGCTTCGGGCGTTTACTTCTAAGGCCCTAGCTGTTTGATCTGGTAGAGCAACGCCCTAGAGTGAAGCCTAGGTTGCCCGGAACGTAGAAATGACCATTACTTACGCACTGGTTGCTATTATTCGTTCTATACGGTGGAAAAACTATTATATTTATATTGTATCTTATGCTTCTGGCGTTGACTTGTTAGGCCCTAACAATTCGATCTGGTGGAACAACGACCTAGGGTGAGGCCTAGGTAGCTCGGAACGTAGAAATGACCATCACTTCCATACTGGTAGCAATTATTCGTTTTATACTATGGAAAAACTGTTTTATTTATATTGTATTTTATGCTTCTGGCGTTGACTTCAAAGGCTCTAACTATTCGATCTGTTGGAGCAACGCCCTAGGGTGAAGCCTAGGTTGACCGGAACGTAGAAATGACAATAACTTTCACACTGGGTGCAATTATTCGCTTTATACGATGGAAGAGCTTTTGCATCTTTATTGTATTTTATGCTTCTGTCTTTGACGTCTAAGGCCGTAGCTATTAGATGTGGTGGAGCAACGCACTAGAGTGACGCCTAGGTTGCCCGGAACGTGGAATGACCATTACTTTCGCAATGTTTGCAATTATTCATTTTATACGATGGAAAAACTGTTATGCTTCGGGCGTAGACTTCTATGGCCCTACCTATTCGATCTGGTGGAGCAACACCCTGCAGTGAAGCCCAGGTTGCCCGGAAAGTAGAAATGACCATAACTTTCATACTGGTTGCAATTATTCGTTTTATACGATGGAAAAACTGTTGTATTTATATTGTATTTTATGCTTCTGGCGTTGACTTCTAAGGCCCTAGTTATTCGATCTGGTGGAGCAACGCCCTAGTGTGATGCCTAGGTTGCCCGGAACGTAGAAGTGACCATAAGTTTCATACTGGTTGCAATTAATCCTTTTATACGATGGAAAATCTGTTGTATTTTTATTGCATTTTATGCTTCCGGCGTTGACTTCTAAGGCCCTAGTTATTCGATCTGGTCGAGCAACGCCCTAGAGTGAAGCCTAGGTTGCCCGGAACGGAGAAATGACCATAACTTTCACACTGGTAGCAATTATTCGTTTTATACGATGGAAAAACTGTTTTATTTATTTTGTATTTTATGCTTCTGGCGTTGACTTCTAAGGCCCTAACCATTCGATCCGGTGGAGCAACGCCCTAGAGTGATGCCTATGTTGCCCCGAAAGTAGAAATGACGTTAACTTTCATACTGGTTGCAATTATTCGTTTTATACGATGGAAAACCTGTTTTATTTATTTTGTATTTTATGCTTCGGGCGTTGACTTCTATGGCCCTAACCATTCGATCCGGTGGAGCAACGCCCTAGAGTGAAGCCTAGGTTGCCCGGAACGGAGAAATGACCATAACTTTCACACCGGTAGCAATTATTCTTTTTATACGATGGAAAAACTGTTCTATTTATTTTGTATTTTATGCTTCGGGCGTTGATTGCTAAGGCCCTAACTATTCAATCTGTTGGTGCAACGCCCAAGGGTGAAGCCTATGTTGCCCGGAAAGTAGAAATGACGTTAGCTTTCATACTGGTTGCAATTATTCGTTTTATACGATGGAAAAGCTGTTTTATGTATTTTGTATTTTATGCTTCGGGCGTTGACTTCTAAGGCCCTAACTATTCGATCTGGTGGCGCGACGCCCTAGAGTGAAGCCTATGTTGCCCGGAACGTAGAAATGACCATAACTTTCACAATGGTTGCTATCATTCGTTTTATATGATGGAAAAACTGTTGTATTTATATAGTGTTTTATGCTTCTGGCGTTGACTTCTTAGGCCCTAGCTATTCCATCTGGTGGAACAACGCCCTAGAGTGAAGCCTAGGTTGCCCGGAACGTAGAAATGAACATAACTTCCACACTGGTTGCAATTATTCGTTTTATACGATGGAAAAGCTGTTGTATTTATATCGTATTTTATGCTTCTGGCGTTGACTTCTAAGGCCCTAACTATTCGATCTGGTGGCGCCACGCCCTAGAGTGAAGCCTATGTTGCCCGGAACGTAGAAATGACCATAACTTTCACACTGGTTGCAATTATTCGTTTTATACGATGGAAAAGCTGTGGCATCTTTTATGTATTTTATTCATCTGGGGCTGACTTCTAAGGCCGTTGCTATTAGATGTGGTGGAGCAACGCCCTAGGGAGACGCCTAAGTTGCCTGGAACGTAGAAATGACCATTACCTTCACACTGGTTGCTATCATTCGTTTTATATGATGGAAAAACTGTTGTATTTATATAGTGTTTTATGCTTCTGGCGTTGACTTCTTAGTCCCTAGCTATTCCATCTGGTGGAACAACGCCCTAGAGTGAAGCCTAGGTTGCCCGGAACGTAGACATGACCATAACTTCCACACTGGTTGCAACTATTCGTTTTATACGATGGAAAAGCTGTTGTATTTATCTCGTATTTTATGCTTCTGGCGTTGACTTCTAAGGGCCTAACTATTCAATCTGTTGGTGCTACGCCCAAGGGTGAAGCCTATGTTGCCCGGAAAGTAGAAATGACGTTAACTATCATACTGGTTGCAATTATTCGTTTTATACGATGGAAAAACTGTTTTATTTATTTTGTATTTTATGCTTCGGGCGTTGATTTCTAAGGCCCTAACTATTCGATCTGGTGGCGCAACGCCCTAGGGTGATGCCTAGGTTGCCCGGAAAGTAGAAATGACAATAACTTTCATCCTGGTTGCAATTATTCGTTTTATACGATGGAAAAGCTGTGGCATCTTTTATGTATTTTATTCATCTGGGGCTGACTTCTACGGCCGTTGCTATTAGATGTGGTGGAGCAACGCCCTAAGGTGACGCCTAAGTTGCCCGGAACGTAGAAATGACCATTAGCTTCACACTGGTTGCAATTATTCGTTTTATACGATGGAAAAACTGTTCTATTTATTTTGTATTTTATGCTTCGGGCGTTGACTTCTAAGGCCCTAACTATTCAATCTGTTGGTGCAACGCCCAAGGGTGAAGCCTATGTTGCGCGGAAGGTAGAAATGACGTTAACTTTCATACTGGTTGCAATTATCCGTTTTATACGATGGAAAAGCTGTTGTATTTATATTGTATTTTATGCTTCGGGCATTGACTTCTAAGGCCGTAGCTACTGAATCTGTTGGAGCAACGCCCTAGGGTGAAGCCTAGGCTGCCCGGAAAGTAGAAATGACCATAACTTCCACACTGGTTGCAATTATTCGTTTTATACGATGGAAAAACTGTTTTATTTATTTTGTATTTTATGCTTCTGGCGTTGACTTCTAAGGCCCTAACTATTCGATCGGGTGGAGCAACGCCCTAGAGTGAAGCCTAGGTTGCCCGGAACGGCGAAATGACCATAACTTTCACACCGGTAGCAATTATTCTTTTTATACGTTGGAAAAACTGTTCTATTTATTTTGTATTTTATGCTTCGGGCGTTGACTGCTATGGCCATAACTATTCAATCTGTTGGTGCAACGCCCTAGGGTGACGCCTAAGTTGCCCGGAACGTAGTCATGACCATAACTTCCACACTGGTTGCAATTATTCGTTTTATACGATGGAAAAGCTGTTGTATTTATCTCGTATTTTATGCTTCTGGCGTTGACTTCTAAGGGCCTAACTATTCAATCTGTTGGTGCAACGCCCAAGGGTGAAGCCTATGTTGCCCGGAAAGTAGAAATGACGTTAACTATCATACTGGTTGCAATTATTCGTTTTATACGATGGAAAAACTGTTTTATTTATTTTGTATTTTATGCTTCGGGCGTTGACTTCTAAGGCCCTAACTATTCGATCTGGTGGCGCAACGCCCTAGGGTGATGCCTAGGTTGCCCGGAAAGTAGAAATGACAATAACTTTCATCCTGGTTGCAATTATTCGTTTTATACGATGGAAAAGCTGTGGCATCTTTTATGTATTTTATTCATCTGGGGCTGACTTCTAAGGCCGTTGCTATTAGATGTGGTGGAGCAACGCCCTAGGGTGACGCCTAAGTTGCCCGGAACGTAGAAATGACCATTAGCTTCACACTGGTTGCAATTATTGGTTTTATGCGATGGAAAAGCTGTTTTATTTATTTTGTGTTTTATGCTTCGGGCGTGGTCTTCTAAGGCCCTAACTATTCGACCTGGTGGGGCAGCGCCCTAGAGTGAAGCCGAGGTTGCCCGGAACGTAGAAATGACCATGACTTTCACACTGTTTGCAGTTATTCCTGTTATACGATGGAAAAACTTTTGCATCTTTATTGTACTTTATGCTTCTGGCGTTGACTTCTAAGGCCCTAACTATTCAATCTGTTGGTGCAACGCCCTATGGTCAAGCCTAGGTAGCCCGGAAAGTAGAAATGACGTTAACTTTCATACTGGTTTCAATTATTCGTTTTATACGATGGAAAAACTGTTGTATTTATATTGTATTTTATGCTTCGGGCATTGACTTCTAAGGCCCTAGCTATTCAATCTGTTGTACTAACGCCCTAGGGTGAAGCCTAGGTTGCCCGGAAAGTAGAAATGACCATAACTTCCGCACTGGTTGCAATTATTCGTTTTATACGATGGAAAAACTGTTTTATTTATTTTGTATTTTATGCTTCGGGCGTTGACTTCTAATTCCCTAACTATTCGATCTGGAGGAGCAACGCCCTGGAGTGAAGCCTAGGTTGCCCGGAACGTAGAAATGACCATAACTTTCACACTGGTTACTATCATTCGTTCTATACGATGGAAAAGCTGTTGTATTTATATCGTATTTTATGCTTCTGGCGTTGACTTCTTAGGCCCTAACTATTCCATCTGGTGGAACAACGCCCTTGGGTGAAGCCTAGGTTGCGCGGAACGTAGCAATGACCATAACTTTCACACTGGTAGCAATTATTCGTTTCATACGATGGAAAAACTGTTCTATTTATTTTGTATTTTATGCTTCGGGCGTTGACTTCTAAGGCCCTAACTATTCGATCTGGTCGAGCAACGCCCTAGAGTGAAGCCTAGGTTGCACGGAACGTAGAAATGACCATAACTTCCACACTGCTTGCAATTATTCGTTTTATACGATGGAAAAGCTGTTGTATATATATCGTATTTTATGCTTCTGGCGTTGACTTCTTAGGCCCTAACTATTCCATCTGGTGGAACAGCGTCCTAGGGTGAAGCCTAGGTTGCGCGGAACGTAGAAGTGACCATAAATTTCACTCTGGTAGCAATTATTCGTTTTATACGATGGAAAAACTGTTTTATTTATTTTGTATTTTATGCTTCTGGCGTTGACTTCTACGGCCCTAACTATTCGATCTGGTGGAGCAATGCCCTAGAGTGAAGCCTAGGTTGCCCGGAAAGGAGAAATCACCATAAATTTCACACCGGTAGCAATTATTCGTTTTATACGATGGAAAAACTGTTCTGTTTATTTTGTATTTTATGCTTCGGGCGTTGACTTCTAAGGCCCTAACTATTCAATCTGTTGGTGCAACGCCCTAGGGTGAAGCCTAGGTTGCCCGGAAAGTAGAAATGACGATAACTTTCATACTGGTTGCAATTATTCGTTTTATACGATGGAAAAACTGTTGTATTTATATTGTATTTTATGCTTCGGGCATTGACTTCTAAGGCCCTAACTATTCAATCTGTTGGAGCAACGCCCCAGGGTGAAACCTAGGTTGCCCGGAAAGTAGAAATGACGTTAACTTTCATACTGGTTGCAATTACTCGTTTTATACGATTGAAAAACTGTTGTATTTATATTGTATTTTATGCTTCTGGCGTTGACTTTCTTATGCCCTAACTATTCCATCTGGTGGAACAACGCCCTATGGTGAAGCCTAGGTTGCCCGGAACGTAGAAATGACCATAACTTTCACACCGGTAGCAATTATTCGTTTTATACGATGGAAAAGCTGTTCCATTTATTTTGTATTTTATGCTTCGGGTGTTGACTTCTAAGGACCTAACTATTCAATCTGTTGGAGCAGCGCCCTAGGGTGAAGCCTAGGTTGCCCGGAAAGTAGAAATGACGTTAACTTTCATACTGGTTGCAATTATACGTTTTATACGATGGAAAATCTGTTGTATATATATTGTATTTTATGCTTCTGGCGTTGACTTGTTAGGCCCTAACAATTCGATCTGGTGGAACAACGCCCTAGAGTGAAGCCTAGGTTGCCCGGAACGTAGAAATGACCATAACTTTCACACTGGATGCTATTATTCGTCCTATACGATGGAAAAACTGTTATATTTATTATGTATCTTATGCTTCTGGCGTTGACTTCTTAGGCCCCAACAATTCGATCTGGTCGAAAAACGACCTAGAGTGAGGCCTAGGTTGCCCGGAACGTAGAACTGACCATAACTTTTACACTGGTAGCAATTATTCGTTTTATACAATGGAAAAACTGTTCTATTTATTTTGTATTTTATGCTTCGGGCGTTTACTTCTCAGGCCCTAGCTGTTTGATCTGGTGGAGCAACGCCCTACAGTCAAGCCTAGGTTGCCCCGAACGTAGAAATGACCATAACTTTCACACTGGTTGCTATTATTCGTTCTATACGATGGAAAAACTGTTATATTTATATTGTATCTTATGCTTCTAGCGTTGACTTGTTAGGCCCTAACAATTCGATCTGGTGGAACAACGACCTAGAGTGAGGCCTAGGTAGTCCGGAACGTAGAAATGACCATCACTTCCATACTGGTAGCAATTATTCGTTTTATACTATGGAAAAACGGTTTTATTTATATTGTATTTTATGCTTCTGGCGTTGACTTCTAAGGCTCTAACTATTCGATCTGTTGGAGCAACTCCCTAGAGTGAAGCCTAGGTTGCCCGGAACGTAGAAATGACCATCACTTTCAAACTGGTTGCAATTATTCCTGTTATATGATGGAAAAACTGTTGTATTTTTATTGCATTTTATGCTTCGGGCATTGACTTCTAAGGTCCTAGCTATTCAATCTGTTGGAGCAACGCCCTAGCGTGAAGCCTAGGTTGCTCAGAATGTAAAAATGACCATAACATTCACACTGGTTGAAATTATTCGTTTTAAACGATGGAAAAGCTGTTGCATCTTTATTGTATTTTATGCTTCTGGCGTTGACTTCTAATGCCCTAACTATTCGATCTGGTGCCGCAACGCCCTAGAGTGAAGCCTAGGTTGCCCGGAACGTAGAAATGACCATCACTTTCAAACTGGTTGCAATTAATCCTTTTATACGACGGAAAAACTGTTGTATTTTTATTGCATTTTATGCTTCCGGCGTAGACTTCTAAGGCCCTAACTTTCAATCTGTTGGAGCAACGCCCTAGGGTGAAGCCTAGGTTGCCCGGAAAGTAGAAATGACCATAACTCTCACACCGGTAGCAATTATACGTTTTATACAATGGAAAAACTGTACTATTTATTTTGTATTTTTTGCTTCGGGCGTTGACTTCTAAGGCCCTAACTATTCAATCTGTTGGAGCAACGCCCTAGGGTGAAGCCTAGGTTGCCCGGAAAGTAGAAATGACGTTAACTTTCATACTGGTTGCAATTACTCGTTTTATACGATTGAAAAACTGTTGTATTTATATTGTATTTTATGCTTCTGGCGTTGACTTTCTTATGCCCTAACTATTCCATCTGGTGGAACAACGCCCTATGGTGAAGCCTAGGTTGCCCGGAACGTAGAAATGACCATAACTTTCACACCGGTAGCAATTATTCGTTTTATACGATGGAAAAGCTGTTCCATTTATTTTGTATTTTATGCTTCGGGTGTTGACTTCTAAGGACCTAACTATTCAATCTGTTGGAGCAGCGCCCTAGGGTGAAGCCTAGGTTGCCCGGAAAGTAGAAATGACGTTAACTTTCATACTGGTTGCAATTATACGTTTTATACGATGGAAAATCTGTTGTATATATATTGTATTTTATGCTTCTGGCGTTGACTTCAAAGGCTCTAACTATTCGATCTGTTGGAGCAACGCCCTAGAGTGAAGCCTAGGTTGCCCGGAACGTAGAAATGACCATCACTTTCAAACTGGTTGCAATTATTCCTGTTACATGATGGAAAAACTGTTGTATTTTTATTGCTTTTTATGCTTCGGGCATTGACTTCCAAGGCCCTAACTATTCAATCTGTTGGAGCAACGCCCTAGGGTGTAGCCTAGGTTGCCCGGAATGTAGAAATGACCATAACTTTCATACTGGTTGCAATTATTCGTTTTATATGATGGAAAAACTGTTGTATTTATATTGTATTTTATGCTGCTGGCGTTCACTTCTTAGGCCCTAACTATTCGATCTGGTGGAACAACGCCCTGTGGTGAAGCCTAGGTTGCCCGGAACGTAGAAATGCCCATAATGTTCACACTGGTTGCTATTATTCGTTTTATGCGATGGAAAAGCTGTTGTATTTATACAGTATTTTATGCTTCTGGCGTTGACTTCTTATGCCCTAACTATTCCATCTGGTGGAACCACGCCCTAGGGTGAAGCCTAGGTTGACCGGAACGTAGAAATGACCATCACTTTCAAATTGGTTGCAATTAATCCTTTTATACGATGGAAAAACTGTTGCATTTTTATTGCCTTCTATGCGTCGGGCGTTGACTTCTAAGGCCCTATCTATTCAATCTGTTGGAGCGACGCCCTAGGGTGAAGCCTAGGTTGCCCAGAACGTAGAAATGACCATAACCTTTACACTGGTAACAATTATTCGTTTTATACAATGGAAAAACTGTTCTGTTTATTTTGTATTTTATGCTTCGGGCGTTGACTTCTAAGGCCATACCTATTCGATCCGGTGGGGCAACTCCCTACAGTGAAGCCAAGGTTGCCCGGAACGTAGAAATGACCATAACTCTCACACCGGTAGCAATTATACGTTTTATACAATGGAAAAACTGTACTATTTATTTTGTATTTTATGCTTCGGGCGTTGACTCCTAAGGCCCTAACTATTCAATCTGTTGGAGCAACGCCCTAGGGTGAAGACTATGTTGCCCGGAAAGTAGAAATGACGTTAACTTTCATACTGGTTGCAATTACTCGTTTTATACGATTGAAAAACTGTTGTATTTATATTGTATTTTATGCTTCTGGCGTTGACTTTCTTATGCCCTAACTATTCCATCTGGTGGAACAACGCCCTATGGTGAAGCCTAGGTTGCCCGGAACGTAGAAATGACCATAACTTTCACACCGGTAGCAATTATTCGTTTTATACGATGGAAAAGCTGTTCCATTTATTTTGTATTTTATGCTTCGGGTGTTGACTTCTAAGGCCCTAACTATTCAATCTGTTGGAGCAGCGCCCTAGGGTGAAGCCTAGGTTGCCCGGAAAGTAGAAATGACGTTAACTTTCATACTGGTTGCAATTATACGTTTTATACGATGGAAAATCTGTTGTATATATATTGTATTTTATGCTTCTGGCGTTGACTTGTTAGGCCCTAACAATTCGATCTGGTGGAACAACGCCCTAGAGTGAAGCCTAGGTTGCCCGGAACGTAGAAATGACCATAACTTTCACACTGGATGCTATTATTCGTTCTATACGATGGAAAAACTGTTATATTTATTATGTATCTTATGCTTCTGGCGTTGACTTCTTAGGCCCTAACAATTCGATCTGGTGGAAAAACGACCTAGAGTGAGGCCTAGGTTGCCCGGAACGTAGAACTGACCATAACTTTTACACTGGTAGCAATTATTCGTTTTATACAATGGAAAAACTGTTCTATTTATTTTGTATTTTATGCTTCGGGCGTTTACTTCTCAGGCCCTAGCTGTTTGATCTGGTGGAGCAACGCCCTACAGTGAAGCCTAGGTTGCCCGGAACGTAGAAATGGAAATAACTTTCACACCGGTAGCAATTATTCGTTTTATACGATGGAAAAACAGTTCTATTTATTTTGTATTTTATGCTTCGGCCGTTGACTTCTAAGGCACTAACTATTCGATCTGTTGGAGCAACGCCCTAGGGTGAAGCCTAGGTTGCCCGGAACGTAGGAATGACCATAACTTTCACACTGGTTGCTATTATTCGTTTTATACGATGGAAAAACTGTTATATTTATATTGTATTTTATGCTTCTGGCGCTGACTTCTTAGGCCCTAACTATTCGATCTGGTGGAACAACGCCGTAGAGTGAAGCCTAGGTTGCTCGGAATGTAAAAATGACCATAACATTCACACTGGTTGAAATTATTCGTTTTATACGATGGAAAAGCTGTTGCATCTTTATTGTATTTTATGCTTCTGGCGTTGACTTGTAAGGCCCTAACTATTCGATCTGGCGGAGCAACGCCCTAGAGTGAAGCCTAGGTTGCCCGGAACGTAGAAATGACCATAACTTTCACACCGGTAGCAATTATTCGTTTTATACGATGGAAAAGCTGTTCTATTTATTTTGTATTTTATGCTTCTGGCGTTGACTTCTAAGGCCGTAGCTATTCGATGTGGTGGAGCAACGCCCTAGAGTGAAGCCTAGGTTGCCCGGAACGTAGAAATGACCATAACTTTCAAACCGGTAGCAATTATACGTTTTATACAATGGAAAAACTGTACTATTTATTTTGTATTTTATGCTTCGGGCGTTGACTTCTAAGGCCCTAACTATTCAATCTGTTGGAGCAACGCCCTAGGGTGAAGCCTAGGTTGCCCGGAAAGTAGAAATGACGTTAACTTTCATACTGGTTGCAATTACTCGTTTTATACGATTGAAAAACTGTTGTATTTATATTGTATTTTATGCTTCTGGCGTTGACTTTCTTATGCCCTAACTATTCCATCTGGTGGAACAACGCCCTATGGTGAAGTCTAGGTTGCCCGGAACGTAGAAATGACCATAACTTTCACACCGGTAGCAATTATTCGTTTTATACGATGGAAAAGCTGTTCTATTTATTTTGTATTTTATGCTTCGGGTGTTGACTTCTAAGGCCCTAACTATTCAATCTGTTGGAGCAACGCCCTAGAGTGAAGCCTAGGTTGCCGGGACGTAGAAATGTCCATAACTTTCACACTGGATGCTATTATTCGTTCTATACGATGGAAAAACTGTTCTATTTATTTTGTATTTTATGCATCGAGCGTTGACTTCTAAGTCCCTAACAATTCGATCTGGTGGAAAAACGACCTAGAGTGAGGCCTAGGTTGCCCGGAAAGTAGAAATGACGTTAACTTTCACACTGGTTGGTATTATTCGTTCTATACGATGGAAAAACTGTTATATTTATATAGTATCTTATGCTTCTGGCGTTGACTTCTTAGGCCCTAACAATTCGATCTGGTGGAAAAACGACCTAGAGTGAGGCCTAGGTTGCCCGGAACGTAGAACTGACCATAACTTTTACACTGGTAGCAATTATTCGTTTTATACAATGGAAAAACTGTTCTATTTATTTTGTATCTTATGCTTCTGGCGTTGACTTCTTAGGCCCTAACAATTCGATCCGGTGGAGCAACGCCCTAGAGTGATGCCTATGTTGCCCCGAAAGTAGAAATGACGTTAACTTTCATACTGGTTGCAATTATTCGTTTTATACGATGGAAAACCTGTTTTATTTATTTTGTATTTTATGCTTCGGGCGTTGACTTCTAAGGCTCTAACCATTCGATCCGGTGGAGCAACGCCCTAGAGTGAAGCCTAGGTTGCCCGGAACGGAGAAATGACCATAACTTACACCGGTAGCAATTATTCTTTTTATACGATGGAAAAACTGTTCTATTTATTTTGTATTTTATGGTTCGGGCGTTGATTGCTAAGGCCCTAACTATTCAATCTGTTGGTGCAACGCCCAAGGGTGAAGCCTATGTTGCCCGGAAAGGAGAAATGACGTTAGCTTTCATACTGGTTGCAATTATTCGTTTTATACGATGGAAAAGCTGTTTTATGTATTTTGTATTTTATGCTTCTGGCGTTGACTTCTAAGGCTCTAACTATTCGATCTGTTGGAGCAACTCCCTAGAGTGAAGCCTAGGTTGCCCGGAACGTAGAAATGACCATCACTTTCAAACTGGTTGCAATTATTCCTGTTATATGATGGAAAAACTGTTGTATTTTTATTGCATTTTATGCTTCGGGCATTGACTTCTAAGGTCCTAGCTATTCAATCTGTTGGAGCAACGCCCTAGCGTGAAGCCTAGGTTGCTCAGAATGTAAAAATGACCATAACATTCACACTGGTTGAAATTATTCGTTTTAAACGATGGAAAAGCTGTTGCATCTTTATTGTATTTTATGCTTCTGGCGTTGACTTCTAAGGCCCTAACTATTCGATCTGGTGGAGCAACGCCCTAGAGTGAAGCCTAGGTTGCCCGGAACGTAGAAATGACCATCACTTTCAAACTGGTTGCAATTAATCCTTTTATACGACGGAAAAGCTGTTGTATTTTTATTGCATTTTATGCTTCCGGCGTAGACTTCTAAGGCCCTAACTTTCAATCTGTTGGAGCAACGCCCTAGGGTGAAGCCTAGGTTGCCCGGAAAGTAGAAATGACCACAACATTCATACTGGTTGCAATTACACGTTTTATATGATGGAAAAACTGTTGTATTTACTTTGTATTTTATGCTTCGGCCGTTGACTTCTAAGGCACTAACTATTCGATCTGTTGGAGCAACGCCCGAGGGTGTAGCCTAGGTTGCCCGTAAAGTAGAAATGACCATAACTTTCATACTGGTTGCAATTATTCGTTTTATGCGATGGAAAAGCTGTTGTATTTATACCGTATTTTATGCTTCTGGCGTTGACTTCTTATGCCCTAACTATTCCATCTGGTGGAACCACGCCCTAGGGTGAACCCTAGGTTGCCCGGAACGTAGAAATGACCATCACTTTCAAACTGGTTGCAATTAATCCTTTTATACGATGGAAAAACTGTTGCATTTTTATTGCATTCTATGCGTCGGGCGTTGACTTCTAAGGCCCTATCTATTCAATCTGTTGGAGCGACGCCCTAGGGTGAAGCCTAGGTTGCCCGGAACTTTGAAGTGACCATAACTTTCACACTCATTGCTATTATTCGTTTTATACGATGGAAAAGCTGTTATATATATATTGTATTTTATGCTTCTGGCGGTGCCTTCTTAGGCCCTATGTGTTCGATCTGGTGGAACAACGGCCTAGAGTGAAGCCTACGTTGCCCGGAACGTAGAAATAACCATCACTTTCACACTGGTTGCAATTATTCCTGATATACGATGGAAAAACTCTTGTATATTTATTGTATTTTATGCTTCGGGCGTAGACTTCTTAGGCCCTAACTATTCGATCTGGTGGAACAACGCCCTAGGGTGAAGCCTAGGTTGCCCGGAACGTAGAAATGACCATAACTTTTACACTGGTAGCAATTATTCGTTTTATACAATGGAAAAACTGTTCTGTTTATTTTGTATTTTATGCTTCGGGCGTTGACTTCTAAGGCCCTACCTATTCGATCTGGTGGGGCAACACCCTACAGTGAAGCCAAGGTTGCCCGGAACGTAGATATGACCATAACCTTCACACAGGTTGCAATTATTCGATTTCTACGATGGCAAAGCTGTTGTTTTTATATTGTATTTTATGCTTCCGGTGTTGACTTCTTAGACCCTAACTCTTCGATCTGGTGGAGCAACGCCTCAGAGTTAGGTCTAGGATGCCCGAAACGTCGAAATGATCGTTACTTTCGCACTGGTTGCAATTGGTCATGCTATACAATGGAAAAACTGTTGCATTTATAGTGTATTTTATGCTTCTGGCGTTGACTTCTAAGGCCGTAGCTATTCGATGTGGTGGAGCAACGCCCTAGAGTGAAGCCTAGGTTGCCCGGAACGTAGAAATGACCATAACTTTCAAACCGGTAGCAATTATACGTTTTATACAATGGAAAAACTGTACTATTTATTTTGTATTTTATGCTTCGGGCGTTGACTTCTAAGGCCCTAACTATTCAATCTGTTGGAGCAACGCCCTAGGGTGAAGCCTAGGTTGCCCGGAAAGTAGAAATGACGTTAACTTTCATACTGGTTGCAATTACTCGTTTTATACGATTGAAAAACTGTTGTATTTATATTGTATTTCATGCCTCTGGCGTTGACTTTCTTATGCCCTAACTATTCCATCTGGTGGAACAACGCCCTATGGTGAAGTCTAGGTTGCCCGGAACGTAGGAATGACCATAACTTTCACACCGGTAGCAATTATTCGTTTTATACGATGGAAAAGCTGTTCTATTTATTTTGTATTTTATGCTTCGGGTGTTGACTTCTAAGGCCCTAACTATTCAATCTGTTGGAGCAACGCCCTAGGGTGAAGCCTAGGTTGCCCGGAACGTAGGAATGACCATAACTTTTACACTGGTTGCTATTATTCGTTTTATACGATGGAAAAACTGTTATATTTATATTGTATTTTATGCTTCTGGCGCTGACTTCTTAGGCCCTAGCTGTTTGATCTGGTGGAGCAACGCCCTAGAGTGAAGCCTAGGTTGCCGGGACGTAGAAATGTCCATAACTTTCACACTGGATGCTATTATTCGTTCTATACGATGGAAAAACTGTTCTATTTATTTTGTATTTTATGCATCGAGCGTTGACTTCTAAGTCCCTAACTATTCAATCTGTTGGAGCAATGCCCGAGGGTGAAGCCTAGGTTGCCCGGAAAGTAGAAATGACGTTAACTTTCACACTGGTTGGTATTATTCGTTCTATACGATGGAAAAACTGTTATATTTATATTGTATCTTATGCTTCTGGCGTTGACTTCTTAGGCCCTAACAATTCGATCTGGTGGAAAAACGACCTAGAGTGAGGCCTACGTTGCCCGGAACGTAGAACTGACCATAACTTTTACACTGGTAGCAATTATTCGTTTTATACAATGGAAAAACTGTTCTATTTATTTTGTATTTTATGCTTCGGGCGTTTACTTCTAAGGCCCTAGCTGTTTGATCTGGTAGAGCAACGCCCTAGAGTGAAGCCTAGGTTGCCCGGAACGTAGAAATGACCATTACTTACGCACTGGTTGCTATTATTCGTTCTATACGGTGGAAAAACTATTATATTTATATTGTATCTTATGCTTCTGGCGTTGACTTGTTAGGCCCTAACAATTCGATCTGGTGGAACAACGACCTAGGGTGAGGCCTAGGTAGCTCGGAACGTAGAAATGACCATCACTTCCATACTGGTAGCAATTATTCGTTTTATACTATGGAAAAACTGTTTTATTTATATTGTATTTTATGCTTCTGGCGTTGACTTCAAAGGCTCTAACTATTCGATCTGTTGGAGCAACGCCCTAGGGTGAAGCCTAGGTTGACCGGAACGTAGAAATGACAATAACTTTCACACTGGGTGCAATTATTCGCTTTATACGATGGAAGAGCTTTTGCATCTTTATTGTATTTTATGCTTCTGTCTTTGACGTCTAAGGCCGTAGCTATTAGATGTGGTGGAGCAACGCACTAGAGTGACGCCTAGGTTGCCCGGAACGTGGAATGACCATTACTTTCGCAATGTTTGCAATTATTCATTTTATACGATGGAAAAACTGTTATGCTTCGGGCGTAGACTTCTATGGCCCTACCTATTCGATCTGGTGGAGCAACACCCTGCAGTGAAGCCCAGGTTGCCCGGAAAGTAGAAATGACCATAACTTTCATACTGGTTGCAATTATTCGTTTTATACGATGGAAAAACTGTTGTATTTATATTGTATTTTATGCTTCTGGCGTTGACTTCTAAGGCCCTAGTTATTCGATCTGGTGGAGCAACGCCCTAGTGTGATGCCTAGGTTGCCCGGAACGTAGAAGTGACCATAAGTTTCATACTGGTTGCAATTAATCCTTTTATACGATGGAAAATCTGTTGTATTTTTATTGCATTTTATGCTTCCGGCGTTGACTTCTAAGGCCCTAGTTATTCGATCTGGTCGAGCAACGCCCTAGAGTGAAGCCTAGGTTGCCCGGAACGGAGAAATGACCATAACTTTCACACTGGTAGCAATTATTCGTTTTATACGATGGAAAAACTGTTTTATTTATTTTGTATTTTATGCTTCTGGCGTTGACTTCTAAGGCCCTAACCATTCGATCCGGTGGAGCAACGCCCTAGAGTGATGCCTATGTTGCCCCGAAAGTAGAAATGACGTTAACTTTCATACTGGTTGCAATTATTCGTTTTATACGATGGAAAACCTGTTTTATTTATTTTGTATTTTATGCTTCGGGCGTTGACTTCTATGGCCCTAACCATTCGATCCGGTGGAGCAACGCCCTAGAGTGAAGCCTAGGTTGCCCGGAACGGAGAAATGACCATAACTTTCACACCGGTAGCAATTATTCTTTTTATACGATGGAAAAACTGTTCTATTTATTTTGTATTTTATGCTTCGGGCGTTGATTGCTAAGGCCCTAACTATTCAATCTGTTGGTGCAACGCCCAAGGGTGAAGCCTATGTTGCCCGGAAAGTAGAAATGACGTTAGCTTTCATACTGGTTGCAATTATTCGTTTTATACGATGGAAAAGCTGTTTTATGTATTTTGTATTTTATGCTTCGGGCGTTGACTTCTAAGGCCCTAACTATTCGATCTGGTGGCGCGACGCCCTAGAGTGAAGCCTATGTTGCCCGGAACGTAGAAATGACCATAACTTTCACAATGGTTGCTATCATTCGTTTTATATGATGGAAAAACTGTTGTATTTATATAGTGTTTTATGCTTCTGGCGTTGACTTCTTAGGCCCTAGCTATTCCATCTGGTGGAACAACGCCCTAGAGTGAAGCCTAGGTTGCCCGGAACGTAGAAATGAACATAACTTCCACACTGGTTGCAATTATTCGTTTTATACGATGGAAAAGCTGTTGTATTTATATCGTATTTTATGCTTCTGGCGTTGACTTCTAAGGCCCTAACTATTCGATCTGGTGGCGCCACGCCCTAGAGTGAAGCCTATGTTGCCCGGAACGTAGAAATGACCATAACTTTCACACTGGTTGCAATTATTCGTTTTATACGATGGAAAAGCTGTGGCATCTTTTATGTATTTTATTCATCTGGGGCTGACTTCTAAGGCCGTTGCTATTAGATGTGGTGGAGCAACGCCCTAGGGAGACGCCTAAGTTGCCTGGAACGTAGAAATGACCATTACCTTCACACTGGTTGCTATCATTCGTTTTATATGATGGAAAAACTGTTGTATTTATATAGTGTTTTATGCTTCTGGCGTTGACTTCTTAGTCCCTAGCTATTCCATCTGGTGGAACAACGCCCTAGAGTGAAGCCTAGGTTGCCCGGAACGTAGACATGACCATAACTTCCACACTGGTTGCAACTATTCGTTTTATACGATGGAAAAGCTGTTGTATTTATCTCGTATTTTATGCTTCTGGCGTTGACTTCTAAGGGCCTAACTATTCAATCTGTTGGTGCTACGCCCAAGGGTGAAGCCTATGTTGCCCGGAAAGTAGAAATGACGTTAACTATCATACTGGTTGCAATTATTCGTTTTATACGATGGAAAAACTGTTTTATTTATTTTGTATTTTATGCTTCGGGCGTTGATTTCTAAGGCCCTAACTATTCGATCTGGTGGCGCAACGCCCTAGGGTGATGCCTAGGTTGCCCGGAAAGTAGAAATGACAATAACTTTCATCCTGGTTGCAATTATTCGTTTTATACGATGGAAAAGCTGTGGCATCTTTTATGTATTTTATTCATCTGGGGCTGACTTCTACGGCCGTTGCTATTAGATGTGGTGGAGCAACGCCCTAAGGTGACGCCTAAGTTGCCCGGAACGTAGAAATGACCATTAGCTTCACACTGGTTGCAATTATTCGTTTTATACGATGGAAAAACTGTTCTATTTATTTTGTATTTTATGCTTCGGGCGTTGACTTCTAAGGCCCTAACTATTCAATCTGTTGGTGCAACGCCCAAGGGTGAAGCCTATGTTGCGCGGAAGGTAGAAATGACGTTAACTTTCATACTGGTTGCAATTATCCGTTTTATACGATGGAAAAGCTGTTGTATTTATATTGTATTTTATGCTTCGGGCATTGACTTCTAAGGCCGTAGCTACTGAATCTGTTGGAGCAACGCCCTAGGGTGAAGCCTAGGCTGCCCGGAAAGTAGAAATGACCATAACTTCCACACTGGTTGCAATTATTCGTTTTATACGATGGAAAAACTGTTTTATTTATTTTGTATTTTATGCTTCTGGCGTTGACTTCTAAGGCCCTAACTATTCGATCGGGTGGAGCAACGCCCTAGAGTGAAGCCTAGGTTGCCCGGAACGGCGAAATGACCATAACTTTCACACCGGTAGCAATTATTCTTTTTATACGTTGGAAAAACTGTTCTATTTATTTTGTATTTTATGCTTCGGGCGTTGACTGCTATGGCCATAACTATTCAATCTGTTGGTGCAACGCCCTAGGGTGACGCCTAAGTTGCCCGGAACGTAGTCATGACCATAACTTCCACACTGGTTGCAATTATTCGTTTTATACGATGGAAAAGCTGTTGTATTTATCTCGTATTTTATGCTTCTGGCGTTGACTTCTAAGGGCCTAACTATTCAATCTGTTGGTGCAACGCCCAAGGGTGAAGCCTATGTTGCCCGGAAAGTAGAAATGACGTTAACTATCATACTGGTTGCAATTATTCGTTTTATACGATGGAAAAACTGTTTTATTTATTTTGTATTTTATGCTTCGGGCGTTGACTTCTAAGGCCCTAACTATTCGATCTGGTGGCGCAACGCCCTAGGGTGATGCCTAGGTTGCCCGGAAAGTAGAAATGACAATAACTTTCATCCTGGTTGCAATTATTCGTTTTATACGATGGAAAAGCTGTGGCATCTTTTATGTATTTTATTCATCTGGGGCTGACTTCTAAGGCCGTTGCTATTAGATGTGGTGGAGCAACGCCCTAGGGTGACGCCTAAGTTGCCCGGAACGTAGAAATGACCATTAGCTTCACACTGGTTGCAATTATTGGTTTTATGCGATGGAAAAGCTGTTTTATTTATTTTGTGTTTTATGCTTCGGGCGTGGTCTTCTAAGGCCCTAACTATTCGACCTGGTGGGGCAGCGCCCTAGAGTGAAGCCGAGGTTGCCCGGAACGTAGAAATGACCATGACTTTCACACTGTTTGCAGTTATTCCTGTTATACGATGGAAAAACTTTTGCATCTTTATTGTACTTTATGCTTCTGGCGTTGACTTCTAAGGCCCTAACTATTCAATCTGTTGGTGCAACGCCCTATGGTCAAGCCTAGGTAGCCCGGAAAGTAGAAATGACGTTAACTTTCATACTGGTTTCAATTATTCGTTTTATACGATGGAAAAACTGTTGTATTTATATTGTATTTTATGCTTCGGGCATTGACTTCTAAGGCCCTAGCTATTCAATCTGTTGTACTAACGCCCTAGGGTGAAGCCTAGGTTGCCCGGAAAGTAGAAATGACCATAACTTCCGCACTGGTTGCAATTATTCGTTTTATACGATGGAAAAACTGTTTTATTTATTTTGTATTTTATGCTTCGGGCGTTGACTTCTAATTCCCTAACTATTCGATCTGGAGGAGCAACGCCCTGGAGTGAAGCCTAGGTTGCCCGGAACGTAGAAATGACCATAACTTTCACACTGGTTACTATCATTCGTTCTATACGATGGAAAAGCTGTTGTATTTATATCGTATTTTATGCTTCTGGCGTTGACTTCTTAGGCCCTAACTATTCCATCTGGTGGAACAACGCCCTTGGGTGAAGCCTAGGTTGCGCGGAACGTAGCAATGACCATAACTTTCACACTGGTAGCAATTATTCGTTTCATACGATGGAAAAACTGTTCTATTTATTTTGTATTTTATGCTTCGGGCGTTGACTTCTAAGGCCCTAACTATTCGATCTGGTCGAGCAACGCCCTAGAGTGAAGCCTAGGTTGCACGGAACGTAGAAATGACCATAACTTCCACACTGCTTGCAATTATTCGTTTTATACGATGGAAAAGCTGTTGTATATATATCGTATTTTATGCTTCTGGCGTTGACTTCTTAGGCCCTAACTATTCCATCTGGTGGAACAGCGTCCTAGGGTGAAGCCTAGGTTGCGCGGAACGTAGAAGTGACCATAAATTTCACTCTGGTAGCAATTATTCGTTTTATACGATGGAAAAACTGTTTTATTTATTTTGTATTTTATGCTTCTGGCGTTGACTTCTACGGCCCTAACTATTCGATCTGGTGGAGCAATGCCCTAGAGTGAAGCCTAGGTTGCCCGGAACGGAGAAATCACCATAAATTTCACACCGGTAGCAATTATTCGTTTTATACGATGGAAAAACTGTTCTGTTTATTTTGTATTTTATGCTTCGGGCGTTGACTTCTAAGGCCCTAACTATTCAATCTGTTGGTGCAACGCCCTAGGGTGAAGCCTAGGTTGCCCGGAAAGTAGAAATGACGATAACTTTCATACTGGTTGCAATTATTCGTTTTATACGATGGAAAAACTGTTGTATTTATATTGTATTTTATGCTTCGGGCATTGACTTCTAAGGCCCTAACTATTCAATCTGTTGGAGCAACGCCCCAGGGTGAAACCTAGGTTGCCCGGAAAGTAGAAATGACCAATACTTTCATCCTGGTTGCAATTATCCGTTTTATATGTTGGAAAAGCTGTTGTATTTATATAGCGTTTTAAGCTTCTGGCGTTGGCTTCTTAGGCCCTAACTATTCTATCTGGTGGAACTACGCCCTAGGGTGAGTCCTAGGTTGCCTGGAACGTAGAAATGACCATCACTTTCACACGGGTTGCAGTTATTCCTGCTATAGGATGGAAAGACTGTTGCATTTTTATTGTATTTTATACTTCAGGCGTTGACTTCTAAGGCCCTAGCTATTTGATCTGGTCGAGCAACGCCCTAGAGTGAAGCCTAGGTTGCCGGGAACGTAGAAATGACCATAACTTCCACACTGGTTGCAATTATTCGTTTTATACGATGGAAAAGCTGTTGTATTTATATCGTATTTTATGCTTCTGGCGTTGACTTCTAAGGCCCTAACTATTCAATCTGTTGGTGCAACGCCCAAGGGTGAAGCCTATGTTGCCCGGAAAATAGAACTGACGTTAACTTTCATCCTGGTTGCAATTATTCGTTTTATACGATGGAAAAGCTGTTTTATGTATTTTGTATTTTATGCTTCGGGCGTTGACTTCTAAGGCCCTAACTATTCGATCTGGTGGCGCGACGCCCTAGAGTGAACCCTATGTTGCCCGGAACGTAGAAATGACCATAACTTTCACACTGGTTGCTATCATTCGTTTTATATGATGGAAAAACTGTTGTATTTATATAGTGTTTTATGCTTCTGGCGTTGACTTCTTAGGCCCTAGCTATTCCATCTGGTGGAACAACGCCCTAGAGTGAAGCCTAGGTTGCCCGGAACGTAGTCATGACCATAACTTCCACACTGGTTGCAATTATTCGTTTTATACGATGGAAAAGCTGTTGTATTTATCTCGTATTTTATGCTTCTGGCGTTGACTTCTAAGGGCCTAACTATTCAATCTGTTGGTGCAACGCCCAAGGGTGATGCCTATGTTGCCCGGAAAGTAGAAATGACGTTAACTATCATACTGGTTGCAATTATTCGTTTTATACGATGGAAAAACTGTTTTATTTATTTTGTATTTTATGCTTCGGGCGTTGACTTCTAAGGCCCTAACTATTCGATCTGGTGGCGCAACGCCCTAGGGTGATGCCTAGGTTGCCCGGAAAGTAGAAATGACAATAACTTTCATCCTGGTTGCAATTATTCGTTTTATACGATGGAAAAGCTGTGGCATCTTTTATGTATTTTATTCATCTGGGGCTGACTTCTAAGGCCGTTGCTATTAGATGTGGTGGAGCAACGCCCTAGGGTGACGCCTAAGTTGCCCGGAACGTAGAAATGACCATTAGCTTCACACTGGTTGCAATTATTCGTTTTATACGATGGAAAAACTGTTCTATTTATTTTGTATTTTATGCTTCGGGCGTTGACTTCTAAGGCCCTAACTATTCAATGTGTTGGTGCAACGCCCAAGGGTGAAGCCTATGTTGCGCGTAAGGTAGAAATGACGTTAACTTTCATACTGGTTGCAATATCCGTTTTATACGATGGAAAAGCTGTTGTATTTATATTGTATTTTATGCTTCGGGCATTGACTTCTAAGGCCCTAACTATTCAATCTGTTGGTGCAACGCCCTAGGGTGACGCCTAAGTTGCCCGGAACGTAGAAATGACCATTACCTTCACACTGGTTGCAATTATTGGTTTTATGCGATGGAAAAGCTGTTTTATTTATTTTGTGTTTTATGCTTCGGGCGTTGACTTCTAAGGCCCTAACTATTCGACCTGGTGGGGCAGCGCCCTAGAGTGAAGCCTAGGTAGCCCGGAACGTAGAAATGACCATAGCTTCCACACTGGTTGCAATTATTCGTTTTATACGATGGAAAAACTGAATTATTTATTTTGTATTTTATCCTTCGGTGGTTGATTTCTAATGCCCTAACTATTCGATCTGGTGCCGCAACGCCCTAGAGTGAAGCCGAGGTTGCCCGGAACGTAGAAATGACCATGACTTTCACACTGTTTGCAGTTATTCCTGTTATACGATGGAAAAACTTTTGCATCTTTATTGTACTTTATGCTTCTGGCGTTGACTTCTAAGGCCCTAACTATTCAATCTGTTGGTGCAACGCCCTATGGTCAAGCCTAGGTAGCCCGGAAAGTAGAAATGACGTTAACTTTCATACTGGTTTCAATTATTCGTTTTATACGATGGAAAAACTGTTGTATTTATATTGTATTTTATGCTTCGGGCATTGACTTCTAAGGCCCTAGCTATTCAATCTGTTGTACTAACGCCCTAGGGTGAAGCCTAGGTTGCCCGGAAAGTAGAAATGACCATAACTTCCGCACTGGTTGCAATTATTCGTTTTATACGATGGAAAAACTGTTTTATTTATTTTGTATTTTATGCTTCGGGCGTTGACTTCTAATTCCCTAACTATTCGATCTGGAGGAGCAACGCCCTGGAGTGAAGCCTAGGTTGCCCGGAACGTAGAAATGACCATAACTTTCACACTGGTTACTATCATTCGTTCTATACGATGGAAAAGCTGTTGTATTTATATCGTATTTTATGCTTCTGGCGTTGACTTCTTAGGCCCTAACTATTCCATCTGGTGGAACAACGCCCTTGGGTGAAGCCTAGGTTGCGCGGAACGTAGCAATGACCATAACTTTCACACTGGTAGCAATTATTCGTTTCATACGATGGAAAAACTGTTCTATTTATTTTGTATTTTATGCTTCGGGCGTTGACTTCTAAGGCCCTAACTATTCGATCTGGTCGAGCAACGCCCTAGAGTGAAGCCTAGGTTGCACGGAACGTAGAAATGACCATAACTTCCACACTGCTTGCAATTATTCGTTTTATACGATGGAAAAGCTGTTGTATATATATCGTATTTTATGCTTCTGGCGTTGACTTCTTAGGCCCTAACTATTCCATCTGGTGGAACAGCGTCCTAGGGTGAAGCCTAGGTTGCGCGGAACGTAGAAGTGACCATAAATTTCACTCTGGTAGCAATTATTCGTTTTATACGATGGAAAAACTGTTTTATTTATTTTGTATTTTATGCTTCTGGCGTTGACTTCTACGGCCCTAACTATTCGATCTGGTGGAGCAATGCCCTAGAGTGAAGCCTAGGTTGCCCGGAACGGAGAAATCACCATAAATTTCACACCGGTAGCAATTATTCGTTTTATACGATGGAAAAACTGTTCTGTTTATTTTGTATTTTATGCTTCGGGCGTTGACTTCTAAGGCCCTAACTATTCAATCTGTTGGTGCAACGCCCTAGGGTGAAGCCTAGGTTGCCCGGAAAGTAGAAATGACGATAACTTTCATACTGGTTGCAATTATTCGTTTTATACGATGGAAAAACTGTTGTATTTATATTGTATTTTATGCTTCGGGCATTGACTTCTAAGGCCCTAACTATTCAATCTGTTGGAGCAACGCCCCAGGGTGAAACCTAGGTTGCCCGGAAAGTAGAAATGACCAATACTTTCATCCTGGTTGCAATTATCCGTTTTATATGTTGGAAAAGCTGTTGTATTTATATAGCGTTTTAAGCTTCTGGCGTTGGCTTCTTAGGCCCTAACTATTCTATCTGGTGGAACTACGCCCTAGGGTGAGTCCTAGGTTGCCTGGAACGTAGAAATGACCATCACTTTCACACGGGTTGCAGTTATTCCTGCTATAGGATGGAAAGACTGTTGCATTTTTATTGTATTTTATACTTCAGGCGTTGACTTCTAAGGCCCTAGCTATTTGATCTGGTCGAGCAACGCCCTAGAGTGAAGCCTAGGTTGCCGGGAACGTAGAAATGACCATAACTTCCACACTGGTTGCAATTATTCGTTTTATACGATGGAAAAGCTGTTGTATTTATATCGTATTTTATGCTTCTGGCGTTGACTTCTAAGGCCCTAACTATTCAATCTGTTGGTGCAACGCCCAAGGGTGAAGCCTATGTTGCCCGGAAAATAGAACTGACGTTAACTTTCATCCTGGTTGCAATTATTCGTTTTATACGATGGAAAAGCTGTTTTATGTATTTTGTATTTTATGCTTCGGGCGTTGACTTCTAAGGCCCTAACTATTCGATCTGGTGGCGCGACGCCCTAGAGTGAACCCTATGTTGCCCGGAACGTAGAAATGACCATAACTTTCACACTGGTTGCTATCATTCGTTTTATATGATGGAAAAACTGTTGTATTTATATAGTGTTTTATGCTTCTGGCGTTGACTTCTTAGGCCCTAGCTATTCCATCTGGTGGAACAACGCCCTAGAGTGAAGCCTAGGTTGCCCGGAACGTAGTCATGACCATAACTTCCACACTGGTTGCAATTATTCGTTTTATACGATGGAAAAGCTGTTGTATTTATCTCGTATTTTATGCTTCTGGCGTTGACTTCTAAGGGCCTAACTATTCAATCTGTTGGTGCAACGCCCAAGGGTGATGCCTATGTTGCCCGGAAAGTAGAAATGACGTTAACTATCATACTGGTTGCAATTATTCGTTTTATACGATGGAAAAACTGTTTTATTTATTTTGTATTTTATGCTTCGGGCGTTGACTTCTAAGGCCCTAACTATTCGATCTGGTGGCGCAACGCCCTAGGGTGATGCCTAGGTTGCCCGGAAAGTAGAAATGACAATAACTTTCATCCTGGTTGCAATTATTCGTTTTATACGATGGAAAAGCTGTGGCATCTTTTATGTATTTTATTCATCTGGGGCTGACTTCTAAGGCCGTTGCTATTAGATGTGGTGGAGCAACGCCCTAGGGTGACGCCTAAGTTGCCCGGAACGTAGAAATGACCATTAGCTTCACACTGGTTGCAATTATTCGTTTTATACGATGGAAAAACTGTTCTATTTATTTTGTATTTTATGCTTCGGGCGTTGACTTCTAAGGCCCTAACTATTCAATGTGTTGGTGCAACGCCCAAGGGTGAAGCCTATGTTGCGCGTAAGGTAGAAATGACGTTAACTTTCATACTGGTTGCAATATCCGTTTTATACGATGGAAAAGCTGTTGTATTTATATTGTATTTTATGCTTCGGGCATTGACTTCTAAGGCCCTAACTATTCAATCTGTTGGTGCAACGCCCTAGGGTGACGCCTAAGTTGCCCGGAACGTAGAAATGACCATTACCTTCACACTGGTTGCAATTATTGGTTTTATGCGATGGAAAAGCTGTTTTATTTATTTTGTGTTTTATGCTTCGGGCGTTGACTTCTAAGGCCCTAACTATTCGACCTGGTGGGGCAGCGCCCTAGAGTGAAGCCTAGGTAGCCCGGAACGTAGAAATGACCATAGCTTCCACACTGGTTGCAATTATTCGTTTTATACGATGGAAAAACTGAATTATTTATTTTGTATTTTATCCTTCGGTGGTTGATTTCTAATGCCCTAACTATTCGATCTGGTGCCGCAACGCCCTAGAGTGAAGCCGAGGTTGCCCGGAACGTAGAAATGACCATGACTTTCACACTGTTTGCAGTTATTCCTGTTATACGATGGAAAAACTTTTGCATCTTTATTGTACTTTATGCTTCTGGCGTTGACTTCTAAGGCCCTAACTATTCAATCTGTTGGTGCAACGCCCTATGGTCAAGCCTAGGTAGCCCGGAAAGTAGAAATGACGTTAAGTTTCATACTGGTTTCAATTATTCGTTTTATACGATGGAAAAACTGTTGTATTTATATTGTATTTTATGCTTCGGGCATTGACTTCTAAGGCCCTAGCTATTCAATCTGTTGTACTAACGCCCTAGGGTGAAGCCTAGGTTGCCCGGAAAGTAGAAATGACCATAACTTCCGCACTGGTTGCAATTATTCGTTTTATACGATGGAAAAACTGTTTTATTTATTTTCTATTTTATGCTTCGGGCGTTGACTTCTAATTCCCTAACTATTCGATCTGGAGGAGCAACGCCCTAGAGTGAAGCCTAGGTTGCCCGGAACGTAGAAATGACCATAACTTTCACACTGGTTACTATCATTCGTTTTATACGATGGAAAAGCTGTTGTATTTATATCGTATTTTATGCTTCTGGCGTTGACTTCTTAGGCCCTAACTATTCCATCTGGAGGAACAACGCCCTTGGGTGAAGCCTAGGTTGCGCGGAACGTAGCAATGACCATAACTTTCACACTGGTAGCAATTATTCGTTTCATACGATGGAAAAACTGTTCTATTTATTTTGTATTTTATGCTTCGGGCGTTGACTTCTAAGGCCCTAGCTATTCGATCTGGTCGAGCAACGCCCTAGAGTGAAGCCTAGGTTGCACGGAACGTAGAAATGACCATGACTTCCACACTGCTTGCAATTATTCGTTTTATACGATGGAAAAGCTGTTGTATTTATATCGTATTTTATGCTTCTGGCGTTGACTTCATAGGCCCTAACTATTCCATCTGGTGGAACAACGCCCTTGGGTGAAGCCTAGGTTGCGCGGAACGTAGAAGTGACCATAAATTTCACTCTGGTAGCAATTATTCGTTTTATACGATGGAAAAACTGTTTTATTTATTTTGTATTTTATGCTTCTGGCGTTGACTTCTACGGCCCTAACTATTCGATCTGGTGGAGCAATGCCCTAGAGTGAAGCCTAGGTTGCCCGGAACGGAGAAATCACCATAAATTTCACACCGGTAGCAATTATTCGTTTTATACGATGGAAAAACTG
The DNA here is from genome assembly GCF_051401765.1 of Calliopsis andreniformis. NCBI lineage: Eukaryota > Metazoa > Arthropoda > Insecta > Hymenoptera > Andrenidae > Calliopsis > Calliopsis andreniformis. The sequence continues at coordinate 27,576,351 of NW_027480423.1, forward strand.
TTCTGTTTATTTTGTATTTTATGCTTCGGGCGTTGACTTCTAAGGCCCTAACTATTCAATCTGTTGGTGCAACGCCCTAGGGTGAAGCCTAGGTTGCCCGGAAAGTAGAAATGACGATAACTTTCATACTGGTTGCAATTATTCGTTTTATACGATGGAAAAACTGTTGTATTTATATTGTATTTTATGCTTCGGGCATTGACTTCTAAGGCCCTAACTATTCAATCTGTTGGAGCAACGCCCCAGGGTGAAACCTAGGTTGTCCGGAAAGTAGAAATGACCAATACTTTCATCCTGGTTGCAATTATCCGTTTTATATGTTGGAAAAGCTGTTGTATTTATATAGCGTTTTAAGCTTCTGGCGTTGGCTTCTTAGGCCCTAACTATTCTATCTGGTGGAACTACGCCCTAGGGTGAATCCTAGGTTGCCTGGAACGTAGAAATGACCATCACTTTCACACGGGTTGCAGTTATTCCTGTTATAGGATGGAAAGACTGTTGCATTTTTATTGTATTTTATACTTCAGGCGTTGACTTCTAAGGCCCTAGCAATTCGATCTGGTCGAGCAACGCCCTAGAGTGAAGCCTAGGTTGCCGGGAACGTAGAAATGACCATAACTTCCACACTGGTTGCAATTATTCGTTTTATACGATGGAAAAGCTGTTGTATTTATATCGTATTTTATGCTTCTGGCGTTGACTTCTAAGGCCCTAACTATTCGATCTGGTGGCGCCACGGCCTAGAGTGAAGCCTATGTTGCCCGGAACGTAGAAATGACCATAACTTTCACACTGGTTGCAATTATTCGTTTTATACGATGGAAAAGCTGTGGCATCTTTTATGTATTTTATTCATCTGGGGCTGACTTCTAAGGCCGTTGCTATTAGATGTGGTGGAGCAACGCCCTAGGGTGACGCCTAAGTTGCCTGGAACGTAGAAATGACCATTACCTTCACACTGGTTGCTATCATTCGTTTTATATGATGGAAAAACTGTTGTATTTATATAGTGTTTTATGCTTCTGGCGTTGACTTCTTAGGCCCTAGCTATTCCATCTGGTGGAACAACGCCCTAGAGTGAAGCCTAGGTTGCCCGGAACGTAGTCATGACCATAACTTCCACACTGGCTGCAATTATTCGTTTTATACGATGGAAAAGCTGTTGTATTTATCTCGTATTTTATGCTTCTGGCGTTGACTTCTAAGGGCCTAACTATTCAATCTGTTGGTGCAACGCCCAAGGGTGAAGCCTATGTTGCCCGGAAAGTAGAAATGACGTTAACTATCATACTGGTTGCAATTATTCGTTTTATACGATGGAAAAACTGTTTTATTTATTTTGTATTTTATGCTTCGGGCGTTGACTTCTAAGGCCCTAACTATTCGATCTGGTGGCGCAACGCCCTAGGGTGATGCCTAGGTTGCCCGGAAAGTAGAAATGACAATAACTTTCATCCTGGTTGCAATTATTCGTTTTATACGATGGAAAAGCTGTGGCATCTTTTATGTATTTTATTCATCTGGGGCTGACTTCTAAGGCCGTTGCTATTAGATGTGGTGGAGCAACGCCCTAGGGTGACGCCTAAGTTGCCCGCAACGTAGAAATGACCATTAGCTTCACACTTGTTGCAATTATTCGTTTTATACGATGGAAAAACTGAATTATTTATTTTGTATTTTATCCTTCGGGGGTTGATTTCTAATGCCCTAACTATTCGATCTGGTGCCGCAACGCCCTAGGGTGAAGCCTAGGTTGCCCGGAACGTAGAAATGACCATAACTTTCACACTGGTTACTATCATTCGTTTTATACGATGGAAAAGCTGTTGTATTTATATCGTATTTTATGCTTCTGGCGTTGACTTCTTAGGCCCTAACTATTCCATCTGGTGGAACAACGCCCTTGGGTGAAGCCTAGGTTGCGCGGAACGTAGCAATGACCATAACTTTCACACTGGTAGCAATTATTCGTTTCATACGATGGAAAAACTGTTCTATTTATTTTGTATTTTATGCTTCGGGCGTTAACTTCTAAGGCCCTAGCTATTCGATCTGGTCGAGCAACGCCCTAGAGTGAAGCCTAGGTTGCACGGAACGTAGAAATGACCATGACTTCCACACTGCTTGCAATTATTCGTTTTATACGATGGAAAAGCTGTTGTATTTATATCGTATTTTATGCTTCTGGCGTTGACTTCTTAGGCCCTAACTATTCCATCTGGTGGAACAACGCCCTTGGGTGAAGCCTAGGTTTCGCGGAACGTAGAAGTGACCATAAATTTCACTCTGGTAGCAATTATTCGTTTTATACGATGGAAAAACTGTTTTATTTATTTTGTATTTTATGCTTCTGGCGTTGACTTCTACGGCCCTAACTATTCGATCTGGTGGAGCAATGCCCTAGAGTGAAGCCTAGGTTGCCCGGAACGGAGAAATCACCATAAATTTCACACCGGTAGCAATTATTCGTTTTATACGATGGAAAAACTGTTCTGTTTATTTTGTATTTTATGCTTCGGGCGTTGACTTCTAAGGCCCTAACTATTCAATCTGTTGGTGCAACGCCCTAGGGTGAAGCCTAGGTTGCCCGGAAAGTAGAAATGACGATAACTTTCATACTGGTTGCAATTATTCGTTTTATACGATGGAAAAACTGTTGTATTTATATTCTATTTTATGCTTCGGGCATTGACTTCTAAGGCCCTAACTATTCAATCTGTTGGAGCAACGCCCCAGGGTGAAACCTAGGTTGCCCGGAAAGTAGAAATGACCAATACTTTCATCCTGGTTGCAATTATCCGTTTTATATGTTGGAAAAGCTGTTGTATTTATATAGCGTTTTAAGCTTCTGGCGTTGGCTTCTTAGGCCCTAACTATTCTATCTGGTGGAACTACGCCCTAGGGTGAATCCTAGGTTGCCTGGAACGTAGAAATGACCATCACTTTCACACGGGTTGCAGTTATTCCTGTTATAGGATGGAAAGACTGTTGCATTTTTATTGTATTTTATACTTCAGGCGTTGACTTCTAAGGCCCTAGCTATTCGATCTGGTCGAGCAACGCCCTAGAGTGAAGCCTAGGTTGCCGGGAACGTAGAAATGACCATAACTTCCACACTGGTTGCAATTATTCGTTTTATACGATGGAAAAGCTGTTGTATTTATATCGTATTTTATGCTTCTGGCGTTGACTTCTAAGGCCCTAACTATTCGATCTGGTGGCGCCACGGCCTAGAGTGAAGCCTATGTTGCCCGGAACGTAGAAATGACCATAACTTTCACACTGGTTGCAATTATTCGTTTTATACGATGGAAAAGCTGTGGCATCTTTTATGTATTTTATTCATCTGGGGCTGACTTCTAAGGCCGTTGCTATTAGATGTGGTGGAGCAACGCCCTAGGGTGACGCCTAAGTTGCCTGGAACGTAGAAATGACCATTACCTTCACACTGGTTGCTATCATTCGTTTTATATGATGGAAAAACTGTTGTATTTATATAGTGTTTTATGCTTCTGGCGTTGACTTCTTAGGCCCTAGCTATTCCATCTGGTGGAACAACGCCCTAGAGTGAAGCCTAGGTTGCCCGGAACGTAGTCATGACCATAACTTCCACACTGGCTGCAATTATTCGTTTTATACGATGGAAAAGCTGTTGTATTTATCTCGTATTTTATGCTTCTGGCGTTGACTTCTAAGGGCCTAACTATTCAATCTGTTGGTGCAACGCCCAATGGTGAAGCCTATGTTGCCCGGAAAGTAGAAATGACGTTAACTATCATACTAGTTGCAATTATTCGTTTTATACGATGGAAAAACTGTTTTATTTATTTTGTATTTTATGCTTCGGGCGTTGACTTCTAAGGCCCTAACTATTCGATCTGGTGGCGCAACGCCCTAGGGTGATGCCTAGGTTGCCCGGAAAGTAGAAATGACAATAACTTTCATCCTGGTTGCAATTATTCGTTTTATACCATGGAAAAGCTGTGGCATCTTTTATGTATTTTATTCATCTGGGGCTGACTTCTAAGGCCGTTGCTATTAGATGTGGTGGAGCAACGCCCTAGGGTGACGCCTAAGTTGCCCGCAACGTAGAAATGACCATTAGCTTCACACTGGTTGCAATTATTCGTTTTATACGATGGAAAAACTGAATTATTTATTTTGTATTTTATCCTTCGGGGGTTGATTTCTAATGCCCTAACTATTGGATCTGGTGCCGCAACGCCCTAGGGTGAAGCCTAGGTTGCCCGGAACGTAGAAATGACCATAACTTTCACACTGGTTACTATCATTCGTTTTATACGATGGAAAAGCTGTTGTATTTATATCGTATTTTATGCTTCTGGCGTTGACTTCTTAGGCCCTAACTATTCCATCTGGTGGAACAACGCCCTTGGGTGAAGCCTAGGTTGCGCGGAACGTAGCAATGACCATAACTTTCACACTGGGAGCAATTATTCGTTTCATACGATGGAAAAACTGTTCTATTTATTTTGTATTTTATGCTTCGGGCGTTGACTTCTAAGGCCCTAGCTATTCGATCTGGTCGAGCAACGCCCTAGAGTGAAGCCTAGGTTGCACGGAACGTAGAAATGACCATAACTTCCACACTGCTTGCAATTATTCGTTTTATACGATGGAAAAGCTGTTGTATATATATCGTATTTTATGCTTCTGGCGTTGACTTCTTAGGCCCTAACTATTCCATCTGGTGGAACAGCGTCCTAGGGTGAAGCCTAGGTTGCGCGGAACGTAGAAGTGACCATAAATTTCACTCTGGTAGCAATTATTCGTTTTATACGATGGAAAAACTGTTTTATTTATTTTGTATTTTATGCTTCTGGCGTTGACTTCTACGGCCCTAACTATTCGATCTGGTGGAGCAATGCCCTAGAGTGAAGCCTAGGTTGCCCGGAACGGAGAAATCACCATAAATTTCACACCGGTAGCAATTATTCGTTTTATACGATGGAAAAACTGTTCTGTTTATTTTGTATTTTATGCTTCGGGCGTTGACTTGTAAGGCCCTAACTATTCAATCTGTTGGTGCAACGCCCTAGGGTGAAGCCTAGGTTGCCCGGAAAGTAGAAATGACGATAACTTTCATACTGGTTGCAATTATTCGTTTTATACGATGGAAAAACTGTTGTATTTATATTGTATTTTATGCTTCGGGCATTGACTTCTAAGGCCCTAACTATTCAATCTGTTGGAGCAACGCCCCAGGGTGAAACCTAGGTTGCCCGGAAAGTAGAAATGACCAATACTTTCATCCTGGTTGCAATTATCCGTTTTATATGTTGGAAAAGCTGTTGTATTTATATAGCGTTTTAAGCTTCTGGCGTTGGCTTCTTAGGCCCTAACTATTCTATCTGGTGGAACTACGCCCTAGGGTGAATCCTAGGTTGCCTGGAACGTAGAAATGACCATCACTTTCACACGGGTTGCAGTTATTCCTGTTATAGGATGGAAAGACTGTTGCATTTTTATTGTATTTTATACTTCAGGCGTTGACTTCTAAGGCCCTAGCTATTCGATCTGGTCGAGCAACGCCCTAGAGAGAAGCCTAGGTTACCGGGAACGTAGAAATGACCATAACTTCCACACTGGTTGCAATTATTCGTTTTATACGATGGAAAAGCTGTTGTATTTATATCGTATTTTATGCTTCTGGCGTTGACTTCTAAGGACCTAGCCATTCAATCTGTTGGAGCAACGCCCCAGGGTGAAACCTAGGTTGCCCGGAAAGTAGAAATGACCAATACTTTCATCCTGGTTGCAATTATTCGTTTTATACGATGGAAAAACTGAATTATTTATTTTGTATTTTATCCTTCGGGGGTTGATTTCTAATGCCCTAACTATTCGATCTGGTGCCGCAACGCCCTAGAGTGAAGCCGAGGTTGCCCGGAAAGTAGAAATGACCATGACTTTCACACTGTTTGCAGTTATTCCTGTTATACGATGGAAAAACTTTTGCATCTTTATTGTACTTTCTGCTTCTGGCGTTGACTTCTAAGGCCCTAACTATTCAATCTGTTGGTGCAACGCCCTATGGTCAAGCCTAGGTAGCCAGGAAAGTAGAAATGACGTTAACTTTCATACTGGTTTCAATTATTCGTTTTATACGATGAAAAAACTGTTGTATTTATATTGTATTTTATGCTTCGGGCATTGACTTCTAAGGCCCTAGCTATTCAATCTGTTGTACTAACGCCCTAGGGTGAAGCCTAGGTTGCCCGGAAAGTAGAAATGACCATAACTTCCGCACTGGTTGCAATTATTCGTTTTATACGATGGAAAAACTGTTTTATTTATTTTGTATTTTATGCTTCGGGCGTTGACTTCTAATTCCCTAACTATTCGATCTGGAGGAGCAACGCCCTAGAGTGAAGCCTAGGTTGCCCGGAACGTAGAAATGACCGTAACTTTCACACTGGTTACTATCATTCGTTTTATACGATGGAAAAGCTGTTGTATTTATATCGTATTTTATGCTTCTGGCGTTGACTTCTTAGGCCCTAACTATTCCATCTAGTGGAACAACGCCCTTGGGTGAAGCCTAGGTTGCGCGGAACGTAGCAATGACCATAACTTTCACACTGGTAGCAATTATTCGTTTCATACGATGGAAAAACTGTTCTATTTATTTTGTATTTTATGCTTCGGGCGTTGACTTCTAAGGCCCTAGCTATTCGATCTGGTCGAGCAACGCCCTAGAGTGAAGCCTAGGTTGCACGGAACGTAGAAATGACCATAACTTCCACACTGCTTGCAATTATTCGTTTTATACGATGGAAAATCTGTTGTATATATATCGTATTTTATGCTTCTGGCGTTGACTTCTTAGGCCCTAACTATTCCATCTGGTGGAACAGCGTCCTAGGGTGAAGCCTAGGTTGCGCGGACCGTAGAAGTGACCATAAATTTCACTCTGGTAGCAATTATTCGTTTTATACGATGGAAAAACTGTTTTATTTATTTTGTATTTTATGCTTCTGGCGTTGACTTCTACGGCCCTAACTATTCGATCTGGTGGAGCAATGCCCTAGAGTGAAGCCTAGGTTGCCCGGAACGGAGAAATCACCATAAATTTCACACCGGTAGCAATTATTCGTTTTATACGATGGAAAAACTGTTGTATTTATATTGTATTTTATGCTTCGGGCATTGACTTCTAAGGCCCTAGCTATTCAATCTGTTGTACTAACGCCCTAGGGTGAAGCCTAGGTTGCCCGGAAAGTAGAAATGACCATAACTTCCGCACTGGTTGCAATTATTCGTTTTATACGATGGAAAAACTGTTTTATTTATTTTCTATTTTATGCTTCGGGCGTTGACTTCTAATTCCCTAACTATTCGATCTGGAGGAGCAACGCCCTAGAGTGAAGCCTAGGTTGCCCGGAACGTAGAAATGACCGTAACTTTCACACTGGTTACTATCATTCGTTTTATACGATGGAAAAGCTGTTGTATTTATATCGTATTTTATGCTTCTGGCGTTGACTTCTTAGGCCCTAACTATTCCATCTAGTGGAACAACGCCCTTGGGTGAAGCCTAGGTTGCGCGGAACGTAGCAATGACCATAACTTTCACACTGGTAGCAATTATTCGTTTCATACGATGGAAAAACTGTTCTATTTATTTTGTATTTTATGCTTCGGGCGTTGACTTCTAAGGCCCTAGCTATTCGATCTGGTCGAGCAACGCCCTAGAGTGAAGCCTAGGTTGCACGGAACGTAGAAATGACCATAACTTCCACACTGCTTGCAATTATTCGTTTTATACGATGGAAAATCTGTTGTATATATATCGTATTTTATGCTTCTGGCGTTGACTTCTTAGGCCCTAACTATTCCATCTGGTGGAACAGCGTCCTAGGGTGAAGCCTAGGTTGCGCGGACCGTAGAAGTGACCATAAATTTCACTCTGGTAGCAATTATTCGTTTTATACGATGGAAAAACTGTTTTATTTATTTTGTATTTTATGCTTCTGGCGTTGACTTCTACGGCCCTAACTATTCGATCTGGTGGAGCAATGCCCTAGAGTGAAGCCTAGGTTGCCCGGAACGGAGAAATCACCATAAATTTCACACCGGTAGCAATTATTCGTTTTATACGATGGAAAAACTGTTGTATTTATATTGTATTTTATGCTTCGGGCATTGACTTCTAAGGCCCTAGCTATTCAATCTGTTGTACTAACGCCCTAGGGTGAAGCCTAGGTTGCCCGGAAAGTAGAAATGACCATAACTTCCGCACTGGTTGCAATTATTCGTTTTATACGATGGAAAAACTGTTTTATTTATTTTCTATTTTATGCTTCGGGCGTTGACTTCTAATTCCCTAACTATTCGATCTGGAGGAGCAACGCCCTAGAGTGAAGCCTAGGTTGCCCGGAACGTAGAAATGACCATAACTTTCACACAGGTTACTATCATTCGTTTTATACGATGGAAAAGCTGTTGTATTTATATCGTATTTTATGCTTCTGGCGTTGACTTCTTAGGCCCTAACTATTCCATCTGGTGGAACAGCGTCCTAGGGTGAAGCCTAGGTTGCGCGGAACGTAGAAGTGACCATAAATTTCACTCTGGTAGCAATTATTCGTTTTATACGATGGAAAAACTGTTTTATTTATTTTGTATTTTATGCTTCTGGCGTTGACTTCTACGGCCCTAACTATTCGATCTGGTGGAGCAATGCCCTAGAGTGAAGCCTAGGTTGCCCGGAACGGAGAAATCACCATAAATTTCACACCGGTAGCAATTATTCGTTTTATACGATGGAAAAACTGTTCTGTTTATTTTGTATTTTATGCTTCGGGCGTTGACTTGTAAGGCCCTAACTATTCAATCTGTTGGTGCAACGCCCTAGGGTGAAGCCTAGGTTGCCCGGAAAGTAGAAATGACGATAACTTTCATACTGGTTGCAATTATTCGTTTTATACGATGGAAAAACTGTTGTATTTATATTCTATTTTATGCTTCGGGCATTGACTTCTAAGGCCCTAACTATTCAATCTGTTGGAGCAACGCCCCAGGGTGAAACCTAGGTTGCCCGGAAAGTAGAAATGACCAATACTTTCATCCTGGTTGCAATTATCCGTTTTATATGTTGGAAAAGCTGTTGTATTTATATAGCGTTTTAAGCTTCTGGCGTTGGCTTCTTAGGCCCTAACTATTCTATCTGGTGGAACTACGCCCTAGGGTGAATCCTAGGTTGCCTGGAACGTAGAAATGACCATCACTTTCACACGGGTTGCAGTTATTCCTGTTATAGGATGGAAAGACTGTTGCATTTTTATTGTATTTTATACTTCAGGCGTTGACTTCTAAGGCCCTAGCTATTCGATCTGGTCGAGCAACGCCCTAGAGTGAAGCCTAGGTTGCCGGGAACGTAGAAATGACCATAACTTCCACACTGGTTGCAATTATTCGTTTTATACGATGGAAAAGCTGTTGTATTTATATCGTATTTTATGCTTCTGGCGTTGACTTCTAAGGCCCTAACTATTCGATCTGGTGGCGCCACGGCCTAGAGTGAAGCCTATGTTGCCCGGAACGTAGAAATGACCATAACTTTCACACTGGTTGCAATTATTCGTTTTATACGATGGAAAAGCTGTGGCATCTTTTATGTATTTTATTCATCTGGGGCTGACTTCTAAGGCCGTTGCTATTAGATGTGGTGGAGCAACGCCCTAGGGTGACGCCTAAGTTGCCTGGAACGTAGAAATGACCATTACCTTCACACTGGTTGCTATCATTCGTTTTATATGATGGAAAAACTGTTGTATTTATATAGTGTTTTATGCTTCTGGCGTTGACTTCTTAGGCCCTAGCTATTCCATCTGGTGGAACAACGCCCTAGAGTGAAGCCTAGGTTGCCCGGAACGTAGTCATGACCATAACTTCCACACTGGCTGCAATTATTCGTTTTATACGATGGAAAAGCTGTTGTATTTATCTCGTATTTTATGCTTCTGGCGTTGACTTCTAAGGGCCTAACTATTCAATCTGTTGGTGCAACGCCCAATGGTGAAGCCTATGTTGCCCGGAAAGTAGAAATGACGTTAACTATCATACTAGTTGCAATTATTCGTTTTATACGATGGAAAAACTGTTTTATTTATTTTGTATTTTATGCTTCGGGCGTTGACTTCTAAGGCCCTAACTATTCGATCTGGTGGCGCAACGCCCTAGGGTGATGCCTAGGTTGCCCGGAAAGTAGAAATGACAATAACTTTCATCCTGGTTGCAATTATTCGTTTTATACCATGGAAAAGCTGTGGCATCTTTTATGTATTTTATTCATCTGGGGCTGACTTCTAAGGCCGTTGCTATTAGATGTGGTGGAGCAACGCCCTAGGGTGACGCCTAAGTTGCCCGCAACGTAGAAATGACCATTAGCTTCACACTGGTTGCAATTATTCGTTTTATACGATGGAAAAACTGAATTATTTATTTTGTATTTTATCCTTCGGGGGTTGATTTCTAATGCCCTAACTATTGGATCTGGTGCCGCAACGCCCTAGGGTGAAGCCTAGGTTGCCCGGAACGTAGAAATGACCATAACTTTCACACTGGTTACTATCATTCGTTTTATACGATGGAAAAGCTGTTGTATTTATATCGTATTTTATGCTTCTGGCGTTGACTTCTTAGGCCCTAACTATTCCATCTGGTGGAACAACGCCCTTGGGTGAAGCCTAGGTTGCGCGGAACGTAGCAATGACCATAACTTTCACACTGGGAGCAATTATTCGTTTCATACGATGGAAAAACTGTTCTATTTATTTTGTATTTTATGCTTCGGGCGTTGACTTCTAAGGCCCTAGCAATTCGATCTGGTCGAGCAACGCCCTAGAGTGAAGCCTAGGTTGCACGGAACGTAGAAATGACCATAACTTCCACACTGCTTGCAATTATTCGTTTTATACGATGGAAAAGCTGTTGTATATATATCGTATTTTATGCTTCTGGCGTTGACTTCTTAGGCCCTAACTATTCCATCTGGTGGAACAGCGTCCTAGGGTGAAGCCTAGGTTGCGCGGAACGTAGAAGTGACCATAAATTTCACTCTGGTAGCAATTATTCGTTTTATACGATGGAAAAACTGTTTTATTTATTTTGTATTTTATGCTTCTGGCGTTGACTTCTACGGCCCTAACTATTCGATCTGGTGGAGCAATGCCCTAGAGTGAAGCCTAGGTTGCCCGGAACGGAGAAATCACCATAAATTTCACACCGGTAGCAATTATTCGTTTTATACGATGGAAAAACTGTTCTGTTTATTTTGTATTTTATGCTTCGGGCGTTGACTTGTAAGGCCCTAACTATTCAATCTGTTGGTGCAACGCCCTAGGGTGAAGCCTAGGTTGCCCGGAAAGTAGAAATGACGATAACTTTCATACTGGTTGCAATTATTCGTTTTATACGATGGAAAAACTGTTGTATTTATATTGTATTTTATGCTTCGGGCATTGACTTCTAAGGCCCTAACTATTCAATCTGTTGGAGCAACGCCCCAGGGTGAAACCTAGGTTGCCCGGAAAGTAGAAATGACCAATACTTTCATCCTGGTTGCAATTATCCGTTTTATATGTTGGAAAAGCTGTTGTATTTATATAGCGTTTTAAGCTTCTGGCGTTGGCTTCTTAGGCCCTAACTATTCTATCTGGTGGAACTACGCCCTAGGGTGAATCCTAGGTTGCCTGGAACGTAGAAATGACCATCACTTTCACACGGGTTGCAGTTATTCCTGTTATAGGATGGAAAGACTGTTGCATTTTTATTGTATTTTATACTTCAGGCGTTGACTTCTAAGGCCCTAGCTATTCGATCTGGTCGAGCAACGCCCTAGAGAGAAGCCTAGGTTACCGGGAACGTAGAAATGACCATAACTTCCACACTGGTTGCAATTATTCGTTTTATACGATGGAAAAGCTGTTGTATTTATATCGTATTTTATGCTTCTGGCGTTGACTTCTAAGGACCTAGCCATTCAATCTGTTGGAGCAACGCCCCAGGGTGAAACCTAGGTTGCCCGGAAAGTAGAAATGACCAATACTTTCATCCTGGTTGCAATTATTCGTTTTATACGATGGAAAAACTGAATTATTTATTTTGTATTTTATCCTTCGGGGGTTGATTTCTAATGCCCTAACTATTCGATCTGGTGCCGCAACGCCCTAGAGTGAAGCCGAGGTTGCCCGGAAAGTAGAAATGACCATGACTTTCACACTGTTTGCAGTTATTCCTGTTATACGATGGAAAAACTTTTGCATCTTTATTGTACTTTCTGCTTCTGGCGTTGACTTCTAAGGCCCTAACTATTCAATCTGTTGGTGCAACGCCCTATGGTCAAGCCTAGGTAGCCAGGAAAGTAGAAATGACGTTAACTTTCATACTGGTTTCAATTATTCGTTTTATATGATGGAAAAACTGTTGTATTTATATTGTATTTTATGCTTCGGGCATTGACTTCTAAGGCCCTAGCTATTCAATCTGTTGTACTAACGCCCTAGGGTGAAGCCTAGGTTGCCCGGAAAGTAGAAATGACCATAACTTCCGCACTGGTTGCAATTATTCGTTTTATACGATGGAAAAACTGTTTTATTTATTTTGTATTTTATGCTTCGGGCGTTGACTTCTAATTCCCTAACTATTCGATCTGGAGGAGCAACGCCCTAGAGTGAAGCCTAGGTTGCCCGGAACGTAGAAATGACCGTAACTTTCACACTGGTTACTATCATTCGTTTTATACGATGGAAAAGCTGTTGTATTTATATCGTATTTTATGCTTCTGGCGTTGACTTCTTAGGCCCTAACTATTCCATCTAGTGGAACAACGCCCTTGGGTGAAGCCTAGGTTGCGCGGAACGTAGCAATGACCATAACTTTCACACTGGTAGCAATTATTCGTTTCATACGATGGAAAAACTGTTCTATTTATTTTGTATTTTATGCTTCGGGCGTTGACTTCTAAGGCCCTAGCTATTCGATCTGGTCGAGCAACGCCCTAGAGTGAAGCCTAGGTTGCACGGAACGTAGAAATGACCATAACTTCCACACTGCTTGCAATTATTCGTTTTATACGATGGAAAAGCTGTTGTATATATATCGTATTTTATGCTTCTGGCGTTGACTTCTTAGGCCCTAACTATTCCATCTGGTGGAACAGCGTCCTAGGGTGAAGCCTAGGTTGCGCGGAACGTAGAAGTGACCATAAATTTCACTCTGGTAGCAATTATTCGTTTTATACGATGGAAAAACTGTTTTATTTATTTTGTATTTTATGCTTCTGGCGTTGACTTCTACGGCCCTAACTATTCGATCTGGTGGAGCAATGCCCTAGAGTGAAGCCTAGGTTGCCCGGAACGGAGAAATCACCATAAATTTCACACCGGTAGCAATTATTCGTTTTATACGATGGAAAAACTGTTGTATTTATATTGTATTTTATGCTTCGGGCATTGACTTCTAAGGCCCTAGCTATTCAATCTGTTGTACTAACGCCCTAGGGTGAAGCCTAGGTTGCCCGGAAAGTAGAAATGACCATAACTTCCGCACTGGTTGCAATTATTCGTTTTATACGATGGAAAAACTGTTTTATTTATTTTCTATTTTATGCTTCGGGCGTTGACTTCTAATTCCCTAACTATTCGATCTGGAGGAGCAACGCCCTAGAGTGAAGCCTAGGTTGCCCGGAACGTAGAAATGACCATAACTTTCACACAGGTTACTATCATTCGTTTTATACGATGGAAAAGCTGTTGTATTTATATCGTATTTTATGCTTCTGGCGTTGACTTCTTAGGCCCTAACTATTCCATCTGGTGGAACAGCGTCCTAGGGTGAAGCCTAGGTTGCGCGGAACGTAGAAGTGACCATAAATTTCACTCTGGTAGCAATTATTCGTTTTATACGATGGAAAAACTGTTTTATTTATTTTGTATTTTATGCTTCTGGCGTTGACTTCTACGGCCCTAACTATTCGATCTGGTGGAGCAATGCCCTAGAGTGAAGCCTAGGTTGCCCGGAACGGAGAAATCACCATAAATTTCACACCGGTAGCAATTATTCGTTTTATACGATGGAAAAACTGTTCTGTTTATTTTGTATTTTATGCTTCGGGCGTTGACTTGTAAGGCCCTAACTATTCAATCTGTTGGTGCAACGCCCTAGGGTGAAGCCTAGGTTGCCCGGAAAGTAGAAATGACGATAACTTTCATACTGGTTGCAATTATTCGTTTTATACGATGGAAAAACTGTTGTATTTATATTGTATTTTATGCTTCGGGCATTGACTTCTAAGGCCCTAACTATTCAATCTGTTGGAGCAACGCCCCAGGGTGAAACCTAGGTTGCCCGGAAAGTAGAAATGACCAATACTTTCATCCTGGTTGCAATTATCCGTTTTATATGTTGGAAAAGCTGTTGTATTTATATAGCGTTTTAAGCTTCTGGCGTTGGCTTCTTAGGCCCTAACTATTCTATCTGGTGGAACTACGCCCTAGGGTGAATCCTAGGTTGCCTGGAACGTAGAAATGACCATCACTTTCACACGGGTTGCAGTTATTCCTGTTATAGGATGGAAAGACTGTTGCATTTTTATTGTATTTTATACTTCAGGCGTTGACTTCTAAGGCCCTAGCTATTCGATCGGGTCGAGCAACGCCCTAGAGTGAAGCCTAGGTTGCCGGGAACGTAGAAATGACCATAACTTCCACACTGGTTGCAATTATTCGTTTTATACGATGGAAAAGCTGTTGTATTTATATCGTATTTTATGCTTCTGGCGTTGACTTCTAAGGACCTAGCCATTCGATCTGGTGGAGCAACGCCCTAGAGTGAAGCCTAGGTTGCGCGGAACGTAGAAATGACCTTAACGTTCACACTGGTAGCAATTATTCGTTTTGTACGTTGGAAAAACTGTTTTATTTATTCTGTATTTTATGCTTCTGGCGTTGACTTCTAAGGCCCTAACTATTCGATCTGGTGGAGCAACGCCTTAGAGTGAAGCCTAGGTAGCCCGGAACGTAGAAATGACCATAGCTTCCACACTGGTTGCAATTATTCGTTTTATACGATGGAAAAACTGAATTATTTATTTTGTATTTTATCCTTCGGGGGTTGATTTCTAATGCCCTAACTATTCGATCTGGTGCCGCAACGCCCTAGAGTGAAGCCGAGGTTGCCCGGAACGTAGAAATGACCATAACTTCCACACTGGTTGCAATTATTCGTTTTATACGATGGAAAAGCTGTTGTATTTATATCGTATTTTATGCTTCTGGCGTTGACTTCTAAGGACCTAGCCATTCGATCTGGTGGAGCAACGCCCTAGAGTGAAGCCTAGGTTGCGCGGAACGTAGAAATGACCTTAACGTTCACACTGGTAGCAATTATTCGTTTTGTACGTTGGAAAAACTGTTTTATTTATTCTGTATTTTATGCTTCTGGCGTTGACTTCTAAGGCCCTAACTATTCGATCTGGTGGAGCAACGCCTTAGAGTGAAGCCTAGGTAGCCCGGAACGTAGAAATGACCATAGCTTCCACACTGGTTGCAATTATTCGTTTTATACGATGGAAAAACTGAATTATTTATTTTGTATTTTATCCTTCGGGGGTTGATTTCTAATGCCCTAACTATTCGATCTGGTGCCGCAACGCCCTAGAGTGAAGCCGAGGTTGCCCGGAACGTAGAAATGACCATGACTTTCACACTGTTTGCAGTTATTCCTGTTATACGATGGAAAAACTTTTGCATCTTTATTGTACTTTATGCTTCTGGCGTTGACCTCTAAGGCCCTAACTATTCAATCTGTTGGTGCAACGCCCTATGGTCAAGCCTAGGTAGCCAGGAAAGTAGAAATGACGTTAACTTTCATACTGGTTTCAATTATTCGTTTTATACGATGGAAAAACTGTTGTATTTATATTGTATTTTATGCTTCGGGCATTGACTTCTAAGGCCCTAGCTATTCAATCTGTTGTACTAACGCCCTAGGGTGAAGCCTAGGTTGCCCGGAAAGTAGAAATGACCATAACTTCCGCACTGGTTGCAATTATTCGTTTTATACGATGGAAAAACTGTTTTATTTATTTTGTATTTTATGCTTCTGGCGTTGACTTCTACGGCCCTAACTATTCGATCTGGTGGAGCAATGCCCTAGAGTGAAGCCTAGGTTGCCCGGAACGGAGAAATCACCATAAATTTCACACCGGTAGCAATTATTCGTTTTATACGATGGAAAAACTGTTCTGTTTATTTTGTATTTTATGCTTCGGGCGTTGACTTGTAAGGCCCTAACTATTCAATCTGTTGGTGCAACGCACTAGGGTGAAGCCTAGGTTGCCCGGAAAGTAGAAATGACGATAACTTTCATACTGGTTGCAATTATTCGTTTTATACGATGGAAAAACTGTTGTATTTATATTGTATTTTATGCTTCGGGCATTGACTTCTAAGGCCCTAACTATTCAATCTGTTGGAGCAACGCCCCAGGGTGAAACCTAGGTTGCCCGGAAAGTAGAAATGACCAATACTTTCATCCTGGTTGCAATTATCCGTTTTATATGTTGGAAAAGCTGTTGTATTTATATAGCGTTTTAAGCTTCTGGCGTTGGCTTCTTAGGCCCTAACTATTCTATCTGGTGGAACTACGCCCTAGGGTGAATCCTAGGTTGCCTGGAACGTAGAAATGACCATCACTTTCACACGGGTTGCAGTTATTCCTGTTAAAGGATGGAAAGACTGTTGCATTTTTATTGTATTTTATACTTCAGGCGTTGACCTCTAAGGCCCTAGCTATTCGATCTGGTCGAGCAACGCCCTAGAGTGAAGCCTAGGTTGCCGGGAACGTAGAAATGACCATAACTTCCACACTGGTTGCAATTATTCGTTTTATACGATGGAAAAGCTGTTGTATTTATATCGTATTTTATGCTTCTGGCGTTGACTTCTAAGGCCCTAACTATTCGATCTGGTGGCGCCACGGCCTAGAGTGAAGCCTATGTTGCCCGGAACGTAGAAATGACCATAACTTTCACACTGGTTGCAATTATTCGTTTTATACGATGGAAAAGCTGTGGCATCTTTTATGTATTTTATTCATCTGGGGCTGACTTCTAAGGCCGTTGCTATTAGATGTGGTGGAGCAACGCCCTAGGGTGACGCCTAAGTTGCCTGGAACGTAGAAATGACCATTACCTTCACACTGGTTGCTATCATTCGTTTTATATGATGGAAAAACTGTTGTATTTATATAGTGTTTTATGCTTCTGGCGTTGACTTCTTAGGCCCTAGCTATTCCATCTGGTGGAACAACGCCCTAGAGTGAAGCCTAGGTTGCCCGGAACGTAGTCATGACCATAACTTCCACACTGGTTGCAATTATTCGTTTTATACGATGGAAAAACTGTTTTATTTATTTTGTATTTTATGCTTCTGGCGTTGACTTCTACGGCCCTAACTATTCGATCTGGTGGAGCAATGCCCTAGAGTGAAGCCTAGGTTGCCCGGAACGGAGAAATCACCATAAATTTCACACCGGTAGCAATTATTCGTTTTATACGATGGAAAAACTGTTCTGTTTATTTTGTATTTTATGCTTCGGGCGTTGACTTGTAAGGCCCTAACTATTCAATCTGTTGGTGCAACGCCCTAGGGTGAAGCCTAGGTTGCCCGGAAAGTAGAAATGACGATAACTTTCATACTGGTTGCAATTATTCGTTTTATACGATGGAAAAACTGTTGTATTTATATTGTATTTTATGCTTCGGGCATTGACTTCTAAGGCCCTAACTATTCAATCTGTTGGAGCAACGCCCCAGGGTGAAACCTAGGTTGCCCGGAAAGTAGAAATGACCAATACTTTCATCCTGGTTGCAATTATCCGTTTTATATGTTGGAAAAGCTGTTGTATTTATATAGCGTTTTAAGCTTCTGGCGTTGGCTTCTTAGGCCCTAACTATTCTATCTGGTGGAACTACGCCCTAGGGTGAATCCTAGGTTGCCTGGAACGTAGAAATGACCATCACTTTCACACGGGTTGCAGTTATTCCTGTTATAGGATGGAAAGACTGTTGCATTTTTATTGTATTTTATACTTCAGGCGTTGACTTCTAAGGCCCTAGCTATTCGATCTGGTCGAGCAACGCCCTAGAGTGAAGCCTAGGTTGCCGGGAACGTAGAAATGACCATAACTTCCACACTGGTTGCAATTATTCGTTTTATACGATGGAAAAGCTGTTGTATTTATATCGTATTTTATGCTTCTGGCGTTGACTTCTAAGGACCTAGCCATTCGATCTAGTGGAGCAACGCCCTAGAGTGAAGCCTAGGTTGCGCGGAACGTAGAAATGACCTTAACGTTCACACTGGTAGCAATTATTCGTTTTGTACGATGAAAAAACTGTTTTATTTATTCTGTATTTTATGCTTCTGGCGTTGACTTCTAAGGCCCTAACTATTCGATCTGGTGGAGCAACGCCCTAGAGTGAAGCCTAGGTAGCCCGGAACGTAGAAATGACCATAGCTTCCACACTGGTTGCAATTATTCGTTTTATACGATGGAAAAACTGAATTATTTATTTTGTATTTTATCCTTCGGGGGTTGATTTCTAATGCCCTAACTATTCGATCTGGTGCCGCAACGCCCTAGAGTGAAGCCGAGGTTGCCCGGAACGTAGAAATGACCATGACTTTCACACTGTTTGCAGTTATTCCTGTTATACGATGGAAAAACTTTTGCATCTTTATTGTACTTTATGCTTCTGGCGTTGACTTCTAAGGCCCTAACTATTCAATCTGTTGGTGCAACGCCCTATGGTCAAGCCTAGGTAGCCCGGAAAGTAGAAATGACGTTAACTTTCATACTGGTTTCAATTATTCGTTTTATACGATGGAAAAACTGTTGTATTTATATTGTATTTTATGCTTCGGGCATTGACTTCTAAGGCCCTAGCTATTCAATCTGTTGTACTAACGCCCTAGGGTGAAGCCTAGGTTGCCCGGAAAGTAGAAATGACCATAACTTCCGCACTGGTTGCAATTATTCGTTTTATACGATGGAAAAACTGTTTTATTTATTTTGTATTTTATGCTTCGGGCGTTGACTTCTAATTCCCTAACTATTCGATCTGGAGGAGCAACGCCCTAGAGTGAAGCCTAGGTTGCCCGGAACGTAGAAATGACCATAACTTTCATCCTGGTTGCAATTATCCGTTTTATATGTTGGAAAAGCTGTTGTATTTATATAGCGTTTTAAGCTTCTGGCGTTGGCTTCTTAGGCCCTAACTATTCTATCTGGTGGAACTACGCCCTAGGGTGAATCCTAGGTTGCCTGGAACGTAGAAATGACCATCACTTTCACACGGGTTGCAGTTATTCGTTTTATACGATGGAAAAGCTGTTGTATTTATATCGTATTTTATGATTCTGGCGTTGAACTCTTAGGCCCTAACTATTCCATCTGGTGGAACAACGCCCTCGGGTGATGCCTAGGTTGCGCGTAACATAGAAATGACCATAACTTTCACACTGGCAGCAATTATTCGTTTTATACGATGGAAAAACTGTTTTATTTATTTTGTATTTTATGCTTCTGGCGTTGACTTCTAAGGCCCTAACCATTCGATCCGGTGGAGCAACGCCCTAGAGTGAAGCCTAGGTTGCCCGGAACGGAGAAATGACCATAACTTTCACACCGGTAGCAATTATCCTTTTTATACGATGGAAAAACTGTTCTATTTATTTTGTATCTTATGCTTCGGGCGTTGACTGCTAAGGCCCTAACTATTCAATCTGTTGGTGCAACGCCCAAGGGTGAAGCCTATGTTGCCCGGAATGTAGAAATGACGTTAACTTTCATACTGGTTGCAATTATTCGTTTTATACGATGGAAAAACTGTTTTATTTATTTTGTATTTTATGCTTCGGGCGTTGACTTCTAAGGCCCTAACTATTCGATCTGGTGGCGCAACGCCCTAGAGTGAAGCCTATGTTGCCCGGAACGTAGAAATGACCATAACTTTCACACTGGTTGCTATCATTCGTTTTATATGATGGAATAACTGTTGTATTTATATAGTGTTTTATGCTTCTGGCGTTGACTTCTTAGGCCCTAACTATTCCATCTGGTGGAACAACGCCCTAGAGTGAAGCCTATGTTGCCCGGAACGTAGAAATGACCATAACTTCCACACTGGTTGCAATTATTCGTTTTATACGATGGAAAAGCTGTTGTATTTATATCGTATTTTATGCTTCTGGCCTTGATTTCTAAGGCCCTAACTATTCGATCTGGTGCCGCAACGCCCTAGAGTGAAGCCGAGGTTGCCCGGAACGTAGAAATGACCATAACTTTCACACTGTTTGCAGTTATTCCTGTTATACGATGGAAAAACTTTTGCATCTTTATTGTACTTTATGCTTCTGGCGTTGGCTTCTAAGGCCCTAACTATTCAATCTGTTGGCGCAACGCTCTAGGGTGAAGCCTAGGTAGCCCGGAAAGTAGATATGACGTTAACTTTCATACTGGTTTCAATTATTCGTTTTATACGATGGAAAAACTGTTGTATTTATATTGTATTTTATGCTTCGGGCATTGACTTCTAAGGCCCTAGCTACTCAATCTGTTGGAGCAACGCCCTAGGGTGAAGCCTAGGTTGCCCGGAAAGTAGAAATGAAGAATAACTTTCATCCTGGTTGCAATTATTCGTTTTATATGATGGAAAAACTGTTGTATTTATATAGTGTTTTATGCTTCTGGCCTTGACTTCTTAGGCCCTAACTATTGCATCTGTTGGAACAACGCCCTAGAGTGAAGCCTAGGTTGCCCGGAACGTAGAAATGACCATAACTTCCACACCGGTTGCAATTATTCGTTTTATACGATGGAACAGCTGTTGTATTTATATCGTATTTTATGATTCTGGCGTTGAACTCTTAGGCCCTAACTATTCCATCTGGTGGATCAACGCCCTCGGGTGAAGCCTAGGTTGCGCGTAACGTAGAAATGACCATAACTTTCACACTGGTAGCAATTATTCGTTTTATACGATGGAAAAACTGTTGTATTTATATCGTATTTTATGCTTCTGGCGTTGACTTCTAAGGCCCTAACTATTCGATCTGGTGGCGCAACGGCCTATAGTGAAGCCTAGGTTGCCCGGAACGTAGAAATGACCATAACTTTCACACTGGTTGCAATTATTAGTTTTATACGATGGAAAAGCTGTGGCATCTTTTATGTATTTTATTCATCTGGGGTTGACTTCTAAGGCCGTTGCTATTAGATGTGGCGGAGCAACGCCCTAGGGTGACGCCTAAGTTCCCCGGAACGTAGAAATGACCATTACCTCCACACTGGTTGCAATTATTCGTTTTATACGATGGAAAAACTGTTCTATTTATTTTGTATTTCATGCTTCGGGCGTTGACTTCTAAGGCCCTAACTATTAAATCTGTTGGTGCAACGCCCAAGGTGAAGCCTATGTTGCCCGGAAGGTAGAAATGACGTTAACTTTCATACTGGTTGCAATTATTCGTTTTATGCGATGGAAAAACTGTTGTATTTATATCGTATTTTATGCTTCTGGCGTTGACTTCTAAGGGCCTAACTATTCAATCTGTTGGTGCAACGCCCAAGGGTGAAGCCTATGTTGCCCCGAAAGTAGAAATGACGTTAACTTTCATACTGGTTGCAATTATTCGTTTTATACGATGGAAAACCTGTTTTATTTATTTTGTATTTTATGCTTCGGGCGTTGACTTCTAAGGCCCTAACTATTCGATCTGGTGGAGCAACGCCCTCGGGTGAAGCCTAGGTTGCGCGTAACGTAGAAATGACCATAACTTTCACACTGGTAGCAATTATTCGTTTTATACGATGGAAAAGCTGTTTTATGTATTTTGTATTTTATGCTTCGGGCGTTGACTTCTAAGGCCCTAACTATTCGATCTGGTGGCGCAACGCTCTAGGGTGATGCCTAGGTTGCCCGGAAAGTAGAAATGACAATAACTTTCATCCTGGTTGCAATTATTCGTTTTATATGATGGAAAAACTGTTGTATTTATATAGAGTTTTATGCTTCTGGCGTTGACTTCTTAGGCCCTAACTATTGCATCTGGTGGAACAACGCCCTAGAGTGAAGCCTAGGTTGCCCGGAACGTAGAAATGACCATAACTTCCACACTGGTTGCAATTATTCGTTTTATACGATGGAAAAGCTGTTGTATTTATATCGTATTTTATGATTCTGGCGTTGAACTCTTAGGCCCTAACTATTCCATCTGGTGGAACAACGCCCTCGGGTGATGCCTAGGTTGCGCGTAACATAGAAATGACCATAACTTTCACACTGGCAGCAATTATTCGTTTTATACGATGGAAAAACTGTTTTATTTATTTTGTATTTTATGCTTCTGGCGTTGACTTCTAAGGCCCTAACCATTCGATCCGGTGGAGCAACGCCCTAGAGTGAAGCCTAGGTTGCCCGGAACGGAGAAATGACCATAACTTTCACACCGGTAGCAATTATCCTTTTTATACGATGGAAAAACTGTTCTATTTATTTTGTATCTTATGCTTCGGGCGTTGACTGCTAAGGCCCTAACTATTCAATCTGTTGGTGCAACGCCCAAGGGTGAAGCCTATGTTGCCCGGAATGTAGAAATGACGTTAACTTTCATACTGGTTGCAATTATTCGTTTTATACGATGGAAAAACTGTTTTATTTATTTTGTATTTTATGCTTCGGGCGTTGACTTCTAAGGCCCTAACTATTCGATCTGGTGGCGCAACGCCCTAGAGTGAAGCCTATGTTGCCCGGAACGTAGAAATGACCATAACTTTCACACTGGTTGCTATCATTCGTTTTATATGATGGAATAACTGTTGTATTTATATAGTGTTTTATGCTTCTGGCGTTGACTTCTTAGGCCCTAACTATTCCATCTGGTGGAACAACGCCCTAGAGTGAAGCCTATGTTGCCCGGAACGTAGAAATGACCATAACTTCCACACTGGTTGCAATTATTCGTTTTATACGATGGAAAAGCTGTTGTATTTATATCGTATTTTATGCTTCTGGCCTTGACTTCTAAGGCCCTAACTATTCGATCTGGTGGCGCAACGCCCTAGAGTGAAGCCTATGTTGCCCGGAACGTAGAAATGACCATAACTTTCACACTGGTTGCAATTATTCGTTTTATACGATGGAAAAGCTGTGGCATCTTTTATGTATTTTATTCATCTGGGGCTGACTTCTAAGGCCGTTCCTATTAGATGTGGTGGAGCAACGCCCTAGGGTGACGCCTAAGTTGCCCGGAACTTAGAAATGACCTTTACCTTCACACTGGTTGCAATTATTCGTTTTATACGATGGAGAAACTGTTCTATTTATTTTGTATTTTATGCTTCGGGCGTTGACTTCTAAGGCCCTAACTATTCAATCTGTTGGTGCAACGCCAAAGGGTGAAGCCTATGTTGCGCGGAAGGTAGAAATGACGTTAACTTTCATACTGGTTGCAATTATCCGTTTTATACGATGGAAAAGCTGTTGTATTTATATTGTATTTTATGCTTCGGGCATTGACTTCTAAGGCCCTAACTATTGCATCTGGTGGAACAACGCCCTAGAGTGAAGCCTAGGTTGCCCGGAACGTAGAAATGACCATAACTTCCACACTGGTTGCAATTATTCGTTTTATACGATGGAAAAGCTGTTGTATTTATATCGTATTTTATGAATCTGGCGTTGAACTCTTAGGCCCTAACTATTCCATCTGGTGGAACAACGCCCTCGGGTGAACCCTAGGTTGCGCGTAACGTAGAAATGACCATAACTTTCACACTGGTAGCAATTATTCGTTTTATACGATGGAAAAACTGTTTTATTTATTTTGTATTTTATGCTTCTGGCGTTGACTTCTAAGGCCCTAACCATTCGATCCGGTGGAGCAACGCCCTAGAGTGAAGCCTAGGTTGCCCGGAACGGAGAAATGACCATAACTTTCACACCGGTAGCAATTATTCTTTTTATACGATGGAAAAACAGTTCTATTTATTTTGTATTTTATGCTTCGGGCGTTGACTGCTAAGGCCCTAACTATTCAATCTGTTGGAGCAACGCCAAAGGGTGAAGCCTATGTTGCCCGGAAAGTAGAAATGACGTTAACTTTCATACTGGTTGCAATTATTCGTTTTATACGATGGAAAAGCTGTTTTATTTATTTTGTATTTTATGCTTCGGGCGTTGACTTCTAAGGCCCTAACTATTCGATCTGGTGGCGCAACGGCCTATAGTGAAGCCTAGGTTGCCCGGAACGTAGAAATGACCATAACTTTCACACTGGTTGCAATTATTAGTTTTATACGATGGAAAAGCTGTGGCATCTTTTATGTATTTTATTCATCTGGGGTTGACTTCTAAGGCCGTTGCTATTAGATGTGGCGGAGCAACGCCCTAGGGTGACGCCTAAGTTCCCCGGAACGTAGAAATGACCATTACCTCCACACTGGTTGCAATTATTCGTTTTATACGATGGAAAAACTGTTCTATTTATTTTGTATTTCATGCTTCGGGCGTTGACTTCTAAGGCCCTAACTATTAAATCTGTTGGTGCAACGCCCAAGGTGAAGCCTATGTTGCCCGGAAGGTAGAAATGACGTTAACTTTCATACTGGTTGCAATTATTCGTTTTATGCGATGGAAAAACTGTTGTATTTATATCGTATTTTATGCTTCTGGCGTTGACTTCTAAGGGCCTAACTATTCAATCTGTTGGTGCAACGCCCAAGGGTGAAGCCTATGTTGCCCCGAAAGTAGAAATGACGTTAACTTTCATACTGGTTGCAATTATTCGTTTTATACGATGGAAAACCTGTTTTATTTATTTTGTATTTTATGCTTCGGGCGTTGACTTCTAAGGCCCTAACTATTCGATCTGGTGGAGCAACGCCCTCGGGTGAAGCCTAGGTTGCGCGTAACGTAGAAATGACCATAACTTTCACACTGGTAGCAATTATTCGTTTTATACGATGGAAAAGCTGTTTTATGTATTTTGTATTTTATGCTTCGGGCGTTGACTTCTAAGGCCCTAACTATTCGATCTGGTGGCGCAACGCTCTAGGGTGATGCCTAGGTTGCCCGGAAAGTAGAAATGACAATAACTTTCATCCTGGTTGCAATTATTCGTTTTATATGATGGAAAAACTGTTGTATTTATATAGAGTTTTATGCTTCTGGCGTTGACTTCTTAGGCCCTAACTATTGCATCTGGTGGAACAACGCCCTAGAGTGAAGCCTATGTTGCCCGGAACGTAGAAATGACCATAACTTCCACACTGGTTGCAATTATTCGTTTTATACGATGGAAAAGCTGTTGTATTTATATCGTATTTTATGATTCTGGCGTTGAACTCTTAGGCCCTAACTATTCCATCTGGTGGAACAACGCCCTCGGGTGATGCCTAGGTTGCGCGTAACATAGAAATGACCATAACTTTCACACTGGCAGCAATTATTCGTTTTATACGATGGAAAAACTGTTTTATTTATTTTGTATTTTATGCTTCTGGCGTTGACTTCTAAGGCCCTAACCATTCGATCCGGTGGAGCAACGCCCTAGAGTGAAGCCTAGGTTGCCCGGAACGGAGAAATGACCATAACTTTCACACCGGTAGCAATTATCCTTTTTATACGATGGAAAAACTGTTCTATTTATTTTGTATCTTATGCTTCGGGCGTTGACTGCTAAGGCCCTAACTATTCAATCTGTTGGTGCAACGCTCAAGGGTGAAGCCTATGTTGCCCGGAATGTAGAAATGACGTTAACTTTCATACTGGTTGCAATTATTCGTTTTATACGATGGAAAAACTGTTTTATTTATTTTGTATTTTATGCTTCGGGCGTTGACTTCTAAGGCCCTAACTATTCGATCTGGTGGCGCAACGCCCTAGAGTGAAGCCTATGTTGCCCGGAACGTAGAAATGACCATAACTTTCACACTGGTTGCTATCATTCGTTTTATATGATGGAATAACTGTTGTATTTATATAGTGTTTTATGCTTCTGGCGTTGACTTCTTAGGCCCTAACTATTCCATCTGGTGGAACAACGCCCTAGAGTGAAGCCTATGTTGCCCGGAACGTAGAAATGACCATAACTTCCACACTGGTTGCAATTATTCGTTTTATACGATGGAAAAGCTGTTGTATTTATATCGTATTTTATGCTTCTGGCCTTGACTTCTAAGGCCCTAACTATTCGATCTGGTGGCGCAACGCCCTAGAGTGAAGCCTATGTTGCCCGGAACGTAGAAATGACCATAACTTTCACACTGGTTGCAATTATTCGTTTTATACGATGGAAAAGCTGTGGCATCTTTTATGTATTTTATTCATCTGGGGCTGACTTCTAAGGCCGTTCCTATTAGATGTGGTGGAGCAACGCCCTAGGGTGACGCCTAAGTTGCCCGGAACTTAGAAATGACCTTTACCTTCACACTGGTTGCAATTATTCGTTTTATACGATGGAGAAACTGTTCTATTTATTTTGTATTTTATGCTTCGGGCGTTGACTTCTAAGGCCCTAACTATTCAATCTGTTGGTGCAACGCCAAAGGGTGAAGCCTATGTTGCGCGGAAGGTAGAAATGACGTTAACTTTCATACTGGTTGCAATTATCCGTTTTATACGATGGAAAAGCTGTTGTATTTATATTGTATTTTATGCTTCGGGCATTGACTTCTAAGGCCCTAACTATTGCATCTGGTGGAACAACGCCCTAGAGTGAAGCCTAGGTTGCCCGGAACGTAGAAATGACCATAACTTCCACACTGGTTGCAATTATTCGTTTTATACGATGGAAAAGCTGTTGTATTTATATCGTATTTTATGAATCTGGCGTTGAACTCTTAGGCCCTAACTATTCCATCTGGTGGAACAACGCCCTCGGGTGAACCCTAGGTTGCGCGTAACGTAGAAATGACCATAACTTTCACACTGGTAGCAATTATTCGTTTTATACGATGGAAAAACTGTTTTATTTATTTTGTATTTTATGCTTCTGGCGTTGACTTCTAAGGCCCTAACCATTCGATCCGGTGGAGCAACGCCCTAGAGTGAAGCCTAGGTTGCCCGGAACGGAGAAATGACCATAACTTTCACACCGGTAGCAATTATTCTTTTTATACGATGGAAAAACAGTTCTATTTATTTTGTATTTTATGCTTCGGGCGTTGACTGCTAAGGCCCTAACTATTCAATCTGTTGGAGCAACGCCAAAGGGTGAAGCCTATGTTGCCCGGAAAGTAGAAATGACGTTAACTTTCATACTGGTTGCAATTATTCGTTTTATACGATGGAAAAGCTGTTTTATTTATTTTGTATTTTATGCTTCGGGCGTTGACTTCTAAGGCCCTAACTATTCGATCAGGTGGCGCGACGCCCTAGAGTGAAGCCAATGTTGCCCGGAACGTAGAAATGACCATAACTTTCACACTGGTTGCTATCATTCGTTTTATATGATGGAAAAACTGTTGTATTTATATAGTGTTTTATGCTTCTGGCGTTGACTTCTTAGGCCCTAACTATTCCATCTGGTGGAACAACGCCCTCGGGTGAACCCTAGGTTGCGCGTAACGTAGAAATGACCATAACTTTCACACTGGTAGCAATTATTCGTTTTATACGATGGAAAAACTGTTTTATTTATTTTGTATTTTATGCTTCTGGCGTTGACTTCTAAGGCCCTAACCATTCAATCCGGTGGAGCAACGCCCTAGAGTGAAGCCTAGGTTGCCCGTAACGGAGAAATGACCATAACTTTCAGGCCGGTAGCAATTATTCTTTTTATACGATGGAAAAACTGTTCTATTTATTTTGTATTTTATGCTTCGGGCGTTGACTGCTAAGGCCCTAACTATTCAATCTGTTGGTGCAACGCCAAAGGGTGAAGCCTATGTTGCCCGGAAAGTAGAAATGACGTTAACTTTCATACTGGTTGCAATTATTCGTTTTATACGATGGAAAAGCTGTTTTATTTATTTTGTATTTTATGCTTCGGGCGTTGACTTCTAAGGCCCTAACTATTCGATCAGGTGGCGCGACGCCCTAGAGTGAAGCCTATGTTGCCCGGAACGTAGAAATGACCATAACTTTCACACTGGATTGCTATCATTCGTTTTATATGATGGAAAAACTGTTGTATTTATATAGTGTTTTATGCTTCTGGCGTTGACTTCTTAGGCCCTAACTATTCCATCTGGTGGAACAACGCCCTAGAGTGAAGCCTAGATTGCCCGGAACGTAGAAATGACCATAACTTCCACACTGGTTGCAATTATTCGTTTTATACGATGGAAAAGCTGTTGTATTTATATCGTATTTTATGCTTCTGGCGTTGACTTCTACGGCCCTAGCTATTCGATCTGGTGGCGCAACGCCCTAGAGTGAAGCCTATGTTGCCCGGAACGTAGAAATGACCATAACTTTCACAATGTTTGCAATTATTCATTTTATACGATGGAAAAGCTTTTGTACTTATATTGTATTTTATTCTTCTGGCGTTAACTTCTTAGGCCCTAACTATTCGATCTGGTGGAGCAACGCCCTAGAGTGAAGACTTGGTTGCCCGGAACATGGAAATGACCATTACTTTAGCACTGTTTGCAGTTATTCCTGTTATACGATGGAAAAACTTTTGCATCTTTATTGTACTTTATGCTTCTGGCGTTGACTTCTAAGGCCCTAACTATTCAATCTGTTGGTGCAACGCCCTAGGGTGAAGCCTAGGTAGCCCAGAAAGTAGAAATGACGTTAACTTTCATACTGGTTTCAATTATTCGTTTTGTACGATGGAAAAACTGTTGTATTTATATTGTATTTTATGCTTCGGGCATTGACTTCTAAGGCCCTAGCTATTCAATCTGTTGGAGCAACGCCCTAGGGTGAAGCCTAGGTTGCCCGGAAACTAGAAATGACAATAACTTTCATCCTGGTTGCGATTATTCGTTTTATATGATGGAAAAACTGTTGTATTTATATAGTGTTTTATGCTTCTGGCGTTGACTTCTAAGGCCCTAACTATTCGATCAGGTGGCGCGACGCCCTAGAGTGAAGCCTATGTTGCCCGGAACGTAGAAATGACCATAACTTTCACACTGGATTGCTATCATTCGTTTTATATGATGGAAAAACTGTTGTATTTATATAGTGTTTTATGCTTCTGGCGTTGACTTCTTAGGCCCTAACTATTCCATCTGGTGGAACAACGCCCTAGAGTGAAGCCTAGATTGCCCGGAACGTAGAAATGACCATAACTTCCACACTGGTTGCAATTATTCGTTTTATACGATGGAAAAGCTGTTGTATTTATATCGTATTTTATGAATCTGGCGTTGAACTCTTAGGCCCTAACTATTCCATCTGGTGGAACAACGCCCTCGGGTGAACCCTAGGTTGCGCGTAACGTAGAAATGACCATAACTTTCACACTGGTAGCAATTATTCGTTTTATACGATGGAAAAACTGTTTTATTTATTTTGTATTTTATGCTTCTGGCGTTGACTTCTAAGGCCCTAACCATTCGATCCGGTGGAGCAACGCCCTAGAGTGAAGCCTAGGTTGCCCGGAACGGAGAAATGACCATAACTTTCACACCGGTAGCAATTATTCTTTTTATACGATGGAAAAACAGTTCTATTTATTTTGTATTTTATGCTTCGGGCGTTGACTGCTAAGGCCCTAACTATTCAATCTGTTGAAGCAGCGCCCTAGGGTGAAGCCTAGGCTGCCCAGAAAGTAGAAATGACGTTAACTTTCATACTGGCTGCAATTGTTCGTTTTATACGATGGAAAAACTGTTTTATTTATTTTGTATTTTATGCTTCGGGCGTTGACTTCTAAGGCCCTAACTATTCGACCTGGTGGCGCAACGCCCTAGAGTGAAGCCTAGGTTGGCCGGAACGTAGAAATGACCATAACTTTCACACTGGTTGCTATCATTCGTTTTATATGATGGAAAAGCTGATGTATTTATATAGTGTTTTATGCTTCTGGCGTTGACTTCATAGGCCCTAACTATTCCATCTGGTGGCGCAACGCCCTAGAGTGAAGCCTAGGTTGCCCGGAACGTAGAAATGACCATAACTTTCACACTGGTTGCAATTATTCGTTTTATACGATGGAAAAGCTGTGGCATCTTTTATGTATTTTATTCATCTGGGGTTGACTTCTAAGGCCGTTGCTATTAGATGTGGTGGAGCAACGCCCAAGGGTGAAGCCTATGTTGCCCGGAAGGTAGAAATGACGTTAACTTTCATACTGGTTGCAATTATTCGTTTTATACGATGGATAAACTGTTTTATTTATTTTGTATTATATGCTTCGGGCGTTGACTTCTAAG
This sequence comes from Calliopsis andreniformis, assembly GCF_051401765.1. NCBI lineage: Eukaryota > Metazoa > Arthropoda > Insecta > Hymenoptera > Andrenidae > Calliopsis > Calliopsis andreniformis. Next base: position 27,606,774 of record NW_027480423.1, read on the forward strand.
GCCCTAACTATTCGATCTGGTGGAGCAACGCCCTAGAGTGAAGCCTAGGTTGCCCGGAACGTAGAAATGACCATAACTTCCACACTGGTTGTAGTTATTCGTTTTATACAATGGAAAAACTGTATTATTTATTTTGTATTTTATGCTTCGGGCGTTGATTTCTAAGGCCCTAACTATTCGATCTGGTGCCGCAACGCCCTAGAGTGATGCCGAGGTTGCCCGGAACGGAGAAATCACCATAACTATCACACCGGTAGCAATTATTCGTTTTATACGATGGAAAAACTGTTCTGTTTGTTTTGTATTTCATGCTTCGGGCGTTGACTTCTAAGGCCCTAACTATTCAATCTGTTGGTGCAACGCCCTAGGGTGAAGCCTATGTTGCCCGGAAAGTAGAAATGACGTTAACTTTCATACTGGTTGCAATTATTCGTTTGATACGATGGAAAAACTGTTGTATTTATATTGTATTTTATGCTTCGGGCATTGACTTCTAAGGCCCTAACTATTCAATCTGTTGGAGCAACGCCCCAGGATGAAACCTAGGTTGCCCGGAAAGTGGAAGTGACCATAACTTTCATCCTGGTTGCAATTATCCGTTTTATATGTTGGAAAAGCTGTTGTATTTATATAGTGTTTTATGCTTCTGGCGTTGACTTCTTAGGCCCTAACTATTCCATCTGGTGGAACAACGCCCTAGGGTGAATCCTAGGTTGCCTGGAACGTAGAAATGACCATCACCTTCACACGAGTTGCAGTTATTCCTGTTATAGGATGGAAAGACTGTTGCATTTTTATTGTATTTTATACTTCAGGCGTTGACTTCTAAGGCCCTGGCTATTCGATCTGGTCGAGCAGCGCCCTAGAGTGAAGCCTAGGTTGCCCGGAACGTAGAAATGACCATAACGTTCACACTGGTTGCAATTATTCGTTTTATACGATGGAAAAGCTGTTGTATTTATATCGTATTTTATGCTTCTGGCAGTGACTTCTAAGGCCCTAACTATTCGATCTGGTGGAGCAACGCCCTAGAGTGAAGCCTAGGTTGCCCGGAACGGAGAAATGACCATAACTTTCACACCGGTAGCAATTATTCGTTTTATACGATGGAAGAACTGCTCTATTTATTTTGTATTTTATGCTTCGGGAGTTGACTTCTAAGGCCCTAACTATTCAATCTGTTGGTGCAACGCCCAAGGGTGAAGCCTATGTTGCCCGGAAAGTAGAAATGACGTTAACTTTTATACTGGTTGTAATTATTCGTTTTATACGATGGAAAAACTGTTTTATTTATTTTGTATTTTATGCTTCGGGAGTTGACTTCTAAGGCCCTAACTATTCGATCTGGTGGCATAACGCACTAGAGTGAAGCCTAGGTTGCCCGGAACGTAGAAATGACCATAACTTTCACACTGGTTGCTATCATTCGTTTTATACGATGGAAAAACTGTTATATTTATATTGTATTTTATGCATCTGACGTTGACATCTTAGGCCCTAACTGTTCGATCTGGTGGAACAACTCCCTAGGGTGAAGCCTAGGATGCCCGGAAAGTAGAAATGACCATAACTTTCACACTGGTTGCAATTATTCGTTTTATACGATTGAAAAGCTGTGGCACCTTTATTGTATTTTATTCATCTGCGGTTGATTTCTAAGGCCGTAGCTATTAGATGTGCTGGAGCAACGCCCTAGAGTGACGCCTAGGTTGGCCGGAACGTAGAAATGACCATTACTTTCACAATGTTTGCAATTATTCATTTTATACGATGGAAAATCTTTTGTACTTATATTGTATTTTATTCTTCTGGTGTTGACTTCTTAGGCCCTAACTATTCGATCTGGTGGAACAACGCCCTAGAGTGAAGACTTGGTTGCCCGGAACATGGAAATGACCATTACTTTAACACTGTTTGCAGTTATTCCTGTTATACGATGGAAACACCTTTGCATCTTTATTGTATTTTATGCTTCTGGCGTTTACTTCTTAGGCCCTAACTATTTGATCTGGTGGAGCACCGCCCTAGATTGAAGCCTAGGTTGCGCGGAACGTAGAAAAAACCATTACCTTCACACTGGTTGCAATTATTCGTTTTATACGATGGAAAAACTGTTCTATTTATTTTGTATTTTATGCATCGGGCGTTGACTTCTAAGGGCCTAACTATTCAATCTGTTGGTGCAACGCCCAAGGGTGTAGCCTATGTTGCCCCGAAAGTAGAAATGACGTTAACTTTCATACTGGTTTCAATTATTCGTTTTATACGATGGAAAAACTGTTGTATTTATATTGTATTTTATGCTTCGGGCATTGACTTCTAAGGCCCTAGCTATTCAATCTGTTGGAGCAACGCCCTAGGGTGAAGCCTTGGTTGCCCGGAAACTAGAAATGACAATAACTTTCATCCTGGTTGCAATTATTCGTTTTATATGAGGGAAAAACTGTTGTATTTATATAGTGTTTTATGCTTCTGGCGTTGACTGCTTAGGCCCTAACTATTGCATCTGGTGGAACAACGCCCTAGAGTGAAACCTAGGTTGCCCGGAACGTAGAAATGACCATAACTTCCACACTGGTTGCAATTATTCGTTTTATACGATGGAAAAGCTGTTGTATTTATATCGTATTTTATGCTTCTGGCGTTGACTTCTAAGGCCCTAGCTATTCGATCTGGTGGCGCAACGCCCTAGAGTGAAGCCTAGGTTGCCCGGAACGTAGAAATGACCATAACTTTCACACTGGTTGCTATCATTCGTTTTATACGATGGAAGAACTGTTCTATTTATTTTGTATTTTATGCTTCGGGAGTTGACTTCTAAGGCCCTAAGTATTCAATCTGTTGGTGCAACGCCCAAGGGTGATGCCTATGTTGCCCCGAAAGTAGAAATGACGTTAACTTTCATACTGGTTGCAATTATTCGTTTTATACGATGGAAAAACTGTCCTATTTATTTTGTATTTTATGCTTCGGGCGTTGATTTCTAAGGCCCTAACTATACGATCTGGTGCCGCAACGCCCTAGAGTGAAGCCGAGGTTGCCCGGAACGTAGAAAAGACCATAACTTTCACACTGTTTGCAGTTATTCCTGTTATACGATGGAAAAACTTTTGCATCTTTATTGTACTTTATGATTCTGGCGTTGACTTCTAAGGCCCTAACTATTCAATCTGTTGGTGCAACGCCCTAGGGTGAAGCCTAGATAGCCCAGAAAGTAGAAATGACGTTAACTTTCATACTGGTTTCAATTATTCGTTTTATACGATGGAAAAACTGTTGTATTTATATTGTATTTTATGCTTCGGGCATTGACTTCTAAGGCCCTAGCTATTCAATCTGTTGGAGCAACGCCCTAGGGTGAAGCCTAGGTTGCCCGGAAACTAGAAATGACAATAACTTTCATCCTGGTTGCAATTATTCGTTTTATATGAGGGAAAAACTGTTGTATTTATATAGTGTTTTATGCTTCTGGCGTTGACTTCTTAGGCCCTAACTATTGCATCTGGTGGAACAACGCCCTAGAGTGAAACCTAGGTTGCCCGGAACGTAGAAATGACCATAACTTCCACACTGGTTGCAATTATTCGTTTTATACGATGGAAAAGCTGTTGTATTTATATCGTATTTTATGCTTCTGGCGTTGACTTCTAAGGCCCTAACTATTCGATCTGGTGGCGCAACGCCCTAGAGTGAAGCCTAGGTTGCCCGGAACGTAGAAATGACCATAACTTTCACACTGGTTGCAATTATTCGTTTTATACGATGGAAAAGCTGTGGCATCTTTTATGTATTTTATTCATCTGGGGTTGACTTCTAAGGCCGTTGCTATTAGATGTGGTGGAGCAACGCCCTAGGGTGACGCCTAAGTTGCCCGGAACGTAGAAATGACCATTACCTTCACACTGGTTGCAATTATTCGTGTTATGCGATGGAAAAGCTGTTTTATTTATTTTGTGTTTTATGCTTCGGGCGTTGACTTCTAAGGCCCTAACTATTCGATCTGGTGGGGCAACGCCCTAGAGTGAAGCCTAGGTTGCCCGGAAAGTAGAAATGACCATAAATTTCATCCTGGTTGCAGTTATTTGTTTTATATGATGGAAAAACTGTTGTATTTATATAGTGTTTTATGCTTCTGGCGTTGACTTCTAAGGCCCTAACTATTCGATCCGGTGGAGCAACGCCCTAGAGTGAAGCCTAGGTTGCCCGGAACGGAGAAATGACCATAACTTTCACACCGGTAGCAATTATTCTTTTTATACGATGGAAAAACTGTTGTATTTATTTTGTATTTTATGCTTTGGGCGTTGACTGCTAAGGCCCTAACTATTCAATCTGTTGGTGCAACGCCCAAGGGTGAAGCCTATGTTGCCCGGAAAGTAGAAATGACGTTAACTTTCATACTGGTTGCAATTATTCGTTTTATACGATGGAAAAACTGTTTTATTTATTTTGTATTTTATGCTTCGGGCGTTGACTTCTAAGGCCCTAACTGTTCGATCTGGTGGCGCAACGCCCTAGAGTGAAGCCTAGGTTGCCCGGAACGTAGAAATGACCATAACTTTCACACTGGTTGCTATCATTCGTTTTATATGATGGAAAAACTGTTGTATTTATATAGTGTTTTATGCTTCTGGCGTTGACTTCATAGGCCCTAACTATTCCATCTGGTGGAAGAACGCCCTAGAGTGAAGCCTAGGTTGCCCGGAACGTAGAAATGACCATAACTTCCACATTGGTTGCAATTATTCGTTTTATACGATGGAAAAGCTGTTGTATTTATATCGTATTTTATGCTTCTGGCGTTGACTTCTAAGGCCCTAACTATTGGATCTGGTGGCGCAACGCCCTAGAGTGAAGCCTAGGTTGCCCGGAACGTAGAAATGACCATAACTTTCACACTGGTTGCAATTATTCGTTTTATACGATGCAAAAGCTGTGGCATCTTTTATGTATTTTATTCATCTGGGGTTGACTTCTAACGCCGTTGCTATTAGATGTGGTGGAGCAACGCCCTAGGGTGACGCCTAAGTTGCCCGGAACGTAGAAATGACCATTACCTTCACACTGGTTGCAATTATTCGTTTTATACGATGGAAAAACTGTTCTATTTATTTTGTATTTTATGCTTCGGGCGTTGACTTCTAAGGCCCTAACTATTAAATCTGTTGGCGCAACGCCCAAGGGTGAAGCGTATGTTGCCCGGAAGGTAGAAATGACGTTACCTTTCATACTGGTTGCAATTATTCGTGTTATGCGATGGAAAAGCTGTTTTATTTATTTTGTGTTTTATGCTTCTGGCGTTGACTTCTAAGGCACTAACTATTCGATCTGGTGGAGCAACGCCCTAGAGTGAAGCCTAGGTTGCCCGGAACGTAGAAATGACCATCACTTTCAAACTGGTTGCAATTATTCCTGTTATGTGATCGAAAAACTGTTGTATTTTTATTGCATTTTATGATTCGGGCATTGACTTCTAATGTCCGAACTATTCAATCTGTGGGGAGCAACGCCCTAGGGTGAAGCCTAGGTTGCCCGGAAAGTAGAAATGACAATAACTTGAACACTGGTTGCAATTACTCGTTTTATACGATGGAAAAGCTGTTGCATCTTTATTGTATTTTATGCTTCTGTCGTTGACGTCTAAGGCCGTAGCTATTAGATGTGGTGGAACAACGGCCTAGGGTGAAGCCTAGGTTGCCCGGAAAGTAGAAATGACCACCACTTTCAAACTGGTTGCAATTATTCGTTTTATACGATGGAAAGGCTGTTGTATTTATATCGTATTTTATGCTTCTGGCGTTGACTTCTTAGGCCCTAACTATTCCATCTGGTGGAACAGTGCCCTAGGGTAAAGACCAGGTTGCGCCGAACGTAGAAATGACCATAACTTTCACACTGGTAGCAATTATTTGTTTTATCCGATGGAAAAACTGTTCTATTTATTCTGTATTTAATGCTTCGGGCGTTGAGTTTTAAGGACCTGACTGTTTGATCTGGTGGAGCAACGCCCTAGAGTGAAGCCTAGGTTGCCTGGAACGTAGAAATGACCATCACTTTCACACGGGTTGGAATCATTCCTGTTATAGGATGGAAAGACTGTGTTATTTTTATTGTATTTTATGCTTCAGGCGTGGACTTCTGAGGCCCTAGCTATTCGATGTGGTGGAAGAACGCCATACAGTGAAGCCTAGATTGCCCGGAACGTAGAAATGACCATAAGTTTCGTACTGGTGTCAATTATTCCTTTTATTCGATGGAAAAGCTGTTGTATTTATATCGTATTTTATGCTTCTGGCGTTGACTTCTTAGGCCCTAACTATTCCATCTGGTGGAACAGTGCCCTAGGGTAAAGACCAGGTTGCGCCGAACGTAGAAATGACCATAACTTTCACACTGGTAGCAATTATTTGTTTTATCCGATGGAAAAACTGTTCTATTTATTCTGTATTTAATGCTTCGGGCGTTGAGTTTTAAGGACCTGACTGTTTGATCTGGTGGAGCAACGCCCTAGAGTGAAGCCTAGGTTGCCTGGAACGTAGAAATGACCATCACTTTCACACGGGTTGGAATCATTCCTGTTATAGGATGGAAAGACTGTGTTATTTTTATTGTATTTTATGCTTCAGGCGTGGACTTCTGAGGCCCTAGCTATTCGATGTGGTGGAAGAACGCCATACAGTGAAGCCTAGATTGCCCGGAACGTAGAAATGACCATAAGTTTCGTACTGGTGTCAATTATTCCTTTTATTCGATGGAAAAGCTGTTGTATTTATATCGTATTTTATGCTTCTGGCGTTCACTTCTTAGGCCCTAACTCTTCGATCTGGTGGAACAACGCCCTAGGGCAAAGCCCAGGTTGCCCGGAACGTAGAAATGACCATAACTTTTACACTGGTAGCAATTATTCGCTTTATACAAAGGAAAAACTGTTCTATTTATTTTGTATTTAATGCTTCGGGCGTTGACTTCTAAGGCCCTAACTGTTTGATCTGGTGGAGCAACGCACTGGAGTGAAGCCTAGGTTGCCTGGAACGTAGAAATGACCATCGCTTTCACACGGGTTGCAATTATTCCTGTTATAGCATGGAAAGACTGTTCTATTTTTATTGTACTTTATACTTCAGGCGTTGACTTCTGAGGCCGTAGCTATTCGATGTGGTGGAAGAACGCCATACAGTGAAGCCTAGGTTGCCCGGAACGTACAAATGACCATAACTTTTACACTGGTAGCAATTATTCGTTTTATACGATGGAAAAGCTGTTATAATTATATTGTATTTTATGCTTCTGGCGTTGACTTTTGAGGCCGCTGCTATTCGATGTGGTGGAAGAACGCCATATAGTGAAGCCTAGGTAGCCCGGAACGTAGAAATGTCCATATCTTTCACTGTTTGCAATTATTCATTTTATACGATGGAAAAACTGTTGCATCTTTATCGTATTTTATGCTTCTGGCGTTGACTTCTTAGGCCGTAACTATTCGATCTGGTGCAGCAACGCCCTGGAGTGAAACCTAGGTTGCCCGGAACGTAGAAATGACCACTAGTATCACACTGGTTGCAAATTATTCCTGCTATACGATGGAAAAACTGTTGTATTTTCATTGCATTTTATGCTTCTGGTGTTCACTTCTTAGGCCCTAACTATTCGATCTGGTGGAGCAACGGCCTAGGGTGAAGCCTAGGTTGCCCGGATCGTACAAATGACCATACCTTTCACACTGGTTGCAATTATTCGTTTTATACGATGGAAAAACTGTTGCATCTTTATCGTATTTTATGCTTCTGGCGTTCACTTCTTAGGCCCTAACTATTCGATCTGGTGGAGCAACGCCCTGAAGTGAAACCTAGGTTGCCCGGAACGTAGAAATGACCACTACTATCACACTGGTTGCATATTATTCCTGCTACACAATGGAAAAACTGTTGTATTTTTATTTCATTTTATGCTTCTGGCGTTCACTTCTTAGGCCCTAACTATTCGATCTGGTGGAACAACGGCCTAGGGTGAAGCCTAGGTTGCCCGGAACGCAGAAATGACCATAACTTTTACACTGGTAGCAATTATTCGTTTTATACAATGGAAAATCTGTTCTATTTATTTTGTACTTAATGCTTCGGGCGTTGGCTTCTAAGGCCCTAACTGTTTGATCTGGTGGAGCAACGCCCTAGAGTGAAGCCTAGGTTGCCCGGAACGTAGAAATGACCATAACTTTCACACTGGATACAATTATTTGTTTTATACGATGGAAAAGTTGTTGTATTTATATCGTATTTTATGCTTCTGGCGCTGACTTCTTAGGCCCTAACTATTCCATCTGGTGGAAGAACCCCCTAGGGTAAAGCCCAGGTTGCGCGGAACGTAGAAATGACCATAACCTTCACACTGGTAGCAATTATTCGTTCTTTACAATGGAAAAACTGTTGTATTTATACTGTATTTTATGCTTCTGGCGTTAACTTCTTAGGCCCTAACTATTCGATCTTGTGGAACCACGCCCTAGAGTGAAGCCTAGGTTGCCTGGAACGTAGAAATGACCATCACTTTCACACGGGTTGCAATTATTCCTGTTATAGGATGGAAAGACTGTTGTATTTTTATTGTATTTTATTCTTCTGGCGTTGACTTCTTAGGCCCTAACTATTCGATCTGGTGGAACAACGCCGTAGAGTGAAGCCTAGGTTGCCCGGAACGTAGAAATGACCATAACTTTCACACTGATTGCAATTATTCGTTTTATACGATGGAAAGACTGTTGCATCTTTATCGTATTTTATGCTTCTGGCGCTGACTTCTTAGGCCGTAACTATTCGATCTGGTGGAGCAACGCCCTGGAGTGAAACCTGGGTTGCCCGGAACGTAGAAATGACCACTACTATCACACTGGTTGCAAATTATTCCTGCTATACGATGGAAAAACAGTTGTATTTTTATTGCATTTTATGCTTCTGGCGTTGACTTCTTAGGCGTAACTATTCGATCTGGTGGAGCAACGCCCTGGAGTGAAACCTGGGTTGCCCGGAACGTAGAAGTGACCACTACTATCACACTGGTTGCAAATTAGTCCTGCTATACGATGGAAAACTGGTGTATTTTTATTGCATTTTTTGCTTCTTGCGTTCAATTCTTAGGCCCTAACTATTCGATCTGGTGCAACGACGGCCTAGGGTGAAGCCTAGGTTGCCCGGAACGTAGAAATGACCATAACTTTCACACTGGTTGCAATTATTTGTTTTATACGGTGGAAAAGCTGTTGTATTTATATCGTATTATATGTTTCTGCCGTTTTCTTTTTAGGCCATAACTATTCCACCTGGTAGAACAACGCCCTAGAGTAAAGCCCAGCTTGCGCGGAACGTAGAAATGACCATAACCTTCACACTGGTAGCAATTATTCGTTCTTTACAATGGAAAAACTGTTGTATTTATATTGTATTTTATGCTTCTGGCGTTGACTTCTAAGGACCTAACTTTTCGATCTGGTGGAGCAATGCCCTAGAGTGAAGCCTAGGTTGACCGGAACGTAGGAATGACCATAACTTTCACACTGATTGCAATTATTCCTTTTATACGATGGAACACCTGTTGTATTTACATCGTATTTTATGCTTCTGGCGTTGACTTCTAAGGACATAACTATTCGATCTGGTGGAGCAACGCCCTAGTGTGAAACCTAGGTTACGCGGAACGTAGAAATGACCAGTACTTTCATACTATTTGCAGTTATTCCTGTGATACGATGGAAAAACATTTGCATCTTTATTGTATTTTATGCTTCTGGCGTTGACTTCTAAGGCCCTAGCTATTCGATTTGGTGGAGCACCGCCCTAGAGTGAAGCCTAGGTTGCCCGGAACGTAGAAATGACCATAACTTTCACACTGATTGCAATTATTCGTTTTATACGATGGAAAGACTGTTGCATCTTTATCGTATTTTATGCTTCTGGCGTTGACTTCTTAGGCCCTAACTATTCGACATGGTGGAGCAACGCCCTAGCGTGAAGCTTAGGTTGCCCGGAACGTAAAAATGACCATAACTTCCACACAGGTTGCAATTATTCGTTTATAGGATGTAAAACCTGTTGTAATTATATCGTATTTTATGCTTCTGGCGTTGACTTCTTAGGCCCTAACTATTCGACCTGGTGGAGCAACGCCCTAGAGTGAAACCTAGGTTGCCCGGAACGTAGAAATGACCATTACATTCACACTGGTTGCAATTATTCCTGTTATACGATGGAAAAACTGTTGTATTTTTATTGTATTCTATGCTTCTGGCGTTTAATTCTAAGTCGCTAGCTATTTGATCTGGTGGAGCAACGACCTAGAGTGAAGTCTAGGTTGCCCGGAACGTAGAAATGACAATAACTTTCACACTGTTTGCTATTATTCATTTTGTACGATGGAAAAGCTGTTGTACTTATATTGTATTTTATTCCTCTAGCGTTGACTTCTAAGGCCGTAGCTATTAGATGTGGTGGAGCAACGCCCTAGAGTCGTGCCTAGGTTGACCGGAACGTAGAAATGACCATTACTTTCACAATGTCTGTAATTATTCATTTTATACGATGGAAAAACTGTTGTACTTATATTGTATTTTATCCTCTTGGCGTTGATTTCTAAGTCCCTAACTATTCAATCTGGTGGAGCAACGACCTAGAGTGACGCCTAGGTTGCCCGGAACGCAGAAATGACCATTACTTTTACAATGTTTGCAACTATTCATTTTATACGATGGAATAACTGTTGTACTTATATTGTATTTTATGCTTCTCGCGCTGACTTCTAAGGCCGTAACTATTCGATCTGGTGGAGCAACGCCCTAGGGTGAAGGGTAGGTTGCGCGGAACGTAGCAATGACCATAACTTTCACACTGGTAGCAATTATTCGTTTTATACGATGGAATAACTGTTGTACTTATATTGTATTTTATGCTTCTCGCGCTGACTTCTAAGGCCGTAACTATTCGATCTGGTGGAGCAACGCCCTAGAGTGAAGCCTAGGTTGCCCGGAACGTAGAAATGACCATCACTTTCACACTCGTTGCAATTATTCCTGTTATACGGTGGAAAAACTCTTGTATATTTATTGTATTTTATGCTTCGGGCGTTGACATCTAAGGCCCTAACTATTCGATCTGGTGGAGCAATGCCCTAGAGTGAAGCCTAGGTTGCTCGGAACGTAGAAATGACCACAACTTTCACACTGGTAGCATTTATTCGTTTTATACAATGGAAAAACCGTTCTATTTATTTTGTACTTTATGCTTCGGGCATTGACTTCTAAGGCCCTAACTATTCCATCTGGTGGTGCAACGCCCTAGAGTGCAGCCTAGGTTGCCTGGAACGTAGAAATGACCATTACTTTTACACTGTTTGCAATTGTTCCTTTTATACGATGGAACAGCTGTTGTATTTATATCGTATTTTATGCTTCTCGCGCTGACTTCTAAGGCCGTAACTATTCGATCTGGTGGAGCAACGCCCTAGGGTGAAGGGTAGGTTGCGCGGAACGTAGCAATGACCATAACTTTCACAGTGGTAGCAATTATTCGTTTTATACGATGTAAAAGCTGTTGTATTTATATCGTATTTTATGCTTCTGGCGTTGACTTCTTAGGCCCTAACTATTCGACATGGTGGAGCAACGCCCTAGCGTGAAGCTTAGGTTGCCCGGAACGTAAAAATGACCATAACTTCCACACAGGTTGCAATTATTCGTTTTATAGGATGTAAAAGCTGTTGTAATTATATCGTATTTTATGCTTCTGGCGTTGACTTCTTAGGCCCTAACTATTCGACCTGGTGGAGCAACGCCCTAGAGTGAAACCTAGGTTGCCCGGAACGTAGAAATGACCATTACATTCACACTGGTTGCAATTATTCCTGTTATACGATGGAAAAACTGTTGTATTTTTATTGTATTCTATGCTTCTGGCGTTTAATTCTAAGTCGCTAGCTATTTGATCTGGTGGAGCAACGACCTAGAGTGAAGTCTAGGTTGCCCGGAACGTAGAAATGACAATAACTTTCACACTGTTTGCTATTATTCATTTTGTACGATGGAAAAGCTGTTGTACTTATATTGTATTTTATTCCTCTGGCGTTGACTTCTAAGGCCGTAGCTATTGGATGTGGTGGAGCAACGCCCTAGAGTCATGCCTAGGTTGACCGGAACGTAGAAATGACCATTACTTTCACAATGTCTGTAATTATTCATTTTATACGATGGAAAAACTGTTGTACTTATATTGTATTTTATCCTCTTGGCGTTGATTTCTAAGTCCCTAACTATTCAATCTGGTGGAGCAACGCCCTAGAGTGACGCCTAGGTTGCCCGGAACGCAGAAATGGCCATTACTTTTACAATGTTTGCAACTATTCATTTTATACGATGGAATAACTGTTGTACTTATATTGTATTTTATCCTTCTGGCGTTGAATTCTAAGTCCATAGCTATTCGATCTGGTAGAGCAACGCCCTAGAGTGAAACCTAGGTTATCCGGTACGTAGAAATGACCCGTACATTCACACTGGTTGCAGTTATTCCTGTTAAACGATGGAAAAACTGTTGCATCTTTATTGTATTTTATGCTTCTCGCGCTGACTTCTAAGGCCGTAACTATTCGATCTGGTGGAGCAACGCCCTAGGGTGAAGGGTAGGTTGCGCGGAACGTAGCAATGACCATAACTTTCACACTGGTAGCAATTATTCGTTTTATACGATGTAAAAGCTGTTGTATTTATATCGTATTTTATGCTTCTGGCGTTGACTTCTTAGGCCCTAACTATTCGACCCGGTGTAGGTTGCCCGGAACGTAGAAATGACAATAACTTTCACACTGTTTGCTATTATTCATTTTGTACGATGGAAAAGCTGTTGTACTTATATTGTATTTTATTCCTCTGGCGTTGACTTCTAAGGCCGTAGCTATTAGATGTGGTGGAGCAACGCCCTAGAGTGACGCCTAGGTAGACCGGAACGTAGAAATGACCATTACTTTCACAATGTCTGCAATTATTCATTTTATACGACGGAACAACTGTTGTACTTATATTGTATATTATCCTCTTGGCGTTGATTTCTAAGTCCCTAGCTATTCGATCTGGTGGAGCAACGCCCTAGAGTGAAGCCAAGGTTGCCCGGAACGTAGAAATGACCAGCACTTTCTCACTGGTTGCCGTTATTCGTTTTATACAATGGAAAAACTGTTGTACTTATATTGTAATTTATGCTTCTGGCGTTGGCTTCTTAGGCACTAACCATTCGATCTGGTGGAACAACGCCCTAGAGTGAAGCCTAGGTTGCCCGGCACGTAGAAATGACCATTACCTTCACACTGGTTGCAATTATTACTGTTATACGATGGAAAAACTGCTGCATCTTTATTGTATTTTATGCTTCTGGTGTTGACTTCTTAGGCCCTAACTATTCGATCTGGTGGAGCAACGCCCTAGAGTGAAGCCTAGGTTGCCCGGAACGTAGAAATGACCAAAACTTTCACACTGGTAGCAATTATTGGTATTATACGATGGAAAAGCTGTAGTATTTATATCGTATTTTATGCTTCTGGCGTTGACTTCTAAGGCCCTAACTATTCGATCTTGTGGAACAACGCCCTAGAGTGAAGCCTAGGTTGCCTGGAATGTAGAAATGACCATCACTTTCACACGGGTTGCAATTATTCCTGTTATAGGATGGAAAGACTGTTGTATTTTTATTGTATTTTATACTTCAGGCGTTGACTTCTGAGGCTGTAGCAATTCGATGTGGTTGAAGAACGCCATAGAGTGAAGCCTAGGTAGCCCGGAACGTAGAAATGTCCATATCTTTCACACTGTTTGCAGTTACTCCTGTTGTACGATGGAAAAACTGTTGCATCTTTATTGTATTTTATGCTTCTGGCGTTGACTTCTAAGGCCCTAACTATTCAATCTGGTGGAGCAACGCCCTAGAGTGACGCCTAGGTTGCCCGGAACGTAGAAATGACCATTACTTTTACAATGTTTGCAACTATTCATTTTATACGATGGAGTAACTGTTGTACTTATATTGTATTTTATCCTTCTGGCGTTTAATTCTAAGTCCATAGCTATTCGATCTGGTAGAACAACGCCCTAGAGTGAAACCTAGGTTATCCGGAACGTAGAAATGACCAGTACATTCACACTGGCTGCAGTTATTCCTGTTAAACGATGGAAAAACTGTTGCATCTTTATTGTATTTTATGCTTCTCGCGCTGACTTCTAAGGCCGTAACTATTCGATCTGGTGGAGCAACGCCCTAGGGTGAAGGGTAGGTTGCGCGGAACGTAGCAATGACCATAACTTTCACACTGGTAGCAATTATTCGTTTTATACGATGTAAAATCTGTTGTATTTATATCGTATTTTATGCTTCTGGCGTTGACTTCTTAGGCCCTAACTATTCGACATGGTGGAGTAACGCCCTAGAGTGAAGCTTAGGTTGCCAGGAACGTAAAAATGACCATAACTTCCACACTGGTTGCAATTATTCGTTTTATACGATGTAAAAGCTGTTGTATTTATATCGTATTTTATGCTTCTGGCGTTGACTTCTTAGGCCCTAACTATTCTACCTGGTGGAGCAACGCCCTAGAGTGAGACCTAGGTTGCCCGGAACGTAGAAATGACCATTACATTCACACTGGTTGCAATTATTACTGTTATACGATGGAAAAACTGTTGCACCTTTATTGTATTTTATGCTTCTGGTGTTGACTTCTTAGGCCCTAACTATTCGATCTGGTGGAGCAACGACCTAGAGTGAAGCCTAGGTTGCCCGGAACGTAGAAATGACCAAAACTTTCACACTGGTAGCAATTATTCGTATTATACGATGGAAAAGCTGTAGTATTTATATCGTATTTTATGCTTCTGGCGTTGACTTCTAAGGACCTAACTATTCGATCTGGAGGAGCAACGCCCTCGAGTGAAGCCTAGGTTGCCCGGAACGTAGAAATGACCATAACTTTCACACTGGTTGCTATTATTCGTTTTATACGATGCAAAAACTGTTATATTGATATTGTATTTTATGCTTCTGGCGTTGACTTCTAAGGCCCTAACTATTCGATCTTGTGGAACAACGCCCTAGAGTGAAGCCTAGGTTGCCTGGAACGTAGAAATGACTATCACTTTCACACGGGTTGCAATTATTCCTGTTATAGGATGGAAAGACTGTTGTATTTTTATTGTATTTTATACTTCAGGCGTTGACTTCTGAGGCTGTAGCAATTCGATGTGGTGGAAGAACGCCATAGAGTGAAGCCTAGGTGGCCCGGAACGTAGACATGTCCATATCTTTCACACTGTTTGCAGTTACTCCTGTTGTACGATGGAAAAACTTTTGCATCTTTATTGTATTTTATGCTTCTGGCGTTGACTTCTAAGGCCCTAACTATTCAATCTGGTGGAGCAACGCCCTAGAGTGACGCCTAGGTTGCCCGGAACGTAGAAATGACCATTACTTTTACAATGTTTGCAACTATTCATTTTATACGATGGAATAACTGTTGTACTTATATTGTATTTTATCCTTCTGGCGTTGAATTCTAAGTCCATAGCTATTCGATCTGGTAGAACAACGCCCTAGAGTGAAACCTAGGTTATCCGGAGCGTAGAAATGACCAGTACATTCACACTGGTTGCAGTTATTCCTGTTAAACGATGGAAAAACTGTTGCATCTTTATTGTATTTTATGCTTCGCGCGCTGACTTCTAAGGCCGTAACTATTCGATCTGGTGGAGCAACGCCCTAGGGTGAAGGGTAGGTTGCGCGGAACGTAGCAATGACCATAACTTTCACACTGGTAGCAATTATTCGTTTTATACTATGTAAAAGCTGTTGTGTTTATATCGTATTTTATGCTTCTGGCGTTGACATCTTAGGCCCTAACTATTCGACCTGGTGGAGCAACGCCCTAGAGTGAGACCTAGGTTGCCCGGAACGTAGAAATGACCATTACATTCACACTGGTTGCAATTATTCCTGTTATACGATGGAAAAACTGTTGTATTTTTATTGTATTCTATGCTTCTGGCGTTTAATTCTAAGTCGCTAGCTATCTGATCTGGTGGAGCAACGACCTAGAGTGAAGTCTAGGTTGCCCGGAACGTAGAAATGACAATAACTTTCACACTGTTTGCTATTGTTCATTTTGTACGGTGGAAAAGCTGTTGTACTTATATTGTATTTTATTCCTCTGGCGTTGACTTCTAAGGCCGTAGCTATTAGATGTGGTGGAGCAACGCCCTAGAGTGACGCCTAGGTTGACCGGAACGTAGAAATGACCATTACTTTCACAATGTCTGCAATTATTCATTTTATACGACGGAAAAACTGTTGTACTTATATTGTATTTTATCCTCTTGGCGTTGATTTCTAAGTCCCTAGCTATTCGATCTGGTGGAGCAACGCCCTAGAGTGAAGCCAAGGTTGCCCGGAACGTAGAAATGACCAGCACTTTCTCACTGGTTGCAGTTATTCGTTTGATACAATGGAAAAACTGTTGTATTTGTTTTGCATTTTATGCTTCGGGCGCTGACTTCTAAGGCCCTAACTATTCGATCTGCTGGAGCAACGCCCTAGAGTGAAGCCTAGGTTGCCCGGGAAGTAGAAATGACCATAACTTTCACACTGGTTGCTATTATTCGTTTTATACGATGGAAAAGCTGTTATATTTATATTGCATTTTATGCTTCTGGCATTGAATTCTAACTCCCTAGCTATTCCATCTGGTGGAGCAACACCCTAGTGTGAAGCCTAGGTTGCCCGGAACGTAGAAATAACCATTACTTCCACACTGATTGCAAATATACATTACATATGATGGAAAAGCTGTTGTACTTATATTGTAATTTATGCTTCTGGCGTTGGCTTCTTAGGCACTAACCATTCGATCTGGTGGAACAACGCCCTAGAGTGAAGCCTAAGTAGCCCGGCACGTAGAAATGACCATTACCATCACACTGGTTGCAATTATTACTGTTATACGATGGAAAAACTGTTGCATCTTTATTGTATTTTATGCTTCTGGTGTTGGCTTCTTAGGCCCAAACAATTACTTCTGGTGGAACAACGCCCTAGAGTGAAGCCTAGGTTGCCCGGAACGTAGAAATGACCATCACTTTCACACTGGTTGCAATTATTCCTGCTACACGGTGGAAAAACTCTTGTATATTTATTGTGTTTTATGCTTCTGGCGTTGACTTCTTAGGCCCAAACTATTCCATCTGGTGGAACAACGCCCTAGGGTGAAGCCTTGGTTGCCCGGAACGTAGAAATGACCATAACTTTCACACTGGTAGCAATTATTCGTTTTATACGATGGAAAAGCTGTAGTATTTATATCGTATTTTATACTTGTGGCGTTGACTTCTTAGGCCCTAACTATTCCATCTGGTGGAACTACGCCCTGGAGTGAAGCCTAGGTTGCCCGGAACGTAGAAATGACCATAACTTTCACACTGGTAGCAATTATTCGTTTTATACAATGAAAACCTGTTCTATTTATTTTGCATTTTATGCTTCGGGCGCTGACTTCTAAGGCCCTAACTATTCGATCTGGTGGAGCAACGCCCTAGAGTGAAGCCTAGATTGCCCGGGAAGAAGAAATGACCATAACTTTCACACTGGTTGCAATTATTCCTGTTACACGATGGAAAAACTGTTGCACCTTTATTGCCTTTTATGCTTCTGGCGTTGACTTCATAGGCCCTAACTATTCGATCTGGTGGAGCAACGTCCTAGAGTGAAGCCTATGTTGACCGGAATGTAGAAATGACCATAACTTTCACACTGTTTGCTATTACGCATTTTGTACGATGTAAAAGCTGTTGTACTTATATTGTATTTTATTCCTCTGGCGTTGACTTCTAAGGCCGTAGCTATTAGATGTGGTGGAGCAACGCCCTAGAGTGACGCCTAGGTTGACCGGAACGTAGAAATGACCATTACTTTCACAATGTCTGCAATTATTCATTTTAAACGATGGAAAAACTGTTGTACTTATATTGTATTTTATCCTCTTGCGTTGATTTCTAAGTCCCTAGCTATTCGATCTGGTGGAGCAACGCCCTAGTGTAAAGCCATGGTTGCCCGGAACGTAGAAATGACCAGCACTTTCTCACTGGTTGCAGTTATTCGTTTTATACAATGGAAAAACTGTTATATTTGTTTTGCATTTTATGCTTCGGGCGCTGACTGCTAAGGCCCTAACTATTCGATCTGCTGGAGCAACGCCCTAGAGTGAAGCCTAGGTTGCCCGGAACGTAGAAATAACCATTACTTCCACACTGATTGCATATATACATTACATATGATGGAAAAGCTGTTGTACTTATATTGTAATTTATGCTTCTGGCGTTGACTTCTTAGGCACTAACCATTCGATCTGGTGGAACAACGCCCTAGAATGAAGCCTTGGTTGCCCGGAACGTAGAAATGACCATTACCTTCACACTGGTTGCAATTATTCCTGTTA
Source organism: Calliopsis andreniformis (assembly GCF_051401765.1). Lineage (NCBI taxonomy): Eukaryota > Metazoa > Arthropoda > Insecta > Hymenoptera > Andrenidae > Calliopsis > Calliopsis andreniformis. The sequence goes on from NW_027480423.1 coordinate 27,625,281, forward strand.
CACGATGGAAAAACTGTTGCATCTTTATTGTATTTTATGCTTCTGGTGTTGACTTCTTAGGCCCTAACTATTCGATCTGGTGGAGCAACGCCCCAGAGTGAAGCCTAGGTTGCGCGGAACGTAGAAATGACCAAAACTTTCACACTGGTAGCAATTATTCGTTTTATACGATGGAAAAGCTGTAGTATTTATATCGTATTTTATGCTTCTGGCGTTGACTCCTAAGGCCCTAACTATTCCATCTGGTGGAACAACGCCCTAGGGTGAAGCCTAGGTTGCCCGGAGCGTAGAAATGACCATAACTTTCACACTGGTGGCAATTATACGTTTTATACGATGGAAAGATTTTTGTATTTATTTTGTAGTTTATGCTTATGGCGTTGACTTCTAAGGCCCTAACTCTTCGATCTGGTGGAGGAACGCCTCAGAGTTAAGCCTAGGATGCCCGAAACGTCGAAATGATCATTACTTTCGCACTGTTTGCAACTAGTCATGCTATACGATGGAAAAACTGTTGCTCTTTTATTGTATTTTATGCTTCTGGCGTTGACTTCTAAGGCCGTTGCTATTAGCGGTGGTGGAGCAACGCCCTAGAGTGACGTCTAGGTTGCACCGAACGTAGCAATGACCATTACTTTCACACTGTTTGCAATTATTCACTTTATACAATGGAAAAACTGTTGTACTTATATTGTATTTTATTCTTCTGGCGTTGACTTCATAGGCCCTAACTATTCGATCTGGTGGAGCAACGTCCTAGAGTGAAGCCTAGGTGACCGGAACGTAGAAATGACCATAACTTTCACACTGGTTGCTATTATTCGTTTTATACGATGGAAAAGCTGTTATATTTATATTGCATTTTATGCTTCTGGCATTGAATTCTAAGTCCCTAGCAATTCCATCTTGTGGAACAACACCCTAGAGTGAAGCCTAGGATGCCCGGAACGTAGAAGTGACCATTACTTCCACACTGTTTGCAAATATACATTATATACGATGGAAAAGCTGTTGTACTTATATTGTAATTGATGCTACTGGCGTTGACTTCTTAGGCCCTAACTATTTGATCTGGCGGAGCACCGCCCTAGAGTGAAGCCTAGGTTGCCCGGAACGTAGAAATGACCATCACTTTCACACTGGTTGCAATTATTCCTGTTACACGGTGGAAAAACTCTTGTATATTTATTGTGTTTTATGCTTCTGGCGTTGACTTCTTAGGCCCAAACTATTCCATCTGGTAGAACAACGCCCTAGGGTGAAGCCTTGGTTCCCCGGAACGTAGAAATGACCATAACTTTCACTGGTAGCAATTACTCGTTTTATACGATGGAAAAGCTGTAGTATTTATATCGTATTTTATACTTGTGGCGTTGACTTCTAAGGCCCTAACTATTCGATCTTGTGGAAGAACGCCCTAGAGTGAAGCCTAGGTTGCCTGGAACGTAGAAATGACCATCACTTTCACACGGGTTGCAATTATTCCTGTTATAGGATGGAAAGACTGTTGTATTTTTATTGTATTTTATACTTCAGGCGTTGACTTCATAGGCCCTAACTATTCGATCTGGAGGAGCAACGCCCTAGAGTGAAGCCTAGGTTGCCCGGAACATACAAATGACCAGTACTTTCACACTGGTTGCAGTTATTCGTTTTATACTATGAAAACCTGTTCTATTTATTTTGCATTTTATGCTTCGGGCGCTGACTTCTAAGGCCCTAACTATTCGATCTGGTGGAGCAACGCCCTAGAGTGAAGCCTAGGTTGCCCGGGAAGTAGAAGTGACCACTACTATCACACTGGTTGCAATTATTCCTGTTACACGCTGGAAAAACTGTTGCAACTTTATTGCCTTTTATGCTTCTGGCGTTGACTTCTAAGGACCTAACTTTTCGATCTGGTGGAGCAATGCCCTTGAGTGAAGCCTAGGTTGCTCGGAATGTAGAAAGGACCATAAGTTGCATACTGGTTGCAATTATTCGTTTTATACGTTGGAAAAACTTTTGTATTTATATTGTATTTTATGCTTCTGGCGTTGACTCCTAAGGCCCTAAATATTCGATCTGGTGGAGCAATGCCTTAGAGTTAAGTCTAGGATGCCCGAAACGCCGAAATGATCATTACTTTCACGCTTGTTGCAATTATTCCTGTTATACGAAGAAAAGACTGTTGTATTTTTATTGTATTTTATGCTTCAGGCGTGGACTTCTGAGGCCGTAGCTATTCGATGTGGTGGAAGAACGCCATACAGTGAAGCCTAGGTTGCCCGGAACGTAGAAATGACCACTAATTTCACACTGTTTGCAATTATTCATTTAATACGATGGAAATGCTGTTGTATTTATATCGTATTTTATGCTTCGGGCGTTGACTTCTTAGGGCCTAACATTTCGATCTGGTGGAGCAACGCCCGACAGTGAAGCCTAGGTTGCCTGGAACGTAGAAATGACCATCACTTTCACACGGGTTGCAATTATTCCTGTTATAGGATGGAAAGACTGTTGTATTTTTATTGTATTTTATTCTTCCGGTGTTGACTCCTTAGGCCCTAACTATTCGATCTGGTGGAACAACGCTGTAGAGTGAAGACTAGGTTGCCCGGAACGTAGAAATGACCATTACTTTCACACTGTTTGCAATTATTCCTTTTATACGATGGAACAGCTGTTGTATTTATATCGTATTTTATGTTTCTGGCGTTGACTTCTAAGGACCTAACTATTCGATCTGGTGGAGCAACGCCCTAGAGTGAAGCCTAGGTTGCCCGGAACGTAGAAATGACCATAACTTTCACACTGGTTGCTATTATTCGTTTTATACGATGCAAAAACTGTTATATTCATATTGTATTTTATGCTTCTGGCGTTGACTTCTAAGGCCCTAACTATTCGATCTTGTGGAACAACGCCCTAGAGTGAAGCCTAGGTTGCCTGGAACGTAGAAATGACCATCACTTTCACACGGGTTGCAATTATTCCTGTTATAGGATGGAAAGACTGTTGTATTTTTATTGCATTTTATACTTCAGGCGTTGACTTCTGAGGCTGTAGCAATTCGATGTGGTGGAAGAACGCCATAGAGTGAAGCCTAGGTAGCCCGGAACGTAGAAATGTCCATATCTTTCACACTGTTTGCAGTTACTCCTGTTGTACGATGGAAAAACTGTTGCATCTTTATTGTATTTTATGCTTCTGGCGTTGACTTCTAAGGCCCTAACTATTCAATCTGGTGGAGCAACGCCCTAGAGTGACGCCTAGGTTGACCGGAACGTAGAAATGACCATTACTTTTACAATGTTTGCAACTATTCATTTTATACGATGGAATAACTGTTGTACTTATATTGTATTTTATCCTTCTCGCGCTGACTTCTAAGGCCGTAACTATTCGATCAGGTGGAGCAACGCACTAGGGTAAAGGGTAGGTTGCGCGGAACGTAGCAATGACCATAACTTACACACTGGTAGCAATTATTCGTTTTATACGATGTAAAAGCTGTTGTATTTATATCGTATTTTATGCTTCTGGCGTTGACTTCTTAGGCCCTAACTATTCGACCTGGTGGAGCAACGCCCTAGAGTGAAGCTTAGGTTGCCCGGAACGTAAAAATGACCATAACTTCCACACTGGTTGCAATTATTCGTTTTATACGATGTAAAAGCTGTTGTATTTATATCGTATTTTATGCTTCTGGCGCTCACTTCTTAGGCCCTAGCTATTCGATCTGGTGGAACAACGGCCTAGGGTGAAGCCTAGGTTGCCCGGAACGTAGAAATGACCATAACTTTTACACTGGTAGCAATTATTCGTTTTATACAATGGAAAAACTGTTCTATTTATTTTGTACTTAATGCTTCGGGCGTTGTCTTCTAAGGCCCTAACTGTTTGACCTGGTGGAGCAACGCCCTAGAGTGAAGCCTAGGTTGCCCGGAACGTAGAAATGACCATAACTTTCACACTGGTTACAATTATTTGTTTTATACGGTGGAAAAGCTGTTGTATTTATATCGTATTTTATGCTTCTGGCGTTGACTTCTTAGGCCCTAACTATTCCATCTGGTGGAACAACGCCCTAGGGTAAAGTCCAGGTTGCGCGGAACGTAGAAATGACCATAACTTTCACACTGGTAGCAATTATTCGTTTTATACAATGGAAAAACCGTTCTATTTATTTTGTATTTTATGCTTCGGGCGTTGACTTCTAAGGCCCTAACTATTCCATCTGGTGGAGCAACACTCTAGAGTGCAGCCTAGGTTGCCCGGACCGTAGAAATGACCATAACTTTTACACTGGTAGCAATTATTCGTTTTATACAATGGAAAAACTGTTCTATTTATTTTGTATTTAATGCTTCGGGCGTTGCCTTCTAAGGCCCTAACTGTTTGATCTGGTCGAGCAACGCTCTGGAGTGAAGCCTAGGTTGCCTGGAACGTAGAAATGACAATCACTTTCACACTGGATGCAATTATTCCTTTTATACGATGGAAAAACTGTTGCATCTTTATCGTATTTTATGCTTCTGGCGTTGACTTCTTAGGCCGTAACTATTCGATCTGGTGGAGCAACGCCATGGAGTGAAACCTGGGTTGCCCGGAACGTAGAAGTGACCACTACTATCACACTGGTTGCAAATTAGTCCTGCTATACGATGGAAAACTGTTGTATTTTTATTGCATTTTTTGCTTCTGGCGTTCAATTCTTAGGCCATAACTATTCGATCTGGTGCAACAACGGCCTAGGGTGAAGCCTAGGTTGCCCGGAACGTAGAAATGACCATAACTTTCACACTGGTTGCAATTATTTGTTTTATACGATGGAAAAGCTGTTGTATTTATATCGTATTTTATGCTTCTGCCGTTGATTTCTTAGGCCCTAACTATTCCACCTGGTGGAACAACGCTCTAGAGTAAAGCCCAGCTTGCGCGGAACGTAGAAATGACCATAACCTTCACACTGGTAGCAATTATTCGTTCTTTACAATGGAAAAACTGTTGTATTTATATTGTATTTTATGCTTCTGGCGTTAACTTCTTAGGCCCTAACTATTCGATCTTGTGGAACAACGCCCTAGAGTGAAGCCTAGGTTGCCTGGAACGTAGAAATGACCATCACTTTCACACGGGTTGCAATTATTCCTGTTATAGGATGGAAAGACTGTTGTATTTTTATTGTATTTTATTCTTGTGGCGTTGACTTCTTAGGCCCTAACTATTCGATCTGGTGGAACAACGCCGTAGAGTGAAGCCTAGGTTGCCCGGAACGTAGAAATGACCATAACTTTCACACTGATTGCAATTATTCGTTTTATACGATGGAAAGACTGTTGCATCTTTATCGTATTTTATGCTTCTGGCGCTGACTTCTTAGGCCGTAACTATTCGATCTGGTGGAGCAACGCCCTGGAGTGAAACCTGGGTTGCCCGGAACGTAGAAATGACCACTACTATCACACTGGTTGCAAATTATTCCTGCTATACGATGGAAAAACAGTTGTATTTTTATTGCATTTTATGTTTCTGGCGTTGACTTCTTAGGCGTAACTATTCGATCTGGTGGAGCAACGCCCTGGAGTGAAACCTGGGTTGCCCGGAACGTAGAAGTGACCACTACTATCACACTGGTTGCAAATTAGTCCTGCTATACGATGGAAAACTCTTGTATTTTTATTGCATTTTTTGCTTCTTGCGTTCAATTCTTAGGCCCTAACTATTCGATCTGGTGCAACGGCGGCCTAGGGTGAAGCCTAGGTTACCCGGAACGTAGAAATGACCATAACTTTCATACTGGTTGCAATTATTTGTTTTATACGATGGAAAAGCTGTTGTATTTATATCGTATTATATGCTTCTGCCGTTTTCTTCTTAGGCCATAACTATTCCACCTGGTGGAACAACGCCCTAGAGTAAAGCCCAGCTTGCGCGGAACGTAGAAATGACCATAACCTTCACGCTGGTAGCAATTATTCGTTCTTTACAATGGAAAAACTGTTGTATTTATATTGTATTTTATGCTTCTGGCGTTGACTTCTAAGGACCTAACTTTTCGATCTGGTGGAGCAATGCCCTAGAGTGAAGCCTAGGTTGCCCGGAACGTAGAAATGACCATAACTTTCACACTGATTGCAATTATTCCTTTTATACGATGGAACACCTGTTGTATTTACATCGTATTTTATGCTTCTGGCGTTGACTTCTAAGGACATAACTATTCGATCTGGTGGAGCAACGCCCTAGTGTGAAACCTAGGATACCCGGAACGTAGAAATGACCAGTACTTTCATACTATTTGCAGTTATTCCTGTGATACGATGGAAAAACATTTGCATCTTTATTGTATTTTATGCTTCTGGCGTTGACTTCTAAGGCCCTAGCTATTCGATTTGGTGGAGCACCGCCCTAGAGTGAAGCCTAGGTTGCCCTGAACGTAGAAATGACCATAACTTTCACACTGATTGCAATTATTCGTTTTATACGATGGAAAGACTGTTGCATCTTTATCGTATTTTATGCTTCTGGCGCTGACTTCTTAGGCCGTAACTATTCGATCTGGTGGAGCAACGCCCTGGAGTGAAACCTGGGTTGCCCGGAACGTAGAAATGACCACTACTATCACACTGGTTGCCAATTATTCCTGCTATGCGATGGAAAAACAGTTGCATTTTTATTGCATTTTATGCTTCTGGCGTTCACTTCTTAGGCCCTAACTATTCGATCTGGTGGAACAACGGCCTTGGGTGAAGCCTAGGTTGCCCGGAACGTAGAAATGACCATAACTTTTACACTGGTAGCAATTATTCGTTTTATACAATGGAAAAACTGTTCTATTTATTTTGTACTTAATGCTTCGGTCGTTGACTTCTAAGGCCCTAACTGTTTGATCTGGTGGCGCAACGCCCTAGAGTGAAGCCTAGGTTGCCCGGAACGTAGAAATGACCATAACTTTCACACTGGTTACAATTATTTGTTTTATACGATGGAAAAGCTGTTGTATTTATATCGTATTCTATGCTTCTGGCGTTGACTTCTTAGGCCCTAACTATTCCATCTGGTGGAACAACGCCCTAGGGTAAACTCCAGGTTGCGCGGAACGTAGAAATGACCATAACTTTCACACTGGTAGCAATTATTCGTTTTATACAATGGAAAAACCGTTCTATTTATTTTGTATTTTATGCTTCGGGCGTTGACTTCTAAGGCCCTAACTATTCCATCTGGTGGAGCAACGCCCTAGAGTGCAGCCTAGGTTGCCCGGAACGTAGAAATGACCATAACTTTTACACTGGTAGCAATTATTCGTTTTATACAATGGAAAAACTGTTCTATTTATTTTATATTTAATGCTTCGGGCGTTGACTTCTAAGGCCCTAACTGTTTGATCTGGTCGAGCAACGCCCTGGAGTGAAGCCTAGGTTGCCTGGAACGTAGAAATGACTATCACTTTCACACTGGTTGCAATTATTCCTTTTATACGATGGAAAAACTGTTGCATCTTTATCGTATTTTATGCTTCTGGCGTTGACTTCTTAGGCCGTAACTATTCGATCTGGTGGAGCAACGCCCTGGAGTGAAACCTGGGTTGCCCGGAACGTAGAAGTGACCACTACTATCACACTGGTTGCAAAATAGTCCTGCTATACGATGGAAAACTGTTGTATTTGTGTTGCATTTTTTGCTTCTGGCGTTCAATTCTTAGGCCCTAACTATTCGATCTGGTGCAACAACGGCCTAGGGTGAAGCCTAGGTTGCCCGGAACGTAGAAATGACCATAACTTTCACACTGGTTGCAATTATTTGTTTTATACGATGGAAAAGCTGTTGTATTTATATCGTATTTTATGCTTCTGCCGTTGACTTCTTAGGCCCTAACTATTCCACCTGGTGGAACAACGCCCTAGAGTAAAGCCCAGCTTGCGCGGAACGTAGAAATGACCATAACCTTCACACTGGTAGCAATTATTCGTTCTTTACAATGGAAAAACTGTTGTATTTATACTGTATTTTATGCTTCTGGCGTTAACTTCTTAGGCCCTAACTATTCGATCTTGTGGAACAACGCCCTAGAGTGAAGCCTAGGTTGCCTGGAACGTAGAAATGACCATCACTTTCACACGGGTTGCAATTATTCCTGTTATAGGATGGAAAGACTGTTGTATTTTTATTGTATTTTATTCTTCTGGCGTTGACTTCTTAGGCCCTAACTATTCGATCTGGTGGAACAACGCCGTAGAGTGAAGCCTAGGTTGCCCGGAACGTAGAAATGACCATAACTTTCACACTGATTGCAATTATTCGTTTTATACGATGGAAAGACTGTTGCATCTTTATCGTATTTTATGCTTCTGGCGCTGACTTCTTAGGCCGTAACTATTCGATCTGGTGGAGCAACGCCCTGGAGTGAAACCTGGGTTGCCCGGAACGTAGAAATGACCACTACTATCACACTGGTTGCCAATTATTCCTGCTATGCAATGGAAAAACAGTTGCATTTTTATTGCATTTTATGCTTCTGGCGTTCACTTCTTAGGCCCTAACTATTCGATCTGGTGGAACAACGGCCTAGGGTGAAGCCTAGGTTGCCGGAACGTAGAAATGACCATAACTTTTACACTGGTAGCAATTATTCGTTTTATACAATGGAAAAACTGTTCTATTTATTTTGTACTTAATGCTTCGGTCGTTGACTTCTAAGGCCCTAACTGTTTGATCTGGTCGAGCAACGCCCTGGAGTGAAGCCTAGGTTGCCTGGAACGTAGAAATGACGATCACTTTCACCCTGGTTGCAATTATTCCTTTTATACGATGGAAAAACTGTTGCATCTTTATCGTATTTTATGCTTCTGGCGTTGACTTCTTAGGCCGTAACTATTCGATCTGGTGGAGCAACGCCCTGGAGTGAAACCTGGTTTGCCCGGAACGTAGAAGTGACCACTACTATCACACTGGTTGCAAATTAGTCCTGCTATACGATGGAAAACTGTTGTATTTTTGTTGCATTTTTTGCTTCTGGCGTTCAATTCTTATGCCCTAACTATTCGATCTGGTGCAACAACGGCCTAGGGTGAAGCCTAGGTTGCCCGGAACGTAGAAATGACCATAACCTTCACACTGGTTGCAATTATTTGTTTTATACGATGGAAAAGCTGTTGTATTTATATCGTATTTTATGCTTCTGCCGTTGACTTCTTAGGCCCTAACTATTCCACCTGGTGGAACAACGCCCTAGAGTAAAGCCCAGCTTGCGCGGAACGTAGAAATGACCATAACCTTCACACTGGTAGCAATTATTCGTTCTTTACAATGGAAAAACTGTTGTATTTATATTGTATTTTATGCTTCTGGCGTTAACTTCTTAGGCCCTAACTATTCGATCTTGTGGAACAACGCCCTAGAGTGAAGCCTAGGTTGCCTGGAACGTAGAAATGACCATCACTTTCACACGGGTTGCAATTATTCCTGTTATAGGATGGAAAGACTGTTGTATTTTTATTGTATTTTATTCTTCTGGCGTTGACTTCTTAGGCCCTAACTATTCGATCTGGTGGAACAACGCCGTAGAGTGAAGCCTAGGTTGCCCGGAACGTAGAAATGACCATAACTTTCACACTGATTGCAATTATTCGTTTTATACGATGGAAAGACTGTTGCATCTTTATCGTATTTTATGCTTCTGGCGCTGACTTCTTAGGCCGTAACTATTCGATCTGGTGGAGCAACGCCCTGGAGTGAAACCTGGGTTGCCCGGAACGTAGAAATGACCACTACTATCACACTGGTTGCAAATTATTCCTGCTATACGATGGAAAAACAGTTGTATTTTTATTGCATTTTATGCTTCTGGCGTTGACTTCTTAGGCGTAACTATTCGATCTGGTGGAGCAACGCCCTGGAGTGAAACCTGGGTTGCCCGGAACGTAGAAGTGACCACTACTATCACACTGGTTGCAAATAAGTCCTGCTATACGATGGAAAACTGTTGTATTTTTATTGCATTTTTTGCTTCTTGCGTTCAATTCTTAGGCCCTAACTATTCGAACTGGTGCAACGACGGCCTAGGGTGAAGCCTAGGTTGCCCGGAACGTAGAAATGACCATAACTTTCACACTGGTTGCAATTATTTGTTTTATACGGTGGAACAGCTGTTGTATTTATATCGTATTATATGCTTCTGCCGTTTTCTTCTTAGGCCATAACTATTCCACCTGGTGGAACAACGCCCTAGAGTAAAGCCCAGCTTGCGCGGAACGTAGAAATGACCATAACCTTCACACTGGTAGCAATTATTCGTTCTTTACAATGGAAAAACTGTTGTATTTATATTGTATTTTATGCTTCTGGCGTTGACTTCTAAGGACCTAACTTTGCGATCTGGTGGAGCAATGCCCTAGAGTGAAGCCTAGTTTGCCCGGAACGTAGAAATGACCAGTACTTTCATACTATTTGCAGTTATTCCTGTGATACGATGGAAAAACATTTGCATCTTTATTGTATTTTATGCTTCTGGCGTTGACTTCTAAGGCCCTTGCTATTCGATTCCGTGGAGCACCGCCCTAGAGTGAAGCCTAGGTTGCCCTGAACGTAGAAATGACCATAACTTTCACACTGATTGCAATTATTCGTTTTATACGATGGAAAGACTGTTGCATCTTTATCGTATTTTATGCTTCTGGCGCTGACTTCTTAGGCCGTAACTATTCGATCTGGTGGAGCAACGCCCTGGAGTGAAACCTGGGTTGCCCGGAACGTAGAAATGACCACTACTATCACACTGGTTGCCAATTAGTCCTGCTATGCGATGGAAAAACAGTTGCATTTTTATTGCATTTTATGCTTCTGGCGTTCACTTCTTAGGCCCTAACTATTCGATCTGGTGAAACAACGGCCTAGGGTGAAGCCTAGGTTGCCCGGAACGTAGAAATGACCATAACTTTTACACTGGTAGCAATTATTCGTTTTATACAATGGAAAAACTGTTCTATTTATTTTGTACTTAATGCTTCGGGCGTTGACTTCTAAGGCCCTAACTGCTTGATCTGGTGGAGCAACGCCCTAGAGTGAAGCCTAGGTTGCCCGGAACGTAGAAATGACCATAACTTTCACACTGGTTACAATTATTTGTTTTATACGATGGAAAAGCTGTTGTATTTATATCGTATTCTATGCTTCTGGCGTTGACTTCTTAGGCCCTGACTATTCCATCTGGTGGAACAACGCCCTAGGGTAAAGTCCAGGTTGCGCGGAACGTAGAAATGACCATAACTTTCACACTGGTAGCAATTATTCGTTTTATACAATGGAAAAACCGTTCTATTTATTTTGTATTTTATGCTTCGGGCGTTGACTTCTAAGGCCCTAACTATTCCATCTGGTGGAGCAACGCCCTAGAGTGCAGCCTAGGTTGCCCGGAACGTAGAAATGACCATAACTTTTACACTGGTAGCAATTATTCGTTTTATACAATGGAAAAACTGTTCTATTTATTTTATATTTAATGCTTCGGGCGTTGACTTCTAAGGCCCTAACTGTTTGATCTGGTCGAGCAACGCCCTGGAGTGAAGCCTAGGTTGCCTGGAACGTAGAAATGACAATCACTTTCACACTGGTTGCAATTATTCCTTTTATACGATGGAAAAACTGTTGCATGTTTATCGTATTTTATGCTTCTGGCGTTGACTTCTTAGGCCGTAACTATTCGATCTGGTGGAGCAACGCCCTGGAGTGAAACCTGGGTTGCCCGGAACGTAGAAGTGACCACTACTATCACACTGGTTGCAAATTAGTCCTGCTATACGATGGAAAACTGTTGTATTTTTATTGCATTTTTTGCTTCTGGCGTTCAATTCTTAGGCCCTAACTATTCGATCTGGAGGAGCAACGCCCTAGAGTGAAGCCTAGGTTGCCCGGAACATAGAAATGACCAGTACTTTCACACTGGTTGCAGTTATTCGTTTTATACTATGAAAACCTGTTCTATTTATTTTGCATTTTATGCTTCGGGCGCTGACTTCTAAGGCCCTAACTATTCGATCTGGTGGAGCAACGCCCTAGAGTGAAGCCTAGGTTGCCCGGGAAGTAGAAATGACCATAACTATCACACTGGTTGCAATTATTCCTGTTACACGCTGGAAAAACTGTTGCAACTTTATTGCCTTTTATGCTTCTGGCGTTGACTTCTAAGGACCTAACTTTTCGATCTGGTGGAGCAATGCCCTTGAGTGAAGCCTAGGTTGCTCGGAATGTAGAAAGGACCATAAGTTGCATACTGGTTGCAATTATTCGTTTTATACGTTGGAAAAACCTTTGTATTTATATTGTATTTTATGCTTCTGGCGTTGACTCCTAAGGCCCTAACTATTCGATCTTGTGGAACAACGCCCTAGAGTGAAGCCTAGGTTGCCTGGAACGTAGAAATGACCATCACTTTCACACGGGTTGCAATTATTCCTGTTATAGGATGGAAAGACTGTTGTATTTTTATTGTATTTTATACTTCAGGCGTTGACTTCTGAGGCTGTAGCAATTCGATGTGGTGGAAGAACGCCATAGAGTGAAGCCTAGGTAGCCCGGAACGTAGAAATGTCCATATCTTTCACACTGTTTGCAGTTACTCCTGTTGTACGATGGAAAAACTGTTGCATCTTTATTGTATTTTATGCTTCTGGCGTTGACTTCTAAGGCCCTAACTATTCAATCTGGTGGAGCAACGCCCTAGAGTGACGCCTAGGTTGACCGGAACGTAGAAATGACCATTACTTTTACAATGTTTGCAACTATTCATTTTATACGATGGAATAACTGTTGTACTTATATTGTATTTTATCCTTCTCGCGCTGACTTCTAAGGCCGTAACTATTCGATCAGGTGGAGCAACGCCCTAGGGTGAAGGGTAGGTTGCGCGGAACGTAGCAATGACCATAACTTTCACACTGGTAGCAATTATTCGTTTTATACGATGTAAAAGCTGTTGTATTTATATCGTATTTTATGCTTCTGGCGTTGACTTCTTAGGCCCTAACTATTCGACCTGGTGGAGAAACGCCCTAGAGTGAAGCTTAGGTTGCCCGGAACGTAAAAGTGACCATAACTTCCACACTGGTTGCAATTATTCGTTTTATACGATGTAAAAGCTGTTGTATTTATATCGTATTTTATGCTTCTGGCGTTCACTTCTTAGGCCCTAACTATTCGATCTGGTGGAACAACGGCCTAGGGTGAAGCCTAGGTTGCCCGGAACGTAGAAATGACCATAACTTTTAAACTGGTAGCAATTATTCGTTTTATACAATGGAAAAACTGTTCTATTTATTTTGTACTTAATGCTTCGGGCGTTGACTTCTAAGGCCCTAACTGTTTGATCTGGTGGAGCAACGCCCTAGAGTGAAGCCTAGGTTGCCCGGAACGTAGAAATGACCATAACTTTCACACTGGTTACAATTATTTGTTTTATGCGATGGAAAAGCTGTTGTATTTATATCGTATTTTATGCTTCCGGCGTTGACTTCTTAGGCCCTAACTATTCCATATGGTGGAACAACGCCCTAGGGTAAAGTGCAGGTTGCGCGGAACGTAGAAATGACCATAACTTTCACACTGGTAGCAATTATTCGTTTTATACAATGGAAAAACCGTTCTATTTATTTTGTATTTTATGCTTCGGGCGTTGACTTCTAAGGCCCTAACTATTCCAACTGGTGGAGCAACGCCCTAGAGTAAAGCCTAGGTTGCCCGGAACGTAGAAATGACCATAACTTTTACACTGGTAGCAATTATTCGTTTTATACAATGGAAAAACTGTTCTATTTATTTTGTATTTAATGCTTCGGGCGTTGACTTCTAAGGCCCTAACTGTTTGATCTGGTCGAGCAATGCCCTGGAGTGAAGCCTAGGTTGCCTGGAACGTAGAAATGACAATCACTTTCACACTGGTTGCAATTATTCCTTTTATACGATGGAAAAACTGTTGCATCTTTATCGTATTTTATGCTTCTGGCGTTGACTTCTAAGGACATAACTATTCGATCTGGTGGAGCAACGCCCTAGTGTGAAACCTAGGTTACCCGGAACGTAGAAATGACCAGTACTTTCATACTATTTGCAGTTATTCCTGTGATACGATGGAAAAACATTTGCATCTTTATTGTATTTTATGCTTCTGGCGTTGACTTCTAAGGCCCTAGCTATTCGATTTGGTGGAGCACCGCCCTAGGGTGAAGCCTAGGTTGCCCGGAACGTAGAAATGACCATAACTTTCACACTGGTTGCAATTATTTGTTTTATACGATGGAAAAGCTGTTGTATTTATATCGTCTTTTATGCTTCTGCCGTTGACTTCTTAGGCCCTAACTATTCCACCTGGTGGAACAACGCCCTAGAGTAAAGCCCAGCTTGCGCGGAACGTAGAAATGACCATAACCTTCACACTGGTAGCAATTATTCGTTCTTTACAATGGAAAAACTGTTGTATTTATATTGTATTTTATGCTTCGCGCGCTGACTTCTAAGGCCGTAACTATTCGATCTGGTGGAGCAACGACCTAGGGTGAAGGGTAGGTTGCGCGGAACGTAGCAATGACCATAACTTTCACACTGGTAGCAATTATTCGTTTTATACGATGTAAAAGCTGTTGTATTTATATCGTATTTTATGCTTCTGGCGTTGACTTCTTAGGTCCTAACTATTCGACATGGTGGAGCAACGCCCTAGAGTGAAGCTTAGGTTGCCCGGAACGTAAAAATGACCATAACTTCCACACTGGTTGCAATTATTCGTTTTATACTATGTAAAAGCTGTTGTGTTTATATCGTATTTTATGCTTCTGGCGCTGACTTCTTAGGCCGTAACTATTCGATCTGGTGGAACAACGCCCTAGGGTAAAGTGCAGGTTGCGCGGAACGTAGAAACGACCATAACTTTCACACTGGTTGCAATTATTCGTTTTATACAATGGAAAAACCGTTCTATTTATTTTGTATTTTATGCTTCGGGCGTTGACTTCTAAGGCCCTAACTATTCCATCTGGTGGAGCAACGCCCTAGAGTGCAGCCTAGGTTGCCCGGAACGTAGAAATGACCATAACTTTTACACTGGTAGCAATTATTCGTTTTATACAATGGAAAAACTGTTCTATTTATTTTGTATTTAATGCTTCGGGCGTTGACTTCTAAGGCCCTAACTGTTTGATCTGGTCGAGCAACGCCCTGGAGTGAAGCCTAGGTTGCCTGGAACGTAGAAATGACAATCACTTTCACACTGGTTGCAATTATTCCTTTTATACGATGGAAAAACTGTTGCATCTTTATCGTATTTTATGCTTCTGGCGTTGACTTCTTAGGCCGTAACTATTCGATCTGGTGGAGCAACGCCCTGGAGTGAAACCTGGGTTGCCCGGAACGTAGAAGTGACCACTACTATCACACTGGTTGCAAATTAGTCCTGCTATACGATGGAAAACTGTTGTATTTTTATTGCATTTTTTGCTTCTGGCGTTCAATTCTTAGGCCCTAACTATTCGATCTGGAGGAGCAACGCCCTAGAGTGAAGCCTAGGTTGCCCGGAACATAGAAATGACCAGTACTTTCACACTGGTTGCAGTTATTCGTTTTATACTATGAAAACCTGTTCTATTTATTTTGCATTTTATGCTTCGGGCGCTGACTTCTAAGGCCCTAACTATTCGATCTGGTGGAGCAACGCCCTAGAGTGAAGCCTAGGTTGCCCGGGAAGTAGAAATGACCATAACTATCACACTGGTTGCAATTATTCCTGTTACACGCTGGAAAAACTGTTGCAACTTTATTGCCTTTTATGCTCCTGGCGTTGACTTCTAAGGACCTAACTTTTCGATCTGGTGGAGCAATGCCCTTGAGTGAAGCCTAGGTTGCTCGGAATGTAGAAAGGACCATAAGTTGCATACTGGTTGCAATTATTCGTTTTATACGTTGGAAAAACCTTTGTATTTATATTGTATTTTAAGCTTCTGGCGTTGACTCCTAAGGCCCTAACTATTCGATCTTGTGGAACAACGCCCTAGAGTGAAGCCTAGGTTGCCTGGAACGTAGAAATGACCATCACTTTCACACGGGTTGCAATTATTCCTGTTATAGGATGGAAAGACTGTTGTATTTTTATTGTATTTTATACTTCAGGCGTTGACTTCTGAGGCTGTAGCAATTCGATGTGGTGGAAGAACGCCATAGAGTGAAGCCTAGGTAGCCCGGAACGTAGAAATGTCCATATCTTTCACACTGTTTGCAGTTACTCCTGTTGTACGATGGAAAAACTGTTGCATCTTTATTGTATTTTATGCTTCTGGCGTTGACTTCTAAGGCCCTAACTATTCAATCTGGTGGAGCAACGCCCTAGAGTGACGCCTAGGTTGACCGGAACGTAGAAATGACCATTACTTTTACAATGTTTGCAACTATTCATTTTATACGATGGAATAACTGTTGTACTTATATTGTATTTTATCCTTCTCGCGTTGACTTCTAAGGCCCTAACTATTCAATCTGTTGGAGCAACGCCCTAGGGTGTAGCCTAGGTTGCCCGGAAAGTAGAAATGACCACAACTTTCATACTGGTTGCAATTACTCGTTTTATATGATGGAAAAACTGTTGTATTTATATTGTATTTTATGCTCCTGGCGTTCACTTCTAAGGCCCTAACTATTCGATCTGGTGGAGGAACGCCCTAGAGTGAAGCCGAGGTTGCCCGGAACGTAGAAATGACCATCACTTTCAAACTGGTTGCAATCATTCCGGTTATATGATGGAAAAACTGTTGTATTTTTATTGCATTTTATGCTTCGGGCATTGACTTCTAAGGCCGTAACTACTCAATCTCTTGGAGCAACGCCCTAGGGTGTAGCCTAGGTTGCCCGGAAAGTAGAAATGACCACAACCTTCACACTGGTTTGTATTATTCGTTTCATACGATGGAAAAACTGTTATATTTATATTGTATTTTATGCTTCTGGCGTTGACTTCTTAGGCCCTAACTATTCCATCTGGTGGAACAACGCCCTAGAGTAAAGCCCAGGTTGCGCGGAACGTAGAAATGACCATAACTTTCACACTGGTAGCAATTATTCGTTTTATACAATGGAAAAACTGTTCTATTTATATTGTATTTTATGCTTCTGGCGTTGCCTACTTAGGCCCTAACTATTCGATCTTGTGGAGCAACGCCCTAGAGTGAAGCCTAGGTTGCTCGGAATGTAGAAATTTCCATAAGTTGCATACCGGTTGCAATTATTCGTTTTATACGATGGAAAAGCTGTTGTATTTATATCGTATTTTATGCTTCTGGCGTTGACTTCTTAGGCCGTAACTATTCGATCTGGTGGAGCAACGCCCTGGAGTGAAACCTGGGTTGCCCGGAACGTAGAAATGACCACTACTATCACACTGGTTGCAAATTATTCCTGCTATACGATGGAAAAACTGTTGCATTTTTATTGCATTTTATGCTTCTGGCGTTCACTTCTTAGGCCCTAACTATTCGACCTGGTGGAGCAACGCCCTAGAGTGAAACCTAGGTTGCCGGAACGTAGAAATGACCATTACATTCACACTGGTTGCAATTATTCCTGTTATACGATGGTAAAACTGTTGTATTTTTATTGTATTCCATGCTTCTGGCGTTTAATTCTAAGTCGCTAGCTATTTGATCTGGTGGAGCAACGACCTAGAGTGAAGCCTAGGTTGCCCGGAACGCAGAAATGACAATTACTTTCACACTGTTTGGTATTATTCATTTTGTACGATGGAAAAGCTGTTGTATTTACATTGTTTTTTATGCCTATGGCGTTGACTTCTAAGGCCGTAGCTATTAGATGCGGTGGAGCAACGCCCTAGAGTGACGCCTAGGTTGCCCGGAACGTAGAAATGTCCATAACTTTCACACTGGTTGCTATCATTCGTTTTATACGATGGAAAAACTGTTATATTTATATTGTATTTTATGCTTCTGGCGTTGACTTCTTAGGCCCTAGCTATTCGATCTGGTGGAGCAACGCCCTAGAGTGAAAACTAGGTTACCCGGAACGTAGAAATGACCTGTACCTTCACACTGTTTGCAGTTATTCTTGTTGTATGATGGAAAAGCTGTTGCATCTTTATTGTATTTTATGCTTCTGGCGTTGACTTCTAAGGCCCTAACTATTCGATCTGGTGGAGCAACGGCCTAGAGTAAAGCTTAGGTTGCTCGGAACGTAGAAATGACCATAACTTTCACACTGGTTGCCATTATCCGTCTTCTACGATGGAAACGCTGTTGTATTTGTATCGTATTTTATGCTTCTGGCGTTGACTTCATAGGCCCTAACTATTCGATCTGGTGGAGCAACGTCCTAGAGTGAAGCCTAGGTTGACCGGAACGTAGAAATGACCATAACTTTCACACTGGTTACCATTATTCGTTTTGTACGATGGAAAAGCTGTTGTATTTATATCGTATTTAATGCTTCTGGCGTTGACTTCTTAGGCCCTAACTATTCCATCTGGTGGAACAACGCCCTAGGGTGGAGCCTAGGTTGCCGGAACGTAGAAATGACCAGTACTTTCACACTGGTTGCAGTTATTAGTTTTATACAATGGAACAACAGTTCTATTTATTTTGCATTTTATGCTTCGCGCGCTGACTTCTAAGGCCCTAACTATTAGATTTGGTGGAGCAACGCCCTACAGTGAAGCCTAGGTTGCCCGGAACGTAGGTATGTCCATAACCATCACAAAGGTTGCACTTATTCGTTTTATACGATGGAAAGACAGTTGTATTTATTTTGTAGTTTATGCACCTGGCGTTGACTTCTATGGCCCTAACTCTTCGATCTGGTTGGGCAACGCCTCAGAGTTAAGTCTAGGATGCCCGAAATGTCGATATGAGCATTACTTTCGCACTGTTTGCAGTTATTCCTGTTGTACGATGGAAAAACTGTTGCATCTTTATTGTATTTTATGCTCCTGGCGTTGACTTCTAAGGCCCTAACTATTCGCTCTGGTGGAGGAACGCCCTAGAGTGAAGCCTAGGTTGCCCGGAACGTAGAAATGACCAGTGCTTTCACACTGGTTGCAGTTATTCGTTTTATACAATGAAAAGCTGTTCTATTTATTTTGCATTTTATGCATCGGGCGCTGACTTCTGAGGCCCTAACTATTCGATCTGGTGGAGCAACGCCCTAGAGTGAAGCCTAGGTTTCCCGGGAAGTAGAAATGACCAGTACTTTCACACTGTTTGCAGTTATTCCTGTTGTATGACGGAAAAACTGTTGCATCTTTATTGTATTTTATGTTTCTGGCGTTGACTTCTAAGGCCCTAACTATTCGATCTGGTGGAGCAACGCCCTCGAGTGAAGCCTAGGTTGCTCGGAACGTAGAAACGGCCATTACTTTCACAATGCCTGCAATTATTCGTTTTCTACGATGGACAAGCTGTTGTATTTGTATCGTATTTTATGCTTCTAGCGTTGACTTCTTAGGCCCTAACTATTCCATCTGGTGGAACAACGCCCTAGGGTCAAGCGTAGGTTGCCCGGAACGTAGAAATGACCATTACTTTCACAATGTTCGCAATCGTTCATTTTATGCGATGGAAAAGCTGTTGTATTTATATTGTATTTTATGCTCCTGGCGTTGACTTCTATGGCCGTAGATATTAGATGTTGTGGAGCAACGCCCTAGAGTGACGCCTAGGTTGACCGGAACGTAGAAATGCCCATTACTTTCACACTGGTTGCAGTTATTCGTTTTATACAGTAGAAAAACTGTTGTATTTATATCGTATTCTATGCATCTGGAGTTGACTCCTAACGCCGTAGTTATTAGATGTGGTAGAGCAATGCCCTTGAGTGTCGCATAGGTTGCCCGGAACGTAGAAATGACCATTACTGTCACAATTTTTGCAAATATACATTTTATACGATGGAAAAACTGTTGTACTTGTATTGTATTTTATTCTTCTGGAATTGAATTATAAGTCCCTAGCTATTCTATCTGGTGGAGCAACGCCCTAGAGTGGAACCTAGGTTACGCGGAACGTAGAAATGACCAGTACTTTCACACTGTTTGCAGTTATTCCTGTTGTACGATGGAAAAACTGTTGCATCTTTATTGTATTTTATGCTTCTGGCGTTGACCTCTAAGGCCCTAACTATTCGATCTGGTGGAGAAACGCCCTAGAGTGAAGCCTAGGTTGCCCGGAACGTAGAAATGACCAGTACTTTCACACTGGTTGCAGTTATTCGTTTTATACAATGAAAAGCTGTTCTATTTATTTTGCATTTTATGCATCGGGCGCTGACTTCTGAGGCCCTAACTATTCGATCTGGTGGAGCAACGCCCTAGAGTGAAGCCTAGGTTTCCCGGGTAGTAGAAATGACCAGTACTTTCACACTGTTTGCAGTTATTCCTGTTGTATGACGGAAAAACTGTTGCATCTTTATTGTATTTTATGCTTCTGGCGTTGACTTCTAAGGCCCTAACTATTCGATCTGGTGGAGCAACGCCCTAGAGTGAAACCTAGGTTGCCCGGAACGTAGAAATGACCATAACGTTCACACTGGTAGCAATTATTCGTTTTACACATGGAAAAACTGTTCTATTTTTTTGTATTATATGCTTCAGGCGTTAACTTCTAAGGCCCTAGCTATTCGATCTGGTGGAGCAACGCCCAATAGTGAAACCTAGGTTACCCGGAACCTAGAAATGACCAGTACTTTCACACTGTTTGCAGTTATTCCTGTCGTACGATGGAAAAACTGTTGCATCTTTATTGTATTTTATGCTTCTGGCGTTGACTTCTAAGGCCCTAACTATTCGATCTGGTGGAGCAACGCCCTTGAGTGAAGCCTAGGTTGCCCGGAACGTAGAAATGACCAGTGCTTTCACACTGGTTGCAGTTATTCGTTTTATACAATGAAAAGCTGTTCTATTTATTTTGCATTTTATGCATCGGGCGCTGACTTCTGAGGCCCTAACTATTCGATCTGGTGGAGCAACGCCCTAGAGTGAAGCCTAGGTTTCCCGGGAAGTAGAAATGACCAGTACTTTCACACTGTTTGCAGTTATTCCTGTTGTATGACGGAAAAACTGTTGCATCTTTATTGTATTTTATGTTTCTGGCGTTGACTTCTAAGGCCCTAACTATTCGATCTGGTGGAGCAACGCCCTCGAGTGAAGCCTAGGTTGCTCGGAACGTAGAAACGGCCATTACTTTCACAATGCCTGCAATTATTCGTTTTCTACGATGGACAAGCTGTTGTATTTGTATCGTATTTTATGCTTCTAGCGTTGACTTCTTAGGCCCTAACTATTCCATCTGGTGGAACAACGCCCTAGGGTCAAACCTAGGTTGCCCGGAACGTAGAAATGACCATTACCTTCACAATGTTCGCAATCATTCTTTTATACGATGGAAATACTGTTGTACTTATATTGTATTTTATGCTTCGGGCGTTGGCTTCTAAGGCCCTAACTATTCGATTTGGTGGAGCAACGCCCTACAGTGAAGCCTAGGTTGCCCGGAACGTAGATATGTCCATAACCATCGCACAGGTTGCAATTATTCGTTTTATACGATGGAAAGACTGTTGTATTTATTTTGTAGTTTATTCTCCTGGCGTTGACTTCTAAGGCCCTAACTCTTCGATCTGGTGGAGCAACGCCTCAAAGTTAAGTCTAGGATGCCCGAAATATCGATATGAGCATTACTTTCGCACTGGTTGCAATTAGTCATGCTATACGATGGAAAAAATGCTGCATTTTTATTGTATTTTTTGCTTCTGGCGTTGACTTCTAAGGCCGTAGCTACTAGATATGGTGGAGCAACGCCCTAGAGTGACGCCTAGGTTCCCCGGAACGTAGAAATGACCATTACTTTCACACTGTTTGCAATTATTCGTTTTCTACGATGGAAAAGCTGTTGTATTTGTATCGTATTTTATGCTTCTGGCGTTGACTTCTTAGGCCCTAACTATTCCATCTGGTGGAACAACGCCCTAGGGTCAAGCGTAGGTTGCCCGGAACGTAGAAATGACCATTACTTTCACAATGTTCGCAATCGTTCATTTTATGCGATGGAAAAGCTGTTGTATTTATATTGTATTTTATGCTCCTGGCGTTGACTTCTAAGGCCGTAGATATTAGATGTTGTGGAGCAACGCCCTAGAGTGACGCCTAGGTTGACCGGAACGTAGAAATGACCATTACTTTCACACTGGTTGCAGTTATTCGTTTTATACAGTAGAAAAACTGTTGTATTTATATCGTATTCTATGCATCTGGAGTTGACTCCTAACGCCGTAGTTATTAGATGTGGTAGAGCAATGCCCTTGAGTGTCGCATAGGTTGCCCGGAACGTAGAAATGACCATTACTGTCACAATTTTTGCAAATATACATTTTATACGATGGAAAAACTGTTGTACTTGTATTGTATTTTATTCTTCTGGAATTGAATTATAAGTCCCTAGCTATTCTATCTGGTGGAGCAACGCCCTAGAGTGGAACCTAGGTTACGCGGAACGTAGAAATGACCAGTACTTTCACACTGTTTGCAGTTATTCCTGTTGTACGATGGAAAAACTGTTGCATCTTTATTGTATTTTATGCTTCTGGCGTTGACCTCTAAGGCCCTAACTATTCGATCTGGTGGAGAAACGCCCTAGAGTGAAGCCTAGGTTGCCCGGAACGTAGAAATGACCAGTACTTTCACACTGGTTGCAGTTATTCGTTTTATACAATGAAAAGCTGTTCTATTTATTTTGCATTTTATGCATCGGGCGCTGACTTCTGAGGCCCTAACTATTCGATCTGGTGGAGCAACGCCCTAGAGTGAAGCCTAGGTTTCCCGGGTAGTAGAAATGACCAGTACTTTCACACTGTTTGCAGTTATTCCTGTTGTATGACGGAAAAACTGTTGCATCTTTATTGTATTTTATGCTTCTGGCGTTGACTTCTAAGGCCCTAACTATTCGATCTGGTGGAGCAACGCCCTAGAGTGAAACCTAGGTTGCCCGGAACGTAGAAATGACCATAACGTTCACACTGGTAGCAATTATTCGTTTTACACATGGAAAAACTGTTCTATTTTTTTGTATTTTATGCTTCAGGCGTTAACTTCTAAGGCCCTAGCTATTCGATCTGGTGGAGCAACGCCCAATAGTGAAACCTAGGTTACCCGGAACCTAGAAATGACCAGTACTTTCACACTGTTTGCAGTTATTCCTGTCGTACGATGGAAAAACTGTTGCATCTTTATTGTATTTTATGCTTCTGGCGTTGACTTCTAAGGCCCTAACTATTCGATCTGGTGGAGCAACGCCCTTGAGTGAAGCCTAGGTTGCCCGGAACGTAGAAATGACCAGTACTTTCACACCGGTTGCAGTTATTCGTTTTATACAATGAAAAACTGTTCTACTTATTTTGCATTTTATGCTTCGGGCGCTGACTTCTAAGGCCCTAACTATTCGATCTGGTGGAGCAACGCCCTAGAGTGAAGCCTAGGTTTCCCGGGAAGTAAAAATGACCAGTACTTTCACACTGTTTGCAGTTATTCCTGTTGTATGACGGAAAAACTGTTGCATCTTTATTGTAATTTATGCTTCTGGCGTTGACTTCAAAGGCCCTAGCTATTCGATCTGGTTGAGCAACGGCCTAGAGTAAAGCCTAGGTTGCTCGGAACGTAGAAATGACCATAACTTTCACACTGGTTGCCATTATCCGTCTTCTACGATGGAAACGCTGTTGTATTTGTATCGTATTTTGTGCTTCTGGCGTTGACTTCATAGGCCCTAACTATTCGATCTGGTGGACCAACGTCCTAGAGTGAAGCCTAGGTTGACCGGAACGTAGAAATGACCATAACTTTCACACTGGTTACCATTATTCGTTTTGTACGATGGAAAAGCTGTTGTCTTTATATCGTATTTTATGCTTCTGGCGTTGACTTCTTAGGCCCGAACTATTCGATCTGGTGGAACAACGCCCTAGGGTGGAGCCTAGGTTGCCGGAACGTAGAAATGACCAGTACTTTCACACTGGTTGCCATTATTCGTTTTATACGATGGAAAAGCTGTTGTATTTATATCGTATTTTATGCATCTGGCATCGACTCCTAAGGCCGTAGCTATTAGATGTGGTGGAGCAACGCCCTTGAGTGTCGCATAGGTTGCCCGGAACGTAGAAATGACCATTACCTTCACAATTTTTGCAAATATACATTTTATACGATGGAAAAACTGTTGTACTTGTATTGTATTTTATTCTTCTGGCGTTGAATTATAAGTCCCTAGCTATTCTATCTGGTGGACCAACGCCCTAGAGTGAAACCTAGGTTACCCGGAACGTAGAAATGACCAGTACTTTCACACTGGTTGCAGTTATCTCTGTTATACGATGGAAAAACTGTTGCACCTTCATTGTATTTTATGCATGTGGCGTTGACATCTAAGGCCCTAACTGTTCGATCTGGTGGAGCAAGGCCCTAGAGTAAAGCCTAGGTTGCTCGGAACGTAGAAATGACCATAACTTTCACACTGGTTGCCATTATTCGATTTCTACGATGGAAAAGCTGTTGTATTTGTATCGTATTTTATGCTTCTGGCGTTGACTTCTTAGGCCCTAACTATTCCATCTGGTCGAACAACGCCCTAGGGTCAAGCGTAGGTTGCCCGGAACGTAGAAATGACCATTACTTTCACAATGTTCGCAATCGTTCATTTTATGCGATGGAAAAGCTGTTGTATTTATATTGTATTTTATGCTCCTGGCGTTGACTTCTAAGGCCGTAGATATTAGATGTTGTGGAGCAACGCCCTAGAGTGACGCCTAGGTTGACCGGAACGTAGAAATGACCATTACTTTCACACTGGTTGCAGTTATTCGTTTTATACAATGAAAAGCTGTTGTATTTATTTTGCATTTTATGCCTCGGGCGCTGACTTCTGAGGCCCTAACTATTCGATCTGGTGGAGCAACGCCCTAGAGTGAAGCCTAGGTTTCCCGGGAAGTAGAAATGACCAGTAATTTCACACTGTTTGCAGTTATTCCTGTTGTATGACGGAAAAACTGTTGCATCTTTATTGTATTTTATGCGTCTGGCGTTGACTTCTAAGGCCCTAACTATTCGATCTGGTGGAGCAACGCCCTAGAGTGACGCCTAGGTTGACCGGAACGTAGAAATGTCCATTACTTTCACAATGTCTGCAATTATTCATTTTATACGATGGAAAAACTGTTGTATTTATATCGTATTTTATGCTTCTGGCGTTGACTTCTTAGGCCCTAACCACTCCATCTGGTGGAACAACGCCCTAGAGTGAAGCCTAGGTTGCCCGGAACGTAGAAATGACCAGTACTTTCACACTGGTTGCAGTTATTCGTTTTATACAATGGAACAACTGTTCTATTTATTTTGCATTTTATGCTTCGGGCGTTGACTTCGAAGGCCCTAGCTATTCGATCTGGTGGAGCAACGCCCTAGAGTGAAACCTAGGTTACCCGGAACGTAGAAATACCTGTACTTTCACACTGTTTGCAGTTATTCTTGTTGTATGATGGAAAAACTGTTGCATCTTTATTGTATTTTATGCTTCTGGCGTTGACTTCTTAGGCCCTAACTATTCGATCTGGTGGAGCAACGGCCTAGAGTAAAGCCTAGGTTGCTCGGAACGTAGAAATGACCATAACTTTCACACTGGATGCCATTATCCGTCTTCTACGATGGAAACGCTGTTGTATTTGTATCGTATTTTATGCTTCTGGCGTTGACTTCATAGGCCCTAACTATTCGATCTGGTGGAGCAACGTCCTAGAGTGAAGCCTAGGTTGATCGGAACGTAGAAATGACCATAACTCTCACACTGGTTACCATTATTCGTTTTGTACGATGGAAAAGCTGTTGTATTTATTTCGTATTTTATGCTTCTGGCGTTGACTTCTTAGGCCCTAACTATTCGATCTGGTGGAGCAACGCCCTAGAGTGAAGCCTAGGTTTCTCGGAACGTAGAAACGGCCATTACTTTCACAATGTCTGCAATAATTCGTTTTCTACGATGGAAAAGCTGTTGTATTTGTATCGTATTTTATGCTTCTGGTGTTGACTACTTTGGCCCTAACTATTCCATCTGGTGGAACAACGCCCTAGGGTCAAGCCTAGGTTGCCCGGAACGTAGAAATGACCATTACCTTCACAATGTTCGCCATCATTCATTTTATACGATGGAAAAACTGTTGTACTTATATTGTATTTTATGCTTCGGGCGTTGACTTCTAAGGCCCTAACTATTAGATTTGGTGGAGCAACGCCCTACAGTGAAGCCTAGGTTGCCCGGAACGTAGATATGTCCATAACCATCACAAAGGTTTCAATTATTCGTTTTATACGATGGAAAGACAGTTGTATTTATTTTGTAGTTTATGCTCCTGGCGTTGACTTCTATGGCCCTAACTCTTCGATCTGGTGGAGCAACGCCTCAGAGTTAAGTCCAGGATGCCCGAAATGTCGATATGAGCATTACTTTCGCACTGGTTGTAATTAGTCATGCTATACGATGGAAAGACTGCTGCATTTTTATTGTATTTTGTGCTTCTGGCGTTGACTTCTAAGGCCGTAGCTACTAGATATGGTGGAGCAACGCCCTAGAGTGACGCCTAGGTTTTCCGGAACGTAGAAATGACCATTACTTTCACACTGTTTGCAATTATTCATTTTATACGATGGAAAGGATGTTGTATTTATATTGTATTTTATGATCCTGGCGTTGACTTCTAAGGCCGTAGCTATTAGATGTGGTGGAGCAACGCCCTAGAGTGACGCCTACGTTGACCGGAACGTAGAAATGACCATTACTATCACAATGTCTGCAATTATTCATTTTATGCGATGGAAAAACTGTTGTACTTATATTGTATTTTATCCTTCTGGCGTTGAATTCTAAGTCCCTAGCTATTCGATCTGGTGGAGCAACGCCCTAGAGTGAAGCCTAGGTTTCCCGGGAAGTAGAAATGACCAGTAATTTCACACTGTTTGCAGTTATTCCTGTTGTATGACGGAAAAACTGTTGCATCTTTATTGTATTTTATGCTTCTGGCGTTGACTTCTAAGGCCCTAACTATTCGATCTGGTGGAGCAACGCCCTAGAGTGACGCCTAGGTTGACCGGAACGTAGAAATGACCATTACTTTCACAATGTCTGCAATTATTCATTTTATACGATGGAAAAACTGTTGTATTTATATCGTATTTTATGCTTCTGGCGTTGACTTCTTAGGCCCTAACCACTCCATCTGGTGAAACAACTCCCTAGAGTGAAGCCTAGGTTTCCCGGAACGTAGAAATGATCAGTACTTTCACACTGGTTGCAGTTATTCGTTTTATACAATGGAACAACTGTTCTATTTATTTTGCATTTTATGCTTCGGGCGTTGACTTCGAAGGCCCTAGCTATTCGATCTGGTGGAGCAACGCCCTAGAGTGAAACCTAGGTTACCCGGAACGTAGAAATACCTGTACTTTCACACTGTTTGCAGTTATTCTTGTTGTATGATGGAAAAACTGTTGCATCTTTATTGTATTTTATGCTTCTGGCGTTGACTTCTTAGGCCCAAACTATTCGATCTGGTGGAGCAACGGCCTAGAGTAAAGCCTAGGTTGCTCGGAACGTAGAAATGACCATAACTTTCACACTGGATGCCATTATCCGTCTTCTACGATGGAAACGCTGTTGTATTTGTATCGTATTTTATGCTTCTGGCGTTGACTTCATAGGCCCTAACTATTCGATCTGGTGGAGCAACGTCCTAGAGTGAAGCCTAGGTTGACCGGAACGTAGAAATGACCATAACTTTCACACTGGTTACCATTATTCGTTTTGTACGATGGAAAAGCTGTTGTCTTTATATCGTATTTTATGCTTCTGGCGTTGACTTCTTAGGCCCGAACTATTCGATCTGGTGGAACAACGCCCTAGGGTGGAGCCTAGGTTGCCGGAACGTAGAAATGACCAGTACTTTCACACTGGTTGCCATTATTCGTTTTATACGATGGAAAAGCTGTTGTATTTATATCGTATTTTATGCATCTGGCATCGACTCCTAAGGCCGTAGCTATTAGATGTGGTGGAGCAACGCCCTTGAGTGTCGCATAGGTTGCCCGGAACGTAGAAATGACCATTACCTTCACAATTTTTGCAAATATACATTTTATACGATGGAAAAACTGTTGTACTTGTATTGTATTTTATTCTTCTGGCGTTGAATTATAAGTCCCTAGCTATTCTATCTGGTGGACCAACGCCCTAGAGTGAAACCTAGGTTACCCGGAACGTAGAAATGACCAGTACTTTCACACTGGTTGCAGTTATCTCTGTTATACGATGGAAAAACTGTTGCACCTTCATTGTATTTTATGCATGTGGCGTTGACATCTAAGGCCCTAACTGTTCGATCTGGTGGAGCAAGGCCCTAGAGTAAAGCCTAGGTTGCTCGGAACGTAGAAATGACCATAACTTTCACACTGGTTGCCATTATTCGTTTTCTACGATGGAAAAGCTGTTGTATTTGTATCGTATTTTATGCTTCTGGCGTTGACTTCTTAGGCCCTAACTATTCCATCTGGTCGAACAACGCCCTAGGGTCAAGCGTAGGTTGCCCGGAACGTAGAAATGACCATTACTTTCACAATGTTCGCAATCGTTCATTTTATGCGATGGAAAAGCTGTTGTATTTATATTGTATTTTATGCTCCTGGCGTTGACTTCTAAGGCCGTAGATATTAGATGTTGTGGAGCAACGCCCTAGAGTGACGCCTAGGTTGACCGGAACGTAGAAATGACCATTACTTTCACACTGGTTGCAGTTATTCGTTTTATACAATGAAAAGCTGTTGTATTTATTTTGCATTTTATGCCTCGGGCGCTGACTTCTGAGGCCCTAACTATTCGATCTGGTGGAGCAACGCCCTAGAGTGAAGCCTAGGTTTCCCGGGAAGTAGAAATGACCAGTAATTTCACACTGTTTGCAGTTATTCCTGTTGTATGACGGAAAAACTGTTGCATCTTTATTGTATTTTATGCGTCTGGCGTTGACTTCTAAGGCCCTAACTATTCGATCTGGTGGAGCAACGCCCTAGAGTGACGCCTAGGTTGACCGGAACGTAGAAATGTCCATTACTTTCACAATGTCTGCAATTATTCATTTTATACGATGGAAAAACTGTTGTATTTATATCGTATTTTATGCTTCTGGCGTTGACTTCTTAGGCCCTAACCACTCCATCTGGTGGAACAACGCCCTAGAGTGAAGCCTAGGTTGCCCGGAACGTAGAAATGACCAGTACTTTCACACTGGTTGCAGTTATTCGTTTTATACAATGGAACAACTGTTCTATTTATTTTGCATTTTATGCTTCGGGCGTTGACTTCGAAGGCCCTAGCTATTCGATCTGGTGGAGCAACGCCCTAGAGTGAAACCTAGGTTACCCGGAACGTAGAAATACCTGTACTTTCACACTGTTTGCAGTTATTCTTGTTGTATGATGGAAAAACTGTTGCATCTTTATTGTATTTTATGCTTCTGGCGTTGACTTCTTAGGCCCTAACTATTCGATCTGGTGGAGCAACGGCCTAGAGTAAAGCCTAGGTTGCTCGGAACGTAGAAATGACCATAACTTTCACACTGGATGCCATTATCCGTCTTCTACGATGGAAACGCTGTTGTATTTGTATCGTATTTTATGCTTCTGGCGTTGACTTCATAGGCCCTAACTATTCGATCTGGTGGAGCAACGTCCTAGAGTGAAGCCTAGGTTGATCGGAACGTAGAAATGACCATAACTTTCACACTGGTTACCATTATTCGTTTTGTACGATGGAAAAGCTGTTGTATTTATTTCGTATTTTATGCTTCTGGCGTTGACTTCTTAGGCCCTAACTATTCGATCTGGTGGAGCAACGCCCTAGAGTGAAGCCTAGGTTTCTCGGAACGTAGAAACGGCCATTACTTTCACAATGTCTGCAATAATTCGTTTTCTACGATGGAAAAGCTGTTGTACTTGTATCGTATTTTATGCTTCTGGTGTTGACTACTTTGGCCCTAACTATTCCATCTGGTGGAACAACGCCCTAGGGTCAAGCCTAGGTTGCCCGGAACGTAGAAATGACCATTACCTTCACAATGTTCGCCATCATTCATTTTATACGATGGAAAAACTGTTGTACTTATATTGTATTTTATGCTTCGGGCGTTGACTTCTAAGGCCCTAACTATTAGATTTGGTGGAGCAACGCCCTACAGTGAAGCCTAGGTTGCCCGGAACGTAGATATGTCCATAACCATCACAAAGGTTTCAATTATTCGTTTTATACGATGGAAAGACAGTTGTATTTATTTTGGAGTTTATGCTCCTGGCGTTGACTTCTATGGCCCTAACTCTTCGATCTGGTGGAGCAACGCCTCAGAGTTAAGTCCAGGATGCCCGAAATGTCGATATGAGCATTACTTTCGCACTGGTTTTAATTAGTCATGCTATACGATGGAAAGACTGCTGCATTTTTATTGTATTTTGTGCTTCTGGCGTTGACTTCTAAGGCCGTAGCTACTAGATATGGTGGAGCAACGCCCTAGAGTGACGCCTAGGTTTTCCGGAACGTAGAAATGACCATTACTTTCACAGTGTTTGCAATTATTCATTTTATACGATGGAAAGGATGTTGTATTTATATTGTATTTTATGATCCTGGCGTTGACTTCTAAGGCCGTAGCTATTAGATGTGGTGGAGCAACGCCCTAGAGTGACGCCTAGGTTGACCGGAACGTAGAAATGACAATTACTATCACAATGTCTGCAATTATTCATTTTATGCGATGGAAAGACTGTTGTACTTATATTGTATTTTATCCTTCTGGCGTTGAATTCTAAGTCCCTAGCTATTCGATCTGGTGGAGCAACGCACTAGAGTGAAGCCTAGATTACCCGGAACGTAGAAATGACCAGTACTTTCACACTGGTTGCAGTTATTCGTTTTATACAGTGGAAAAACTGTTCTATTTATTTTGCATTTTATGCTTCGGGCGTTGACTTCTAAGGCCCAAACTATTCGATCTGGTGGAGCAACGCCCTAGAGTGAAGCCTAGGTTGCCCGGAACGTAGAAATGACCAGTACTTTGACACTGGTTGCTGTTATTCGTTTTATACAATGGAACAACTGTTCTATTTTTTTGTATTTTAAACTTGGGGCGTTGACTTCTAAGGCCCTAGCTATTCGATCTGGTGGAGCAACGCCCTGGAGTGAAACCTAGGTTACCCGGAACGGAGAAATGACCAGTACTTTCACACTGTTTGCAGTTACTCCTGTTGTACGATGGAAAAACTGTTGCATCTTTATTGTATTTTATGCTTCTGGCGTTGACTTCTAAGGCCCTAACTATTCGATCTGGTGGAGCAACGCCCTTGAGTGAAGCCTAGGTTCCCCGGAACGTAGAAATGACCAGTACATTCATACCGGTTGCAGTTATTCGTTTTATACAATGAAAAACTGTTGTATTTATTTTGCATTTTATGCTTCGGGCGTTGACTTCTTAGGCCCTAACTATTCCATTCGGTGGAACAACGCCCTAGGGTCAAGCCTAGGTTGCCCGGAACGTAGAAATGACCAGTACTTTCACACCGGTTGCAATTATTCGTTTTATACGATGGAAAGACTGTTGTATTTATTTTGTAGTTTATGCTCCTCGCGTTGACTTCTAAGGGCCTAACTCTTCTATCTGGTGGAGGAACGCCTCAGAGTTTAGTCTAGGATGCCCGAAATGTCGATATGAGCATTACTTTCGCACTGGTTGCAATTAGTCATGCTATACGATGGAAAAACTGCTGCATTTTTATTGTATTTTATGCTCCTGGCGTTGACTTCTAAGGCCGTAGCTATTAGATGTGGTGGAGCAACGCCCTAGAGTGACGCCTAGGTTGACCGGAACGTAGAAATGACCCTTACTTTCACAATGTCTGCAATTATTCATTTTATACGATGGAAAAACTGTTGTATTTATATCGTATTTTATGCTTCTGGCGTTGACTTCTTAGGCCCTAACCATTCCATCTGGTGGAACAACGCCCTAGAGTGAAGCCTAGGTTGCCCGGAACGTAGAAATGACCAGTACTTTCACACTGGTTGCAGTTATTCGTTTTATACAATGGAACAACTGTTCTATTTATTTTGCATTTTATGCTTCGGGCGTTGACTTCGAAGGCCCTAGCTATTCGATCAGGTGGAGCAACGCCCTAGAGTGAAACCTAGGTTACCCGGAACGTAGAAATACCTGTACTTTCACACTGTTTGCAGTTATTCTTGTTGTATGATGGAAAAACTGTTGCATCTTTATTCTATTTTATGCTTCTGGCGTTGACTTCTATGGCCCTAACTATTCGATCTGGTGGAGCAACGGCCTAGAGTAAAGCCTAGGTTGCTCGGAACGTAGAAATGACCATAACTTTCACACTGGATGCCATTATCCGTCTTCTACGATGGAAACGCTGTTGTATTTGTATCGTATTTTATGCTTCTGGCGTTGACTTCATAGGCCCTAACTATTCGATCTGGTGGAGCAACGTCCTAGAGTGAAGCCTAGGTTGACCGGAACGTAGAAATGACCATAACTTTAACACTGGTTACCATTATTCGTTTAGTACGATGGAAAAGCTGTTGTATTTATTTCGTATTTTATGCTTCTGGCGTTGACTTCTTAGGCCCTAACTATTCGATCTGGTGGAACAACGCCCTAGGGTGGAGCTTAGGTTGCCGGAACGTAGAAGTGACCAGT
The DNA here is from genome assembly GCF_051401765.1 of Calliopsis andreniformis. Lineage (NCBI taxonomy): Eukaryota > Metazoa > Arthropoda > Insecta > Hymenoptera > Andrenidae > Calliopsis > Calliopsis andreniformis. Next base: position 27,658,092 of record NW_027480423.1, read on the forward strand.
ACTTTCACACTGGTTGCAGTTATTCGTTTTATACAATGGAACAACTGTTCTATTTATTTTGCATTTTATGCTTCGGGCGCTGACTTCTGAGGCCCTAACTATTCGATATGGTGGAGCAACGCCCTAGAGTGAAGCCTAGGTTGCCCGGGAAGAAGAAATGACCAGTACTTTCACACTGTTTGCAGTTATTCCTGTTGTATGATGGAAAAACTGTTGCATCTTTATTGTATTTTATGCTTCTGGCGTTCACTTCTAAGGCCCTAACTATTCGATCTGGTGGAGCAACGCCCTAGAGTGAAGCCTAGGTTTCTCGGAACGTAGAAACGGCCATTACTTTCACAATGTCTGCAATAATTCGTTTTCTACGATGGAAAAGCTGTTGTATTTGTATCGTATTTTATGCTTCTGGTGTTGACTACTTTGGCCCTAACTATTCCATCTGGTGGAACAACGCCCTAGGGTCAAGCCTAGGTTGCCCGGAACGTAGAAATGACCATTACTTTCACAATGTTCGCCATCATTCATTTTATACGATGGAAAGACTGTTCTACTTATATTGTATTTTATGCTTCGGGCGTTGACTTCTAAGGCCCTAACTATTAGATTTGGTGGAGCAACGCCCTACAGTGAAGCCTAGGTTGCCCGGAACGTAGATATGTCCATAACCATCACAAAGGTTTCAATTATTCGTTTTATACGATGGAAAGACAGTTGTATTTATTTTGTAGTTTATGCTCCTGGCGTTGACTTCTATGGCCCTAACTCTTCGATCTGGTGGAGCAACGCCTCAGAGTTAAGTCTAGGATGCCCGAAATGTCGATATGAGCATTACATTCGCACTGGTTGCAATTAGTCATGCTATACGATGGAAAGACTGCTGCATTTTTATTGTATTTTGTGCTTCTGGCGTTGACTTCTAAGGCCGTAGCTACTAGATATGGTGGAGCAACGCCCTAGAGTGACGCCTAGGTTGCCCGGAACGTAGAAATGACCAGTACTTTCACACTGGTTGCAGTTATTCGTTTTATACAATGGAACAACTGTTCTATTTATTTTGCATTTTATGCTTCGGGCGTTGACTTCGAAGGCCCTAGCTATTCGATCTGGTGGAGCAACGCCCTAGAGTGAAACCTAGGTTACCCGGAACGTAGAAATACCTGTACTTTCACACTGTTTGCAGTTATTCTTGTTGTATGATGGAAAAACTGTTGCATCTTTATTGTATTTTATGCTTCTGGCGTTGACTTCTTAGGCCCTAACTATTCGATCTGGTGGAGCAACGGCCTAGAGTAAAGCCTAGGTTGCTCGGAACGTAGAAATGACCATAACTTTCACACTGGATGCCATTATCCGTCTTCTACGATGGAAACGCTGTTGTATTTGTATCGTATTTTATGCTTCTGGCGTTGACTTCATAGGCCCTAACTATTCGATCTGGTGGAGCAACGTCCTAGAGTGAAGCCTAGGTTGATCGGAACGTAGAAATGACCATAACTTTCACACTGGTTACCATTATTCGTTTTGTACGATGGAAAAGCTGTTGTATTTATTTCGTATTTTATGCTTCTGGCGTTGACTTCTTAGGCCCTAACTATTCGATCTGGTGGAGCAACGCCCTAGGGTGGAGCTTAGGTTGCCGGAACGTAGAAGTGACCAGTACTTTCACACTGGTTGCAGTTATTCGTTTTATACAATGGAACAACTGTTCTATTTATTTTGCATTTTATGCTTCGGGCGCTGACTTCTGAGGCCCTAACTATTCGATATGGTGGAGCAACGCCCTAGAGTGAAGCCTAGGTTGCCCGGGAAGAAGAAATGACCAGTACTTTCACACTGTTTGCAGTTATTCCTGTTGTATGATGGAAAAACTGTTGCATCTCTATTGTATTTTATGCTTCTGGCGTTCACTTCTAAGGCCCTAACTATTCGATCTGGTGGAGCAACGCCCTAGAGTGAAGCCTAGGTTTCTCGGAACGTAGAAACGGCCATTACTTTCACAATGTCTGCAATAATTCGTTTTCTACGATGGAAAAGCTGTTGTATTTGTATCGTATTTTATGCTTCTGGTGTTGACTACTTTGGCCCTAACTATTCCATCTGGTGGAACAACGCCCTAGGGTCAAGCCTAGGTTGCCCGGAACGTAGAAATGACCATTACTTTCACAATGTTCGCCATCATTCATTTTATACGATGGAAAGACTGTTGTACTTATATTGTATTTTATGCTTCGGGCGTTGACTTCTAAGGCCCTAACTATTAGATTTGGTGGAGCAACGCCCTACAGTGAAGCCTAGGTTGCCCGGAACGTAGATATGTCCATAACCATCACAAAGGTTTCAATTATTCGTTTTATACGATGGAAAGACAGTTGTATTTATTTTGGAGTTTATGCTCCTGGCGTTGACTTCTATGGCCCTAACTCTTCGATCTGGTGGAGCAACGCCTCAGAGTTAAGTCCAGGATGCCCGAAATGTCGATATGAGCATTACTTTCGCACTGGTTTTAATTAGTCATGCTATACGATGGAAAGACTGCTGCATTTTTATTGTATTTTGTGCTTCTGGCGTTGACTTCTAAGGCCGTAGCTACTAGATATGGTGGAGCAACGCCCTAGAGTGACGCCTAGGTTTTCCGGAACGTAGAAATGACCATTACTTTCACAGTGTTTGCAATTATTCATTTTATACGATGGAAAGGATGTTGTATTTATATTGTATTTTATGATCCTGGCGTTGACTTCTAAGGCCGTAGCTATTAGATGTGGTGGAGCAACGCCCTAGAGTGACGCCTAGGTTGACCGGAACGTAGAAATGACCATTACTATCACAATGTCTGCAATTATTCATTTTATGCGATGGAAAAACTGTTGTACTTATATTGTATTTTATCCTTCTGGCGTTGAATTCTAAGTCCCTAGCTATTCGATCTGGTGGAGCAACGCACTAGAGTGAAGCCTAGATTACCCGGAACGTAGAAATGACCAGTACTTTCACACTGGTTGCAGTTATTCGTTTTATACAGTGGAAAAACTGTTCTATTTATTTTGCATTTTATGCTTCGGGCGTTGACTTCTAAGGCCCAAACTATTCGATCTGGTGGAGCAACGCCCTAGAGTGAAGCCTAGGTTGCCCGGAACGTAGAAATGACCAGTACTTTGACACTGGTTGCTGTTATTCGTTTTATACAATGGAACAACTGTTCTATTTTTTTGTATTTTAAACTTGGGGCGTTGACTTCTAAGGCCCTAGCTATTCGATCTGGTGGAGCAACGCCCTGGAGTGAAACCTAGGTTACCCGGAACGGAGAAATGACCAGTACTTTCACACTGTTTGCAGTTACTCCTGTTGTACGATGGAAAAACTGTTGCATCTTTATTGTATTTTATGCTTCTGGCGTTGACTTCTAAGGCCCTAACTATTCGATCTGGTGGAGCAACGCCCTTGAGTGAAGCCTAGGTTCCCCGGAACGTAGAAATGACCAGTACATTCATACCGGTTGCAGTTATTCGTTTTATACAATGAAAAACTGTTGTATTTATTTTGCATTTTATGCTTCGGGCGTTGACTTCTTAGGCCCTAACTATTCCATTCGGTGGAACAACGCCCTAGGGTCAAGCCTAGGTTGCCCGGAACGTAGAAATGACCAGTACTTTCACACCGGTTGCAATTATTCGTTTTATACGATGGAAAGACTGTTGTATTTATTTTGTAGTTTATGCTCCTCGCGTTGACTTCTAAGGGCCTAACTCTTCTATCTGGTGGAGGAACGCCTCAGAGTTTAGTCTAGGATGCCCGAAATGTCGATATGAGCATTACTTTCGCACTGGTTGCAATTAGTCATGCTATACGATGGAAAAACTGCTGCATTTTTATTGTATTTTATGCTCCTGGCGTTGACTTCTAAGGCCGTAGCTATTAGATGTGGTGGAGCAACGCCCTAGAGTGACGCCTAGGTTGACCGGAACGTAGAAATGACCCTTACTTTCACAATGTCTGCAATTATTCATTTTATACGATGGAAAAACTGTTGTATTTATATCGTATTTTATGCTTCTGGCGTTGACTTCTTAGGCCCTAACCATTCCATCTGGTGGAACAACGCCCTAGAGTGAAGCCTAGGTTGCCCGGAACGTAGAAATGACCAGTACTTTCACACTGGTTGCAGTTATTCGTTTTATACAATGGAACAACTGTTCTATTTATTTTGCATTTTATGCTTCGGGCGTTGACTTCGAAGGCCCTAGCTATTCGATCAGGTGGAGCAACGCCCTAGAGTGAAACCTAGGTTACCCGGAACGTAGAAATACCTGTACTTTCACACTGTTTGCAGTTATTCTTGTTGTATGATGGAAAAACTGTTGCATCTTTATTCTATTTTATGCTTCTGGCGTTGACTTCTATGGCCCTAACTATTCGATCTGGTGGAGCAACGGCCTAGAGTAAAGCCTAGGTTGCTCGGAACGTAGAAATGACCATAACTTTCACACTGGATGCCATTATCCGTCTTCTACGATGGAAACGCTGTTGTATTTGTATCGTATTTTATGCTTCTGGCGTTGACTTCATAGGCCCTAACTATTCGATCTGGTGGAGCAACGTCCTAGAGTGAAGCCTAGGTTGACCGGAACGTAGAAATGACCATAACTTTAACACTGGTTACCATTATTCGTTTAGTACGATGGAAAAGCTGTTGTATTTATTTCGTATTTTATGCTTCTCGCGTTGACTTCTTAGGCCCTAACTATTCGATCTGGTGGAACAACGCCCTAGGGTGGAGCTTAGGTTGCCGGAACGTAGAAGTGACCAGTACTTTCACACTGGTTGCAGTTATTCGTTTTATACAATGGAACAACTGTTCTATTTATTTTGCATTTTATGCTTCGGGCGCTGACTTCTGAGGCCCTAACTATTCGATATGGTGGAGCAACGCCCTAGAGTGAAGCCTAGGTTGCCCGGGAAGAAGAAATGACCAGTACTTTCACACTGTTTGCAGTTATTCCTGTTGTATGATGGAAAAACTGTTGCATCTTTATTGTATTTTATGCTTCTGGCGTTCACTTCTAAGGCCCTAACTATTCGATCTGGTGGAGCAACGCCCTAGAGTGAAGCCTAGGTTTCTCGGAACGTAGAAACGGCCATTACTTTCACAATGTCTGCAATAATTCGTTTTCTACGATGGAAAAGCTGTTGTATTTGTATCGTATTTTATGCTTCTGGTGTTGACTACTTTGGCCCTAACTATTCCATCTGGTGGAACAACGCCCTAGGGTCAAGCCTAGGTTGCCCGGAACGTAGAAATGACCATTACTTTCACAATGTTCGCCATCATTCATTTTATACGATGGAAAGACTGTTGTACTTATATTGTATTTTATGCTTCGGGCGTTGACTTCTAAGGCCCTAACTATTAGATTTGGTGGAGCAACGCCCTACAGTGAAGCCTAGGTTGCCCGGAACGTAGATATGTCCATAACCATCACAAAGGTTTCAATTATTCGTTTTATACGATGGAAAGACAGTTGTATTTATTTTGTAGTTTATGCTCCTGGCGTTGACTTCTATGGCCCTAACTCTTCGATCTGGTGGAGCAACGCCTCAGAGTTAAGTCTAGGATGCCCGAAATGTCGATATGAGCATTACATTCGCACTGGTTGCAATTAGTCATGCTATACGATGGAAAGACTGCTGCATTTTTATTGTATTTTGTGCTTCTGGCGTTGACTTCTAAGGCCGTAGCTACTAGATATGGTGGAGCAACGCCCTAGAGTGACGCCTAGGTTGCCCGGAACGTAGAAATGACCAGTACTTTCACACTGGTTGCAGTTATTCGTTTTATACAATGGAACAACTGTTCTATTTATTTTGCATTTTATGCTTCGGGCGTTGACTTCGAAGGCCCTAGCTATTCGATCTGGTGGAGCAACGCCCTAGAGTGAAACCTAGGTTACCCGGAACGTAGAAATACCTGTACTTTCACACTGTTTGCAGTTATTCTTGTTGTATGATGGAAAAACTGTTGCATCTTTATTGTATTTTATGCTTCTGGCGTTGACTTCTTAGGCCCTAACTATTCGATCTGGTGGAGCAACGGCCTAGAGTAAAGCCTAGGTTGCTCGGAACGTAGAAATGACCATAACTTTCACACTGGATGCCATTATCCGTCTTCTACGATGGAAACGCTGTTGTATTTGTATCGTATTTTATGCTTCTGGCGTTGACTTCATAGGCCCTAACTATTCGATCTGGTGGAGCAACGTCCTAGAGTGAAGCCTAGGTTGATCGGAACGTAGAAATGACCATAACTTTCACACTGGTTACCATTATTCGTTTTGTACGATGGAAAAGCTGTTGTATTTATTTCGTATTTTATGCTTCTGGCGTTGACTTCTTAGGCCCTAACTATTCGATCTGGTGGAGCAACGCCCTAGGGTGGAGCTTAGGTTGCCGGAACGTAGAAGTGACCAGTACTTTCACACTGGTTGCAGTTATTCGTTTTATACAATGGAACAACTGTTCTATTTATTTTGCATTTTATGCTTCGGGCGCTGACTTCTGAGGCCCTAACTATTCGATATGGTGGAGCAACGCCCTAGAGTGAAGCCTAGGTTGCCCGGGAAGAAGAAATGACCAGTACTTTCACACTGTTTGCAGTTATTCCTGTTGTATGATGGAAAAACTGTTGCATCTCTATTGTATTTTATGCTTCTGGCGTTCACTTCTAAGGCCCTAACTATTCGATCTGGTGGAGCAACGCCCTAGAGTGAAGCCTAGGTTTCTCGGAACGTAGAAACGGCCATTACTTTCACAATGTCTGCAATAATTCGTTTTCTACGATGGAAAAGCTGTTGTATTTGTATCGTATTTTATGCTTCTGGTGTTGACTACTTTGGCCCTAACTATTCCATCTGGTGGAACAACGCCCTAGGGTCAAGCCTAGGTTGCCCGGAACGTAGAAATGACCATTACTTTCACAATGTTCGCCATCATTCATTTTATACGATGGAAAGACTGTTGTACTTATATTGTATTTTATGCTTCGGGCGTTGACTTCTAAGGCCCCAACTATTAGATTTGGTGGAGCAACGCCCTACAGTGAAGCCTAGGTTGCCCGGAACGTAGATATGTCCATAACCATCACAAAGGTTTCAATTATTCGTTTTATACGATGGAAAGACAGTTGTATTTATTTTGTAGTTTATGCTCCTGGCGTTGACTTCTATGGCCCTAACTCTTCGATCTGGTGGAGCAACGCCTCAGAGTTAAGTCTAGGATGCCCGAAATGTCGATATGAGCATTACATTTGCACTGGTTGCAATTAGTCATGCTATACGATGGAAAGACTGCTGCATTTTTATTGTATTTTGTGCTTCTGGCGTTGACTTCTAAGGCCGTAGCTACTAGATATGGTGGAGCAACGCCCTAGAGTGACGCCTAGGTTTTCCGGAACGTAGAAATGACCATTACTTTCACACTGTTTGCAATTATTCATTTTATACGATGGAAAAGATGTTGTATTTATATTGTATTTTATGCTCCTGGCGTTGACTTCTAAGGCCGTAGCTATTAGATGTGGTGGAGCAACGCCCTAGAGTGACGCCTAGGTTGACCGGAACGTAGAAATGACCATTACTATCACAATGTCTGCAATTATTCATTTTATGCGATGGAAAAACTGTTGTACTTATATTGTATTTTATCCTTCTGGCGTTGAATTCTAAGTCCCTAGCTATTCGATCTGGTGGAGCAACGCACTAGAGTGAAGCCTAGATTACCCGGAACGTAGAAATGGCCAGTACTTTCACACTGGTTGCAGTTATTTCTGTTATACGATGGAAAAACTGTTGCACCTTCATTGTATTTTATGCATGTGGCGTTGACATCTAAGGCCCTAACTGTTCGATCTGGTGGAGCAAGGCCCTAGAGTAAAGCCTAGGTTGCTCGGAACGTAGAAATGACCATAACTTTCACACTGGTTGCCATTATTCGTTTTCTACGATGGAAAAGCTGTTGTATTTGTATCGTATTTTATGCTTCTGGCGTTGACTTCTTAGGCCCTAACTATTCCATCTGGTGGAACAACGCCCTAGGGTCAAGCCTAGGTTGCCCGGAACGTAGAAATGACCATAACGTTCACACTGGTAGCAATAATTCGTTTTACACATGGAAAAACTGTTCTATTTTTTTGTATTTTATGCTTCGGGCGTTGACTTCTAAGGCGCTAGCTATTCGATCTGGGGGAGCAACGCCTTAGAGTGAAACCTAGGTTACCCGGAACGTAGAAATGACCAGTACTTTCACACTGTTTACAGTTATTCCTGTAGTACGATGGAAAAACTGTTGCATCTTTATTGTATTTTATGCTTCTGGCGTTGACTTCTAAGGCCCTACCTATTCGATCTGGTCGAGCAACGCCCTAGAGTGAAGCCTAGGTTGCCCGGAACGTAGAAATGACCAGTACTTTCACACTGGTTGCAGTTATTCGTTTGATACAATGGAAAAACTGTTCTATTTATTTTGCATTTTATGCTTCGGGCGCTGTCTTCTAAGGCCCCCACTATTCTATCTGGTGGAGCAACGCCCTAGAGTGAAGCCTAGGTTGCCCGCGAAGTAGAAATGACCATAACAATCACACTGGTTGCCATTATTCCTGTTACACGATGGAAAAACTGTTGCACCTTTATTGTATTTTATGCATGTGGCGTTGACATCTAAGGCCCTAACTGTTCGATCTGGTGGAGCAACGCCCTAGAGTGAAGCCTAGGTTGCTCGGAACGTAGAAATGACCATAACTTTCACACTGGTTGCCATTATTCGTTTTCTACGATGGAAAAGCTGTTGTATTTGTATCGTATTTTATGCATCTGGCGTTGACTTCTTAGGCCCTAACTATTCCATCCGGTGGAACAACGCCCTAGGGTCAAGCGTAGGTTGCCCGGAACGTAGAAATGACCATTACTTTCACAATGATCGCAATCATCCATTTTATACGATGGAAAAACTGTTGTACTTATATTGTATTTTATGCTTCGGGCGTTGGCTTCTAAGGCCCTAACTATTCGATTTCGTGGAGCAACGCCCTACAGTGAAGCCTAGGTTGCCCGGAACGTGGATATGTCCATAACCATCACACAGGTAGCAATTATTCGTTTTATACGATGGAAAGACTGTTGTATTTATTTTGTAGTTTATGCTCCTGTCGTTGACTTCTAAGGGCCTAACTCTTCGATCTGGTGGAGCAACGCCTCAGAGTTAAGTCTAGGATGCCCGAAATGTCGATATGAGCATTACTTTCGCACTGGTTGCAATTAGTCGTGCTATACGATGGAAAATCTGCTGCATTTTTATTGTATTTTGTGCTTCTGGCGTTGACTTCTAAGGCCGTAGCTACTAGATATGATAGAGCAACGCCCTAGAGTGACGCCTAGGTTCCCCGGAACGTAGAAATGACCATTACTTTCACACTGTTTGCAATTATTCGTTTTCTACGATGCAAAAGCTGTTGTATTTATATTGTATTTTATGCTCCTGGCGTTGACTTCTAAGGCCGTAGCTATTAGATGTGGTGGACCAACGCCCTAGAGTGACGCCTAGGTTGATCGGAACGTAGAAATGACCATTACTTTCACAATGTCTGCAATTACTCATTTTATACGGTGGAAAAACTGTTGTACTTATATTGTATTTTATCCTTCTGGCGTTGAATTCTAAGTCCCTAGCTATTCGATCTGGTGGAGCAACGCCCTAGAGTGAAGCCTAGGTTACCCGGAACGTAGAAATGACCAGTACTTTCACACTGGTTGCAGTTATTCGTTTTATACAGTGGAAAAACTGTTCTATTTATTTTGCATTTTATGCTACGGGCGCTGACTTCTAAGGCCCTAACTATACGATCTGGTGGAGCAACGCCCTAGAGTGAAGCCTAGGTTGCCCGGAACGTCGAACGTACCATTACCTTCACACTGGTTGCAATTATTCCTGTTATACGATGGAAAAACTGTTGCATCTTTATTGTATTTTATGCTTCTGGCGTTGACTTCTTAGGACCTAACCATTCGATCTGGTGGAGCAAGGCCCTAGAGTGAAGCCTAGGTTGCCCGGAACGTAGAAATGACCATAACTTTCACACTGGTTACCATTATTCGTTTTATACCATGGAAAAGCTGTTGTATTTACGTCGTATTTTATGCTTCTGGCGTTGACTTCTTAGGCCCTAACTGTTCCATCTGGTGGAACAACGCACTAGGGTGAAGCCTAGGTTGCCAGGAACGTAGGAATGACCATAACTTTCACACTGGTAGCAATTGTTCGTTATATACATGGAAAAACTGTTCTATTTATTTTGTATTTTATGCCTTCGGCGTTGACTTCTAAGGCCCTACCTATCCGATCTGGCGGAGCAACGCCCTCGAGTGAAGCCTAGGTTGCCCGGAACGTAGAAATGACCATAACTTCACACTGGTTGCTATAATTCATTTTATACGATGAAAAAACTCTTATATTTATATTGCATTTTATGCTTCTGGCGTTGACTTCTTAGGCCCTACCTGTTCCATCTGGTGGAACAACGCCCTAGGGTGAAGCCTAGGTTGCCCGGAACGTAGAAATGACCATAACTTTCATACTGGCAGCAATTATTCGTTTTATACCATGGAAAAACTGTTCTATTTATTTTGTATTTTATGCTTCGGGCGTTGACTTATAAGGCCCTAACTATTCGATGTGGTGGAGCAACGCCCTAGAGTGAAGCCTAGGTTGCGCGGAACGTAGAAATGGCCATAACTTTCACACTGGTAGCAATTATTCGTTTTATACGATGGAAAAACTGTTTTATTTATTTTGTATTTTATGCTTCGGGCGTTGACTTCTAAGGCCCTAACTATTCGATCTGGTGGAGCAACGCCCTAGAGTGAAGCCTAGGTTGCCCGGAACGTAGAAAAGACCATAACTTTTACACTGGTAGCAATTATTCGTTTTATACAATGGAAAATCCGTTCTATTTATTTTGTATTTTATGCTTCGGGCGTTGACGTCTAAGGCCCTAACTGTTCGATCTGGTGGAGCAACGCCCTAGATTGAAGCCTAGGTTGCCCGGAACGCAGAAATGACCATAACTTTCACACTGTTTGCTATTATTCGTTTTATACGATTCAAAAGATGTTGTATTTATATCGTATTTTATGCTTCTGGCGTTGACTTCTAAGGCCCTCAACTATTCGATCTGGAGGAGCAACGCCATAGAGCGAAGCATAGGTTTCCCGGAACGTAGAAATGACCATCACTTTCACACGGGTTGCAATTATTCCTGTTATAGGATGGAAAGACTGTTGTATTTTTATTGTATTTTATTATTCAGGCATTGACTTCTGTGGCCGTAGCTATTCGATGTGGTGGCAGAACGCCATAGAGTGAAGCCTAGGTTGCCCGGAACGTAGAAATGACCATAAGTTTCATACTGGTTGCAATTATTCGTTTCATACGATGGAAAAGCTGTTGTATTTATATCGTACTTTATGCTTCTGGCGTTGACTTCTAAGGCCCACAACTATTCGATCTGGTGGAGCAACGCCCTAGAGTGAAGCCTAGGTTTGCCGGAACGTACAAATGACCATTACTTTCACACTGTTTGCAATTATTCATTTTATACGATGGAAAAGCTGTTGTATTTATATTGCATTTTATTCTTCTGGCGATGTCTTTTAAGGCCGTAGCTATTAGATGTGGTGCAGCAACGCTCTAGAGTGTCGCGTAGGTTGCCCGGAACGTAGAAATGACCATAACGTTCACACTGGTAGCAATTATTCGTTTTGCACATGGAAAAACTGTTCTATTTTTTTGTATTTTATGCTTCGGGCGTTCACTTCTAAGGCCCTAGCTATTCTATCTGGTGGACCAACGCCCTAGAGTGAAACCTAGGTTACCCGGAACGTAGAAATACCTGTACTTTCACACTGTTTGCAGTTATTCTTGTTGTATGATGGAAAAACTGTTGCATCTTTATTGTATTTTATGCTTCTGGCGTTGACTTCTTAGGCCCTAACTATTCGATCTGGTGGAGCAACGGCCTAGAGTAAAGCCTAGGTTGCTCGGAACATAGAAATGACCATAACTTTCACACTGGATGCCATTATCCGTCTTCTACGATGGAAACGCTGTTGTATTTGTATCGTATTTTATGCTTCTGGCGTTGACTTCATAGGCCCTAACTATTCGATCTGGTGGAGCAACGTCCTAGAGTGAAGCCTAGGTTGATCGGAACGTAGAAATGACCATAACTTTCACACTGGTTACCATTATTCGTTTTGTACGATGGAAAAGCTGTTGTATTTATTTCGTATTTTATGCTTCTGGCGTTGACTTCTTAGGCCCTAACTATTCGATCTGGTGGAGCAACGCCCTAGAGTGAAGCCTAGGTTGCCCGGGAAGAAGAAATGACCAGTACTTTCACACTGTTTGCAGTTATTCCTGTTGTATGATGGAAAAACTGTTGCATCTTTATTGTATTTTATGCTTCTGGCGTTCACTTCTAAGGCCCTAACTATTCGATCTGGTGGAGCAACGCCCTAGAGTGAAGCCTAGGTTTCTCGGAACGTAGAAACGGCCATTACTTTCACAATGTCTGCAATAATTCGTTTTCTACGATGGAAAAGCTGTTGTATTTGTATCGTATTTTATGCTTCTGGTGTTGACTACTTTGGCCCTAACTATTCCATCTGGTGGAACAACGCCCTAGGGTCAAGCCTAGGTTGCCCGGAACGTAGAAATGACCATTACTTTCACAATGTTCGCCATCATTCATTTTATACGATGGAAAGACTGTTGTACTTATATTGTATTTTATGCTTCGGGCGTTGACTTCTAAGGCCCTAACTATTAGATTTGGTGGAGCAACGCCCTACAGTGAAGCCTAGGTTGCCCGGAACGTAGATATGTCCATAACCATCACAAAGGTTTCAATTATTCGTTTTATACGATGGAAAGACAGTTGTATTTATTTTGTAGTTTATGCTCCTGGCGTTGACTTCTATGGCCCTAACTCTTCGATCTGGTGGAGCAACGCCTCAGAGTTAAGTCTAGGATGCCCGAAATGTCGATATGAGCATTACATTCGCACTGGTTGCAATTAGTCATGCTATACGATGGAAAGACTGCTGCATTTTTATTGTATTTTGTGCTTCTGGCGTTGACTTCTAAGGCCGTAGCTACTAGATATGGTGGAGCAACGCCCTAGAGTGACGCCTAGGTTTTCCGGAACGTAGAAATGACCATTACTTTCACACTGTTTGCAATTATTCATTTTATACGATGGAAAAGATGTTGTATTTATATTGTATTTTATGCTCCTGGCGTTGACTTCTAAGGCCGTAGCTATTAGATGTGGTGGAGCAACGCCCTAGAGTGACGCCTAGGTTGACCGGAACGTAGAAATGACCATTACTATCACAATGTCTGCAATTATTCATTTTATGCGATGGAAAAACTGTTGTACTTATATTGTATTTTATCCTTCTGGCGTTGAATTCTAAGTCCCTAGCTATTCGATCTGGTGGAGCAACGCACTAGAGTGAAGCCTAGATTACCCGGAACGTAGAAATGGCCAGTACTTTCACACTGGTTGCAGTTATTTCTGTTATACGATGGAAAAACTGTTGCACCTTCATTGTATTTTATGCATGTGGCGTTGACATCTAAGGCCCTAACTGTTCGATCTGGTGGAGCAAGGCCCTAGAGTAAAGCCTAGGTTGCTCGGAACGTAGAAATGACCATAACTTTCACACTGGTTGCCATTATTCGTTTTCTACGATGGAAAAGCTGTTGTATTTGTATCGTATTTTATGCTTCTGGCGTTGACTTCTTAGGCCCTAACTATTCCATCTGGTGGAACAACGCCCTAGGGTCAAGCCTAGGTTGCCCGGAACGTAGAAATGACCATAACGTTCACACTGGTAGCAATAATTCGTTTTACACATGGAAAAACTGTTCTATTTTTTTGTATTTTATGCTTCGGGCGTTGACTTCTAAGGCGCTAGCTATTCGATCTGGGGGAGCAACGCCCTAGAGTGAAACCTAGGTTACCCGGAACGTAGAAATGACCAGTACTTTCACACTGTTTACAGTTATTCCTGTAGTACGATGGAAAAACTGTTGCATCTTTATTGTATTTTATGCTTCTGGCGTTGACTTCTAAGGCCCTACCTATTCGATCTGGTCGAGCAACGCCCTAGAGTGAAGCCTAGGTTGCCCGGAACGTAGAAATGACCAGTACTTTCACACTGGTTGCAGTTATTCGTTTGATACAATGGAAAAACTGTTCTATTTATTTTGCATTTTATGCTTCGGGCGCTGTCTTCTAAGGCCCCCACTATTCTATCTGGTGGAGCAACGCCCTAGAGTGAAGCCTAGGTTGCCCGCGAAGTAGAAATGACCATAACAATCACACTGGTTGCCATTATTCCTGTTACACGATGGAAAAACTGTTGCACCTTTATTGTATTTTATGCATGTGGCGTTGACATCTAAGGCCCTAACTGTTCGATCTGGTGGAGCAACGCCCTAGAGTGAAGCCTAGGTTGCTCGGAACGTAGAAATGACCATAACTTTCACACTGGTTGCCATTATTCGTTTTGTACGATGGAAAAGCTGTTGTATTTGTATCGTATTTTATGCATCTGGCGTTGACTTCTTAGGCCCTAACTATTCCATCCGGTGGAACAACGCCCTAGGGTCAAGCGTAGGTTGCCCGGAACGTAGAAATGACCATTACTTTCACAATGATCGCAATCATCCATTTTATACGATGGAAAAACTGTTGTACTTATATTGTATTTTATGCTTCGGGCGTTGGCTTCTAAGGCCCTAACTATTCGATTTCGTGGAGCAACGCCCTACAGTGAAGCCTAGGTTGCCCGGAACGTGGATATGTCCATAACCATCACACAGGTAGCAATTATTCGTTTTATACGATGGAAAGACTGTTGTATTTATTTTGTAGTTTATGCTCCTGGCGTTGACTTCTAAGGGCCTAACTCTTCGATCTGGTGGAGCAACGCCTCAGAGTTAAGTCTAGGATGCCCGAAATGTCGATATGAGCATTACTTTCGCACTGGTTGCAATTAGTCGTGCTATACGATGGAAAATCTGCTGCATTTTTATTGTATTTTGTGCTTCTGGCGTTGACTTCTAAGGCCGTAGCTACTAGATATGGTAGAGCAACGCCCTAGAGTGACGCCTAGGTTCCCCGGAACGTAGAAATGACCATTACTTTCACACTGTTTGCAATTATTCGTTTTCTACGATGCAAAAGCTGTTGTATTTATATTGTATTTTATGCTCCTGGCGTTGACTTCTAAGGCCGTAGCTATTAGATGTGGTGGACCAACGCCCTAGAGTGACGCCTACTTTGATCGGAACGTAGAAATGACCATTACTTTCACAATGTCTGCAATTACTCATTTTATACGGTGGAAAAACTGTTGTACTTATATTGTATTTTATCCTTCTGGCGTTGAATTCTAAGTCCCTAGCTATTCGATCTGGTGGAGCAACGCCCTAGAGTGAAGCCTAGGTTACCCGGAACGTAGAAATGACCAGTACTTTCACACTGGTTGCAGTTATTCGTTTTATACAGTGGAAAAACTGTTCTATTTATTTTGCATTTTATGCTTCGGGCGCTGACTTCTAAGGCCCTAACTATACGATCTGGTGGAGCAACGCCCTAGAGTGAAGCCTAGGTTGCCCGGAACGTCGAACGTACCATTACCTTCACACTGGTTGCAATTATTCCTGTTATACGATGGAAAAACTGTTGCATCTTTATTGTATTTTATGCTTCTGGCGTTGACTTCTTAGGACCTAACCATTCGATCTGGTGGAGCAAGGCCCTAGAGTGAAGCTTAGGTTGCCCGGAACGTAGAAATGACCATAACTTTCACACTGGTTACCATTATTCGTTTTATACCATGGAAAAGCTGTTGTATTTACGTCGTACTTTATGCTTCTGGCGTTGACTTCTTAGGCCCTAACTGTTCCATCTGGTGGAACAACGCACTAGGGTGAAGCCTAGGTTGCCAGGAACGTAGGAATGACCATAACTTTCACACTGGTAGCAATTGTTCGTTATATACATGGAAAAACTGTTCTATTTATTTTGTATTTTATGCCTTCGGCGTTGACTTCTAAGGCCCTACCTATCCGATCTGGCGGAGCAACGCCCTCGAGTGAAGCCTAGGTTGCCCGGAACGTAGAAATGACCATAACTTCACACTGGTTGCTATAATTCATTTTATACGATGAAAAAACTCTTATATTTATATTGCATTTTATGCTTCTGGCGTTGACTTCTTAGGCCCTACCTGTTCCATCTGGTGGAACAACGCCCTAGGGTGAAGCCTAGGTTGCCCGGAACGTAGAAATGACCATAACTTTCATACTGGCAGCAATTATTCGTTTTATACCATGGAAAAACTGTTCTATTTATTTTGTATTTTATGCTTCGGGCGTTGACTTATAAGGCCCTAACTATTCGATGTGGTGGAGCAACGCCCTAGAGTGAAGCCTAGGTTGCGCGGAACGTAGAAATGGCCATAACTTTCACACTGGTAGCAATTATTCGTTTTATACGATGGAAAAACTGTTTTATTTATTTTGTATTTTATGCTTCGGGCGTTGACTTCTAAGGCCCTAACTATTCGATCTGGTGGAGCAACGCCCTAGAGTGAAGCCTAGGTTGCCCGGAACGTAGAAAAGACCATAACTTTTACACTGGTAGCAATTATTCGTTTTATACAATGGAAAATCCGTTCTATTTATTTTGTATTTTATGCTTCGGGCGTTGACGTCTAAGGCCCTAACTGTTCGATCTGGTGGAGCAACGCCCTAGATTGAAGCCTAGGTTGCCCGGAACGCAGAAATGACCATAACTTTCACACTGTTTGCTATTATTCGTTTTATACGATTCAAAAGATGTTGTATTTATATCGTATTTTATGCTTCTGGCGTTGACTTCTAAGGCCCTCAACTATTCGATCTGGAGGAGCAACGCCATAGAGCGAAGCATAGGTTTCCCGGAACGTAGAAATGACCATCACTTTCACACGGGTTGCAATTATTCCTGTTATAGGATGGAAAGACTGTTGTATTTTTATTGTATTTTATTATTCAGGCATTGACTTCTGTGGCCGTAGCTATTCGAATTGGTGGCAGAACGCCATAGAGTGAAGCCTAGGTTGCCCGGAACGTAGAAATGACCATTACTTTCACACTGTTTGCAATTATT
The DNA here is from genome assembly GCF_051401765.1 of Calliopsis andreniformis. Lineage (NCBI taxonomy): Eukaryota > Metazoa > Arthropoda > Insecta > Hymenoptera > Andrenidae > Calliopsis > Calliopsis andreniformis. The sequence continues at coordinate 27,675,364 of NW_027480423.1, forward strand.
CATTTTATACGATGGAAAAGCTGTTGTATTTATATTGCATTTTATTCTTCTGGCGATGTCTTTTAAGGCCGTAGCTATTAGATGTGGTGCAGCAACGCTCTAGAGTGTCGCGTAGGTTGCCCGGAACGTAGAAATGACCATAACGTTCACACTGGTAGCAATTATTCGTTTTGCACATGGAAAAACTGTTCTATTTTTTTGTATTTTATGCTTCGGGCGTTCACTTCTAAGGCCCTAGCTATTCTATCTGGTGGACCAACGCCCTAGAGTGAAACCTAGGTTACCCGGAACGTAGAAATGACCAGTACTTTCACACTGGTTGCAGTTATTTCTGTTATACGATGGAAAAACTGTTGCACCTTCATTGTATTTTATGCATGTGGCGTCGACATCTAAGGCCCTAACTGTTCGATCTGGTGGAGCAAGGCCCTAGAGTAAAGCCTAGGTGGCTCGGAACGTAGAAATGACCATAACTTTCACACTGGTTGCCATTATTCGTTTTCTACGATGGAAAAGCTGTTGTATTTGTATCGTATTTTATGCTTCTGGCGTTGACTTCTTAGGCCCTAACTATTCCATCTGGTGCAACAACGCCCTAGGGTCAAGCCTAGGTTGCCCGGAACGTAGAAATGAACATAAGTTTCATACTGGTTGCAATTATTCGTTTTATACGATGGAAAAGCTGTTGTATTTATATTGTATTTTATGCTTCTGGCGTTCACTTCTTAGGCCCTAACTATTCGATCTGGTGGAGCAACGCCCTAGAGTGAAGCCTAGGTTGCCCGGAACGTAGAAAAGACCATAACTTTTACACTGGTAGCAATTATTCGTTTTATACAATGGAAAAACCGTTCTATTTATTTTGTATTTTATGCTTCGGGCGTTGACGTCTAAGGGCCTAACTGTTTGATCTGGTGGAGCAACGCCCCAGATTGAAGCCTAGGTTGCCCGGAACGCAGAAATGACCATAACTTTCACACTGGTTGCTATTATTCGTTTTATACGATTCAAAAGCTGTTGTATTTATATCGTATTTTATGCTTCTGGCGTTGACTTCTAAGGCCCTCAACTATTCGATCTGGAGGAGCAACGCCATAGAGCAAAGCATAGGTTTCCCGGAACGTAGAAATGACCATCACTTTCACACGGGTTGCAATTATTCCTGTTATAGGATGGAAAGACTGTTGTATTTTTATTGTATTTTATTATTCAGGCATTGACTTCTGTGGCCGTAGCTATTCGATGTGGTGGCAGAACGCCATAGAGTGAAGCCTAGGTTGCCCGGAACGTAGAAATGACCATAACTTTCACACTGGTTGCCATTATTCGTTTTCTACGATGGAAAAGCTGTTGCATTTGTATCGTATTTTATGCATCTGGCGTTGACTTCTTAGGCCCTAACCATTCCATCTGGTGGAACAACGCCCTAGAGTGAAGCCTAGGTTGCCCGGAACGTAGAAATGACCAGTACTTTCACACTGGTTGCAGTTATTCGTTTTATACAATGGAACAACTGTTCTATTTATTTTGCATTTTATGCTTCGGGCGTTGACTTCGAAGGCCCTAGCTATTCGATCAGGTGGAGCAACGCCCTAGAGTGAAACCTAGGTTACCCGGAACGTAGAAATGACCAGTACTTTCACACTGTTTACAGTTATTCCTGTTGTACGATGGAAAAACTGTTGCATCTTTATTGTATTTTATGCTTCTGGCGTTGACTTGTAAAGCCCTAACTATTCGATCTGGTGGAGCAACGCCCTAGAGTGAAGCCTAGGTTGCCCGGAACGTAGAAATGACCAGTACTTTCACACTGGTTGCAGTTATTCGTTTTATTCAATGAAAAACTGTTCTATATATTTTGCATTTTATGCTTCGGGCGCTGACTTCTAAGGCCCTAACTATTCGATCTGGTGGAGCAACGCCCTAGAGTGAAGCCTAGGTTTCCCAGGAAGTAGAAATGACCAGTACTTTCACACTGTTTGCAGTTATTCCTGTTGTATAACGGAAAAACTGTTGCATCTTTATTGTATTTTATGCTTCTGGCGCTGACTTCTAAGGCCCTAATTATTCGATCTGGTGGAGCAACGCCCTTGAGTGAAGCCTAGGTTGCCCGGAACGTAGAAATGACCAATACTTTCACACTGGTTGCAGTTATTCGTTCTATACAATGAAAAACTGTTCTATTTATTTTGCATTTTATGCTTCGGGAGCTGACTTCTAAGGCCCTAACTATTCGATCTGGTGGAGCAACGCCCTAGAGTGAAGCCTAGATTTCCCGGGAAGTAGAAGTGACCAGTACTTTCACACTGTTTGCAGTTATTCCTGTTGTATGATGGAAAAACTGTTGCATCTTTATTGTATTTTATGCTTCTGGCGTTGACTTCTAAGGCCCTAACTATTCGATCTGGTGGAGCAACGCCCTCGAGTGTAGCCTAGGTTGCTCGGAACGTAGAAACGACCATTACTTTCACAATGCCTGCAATTATTCGTTTTCTACGATGGAAAAGCTGTTGTATTTGTATCGTATTTTATGCTTCTGGCGTTGACTTCTTAGGCCCTAACTATTCCATCTGGTGGAACAACGCCGTAGGGTCAAACCTAGGTTGCCCGGAAAGTAGAAATGACCATTACCTTCACAATGTTCGCAATCATTCATTTTATACGATGGAAATGCTGTTGTACTTATATTGTATTTTATGCTTCGGGCGTTGGCTTCTAAGGCCCTAACTATTCGATTTGGTGGAGCAACGCCCTACAGTGAAGCCTAGGTTGCCCGGAACGTAGGTATGTCCATAACCATCGCACAGGTTGCAATTATTCGTTTTGTACGATGGAAAGACTGTTGTATTTATTTTGTAGTTTATTCTCCTGGCGTTGACTTCTAAGGCCCTAACTATTCGATCTGGTGGAGCAACGCCCTAGAGTGAAGCCTAGGTTGCCCGGAACGTAGAAAAGACCATAACTTTTACACTGGTTGCTATTATTCGTTTTATACGATGGAAAAGCTGTTGTATTATATCGTACTTTATGCTTCTGGCGTTGACTTCTAAGGCCCTCAACTATTCGATCTGGTGGAGCAACGACCTGGAGTGAAGCCTAGGTTGCCCGGAACGTACAAATGACCATTACTATCACACTGTTTGCAATTATTCATTTTATACGATGGAAAAGCTGTTGTATTTATATTGCATTTTATTCTTCTGGCGACGACTTTTAAGGCCGTAGCTATTAGATGTGGTGGAGCAACGCTCTATAGTGTCGCATAGGTTGCCCGGAACGTAGAAATGACCATTACTTTCACAATGTTTGCAAATATTCAATTTATACGATGGAAAAACTCTTGTACTTATATTGTATTTTATTCTTCTGGCGTTGAATGCTAAGTCCCTAGCTTTTCGATCTCGTGGAGCAACGCCCTAGAGTGAAACATAGGTTACCCGGAACGTAGAAATGACCATCACTTTCAAACTGGTTGCAATAAATCCTGTTATACGATGGAAAAACAGTTTTATTTATTTTGTATTTTATGCTTCGGGCGTTGACTTCTAAGGCCCTAACTATTCGACCTGGTGGAGCGACGCCCTAGAGTGAAGCCTAGGTTGCCCGGCACGTAGATATGACCATCACTTTCGCACGGGTTGCAATTATTTCTGTTATAGGATGGAAAGAATGTTGTATTTTTATTGTATTTTATACTTCAAGCATTGACTTCTGTGGCCGTAGCTATTCGATATGGTGGCAGAACGCCATAGAGTGAAACCTAGGTTGCCCGGAACGTAGAAATGACCATAAGTTTCATACTGGTTGCAATTATTCGTTTTATACGATGGAAAAACTGTTGTATTTATATTGTATTTTATCCTTCTGGCGTTCACTTCTTAGGCCCTAACTATTCGATTTGGTGGAACAACGCCCTAGGGTGAAGCCTAGGTTGCCCGGAACGTAGAAAAGACCATAACTTTTACACTGGTAGCATTTATTCGTTTTATACAATGGAAAAACCGTTCTATTTCTTTTGTATTTTATGCTTCGGGCGTTGACTTCTAAGGCCCTAACTGTTTGATCTGGTGGAGCAACGCCCTGGAGTGAAGCCTAGGTTGCCCGGAACGTAGAAATGACCATAACTTTCACACTGGTTGCTATTATTCGTTTTATACGATGGAAAAGCTGTTGTATTTATATCGTACTTTATGCTTCTGGCGTTGACTTCTAAGGCCCTCAACTATTCGATCTGGTGGAGCAACGCCCTGGAGTGAAGCCTAGGTTGCCCGGAACGTACAAATGACCATTACTTTCACACTGTTTGCAATTATTCATTTTATACGATGGAAAAGCTGTTGTATTTATATTGCATTTTATGCTTCTGGCGTTGACATCTAAGGCCCTAACTGTTTGATCTGGTGGAGCAACGCCCTAGAGTGAAGCCTAGGTTGCCCGGAAAGTAGAAATGACCGTAACTTTCATACTGGTTGCAATTATTCGTTTTATATGGTGGAAAAACTGTTGTATTTATATTGTATTTTATTATTCTGGCGTTGACTTCTTAGGCCCTAACTATTCCATCTGGTGGAACAACGCCCTAGGGTGAAGCCTAGGTTGCCAGGAACGTAGAAATGACCATAACTTTCACACTGGTTACCATTATTCGTTTTATACGATGGAAAAGCTGTTGTATTTATATCGTATTTTATGCTTCTGGCGTTGACTTTGAAGGCCGTAGCAATTAGATGTGGTGGAGCAACGCCTATGAGTGTCGCATGGGTTGCCCGGAACGTAGAAATGACCATTACTTTCACAATGTTTGCAAATATTCATTTTATACGATGGAAAAACTGTTGTACTTATATTGTATTTTATTCTTCTGGCGTTGAATTCTAAGTCCCTAGCTATTCTATCTGGTGGAGCAACGCCCTAGAGTGAAACCTAGGTTACCCGGAACGTAGACATGACCATTACTTTCACACTGTTTGCAATTATTCATTTTATACGATGGAAATGCTGTCGTATTTATATTGTATTTGATGCTCCTGGCGTTGACTTCTAAGGCCGTAGCTATTAGATGTGGTGGAGCAACGCATTAGGGTGACGCCTAGGTTGACCGGAACGTAGAAGTGACCATTACTTTCACAATGTCTGCAATTATTCATTTTATACGATGGAAAAACTGTTGTAATTATATTGTATTTTATGCTTCCGGCGTTAGCTTCTAAGGCCGTAGCTATTAGATGTGGTGGAGCAACGCATTAGAGTGACGCCTAGGTTGACCGGAACGTAGAAATGACCATAACCATCACACAGGTTGCAATTATTCGTTTTATACGATGGAAAGACTGTTGTATTTATTTTGTAGTTTATGCTTCTGGCGTTGACTTCTAAGGCCCTAACTATTCCATCTGGTGGAGCAACGTCCTAGACTGAAGCCTAGGTTGACCGGAACGTAGAAATGACCATTAGTTCCACACTGTTTGCAAATATACATAACATACGATGGGAAAGCTGTTGTACTTATATTGTGATTTATGCTTCTGGCGTTGACTTCTTATGCCCTAACTATTTGATCTGGTGGAGCAACGCCCTAGAGTGAAGCCTAGGTTGCCCGGAACGTTGAAATGACCATAACTTTCACACTGGTTGCTATTATTCCTTTTATACGATGGAAAAGCTGTTAAATTTATATTGCATTTTATGCTTCTGGCATTGAATTCTAAGTCCCTAGCAATTCCACCTGGTGGAGCAACACCCTGGAGTGAAGCCTAGGTTGCCCTGAACGTAGAAGTGACCATTATTCCACACTGTTTGCAAATATACATTATATACGATGGAAAAGCTGTTGTACTTATATTGTAATTTATGCTTCTGGCGTTGACTTCTTAGGCCCTAACTATTCGATCTGGTGGTACAACGCCATAGGGTGAAGCCTAGGTTGCCCGGAACGTAGATATGACCATAACCTTCACACAGGTTGCAATTATTCGTTTTATACGGTGTAAAGGCTGTTGTACTTATTTTGTATTTTATTCTTCTGGTGTTGATTTCTTAGGCCCTAACTATTCGATCTGGTGGAACAACGCCGTAGAGTGAAGCCTAGGTTGCCCGGAACGTAGAAATGACCATTACTTTCACACTGTTTGCAATTATTCCTTGTATACGATGGAAAAGCTGTTGTATTTATATCGTATTTTATGCTTCTGGCGTTGACTTCTAAGGCCCTAACTATTCGATCAGGTGGAGCAACGGCCTAGAGTGAAGCCTAGGTTGCCCTGTACGTAGAAATGACCATAACTTTCACACTGGTTGCAATTATTCATTTTATACGATGAAAAACTGTTGTACTTATATTGTATTTTATTCTTATGGCGTTGAATTCTAAGTCCCTAGCTATTCGATATGGTGGAGCAACGACCTAGAGTGAAACCTAGGTTTCCAGGAACGTAGAAATAACCAGTACTTTCATGCTGTTTGCAGTTATTCCTGTTATACGATGGAAAAACTGTTGCACCTTTATTGTACTTTATGCTTCTGGTGTTGAGATCTAAGGCCCTAACTGTTTGATCTGGTGGAGCAACGCCCTAGAGTGAAGCCTAGGTTGCCCGGAACGTAGAAATGACCATAACTATCACACTGGTTGCTATTATTCCTTTTATACGATGGAAAAGCTGTTCTATTTATATCGTATTTTATGCTTCTGGCGTTGACTTCTAAGGACCTAGCTATTCGATCTGGTGGAGCAACGCCCTAGAGTGAAGCCTAGATTGCTCGGAATGTAGAAATGACCATAACCTTCACACTGGTTGCAATTATTCGTTTTATACGATGGAAAAACTGTTGCATCTTTATCGTATTTTATGCTTCTGGCGTTCACTTCTTAGGCCGTAACTATAGGATCTGGTGGAGCAACGCCCTGGAGTGAAACCTAGGTTGCCCGGAACGTAGAAATGACCACTACTATCAGACTGGTTGCAAGTTATTCCTGCTCTACGATGGAAAAACTGTAGTATTTTTATTGCATTTTATGCTTCGGGCATTGACTTCTAAGGCCCTAACTATTCAATCTGTTGGAGGAACATCCTAGGGTGAAGCCTAGGTTGCCCGGAACGTAGAAATTACCATAACTTTCACACAGGTTGCAATTATTCGTTTTATACGATGGAAAAGCTGTTGTATTTATATCGTATTTTATGCTTCTGGCGTTGACTTCTTAGGCCCTAACTATTCAATCTGTTGGAGCAACGCCCTAGGGTGAAGCCTAGGTTGCCCGGAACGTAGAAATGACCATAACTTTCACACTGGTTGCAATTATTCGTTTTATACGATGGAAAAGCTGTTGTATTTATATCGTATTTTATGCTTCTGGCGTTGCCTTCTTAGGCCCTAACTATTCCATCTGATGGAACAACGCCCTAGGGTGGAGCCTAGGTTGCCCGGAACGTTGAAATGACCATAACTTTCACACTGGTTGCTATTATTCCTTTTATACGATGGAAAAGCTGTTAAATTTATATTGCATTTTATGCTTCTGGCATTGGATTCTAAGTCCCTAGCAATTCCATCTGGTGGAGCAACACCCTAGAGTGAAGCCTAGGTTGCCCGGAACGTAGAAGTGACCATTACTTCCACACTGTTTGCAAATATACATTATATACGATGTAAAAGCTGTTGTACTTATATTGTAATTTATGCTTCTGGCGTTGACTTCTTAGGCCCTAACTATTTGATCTGGTGGAGCACCGCCCTAGAGTGAAGCCTAGGTTGCCCGGAACGTAGAACATACCATTACCTTCACACTGGTTGCAATTATTCCTGCTATACGATGGAAAAACTGTTGCACGTTTATTGTATTTTATGCTTCTGGCGTTGACGTCATAGGCCCATACTATTCGATCTGGTGGATCAACGTCCTAGAGTGAAGCCTAGGATGACCGGAACGTGGAAATGACCTTAACTTTCACACTGGTTACCATTATTCGTTTTATATGATGGAAAAACTGTTCTATTTATTTTGTATTTTATGCTTCGGGCGTTGACTTCTAACGCCCTAACTATTCGATCTGGTGGAGCAACGCCCTAGAGTGAAGCCTAGGTTGCCCTGTACGTAGAAATGACCATCACTTTGAAACTGATTGCAATTATTCCTGTTATATGATGGAAAAACTGTTGTATTTTTATTGCATTTTATGCTTCGGGCATTGACTTCTAAGGCCCTAACAATTCACTCTGTTGGAGCAACGCCCTAGTGTGAAGCCTAGGTTGCCCGGAAAGTAGAAATGACCGTAACTTTCATACTGGTTGCAATTATTCGTTTTATATGGTGGAAAAACTGTTGTATTTATATTGTATTTTATTCTTCTGGCGTTGAATTCTAAGTCCCTAGCTATTCTATCTGGTGGAGCAACGCCCTAGAGTGAAACCTAGGTTACCCGGAACGTAGACATGACCATTACTTTCACACTGTTTGCAATTATTCATTTTATACGATGGAAATGCTGTCGTATTTATATTGTATTTTATGCTCCTAGCGTTGACTTCTAAGGCCGTAGCTATTAGATGAGGTGGAGCAACGCATTAGAGTGTCGCCTAGGTTGACCGGAACGTAGAAATGACCATAACTTTTACACTGGTAGCAATTATTCGTTTTATACAATTGAAAAACTGTTCTATTTATTTTGTATTTTATGCTTCGGGCGTTGACTTCTAAGGCCCTAACTGTTTGATCTGGTGGAGCAACGCCCTAGGGTGAAGCCTAGGTTCCCCGAACGTAGAAATGACCATTACTTTCAAACTGGTTGCAATTACTCCTGTTATATGATGGATAAACCGTTGTATTTTTATTGCATTTTATGCTTCGGGCATTGACTTCTAAGGCCCCAACTATTCACTCTGTTGGAGCAACGCCCTAGGGGGAAGCCTAGGTTGCCCGGAACGTAGAAATGACCATAACTTACACACTGGTTGCAATTATTCGTTTTATACGATGGAAAAACCGTTCTATTTATTTTGTATTTTATGCTTCGGCCGTTGACTTCTAAGGCCCTAACTGTTTGATCTGGTGGAGCAACGCCCTAGATTGAAGCCTAGGTTGCCCGGAACGTAGAAATGACCATTACTTTCACACTGTTTGCAGTTATTCCTGTTATACGATGGAAAAACTGTTGCATCTTTATTGTATTTTATGCTTCTGACGTTGACTTCTAAGGCCCTGACTATTCGATCAGGTGGAGCAACGCCCCAGAGTGAAACCTAGGTTGCTCGAAATGTAGAAATGACCATAACTTTCACACTGGTTGCAATTATTCATTTTATACGATGAAAAACTGTTGTACTTATATTGTATTTTATTCTTATGGCGTTGAATTCTAAGTCCCTAGCTATTCGATATGGTGGAGCACCGACCTAGAGTGAAACCTAGGTTTCCAGGAACGTAGAAATAACCAGTACTTTCATGCTGTTTGCAGTTATTCCTGTTATACGATGGAAAAACTGTTGCACCTTTATTGTACTTTATGCTTCTGGTGTTGACATCTAAGGCCCTAACTGTTTCATCTGGTGGAGCAACGCCCTAGAGTGAAGCCTAGGTTGCCCGGAACGTAGAAATGACCATAACTATCACACTGGTTGCTATTATTCCTTTTATACGATGGAAAAGCTGTTCTATTTATATCGTATTTTATGCTTCTGGCGTTGACTTCTAAGGACCTAGCTATTCGATCTGGTGGAGCAACGCCCTAGAGTGAAGCCTAGATTGCTCGGAATGTAGAAATGACCATAACTTTCACACTGGTTGCAATTATTCGTTTTATACGATGGAAAAACTGTTGCATCTTTATCGTATTTTATGCTTCTGGCGTTCACTTCTTAGGCCGTCACTATAGGATCTGGTGGAGCAACGCCCTGGAGTGAAACCTAGGTTGCCCGGAACGTAGAAATGACCACTACTATCAGACTGGTTGCAAGTTATTCCTGCTCTACGATGGAAAAACTGTTGTATTTTTATTGCATTTTATGCTTCGGGCATTGACTTCTAAGGCCCTAACTATTCAATCTGTTGGAGGAACGTCCTAGGGTGAAGCCTAGGTTGCCCGGAACGTAGAAATTACCATAACTTTCACACAGGTTGCAATTATTCGTTTTATACGATGGAAAAGCTGTTGTATTTATATCGTATTTTATGCTTCTGGCGTTGACTTCTTAGGCCCTAACTATTCAATCTGTTGGAGCAACGCCCTAGGGTGAAGCCTAGGTTGCCCGGAACGTAGAAATGACCATAACTTTCACACTGGTTGCAATTATTCGTTTTATACGATGGAAAAGCTGTTGTATTTATATCGTATTTTATGCTTCTGGCGTTGCCTTCTTAGGCCCTAACTATTCCATCTGATGGAACAACGCCCTAGGGTGGAGCCTAGGTTGCCCGGAACGTTGAAATGACCATAACTTTCACACTGGTTGCTATTATTCCTTTTATACGATGGAAAAGCTGTTAAATTTATATTGCATTTTATGCTTCTGGCATTGGATTCTAAGTCCCTAGCAATTCCATCTGGTGGAGCAACACCCTAGAGTGAAGGCTAGGTTGCCCGGAACGTAGAAGTGACCATTACTTCCACACTGTTTGCAAATATACATTATATACGATGTAAATGCTGTTGTACTTATATTGTAATTTATGCTTCTGGCGTTGACTTCTTAGGCCCTAACTATTTGATCTGGTGGAGCACCGCCCTAGAGTGAAGCCTAGGTTGCCCGGAACGTAGAACATACCATTACCTTCACACTGGTTGCAATTATTCCTGCTATACGATGGAAAAACTGTTGCACGTTTATTGTATTTTATACTTCTGGCGTTGACTTCATAGGCCCATACCATTCGATCTGGTGGATCAACGTCCTAGAGTGAAGCCTAGGTTGCCCGGAACGTTGAAATGAACATAACTTTCACACTGGTTGCTATTATTCCTTTTATACGATGGAAAAGCTGTTAAATTTATATTGCATTTTATGCTTCTGGCATTGAATTCTAAGTCCCTAGCAATTCCACCTGGTGGAGCAACACCCTGGAGTGAAGCCTAGGTTGCCCGGAACGTAGAAGTGACCATTATTCCACACTGTTTGCAAATATACATTATATACGATGGAAAAGCTGTTGTACTTATATTGTAATTTATGCTTCTGGCGTTGACTTCTTAGGCCCTAACTATTCGATCTGGTGGTACAACGCCATAGGGTGAAGCATAGGTTGCCCGGAACGTAGATATGACCATAACCTTCACACAGGTTGCAATTATTCGTTTTATACGGTGTAAAGGCTGTTGTACTTATTTTGTATTTTATTCTTCTGGTGTTGATTTCTTAGGCCCTAACTATTCGATCTGGTGGAACAACGCCGTAGAGTGAAGCCTAGGTTGCCCGGAACGTAGAAATGACCATTACTTTCACACTGTTTGCAATTATTCCTTGTATACGATGGAAAAGCTGTTGTATTTATATCGTATTTTATGCTTCTGGCGTTGACTTCTAAGGCCCTAACTATTCGATCAGGTGGAGCAACGCCGTAGAGTGAAGCCTAGGTTGCTCGAAGTATAGAAATGACCATAACTTTCACATTGGTTGCAATTATTCGTTTTATACGATGGAAAAGCTGTTGTATTTATATCGTATTTTATGCTTCTGGCGTTGACTTCTTAGGCCCTAACTATTCCATCTGGTGGAACAACGCACTAGGGTAAAGCCAAGATTGCGCGGAACGTAGAAATGACCATAACTTTCATACTGGTTGCAATTATTCGTTTTATATGGTGGAAAAACTGTTGTATTTATATTGTATTTTATGCTTCTGGCGTTGATTTCTTAGGCCCTAACTATTCGATCTGGTGGAGCAACGCCGTAGAGTGAAGCCTAGGTTGCCCGGAACGTAGAAATGACCATTACTTTCACACTGTTTGCAATTATTCCTTTTATACGATGGAAAAGCTGTTGTATTTATATCGTATTTTATGCTTCTGGCGTTGACTTCTAAGGACCTAACTATTCGATCTGGTGGAGCAACGCCCTACAGTGATGCCTAGGTTGCCCGGAACGTAGATACGACCATAACCTTCACACTGGTTGCAAATTATTCCTGCTATACGATGGAAAAACTATTGTATTTTTACTGCATTTTATGCTTCGGGCATTGACTTCTAAGGCCCTAACTATGCAATCTGTTGGAGCAACGCCCTAGGGGGAAGCCTAGGTTGCCCGGAACGTAGAAATGACCATAACTTTCTAACTGGTTGCAATTATTCGTTTTATACGATGGAAAAGCTGTTGAATTTATATCGTATTTTATGCTTCTGGCGTTGACTTCTAAGGCCCTAACTATTCGATCAGGTGGAGCAGCGCCCTAGAGTGAAGCCTAGGTTGCTCGAAATGTAGAAATGACCACAACTTTCACACTGGTTGCAATTATTCGTTTTATACGATGGAAAAACTGTTGTATTTATATTGTATTTTATGCTTCTGGCGATCACTTCTTAGGCCCTAACTATTCGATCTGGTGGTACAACGCCATAGGGTGAAGCCTAGGTTGCCCGGAACGTAGATATGACCATAACCTTCACACAGGTTGCAATTATTCGTTTTATACGGTGTAAAGGCTGTTGTACTTATTTTGTATTTTATTCTTCTGGTGTTGATTTCTTAGGCCCTAACTATTCGATCTGGTGGAACAACGCCGTAGAGTGAAGCCTAGGTTGCACGGAACGTAGAAATGACCATTACTTTCACACTGTTTGCAATTATTCCTTTTATACGATGGAAAAGCTGTTGTATTTATATCGTATTTTATGCTGCTGGCGTTGACTTCTAAGGCCCTAACTATTCGATCAGGTGGAGCAACGCCCTAGAGTGAAGCCTAGGTTGCTCGAAGTGTAGAAATGACCATAACTTTCACATTGGTTGCAATTATTCTTTTTATACGATGGAAAAGCTGTTGTATTTATATCGTATTTTATGCTTCTGGCGTTGACTTCTTAGGCCCTAACTATTCCATCTGGTGGATCAACGCCCTAGGGGGAAGCGTAGGTAGCCGGGAGAGTAGAAATGACCATAACTTTCACACTCGTAGCAATTATTCGTTTTATACGATGGAAAAACTGTTCTATTTATTTTGTATTTTATGCTTCGGGCGTTGACTTCTAACGCCCTAACTATTCGATCTGGTGGAGCAACGCCCTAGAGTGAAGCCTAGGTTGCCCTGTACGTAGAAATGACCATCACTTTCAAACTGGTTGCAATTATTCCTGTTATATGATGGAAAAACTGTTGTATTTTTATTGCATTTTATGCTTCGGGCATTGACTTCTAAGGCCCTAACTATTCCATCTGGTGGAACAACGCCCTAGGGTAAAGCCAAGATTGCGCGGAACGTAGAAATGACGATAACTTTCATACTGGTTGCAATTATTCGTTTTATATGGTGGAAAAACTGTTGTATTTAAATTGTATTTTATGATTCTGGCGTTGACTTCTAAGGCCCTAACTATTCGATCAGGTGGAGCAACGCCCTAGAGTGATGCCTAGGTTGCTCGAAATGTAGAAATGACCATAACTTTCACACTGGTTGCAATTATTCGTTTTATACGATGGCAAAGCTGTTGTATTTATATTGTATTTTATGCTTCCGGCGTTAGCGTCTAAGGCCGTAGCTATCAGATGTGGAGTAGCAACGCCCTAGAGTGACGCGTAGGTTGCCAGGCACGTAGAAATGACCATTACTTTCACAATGTTCGCAATCATTCATTTTATACGATGGAAAAACTGTTGTACTTATATTGTATTTTATGCTTCGGGCGTTGACTTCTAATGCCCTAACTATTCGATTTGGTGGAGCAACGCCCTACAGTGAAGCGTAGATTGCCCGGAACGTAGATATGTCCATAACCATCACACAGGTTGCAATTATTCGTTTTATACGATGGAAAGACTGTTGTATTTATTTTGTAGTTTATGCTTCTGGCGTTGACTTCTAAGGCCTTAACTATTCCATCTGGTGGGGCATCGTCCTAGACTGAAGCCTACGTTGACCGGAACGTAGAAATGACCATTAGTTCCACACTGTTTGCAAATATACATAACATACGATGGGAAAGCTGTTGTACTTATATTGTAATTTATGCTTCTGGCGTTGACTTCTTAGGCCCTAACTATTTGATCTGGTGGAGCAACGCCCTAGAGTGAAGCCTAGGTTGCCCGGAACGTTGAAATGAACATAACTTTCACACTGGTTGCTATTATTCCTTTTATACGATGGAAAAGCTGTTAAATTTATATTGCATTTTATGCTTCTGGCATTGAATTCTAAGTCCCTAGCAATTCCACCTGGTGGAGCAACACCCTGGAGTGAAGCCTAGGTTGCCCGGAACGTAGAAGTGACCATTATTCCACACTGTTTGCAAATATACATTATATACGATGGAAAAGCTGTTGTACTTATATTGTAATTTATGCTTCTGGCGTTGACTTCTTAGGCCCTAACTATTCGATCTGGTGGTACAACGCCATAGGGTGAAGCATAGGTTGCCCGGAACGTAGATATGACCATAACCTTCACACAGGTTGCAATTATTCGTTTTATACGGTGTAAAGGCTGTTGTACTTATTTTGTATTTTATTCTTCTGGTGTTGATTTCTTAGGCCCTAACTATTCGATCTGGTGGAACAACGCCGTAGAGTGAAGCCTAGGTTGCCCGGAACGTAGAAATGACCATTACTTTCACACTGTTTGCAATTATTCCTTGTATACGATGGAAAAGCTGTTGTATTTATATCGTATTTTATGCTTCTGGCGTTGACTTCTAAGGCCCTAACTATTCGATCAGGTGGAGCAACGCCCTAGAGTGAAGCCTAGGTTGCTCGAAGTATAGAAATGACCATAACTTTCACATTGGTTGCAATTATTCGTTTTATACGATGGAAAAGCTGTTGTATTTATATCGTATTTTATGCTTCTGGCGTTGACTTCTTAGGCCCTAACTATTCCATCTGGTGGAACAACGCACTAGGGTAAAGCCAAGATTGCGCGGAACGTAGAAATGACCATAACTTTCATACTGGTTGCAATTATTCGTTTTATATGGTGGAAAAACTGTTGTATTTATATTGTATTTTATGCTTCTGGCGTTGATTTCTTAGGCCCTAACTATTCGATCTGGTGGAGCAACGCCGTAGAGTGAAGCCTAGGTTGCCCGGAACGTAGAAATGACCATTACTTTCACACTGTTTGCAATTATTCCTTTTATACGATGGAAAAGCTGTTGTATTTATATCGTATTTTATGCTTCTGGCGTTGACTTCTAAGGACCTAACTATTCGATCTGGTGGAGCAACGCCCTACAGTGATGCCTAGGTTGCCCGGAACGTAGATACGACCATAACCTTCACACTGGTTGCAAATTATTCCTGCTATACGATGGAAAAACTATTGTATTTTTACTGCATTTTATGCTTCGGGCATTGACTTCTAAGGCCCTAACTATGCAATCTGTTGGAGCAACGCCCTAGGGGGAAGCCTAGGTTGCCCGGAACGTAGAAATGACCATAACTTTCTAACTGGTTGCAATTATTCGTTTTATACGATGGAAAAGCTGTTGAATTTATATCGTATTTTATGCTTCTGGCGTTGACTTCTAAGGCCCTAACTATTCGATCAGGTGGAGCAGCGCCCTAGAGTGAAGCCTAGGTTGCTCGAAATGTAGAAATGACCACAACTTTCACACTGGTTGCAATTATTCGTTTTATACGATGGAAAAACTGTTGTATTTATATTGTATTTTATGCTTCTGGCGATCACTTCTTAGGCCCTAACTATTCGATCTGGTGGTACAACGCCATAGGGTGAAGCCTAGGTTGCCCGGAACGTAGATATGACCATAACCTTCACACTGTTTGCAATTATTCCTTTTATACGATGGAAAAGCTGTTGTATTTATATCGTATTTTATGCTGCTGGCGTTGACTTCTAAGGCCCTAACTATTCGATCAGGTGGAGCAACGCCCTAGAGTGAAGCCTAGATTGCTCGAAGTGTAGAAATGACCATAACTTTCACATTGGTTGCAATTATTCGTTTTATACGATGGAAAAGCTGTTGTATTTATATCGTATTTTATGCTTCTGGCGTTGACTTCTTAGGCCCTAACTATTCCATCTGGTGGATCAACGCCCTAGGGGGAAGCGTAGGTAGCCGGGAGAGTAGAAATGACCATAACTTTCACACTCGTAGCAATTATTCGTTTTATACGATGGAAAAACTGTTCTATTTATTTTGTATTTTATGCTTCGGGCGTTGACTTCTAACGCCCTAACTATTCGATCTGGTGGAGCAACGCCCTAGAGTGAAGCCTAGGTTGCCCTGTACGTAGAAATGACCATCACTTTCAAACTGGTTGCAATTATTCCTGTTATATGATGGAAAAACTGTTGGATTTTTATTGCATTTTATGCTTCGGGCATTGACTTCTAAGGCCCTAACTATTCCATCTGGTGGAACAACGCCCTAGGGTAAAGCCAAGATTGCGCGGAACGTAGAAATGACGATAACTTTCATACTGGTTGCAATTATTCGTTTTATATGGTGGAAAAACTGTTGTATTTAAATTGTATTTTATGATTCTGGCGTTGACTTCTAAGGCCCTAACTATTCGATCAGGTGGAGCAACGCCCTAGAGTGATGCCTAGGTTGCTCGAAATGTAGAAATGACCATAACTTTCACACTGGTTGCAATTATTCGTTTTATACGATGGCAAAGCTGTTGTATTTATATTGTATTTTATGCTTCCGGCGTTAGCGTCTAAGGCCGTAGCTATCAGATGTGGAGTAGCAACGCCCTAGAGTGACGCGTAGGTTGCCAGGCACGTAGAAATGACCATTACTTTCACAATGTTCGCAATCATTCATTTTATACGATGGAAAAACTGTTGTACTTATATTGTATTTTATGCTTCGGGCGTTGACTTCTAATGCCCTAACTATTCGATTTGGTGGAGCAACGCCCTACAGTGAAGCGTAGATTGCCCGGAACGTAGATATGTCCATAACCATCACACAGGTTGCAATTATTCGTTTTATACGATGGAAAGACTGTTGTATTTATTTTGTAGTTTATGCTTCTGGCGTTGACTTCTAAGGCCCTAACTATTCCATCTGGTGGGGCATCGTCCTAGACTGAAGCCTAGGTTGACCGGAACGTAGAAATGACCATTAGTTCCACACTGTTTGCAAATATACATAACATACGATGGGAAAGCTGTTGTACTTATATTGTAATTTATGCTTCTGGCGTTGACTTCTTATGCCCTAACTATTTGATCTGGTGGAGCAACACCCTAGCGTGAA
This sequence comes from Calliopsis andreniformis, assembly GCF_051401765.1. Lineage (NCBI taxonomy): Eukaryota > Metazoa > Arthropoda > Insecta > Hymenoptera > Andrenidae > Calliopsis > Calliopsis andreniformis. The sequence continues at coordinate 27,692,733 of NW_027480423.1, forward strand.
GCCTAGGTTGCCCGGAACGTAGAAATGACCATGACTTCCACACTGTTTGCAAATATACATTACATACGATGGAAAAGCTGTTGTACTTATATTTTAATTTATGCTTCTGGCGTTCACTTCTTAGGGCCTAACTATTCGATCTGGTGGTACAACGCCATAGGATGAAGCCTAGGTTGCCCGGAACGTAGATATGACCATAACCTTCACACAGGTTGCAATTATTCGTTTTATACGGTGTAAAGGCTGTTGTACTTATTTTGTATTTTATTCTTCTGGTGTTGATTTCTTAGGCCCTAACTATTCGATCTTTCGGAACAACGCCGTAGAATGAAGCCTAGGTTGCCCGGAACGTAGAAATGACCATTACTTTCACACTGTTTGCAATTATTCCTTGTATACGATGGAAAAACTGTTGTATTTATATTGTATTTTATGCTTCTGGCGTTGACTTCTAAGGCCCTAACTATTCGATCAGGTGGAGCAACGCCCTAGAGTGAAGCCTAGGTTGCTCGAAGTGTAGAAATGACCATAACTTTCACATTGGTTGCAATTATTCGTTTTATACGATGGAAAAGCTGTTGTATTTATATCGTATTTTATGCTTCTGGCGTTGACTTCTTAGGCCCTAACTATTCCATCTGGTGGAACAACGCACTAGGGTAAAGCCAAGATTGCGCGGAACGTAGAAATGACCATAACTTTCATGCTGGTTGCAATTATTAGTTTTATATGGTGGAAAAACTGTTGTATTTATATTGTATTTTATGCTTCAGGCGTTGATTTCTTAGGCCCTAACTATTCGATCTGGTGGAACAACGCCGTAGAGTGAAGCCTAGGTTGCCCGGAACGTAGAAATGACCATTACTTTCACACTGTATGCAATTATTCCTTTTATACGATGGAAAAGCTGTTGTATTTATATCGTATTTTATGCTTCTGGCGTTGACTTCTAAGGACCTAACTATTCGATCTGGTGGAGCAACGCCCTACAGTGATGCCTAGGTTGCCCGGAACGTAGATACGACCATAACCTTCACACTGGTTGCAAATTATTCCTGCTATACGATGGAAAAGCTGTTGTATTTTTACTGCATTTTATGCTTCGGGCATTGACTTCTAAGGCCCTAACTATGCAATCTGTTGGAGCAACGCCCTAGGGGGAAGCCTAGGTTGCCCGGAACGTAGAAATGACCATAACTTTCACACTGGTTGCAATTATTCGTTTTATACGATGGAAAAGCTGTTGAATTTATATCCTATTTTATGCTTCTGGCGTTGACTTGTTAGGCCCTAACTATTCCATCTGGTGGAACAACGCCCTAGGGTAAAGCCAAGATTGCGCGGAACGTAGAAATGACGATAACTTTCATACTGGTTGCAATTATTCGTTTTATATGGTGGAAGAACTGTTGTATTTATATTGTATTTTATGATTCTGGCGTTGACATCTAAGGCCCTAACTATTCGATCAAGTGGAGCAACGCCCTAGAGTGATGCCTAGGTTGCTCGAAATGTAGAAATGACCATAACTTTCACACTGGTTGCAATTATTCGTTTTATACGATGGCAAAGCTGTTGTATTTATATTGTATTTTATGCTTCCGGCGTTAGCGTCTAAGGCCGTAGCTATCAGATGTGGAGTAGCAACGCCCTAGAGTGACGCGTAGGTTGCCAGGCACGTAGAAATGACCATTACTTTCACAATGTTCGCAATCATTCATTTTATACAATGGAAAAACTGTTGTACTTATATTGTATTTTATGCTTCGGGCGTTGACTTCTAAGGCCCTAACTATTCGATTTGGTGGAGCAACGCCCTACAGTGAAGCCTAGATTGCCCGGAACGTAGATATGTCCATAACCATCACACAGGTTGCAATTATTCGTTTTATACGATGGAAAGACTGTTGTATTTATTTTGTAGTTTATGCTTCTGGCGTTGACTTCTAAGGCCCTAACTATTCCATCTGGTGGAGCATCGTCCTAGACTGAAGCCTACGTTGACCGGAACGTAGAAATGACCATCAGTTCCACACTGTTTGCAAATATACATAACATACGATGGGAAAGCTGTTGTACTTATATTGTAATTTATGCTTCTGGCGTTGACTTCTTATGCCCTAACTATTTGATCTGGTGGAGCAACGCCCTAGAGTGAAGCCTAGGTTGCCCGGAACGTTGAAATGACCATAACTTTCACACTGGTTGCTATTAGTCCTTTTATACGATGGAAAAGCTGTTATATTTATATTGCATATTATATTTCTGGCATTGAATTCTAAGTCACTAGCTAGTCCATCTGGTGGAGCAACACCCTAGCGTGAAGACTAGGTTGCCCGGAACGTAGAAATGACCATGACTTCCACACTGTTTGCAAATATACATTACATACGATGGAAAAGCTGTTGTACTTATATTGTAATTTATGCTTCTGGCGTTGACTTCTTAGGCCCTAACTATTTGATCTGCTGGAGCACAGCCCTAGAGTGAAGCCTAGCTTGCTCGAAATGTAGAAATGACCATAACTTCCACACTGGTTGCAATTATTCGTTTTATACGATGGAAAAACTGTTGTATTTATATTGTATTTTATGCTTCTGGCGTTCACTTCTTAGGCCCTAACTATTCGGTCTGGTGGTACAACGCCATAGGATGAAGCCTAGGTTGCCCGGAACGTAGATATGACCATAACCTTCACACAGGTTGCAATTATTCGTTTTATACGGTGTAAAGGCTGTTGTACTTATTTTGTATTTTATTCTTCTGGTGTTGATTTCTTAGGCCCTAACTATTCGATCTGGTGGAACAACGCCGTAGAGTGAAGCCTAGGTTGCCCGGAACGTAGAAATGACCATTACTTTCACACTGTTTGCAATTATTCCTTGTATACGATGGAAAAGCTGTTGTATTTATATCGTATTTTATGCTTCTGGCGTTGACTTCCAAGGCCCTAACTATTCGATCAGGTGGAGCAACGACCTAGAGTGAAGCCTAGGTTGCTCGAAGTGTAGAAATGACCATAACTTTCACATTGGTTGCAATTATTCGTTTTATACGATGGAAAAGCTGTTGTATTTATATCGTATTTTATGCTTCTGGCGTTGACTTCTTAGGCCCTAACTATTCCATCTGGTGGAACAACGCCCTAGGGTAAAGCAAAGATTGCGCGGAACGTAGAAATGACGATAACTTTCATACTGGTTGCAATTATTCGTTTTATATGGTGGAAAAACTGTTGTATTTATATTGTATTTTATGATTCTGGCGTTGACTTCTAAGGCCCTAACTATTCGATCAGGTGGAGCAACGCCCTAGAGTGATGCCTAGGTTGCTCGAAATGTAGAAATGACCATAACATTCACACTGGTTGCAATTATTCGTTTTATACGATGGCAAAGCTGTTGTATTTATATTGTATTTTATGCTTCCGGCGTTAGCGTCTAAGGCCGTAGCGATCACATGTGGAGTAGCAACGCCCTAGAGTGACGCGTAGGTTGCCAGGCACGTAGAAATGACCATTACTTTCACAATGTTCGCAATCATTCATTTTATACGATGGAAATACTGTTCTACTTATATTGTATTTTATGCTTCGGGCGTTGACTTCTAAGGCCCTAACTATTCGATTTGGTGGAGCAACGCCCTACAGTGAAGCCTAGATTGCCCGGAACGTAGATATGTCCATAACTATCACACAGGTTGCAATTATTCGTTTTATACGATGGAAAGACTGTTGTATTTATTTTGTAGTTTATGCTTCTGGCGTTGACTTCTAAGGCCCTAACTATTCCATCTGGTGGAGCATCGTCCTAGACTGAAGCCTAGGTTGACCGGAACGTAGAAATGACCATTAGTTCCACACTGTTTGCAAATATACATAACATACGATGGGAAAGCTGTTGTACTTATATTGCAATTTATGCTTCTGGCGTTGACTTCTTATGCCCTAACTATTTGATCTGGTGGAGCAACGCCCTAGAGTGAAGCCTAGGCTGCCCGGAACGTTGAAATGACCATAACTTTCACACTGGTTGCTATTAGTCCTTTTATACGATGGAAAAGCTGTTATATTTATATTGCATTTTATGCTTCTGGCATTGAATTCTAAGTCCCTAGCAATTCCACCTGGTGGAGCAACACCCTGGAGTGTCGCGTGGGTTGCCCGGAACGTAGAAATGACCATTACTTTCACAATGTTTGCAAATATTCATTTTATACGATGGAAAAACTGTTGTACTTATATTGTATTTTATTCTTCTGGCGTTGAATTCTAAGTCCCTAGCTATTCTATCTGGTGGAGCAACGCCCTAGAGTGAAACCTAGGTTACCCGGAACGTAGACATGGCCATTACTTTCACACTGTTTGCAATTATTCATTTTACACGATGGAAAAGCTGTTGTATTTATATTGTATTTTATGCTCCTGGCGTTGACTTCTAAGGCCGTAGCTATCAGATGTGGAGCAGCAACGCCCTAGAGTGACGCGTAGGTTGCCAGGCACGTAGAAATGACCATTACTTTCACAATGTTCGCAATCATTCATTTTATACGATGGAAAAACTGTTGTACTTATATTGTATTTTATGCTTCGGGCGTTGACTTCTAAGGCCCTAACTATTCGATTTGGTAGAGCAACGCCCTACAGTGAAGCCTAGATTGCCCGGAACGTAGATATGTGCATAACCATCACACAGGTTGCAATTATTCGTTTTATACGATGGAAAGGCTGTTGTATTTATTTTGTAGTTTATGCTTCTGGCGTTGACTTCTCAGGCCCTATCTATTCCATCTGGTGGAACGACGCCCTAGGGTGAAGCCTAGGTTGCCCGGAACGTAGAAATGACCAGTACTTTCACACTGGTTGCAGTTATTCGTTTTATACAATGGAAGAACTGTTCTATTTATTTTGCATTTTAAGCTTTGGGCGTTGTCTTCTAAGGCCCTAGCCGTTCCATCTGGTGGAGCAACACCCTAGCGTGAAGCCAACGTTGCCCGGAACGTAGAAATGACCATTACTTCCACACTGTTTGCAAATATACATTATATACGATGGAAAAGCTGTTGCACTTATATTGTAATTTATGCTTCTGGCGTTCACTTCTTAGGCCCTAACTATTCGATCTGGTGGAACAACGCCCTAGGGTGAAGCCTGGGTTGCCCGGAACGTAGAAATGACCATAACTTTTACACTGGTAGCAATTATTCGTTTTATACAATGGAAAAACTGTTCTTTTTATTTTGTATTTTATGCTTCGGGCGTTGACTTCTAAGGCCCTAACCGTTTGATCTGGTGGAGCAACGCCCTAGAGTGAAGTCTAGGTTGCCCGGAACGTAGAAATGACAATTACTTTCACACCGTTTGCAATTATTCCTTTTATACGATGCAAAAGCTGTTGTATTTATATCGTATTTTATGCGTCGCGCGTTGACTTCTGAGGACCTAACTATTCGATCTGGTAGAGCAGCGCCCTAGAGTGAAGCCTAGGTTGCTCGGAATGTAGAAATAACCATAACTTTCACACTGGTTGCAATTATTCGTTTTTTACGATGGAAAAACTGTTGTATTTTTACTGCATTTTATGCTTCGGGCGTTGACTTCTAAGGCCCTAACTATTCAATCTGTTGGAGCAACGCCCTAGAGTGAAGCCTAGGTTGCTCGGAATGTAGAAATGACCATAACTTTCACACTGGTTGCAATTATTCGTTTTATACGATGGAAAAACTGTTGTATTTATATTGTATTTTATGCTTCTGGCGTTCACTTCTTAGGCCCTAACTATTCGATCTGGTGGAGCAACGCCCTAGAGTGAAGCCTAGGTTGCCCGGTACGTAGAAATGACCATCACTTTCAAACTGGTTGCAATTATTCCTGTTATATGATGGAAAAACCGTTGTAGTTTTATTGCATTTTATGCTTCGGGCATTGACTTCTAAGGCCCTAACTTTTCACTCTGTTGGAGCAACGCCCTAGGGTGAAGCCTAGGTTGTCCGGAAAGTAGAAATGACCGTAACTTTCATACTGGTTGCTATTATTCGTTTTATATGGTGGAAAAACTGTTGTATTTATATTGTATTTTATTATTCTGGCGTTGACTTCTAAGACCCCAACTATTCGATCTGGTGGAGCAACGCCCTAGAGTGAAGCCTAGGTTGCCCGGTACGTAGAAATGACCATCACTTTCAAACTGGTTGCAATTATTCCTGTTATATGATGGAAAAGCTGTTGTATTTATATCGTATTTTATGCTTCTGGCGTTGACTTCTTATGCCCTAACTATTTGCTCTGGTGGAGCAACGCCCTAGAGTGAAGCCTAGGTTGCCCGGAACGTTGAAATGAACATAACTTTCACACTGGTTGCTATTATTCCTTTTATACGATGGAAAAGCTGTTAAATTTATATTGCATTTTATGCTTCTGGCATTGAATTCTAAGTCCCTAGCAATTCCACCTGGTGGAGCAACACCCTGGAGAGAAGCCTAGGTTGCCCGGAACGTAGAAGTGACCATTACTTCCACACTGTTTGCAAATATACATTATATACGATGGAAAAGCTGTTGTACTTATATTGTAATTTATGCTTCTGGCGTTGACTTCTTAGGCCCTAACTATTTGATCTGCTGGAGCACCGCCCTAGAGTGAAGCCTAGCTTGCTCGAAATGTAGAAATGACCATAACTTTCACACTGGTTGCAATTATTCGTTTTATACGATGGAAAAACTGTTGTATTTATATTGTATTTTATGCTTCTGGCGTTCACTTCTTAGGCCCTAACTATTCGATCTGGTGGTACAACGCCATAGGATGAAGCCTAGGTTGCCCGGAACGTAGATATGACCATAACCTTCACACAGGTTGCAATTATTCGTTTTATACGGTGTAAAGGCTGTTGTACTTATTTTGTATTTTATTCTTCTGGTGTTGATTTCTTAGGCCCTAACTATTCGATCTGGTGGAACAACGCCGTAGAGTGAAGCCTAGGTTGCCCGGAACGTAGAAATGACCATTACCTTCACACTGTTTGCAATTATTCCTTGTATACGATGGAAAAGCTGTTGTATTTATATCGTATTTTATGCTTCTGGCGTTGACTTCTAAGGCCCTAACTATTCGATCAGGTGGAGCAACGCCCTAGAGTGAAGCCTAGGTTGCTCGAAGTGTAGAAATGACCATAACTTTCACATTGGTTGCAATTATTCGTTTTATACGATGGAAAAGCTGTTGTATTTATATCGTACTTTATGCTTCTGGCGTTGACTTCTTAGGCCCTAACTATTCCATCTGGTGGAACAACGCACTAGGGTAAAGCCAAGATTGCGCGGAACGTAGAAATGACCATTACTTTCACACTGTTTGCAATTATTCCTTTTATACGATGCAAAAGCTGTTGTATTTATACCGTATTTTATGCTTCTGGCGTTGACTTTTAAGGCCGTAGCGATTAGATGTGGTGGAGCAACGCCCTAGAGTGTCGCGTGGGTTGCCCGGAACGTAGAAATGACCATTACTTTCACAATGTGTGCAAATATTCATTTTATACGATGGAAAAAATGTTGTACTTATATTGTATTTTATTCTTCTCGTGTTGAATTCTAAGTCCCTAGCTATTCCATCTGGTGGAGCAATGCCCTAGAGTGAAACCTAGGTTGACCGGAACGTAGAAATGACCCTAACATTCACATTGGTTGCAATTATTCGTTTTATACGATGGAAAAGCTGTTGTATTTATATCGTATTTTATGCTTCTGGCGTTGACTTCTTAGGCCCTAAATATTCCATCTGGTGGAACAACGCCCTAGGGTAAAGCCAAGATTGCGCGGAACGTAGAAATGACGATAACTTTCATACTGGTTGCAATTATTCGTTTTATATGGTGGAAAAACTGTTGTATTTATATTGTATTTTATGATTCTGGCGTTGACTTCTAAGGCCGTAGCTATCAGATGTGGAGTAGCAACGCCCTAGAGTGACGCGTAGGTTGCCAGGCACGTAGAAATGACCATTACTTTCACAATGTTCGCAATCATTCATTTTATACGATGGAAAAACTGTTGTACTTATATTGTATTTTATGCTTCGGGCGTTGACTTCTAAGGCCCTAACTATTTGATCTGGTGGAGCAACGCCCTAGAGTGAAGCCTAGGTTGCCCGGAACGTTGAAATGAACATAACTTTCACACTGGTTGCTATTATTCCTTTTATACGATGGAAAAGCTGTTAAATTTATATTGCATTTTATGCTTCTGGCATTGAATTCTAAGTCCCTAGCAATTCCACCTGGTGGAGCAACACCCTGGAGTGAAGCCTAGGTTGCCCGGAACGTAGAAGTGACCATTACTTCCACACTGTTTGCAAATATACATTATATACGATGGAAAAGCTGTTGTACTTATATTGTAACTTATGCTTCTGGCGTTGACTTCTTAGGCCCTAACTATTTGATCTGCTGGAGCACCGCCCTAGAGTGAAGCCTAGCTTGCTCGAAATGTAGAAATGACCATAACTTTCACACTGGTTGCAATTATTCGTTTTATACGATGGAAAAACTGTTGTATTTATATTGTATTTTATGCTTCTGGCGTTCACTTCTTAGGGCCTAACTATTCGATCTGGTGGTACAACGCCATAGGATGAAGCCTAGGTTGCCCGGAACGTAGATATGACCATAACCTTCACACAGGTTGCAATTATTCGTTTTATACGGTGTAAAGGCTGTTGTACTTATTTTGTATTTTATTCTTCTGGTGTTGATTTCTTAGGCCCTAACTATTCGATCTTTCGGAACAACGCCGTAGAATGAAGCCTAGGTTGCCCGGAACGTAGAAATGACCATTACTTTCACACTGTTTGCAATTATTCCTTGTATACGATGGAAAAACTGTTGTATTTATATTGTATTTTATGCTTCTGGCGTTGACTTCTAAGGCCCTAACTATTCGATCAGGTGGAGCAACGCCCTAGAGTGAAGCCTAGGTTGCTCGAAGTGTAGAAATGACCATAACTTTCACATTGGTTGCAATTATTCGTTTTATACGATGGAAAAGCTGTTGTATTTATATCGTATTTTATGCTTCTGGCGTTGACTTCTTAGGCCCTAACTATTCCATCTGGTGGAACAACGCACTAGGGTAAAGCCAAGATTGCGCGGAACGTAGAAATGACCATAACTTTCATGCTGGTTGCAATTATTAGTTTTATATGGTGGAAAAACTGTTGTATTTATATTGTATTTTATGCTTCAGGCGTTGATCTCTTAGGCCCTAACTATTCGATCTGGTGGAACAACGCCGTAGAGTGAAGCCTAGGTTGCCCGGAACGTAGTAATGACCATTACTTTCACACTGTATGCAATTATTCCTTTTATACGATGGAAAAGCTGTTGTATTTATATCGTATTTTATGCTTCTGGCGTTGACTTCTAAGGACCTAACTATTCGATCTGGTGGAGCAACGCCCTACAGTGATGCCTAGGTTGCCCGGAACGTAGATACGACCATAACCTTCACACTGGTTGCAAATTATTCCTGCTATACGATGGAAAAGCTGTTGTATTTTTACTGCATTTTATGCTTCGGGCATTGACTTCTAAGGCCCTAACTATGCAATCTGTTGGAGCAACGCCCTAGGGGGAAGCCTAGGTTGCCCGGAACGTAGAAATGACCATAACTTTCACACTGGTTGCAATTATTCGTTTTATACGATGGAAAAGCTGTTGAATTTATATCCTATTTTATGCTTCTGGCGTTGACTTGTTAGGCCCTAACTATTCCATCTGGTGGAACAACGCCCTAGGGTAAAGCCAAGATTCCGCGGAACGTAGAAATGACGATAACTTTCATACTGGTTGCAATTATTCGTTTTATATGGTGGAAGAACTGTTGTATTTATATTGTATTTTATGATTCTGGCGTTGACATCTAAGGCCCTAACTATTCGATCAAGTGGAGCAACGCCCTAGAGTGATGCCTAGGTTGCTCGAAATGTAGAAATGACCATAACTTTCACACTGGTTGCAATTATTCGTTTTATACGATGGCAAAGCTGTTGTATTTATATTGTATTTTATGCTTCCGGCGTTAGCGTCTAAGGCCGTAGCTATCAGATGTGGAGTAGCAACGCCCTAGAGTGACGCGTAGGTTGCCAGGCACGTAGAAATGACCATTACTTTCACAATGTTCGCAATCATTCATTTTATTCAATGGAAAAACTGTTGTACTTATATTGTATTTTATGCTTCGGGCGTTGACTTCTAAGGCCCTAACTATTCGATTTGGTGGAGCAACGCCCTACAGAGAAGCCTAGATTGCCCGGAACGTAGATATGTCCATAACCATCACACAGGTTGCAATTATTCGTTTTATACGATGGAAAGACTGTTGTATTTATTTTGTAGTTTATGCTTCTGGCGTTGACTTCTAAGGCCCTGACTATTCCATCTGGTGGAGCATCGTCCTAGACTGAAGCCTAGGTTGACCGGAACGTAGAAATGACCATCAGTTCCACACTGTTTGCAAATATACATAACATACGATGGGAAAGCTGTTGTACTTATATTGTAATTTATGCTTCTGGCGTTGACTTCTTATGCCCTAACTATTTGATCTGGTGGAGCAACGCCCTAGAGTGAAGCCTAGGTTGCCCGGAACGTTGAAATGACCATAACTTTCACACTGGTTGCTATTAGTCCTTTTATACGATGGAAAAGCTGTTAAATTTATATTGCATTTTATGCTTCTGGCATTGAATTCTAAGTCCCTAGCAATTCCACCTGGTGGAGCAACACCCTGGAGTGAAGCCTAGGTTGCCCGGAACGTAGAAGTGACCATTACTTACACACTGTTTGCAAATATACATTATATACGATGGAAAAGCTGTTGTACTTATATTGTAATTTATGCTTCTGGCGTTGACTTCTTAGGCCCTAACTATTTGATCTGCTGGAGCACCGCCCTAGAGTGAAGCCTAGCTTGCTCGAAATGTAGAAATGACCATAACTTCCACACTGGCTGCAATTATTCGTTTTATACGATGGAAAAACTGTTGCATTTATATTGTATTTTATGCTTCTGGCGTTCACTTCTTAGGCCCTAACTATTCGGTCTGGTGGTACAACGCCATAGGATGAAGCCTAGGTTGCCCGGAACGTAGATATGACCATAACCTTCACACAGGTTGCAATTATTCGTTTTATACGGTGTAAAGGCTGTTGTACTTATTTTGTATTTTATTCTTCTGGTGTTGATTTCTTAGGCCCTAACTATTCGATCTGGTGGAACAACGCCGTAGAGTGAAGCCTAGGTTGCCCGGAACGTAGAAATGACCATTACTTTCACACTGTTTGCAATTATTCCTTGTATACGATGGAAAAGCTGTTGTATTTATATCGTATTTTATGCTTCTGGCGTTGACTTCTAAGGCCCTAACTATTCGATCAGGTGGAGCAACGCCCTAGAGTGAAGCCTAGGTTGCTCGAAGTGTAGAAATGACCATAACTTTCACATTGGTTGCAATTATTCGTTTTATACGATGGAAAAGCTGTTGTATTTATATCGTATTTTATGCTTCTGGCGTTGACTTCTTAGGCCCTAACTATTCCATCTGGTGGAACAACGCCCTAGGGTAAAGCAAAGATTGCGCGGAACGTAGAAATGGCGATAACTTTCATACTGGTTGCAATTATTCGTTTTATATGGTGGAAAAACTGTTGTATTTATATTGTATTTTATGATTCTGGCGTTGACTTCTAAGGCCCTAACTATTCGATCAGGTGGAGCAACGCCCTAGAGTGATGCCTAGGTTGCTCCAAATGTAGAAATGACCATAACATTCACACTGGTTGCAATTATTCGTTTTATACGATGGCAAAGCTGTTGTATTTATATTGTATTTTATGCTTCCCGCGTTAGCGTCTAAGGCCGTAGCTATCACATGTGGAGTAGCAACGCCCTAGAGTGACGCGTAGGTTGCCAGGCACGTAGAAATGACCATTACTTTCACAATGTTCGCAATCATTCATTTTATACGATGGAAATACTGTTCTACTTATATTGTATTTTATGCTTCGGGCGTTGACTTCTAAGACCCCAACTATTCGATCTGGTGGAGCAACGCCCTAGAGTGAAGCCTAGGTTGCCCGGTACGTAGAAATGACCATCACTTTCAAACTGGTTGCAATTATTCCTGTTATATGATGGAAAAGCTGTTGTATTTATATCGTATTTTATGCTTCTGGCGTTGACTTCTTATGCCCTAACTATTTGATCTGGTGGAGCAACGCCCTAGAGTGAAGCCTAGGTTGCCCGGAACGTTGAAATGAACATAACTTTCACACTGGTTGCTATTATTCCTTTTATACGATGGAAAAGCTGTTAAATTTATATTGCATTTTATGCTTCTGGCATTGAATTCTAAGTCCCTAGCAATTCCACCTGGTGGAGCAACACCCTGGAGAGAAGCCTAGGTTGCCCGGAACGTAGAAGTGACCATTACTTCCACACTGTTTGCAAATATACATTATATACGATGGAAAAGCTGTTGTACTTATATTGTAATTTATGCTTCTGGCGTTGACTTCTTAGGCCCTAACTATTTGATCTGCTGGAGCACCGCCCTAGAGTGAAGCCTAGCTTGCTCGAAATGTAGAAATGACCATAACTTTCACACTGGTTGCAATTATTCGTTTTATACGATGGAAAAACTGTTGTATTTATATTGTATTTTATGCTTCTGGCGTTCACTTCTTAGGCCCTAACTATTCGATCTGGTGGTACAACGCCATAGGATGAAGCCTAGGTTGCCCGGAACGTAGATATGACCATAACCTTCACACAGGTTGCAATTATTCGTTTTATACGGTGTAAAGGCTGTTGTACTTATTTTGTATTTTATTCTTCTGGTGTTGATTTCTTAGGCCCTAACTATTCGATCTGGTGGAACAACGCCGTAGAGTGAAGCCTAGGTTGCCCGGAACGTAGAAATGACCATTACTTTCACACTGTTTGCAATTATTCCTTGTATACGATGGAAAAGCTGTTGTATTTATATCGTGTTTTATGCTTCTGGCGTTGACTTCTAAGGCCCTAACTATTCGATCAGGTGGAGCAACGCCCTAGAGTGAAGCCTAGGTTGCTCGAAGTGTAGAAATGACCATAACTTTCACATTGGTTGCAATTATTCGTTTTATACAATGGAAAAGCTGTTGTATTTATATCGTATTTTGTGCTTCTGGCGTTGACTTCTTAGGCCCTAACTATTCCATCTGGTGGAACAACGCACTAGGGTAAAGCCAAGATTGCGCGGAACGTAGAAATGACCATAACTTTCATACTGGTTGCAATTATTCGTTTTATATGGTGGAAAAACTGTTGTATTTATATTGTATTTTATGCTTCTGGCGTTGATTTCTTAGGCCCTAACTATTCGATCTGGTGCAACAACGCCGTAGAGTGAAGCCTAGGTTGCCCGGAACGTAGAAATGACCATTACTTTCACACTGTTTGCAATTATTCCTTTTATACGATGGAAAAGCTGCTGTATTTATATCGTATTTTATGCTTCTGGCGTTGACTTCTAAGGACCTAACTATTCGATCTGGTGGAGCAACGCCCTACAGTGATGCCTAGGTTGCCCGGAACGTAGATACGACCATAACCTTCACACTGGTTGCAAATTATTCCTGCTATACGATGGAAAAACTGTTGTATTTTTACTGCATTTTATGCTTCGGGCATTGACTTCTAAGGCCCTAACTATGCAATCTGTTGGAGCAACGCCCTAGGGTGAAGCCTAGGTTGCCCGGAACGTAGAAATGACCATAACTTTCACACTGGTTGCAATTATTCGTTTTATACGATGGAAAAGCTGTTGAATTTATATCCTATTTTATGCTTCTGGCGTTGCCTTCTTAGGCCCTAACTATTCCATCTGGTGGATCAACGCCCTAGGGGGAAGCGTAGGTTGCCCGGAAAGTAGAAATGACCATAGCTTTCACACTCGTAGCAATTATTCGTTTTATACGATGGAAAAACTGTTCTATTTATTTTGTATTTTATGCTTCTGGCGTTGATTTCTTAGGCCCTAACTATTCGATCTGGTGCAACAACGCCGTAGAGTGAAGCCTAGCTTGCTCGAAATGTAGAAATGACCATAACTTTCACACTGGTTGCAATTATTCGTTTTATACGATGGAAAAACTGTTGTATTTATATTGTATTTTATGCTTCTGGCGTTCACTTCTAAGGCCCTAACTATTCACTCTGTTGGAGCAACGCCCTAGGGTGAAGCCTAGGTTGCCCGGAAGGTAGAAATGACCGTAACTTTCATACTGGTTGCAATTATTCGTTTTATATTGTGGAAAAACTGTTGTATTTATATTGTATTTTATTATTCTGGCGTTGACTTCTAAGGCCCTAACTATTCGATCAGGTGGAGCAACGCCCTAGAGTGAAGCCTAGGTTGCTCGAAGTGTAGAAATGACCATAACTTTCACATTGGTTGCAATTATTCGTTTTATACAATGGAAAAGCTGTTGTATTTATATCGTATTTTGTGCTTCTGGCGTTGACTTCTTAGGCCCTAACTATTCCATCTGGTGGAACAACGCACTAGGGTAAAGCCAAGATTGCGCGGAACGTAGAAATGACCATAACTTTCATACTGGTTGCAATTATTCGTTTTATATGGTGGAAAAACTGTTGTATTTATATTGTATTTTATGCTTCTGGCGTTGATTTCTTAGGCCCTAACTATTCGATCTGGTGCAACAACGCCGTAGAGTGAAGCCTAGGTTGCCCGGAACGTAGAAATGACCATTACTTTCACACTGTTTGCAATTATTCCTTTTATACGATGGAAAAGCTGCTGTATTTATATCGTATTTTATGCTTCTGGCGTTGACTTCTAAGGACCTAACTATTCGATCTGGTGGAGCAACGCCCTACAGTGATGCCTAGGTTGCCCGGAACGTAGATACGACCATAACCTTCACACTGGTTGCAAATTATTCCTGCTATACGATGGAAAAACTGTTGTATTTTTACTGCATTTTATGCTTCGGGCATTGACTTCTAAGGCCCTAACTATGCAATCTGTTGGAGCAACGCCCTAGGGTGAAGCCTAGGTTTCCCGGAACGTAGAAATGACCATAACTTTCACACTGGTTGCAATTATTCGTTTTATACGATGGAAAAGCTGTTGAATTTATATCCTATTTTATGCTTCTGGCGTTGACTTCTTAGGCCCTAACTATTCCATCTGGTGGATCAACGCCCTAGGGGGAAGCGTAGGTTGCCCGGAAAGTAGAAATGACCATAGCTTTCACACTCGTAGCAATTATTCGTTTTATACGATGGAAAAACTGTTGTATTTATTTTGTATTTTATGCTTCGGGCGTTGACTTCTAAGGCCCTAACTATTCACTCTGATGGAGCAACGCCCTAGGGTGAAGCCTAGGTTGCCCGGAAGGTAGAAATGACCGTAACTTTCATACTGGTTGCAATTATTCGTTTTATATTGTGGAAAAACTGTTGTATTTATATTGTATTTTATTATTCTGGCGTTGACTTCTAAGGCCCTAACTATTCGATCAGGTGGAGCAACGCCCTAGAGTGAAGCCTAGGTTGCTCGAAGTGTAGAAATGACCATAACTTTCACATTGGTTGCAATTATTCGTTTTATACGATGGAAAAGCTGTTGTATTTATATCGTATTTTATGCTTCTGGCGTTGACTTCTTAGGCCCTAACTATTCCATCTGGTGGAACAACGCCCTAGGGTAAAGCCAAGATTGCGCGGAACGTAGAAATGACGATAACTTTCATACTGGTTGCAATTATTCGTTTTATATGGTGGAAAAACTGTTGTATTTATATTGTATTTTATGATCCTGGCGTTGACTTCTAAGGCCCTAACTATTCGATCAGGTGGAGCAACGCCCTAGAGTGATGCCTAGGTTGCTCGAAATGTAGAAATGACCATAACTTTCAGACTGGTTGCAAATATACATTATATACGATGGAAAAGCTGTTGCACTTATATTGTAATTTATGCTTCTGGCGTTTACTTCTTAGGCCCTAACTATTCGATCTGGTGGAACAACGCCCTAGGGTGAAGCCTGGGTTGCCCGGAACGTAGAAATGACCATAACTTTTACACTGGTAGCAATTATTCGTTTTATACAATGGAAAAACTGTTCTTTTTATTATGTATTTTATGCTTCGGGCGTTGACTTCTAAGGCCCTAACCGTCTGATCTGGTGGAGCAACGCCCTAGAGTGAAGTCTAGGTTGCCCGGAACGTAGAAATGACAATTGCTTTCACACTGTTTGCAATTATTCCTTTTATACGATGCAAAAGCTGTTGTATTTATATCGTACTTTATGCTTCTGGCGTTGACTTCTGAGGACCTAACTATTCGATCCGGTGGAACAACGCCCTAAAGTGAAGCATAGGTTGCCCGGAACGTAGAAATGACCATCACTTTCACACGGGTTGCAATTATTCCTCTTATAGGATGGAAAGACTGTTGTATTTTTATTGTATTTTATTCTTCTGGTGTTGACTTCTAAGGCCCTAACTATTCGATCAAGTGGAGCAACGCCCTAGAGTGAAGCCTAGGTTGCTCGAAATGCAGAAATGACCATAACTTTCACACTCGTTGCAATTATTCATTTTATACGATGGAAAAACTGTGGTACTTATATTGTATTTTATTCTTATGGCGTTGAATTCTAAGTCGCTAGCTATTCGATCTGGTGGAGCAACGCCCTAGAGTGAAGCCTAGGTTGCCTGGAACGTAGAAATGACCATCACGTTCACACGGGTTGCTATTATTCCTGTTATAGGATGGAAAGACTGTTGCATTTTTATTGTACTTTATACTTCAGGCGTTGACTTCTGAGGCCGTAGCTGTTCGATGTGGTGGAAGAACGCCATAGAGTGAAGCCTAGGTAGCCTGGAACGTAGAAATGTCCATATCTTTCACACTGTTTGCAATTATTCATTTTATACAATGGAAAAGCTGTTGCATTTATATCGTATTTTATGCTTCTGGCGTTGACTTCTTAGGCCCTAACTATTCCATCTGGTGGAACAACGCCCTAGAGTAAAGCCCAGGTTGCGCGGAACGTAGAAATGACCATAACTTTCACACTGGTCGCAATTATTCGTTTTATACAATGGAAAAACTGTTCTATTTATTTTGTATTTAATGCTTCTGGCGTTGACTTCTAAGGCCCTAACTGTTTGATCTGGTGGAGCAACGCCCTAGAGTGAAGCCTAGGTTGCCTGGTACGTAGAAATGACCATCACTTTCACACGGGTTGCAATTATTCCTGTTATAGGATGGAAAGACTGTTGTATTTTTATTGTATTTAATGCTTCGGGCGTTGACTTCTAAGGCCCTAACTATTCGGTCAGCTGGAGCAACGCCCTAGAGTGAAGCCTAGGTTGCTCGAAATGCAGAAATGACCATAACTTTCGCACTCGTTGCAATTATTCATTTTATACGATGGAAAAACTGTGGTACTTGTATTGTATTTTATTCTAATGGCGTTGAATTCTAAGTCGCTAGCTATTCGATCTGGTGGAGCAACGCCCTAGAGTGAAGCCTAGGTTGCCTGGAACGTAGAAATGACCATCACTTTCACAAGGGTTGCAATTATTCCTCTTATAGGATGGAAAGACTGTTGTATTTTTATTGTATTTTATTCTTCTGGTGTTGACTTCTTAGGCCCTAACTATTCGATCTGGTGGAACAACGCCGTAGAGTGAAGCCTAGGTTGCCCGGAACGTAGAAATGACCATTACTTTCACACTGTTTGCAATTATTCTTTTTATACGATGGAACGGCTGTTGTATTTATATCGTATTTTATGCTTCTGGCGTTGACTTCTAAGGACCCAACTATTCGATCTGGTGGAGCAACTCCCTAGAGTGAGGTCTAGGTTGCTCGGAATGTAGAAATGACCGTAACTTTCACACTGGTTGCAATTATTCGTTTTACACGATGGAAAAACTGTTGCATCTTTATCGTATTTTATGCTTCTGGCGTTGACTTCTTAGGCCGTAACTATTCGATCTGGTGGAGCAACGCCCTGGAGTGAAACCTGGGTTGCACGGAACGTAGAAATGACCACTACTATCACACTGTTTGCAAGTTATTCCTGCTATTCGATGGAAAAACTGCTGCATTTTTATTGCATTTTATGCTTCTCTCGTTCACTTCTTAGGCCCTAGCTATTCGATATGGTGGAACAACGGCCTAGGGTGAAGCCTAGATTGCCCGCAACGTAGAAATGACCATAACGTTCACACTGCTTGCAATTATTTGTTTTATACAATGGAAAAGCTGTTGTATTTATATCGTATTTTATGCTTCTGGCGTTGACTTCATAGGCCCTAACTATTCCATCTGGTGGAACAACGCCCTAGAGTAAAGCCCAGGTTGCGCGGAACGTAGAAATGACCATAACTTTCACACTGGTCGCAATTATTCGTTTTATACAATGGAAAAACTGTTCTATTTATTTTGTATTTAATGCTTCTGGCGTTGACTTCTAAGGCCCTAACTGTTGATCTGGTGGAGCAACGCCCTAGAGTGAAGCCTAGGTTGCCTGGAACGTAGAAATGACCATCACTTTCACACGGGTTGCAATTATTCCTGTTATAGGATGGAAAGTCTGTTGTATTTTTATTGTATTTAATGCTTCGGGCGTTGACTTCTAAGGCCCTAACTATTCGATCAGGTGGAGCAACGCCCTAGAGTGAAGCCCAGGTTGCTCGAAATGCAGAAATGACCATAACTTTCACACTCGTTGCAATTATTCATTTTATACGATGGAAAAACTGTGGTACTTATATTGTATTTTATTCTTATGGCGTTGAATTCTAAGACGCTAGCTATTCGATCTGGTGGAGCAACGCCCTAGAGTGAAGCCTAGGTTGCCTGGAACGTAGAAATGACCATCACGTTCACACGGGTTGCTATTATTCCTGTTATAGGATGGAAAGACTGTTGTATTTTTATTGTACTTTATACTTCAGGCGTTGACTTGTGAGGCCGTAGCTGTTCGATGTGGTGGAAGAACGCCATAGAGTGAAGCCTAGGTAGCCTGGAACGTAGAAATGTCCATATCTTTCACACTGTTTGCAATTATTCATTTTATACAATGGAAAAGCTGTTGCATTTATATCGTATTTTATGCTTCTGGCGTTGACTTCTTAGGCCCTAACTATTCCATCTGGTGGAACAACGCCCTAGAGTAAAGCCCAGGTTGCGCGGAACGTAGAAATGACCATAACTTTCACACTGGTCGCAATTATTCGTTTTATACAATGGAAAAACTGTTCTATTTATTTTGTATTTAATGCTTCTGGCGTTGACTTCTAAGGCCCTAACTGTTTGATCTGGTGGAGCAACGCCCTAGAGTGAAGCCTAGGTTGCCTGGTACGTAGAAATGACCATCACTTTCACACGGGTTGCAATTATTCCTGTTATAGGATGGAAAGACTGTTGTATTTTTATTGTATTTAATGCTTCGGGCGTTGACTTCTAAGGCCCTAACTATTCGGTCAGCTGGAGCAACGCCCTAGAGTGAAGCCTAGGTTGCTCGAAATGCAGAAATGACCATAACTTTCGCACTCGTTGCAATTATTCATTTTATACGATGGAAAAACTGTGGTACTTGTATTGTATTTTATTCTAATGGCGTTGAATTCTAAGTCGCTAGCTATTCGATCTGGTGGAGCAACGCCCTAGAGTGAAGCCTAGGTTGCCTGGAACGTAGAAATGACCATCACTTTCACACGGGTTGCAATTATTCCTCTTATAGGATGGAAAGACTGTTGTATTTTTATTGTATTTTATTCTTCTGGTGTTGACTTCTTAGGCCCTAACTATTCGATCTGGTGGAACAATGCCGTAGAGTGAAGCCTAGGTTGCCCGGAACGTAGAAATGACCATTACTTTCACACTGTTTGCAATTATTCATTTTATACGATGGAATGGCTGTTGTATTTATATCGTATTTTATGCTTCTGGCGTTGATTTCTAAGGACCTAACTATTCGATCTGGTGGAGCAACGCCCTAGAGTGAAGCCTAGGTTGCTCGGAATGTAGAAATGACCATAGCTTTCACACTGATTTCAATTATTCGTTTTATACGATGGCAAAGCTGTTGTATTTATATTGTATTTTATGCTTCCGGCGTTAGCGTCTAAGGCCGTAGCTATCAGATGTGGAGTAGCAACGCCCTAGAGTGACGCGTAGGTTGCCAGGCACGTAGAAATGACCATTACTTTCACAATGTTCGCAATCATTCATTTTATACGATGGAAAAACTGTTGTACTTATATTGTATTTTATGCTTCGGGCGTTGACTTCTAAGGCCCTAACTATTCGATTTGGTGGAGCAACGCCCTACAGTGAAGCCTAGATTTCCCGGAACGTAGATATGTCCATTACTTCCACACTGTTTGCAAATATACATTATATACGATGGAAAAGCTGTTGCACTTATATTGTAATTTATGCTTCTGGCGTTGACTTCTAAGGCCCTAACTGATTGATCTGGTGGAGCAACGCCCTAGAGTGAAGCCTAGATTGCCCGGAACGTTGAAATGACCATAACTTTCACACTGGTTGCTATTATTCGTTTTATACGATGTAAAATCTGTTTTATTTATATCGTATTTTATGCTTCTGGCGTTGACTTCTTAGGCACTAACTATTCGACCTGGTGGAGCAACGCCCTAGAGTGAAACCTAGGTTGCCCGGAACGTAGAAATGACCATTACATTCACACTGGTTGCAATTATTCCTGTTATACGATGGAAAAACTGATGTATTTTTATTGTATTCTATGCTTCTGGCGTTTAATTCTATGTCGCTAGCTATTTGATCAGGTGGAGCAACGACGTAGAGTGAAACCTAGGTTGCCCGGAACGTAGAAATGACAATTACTTTCACACTGTTTGCTATTATTCATTTTGTACGATGGAAAAGCTGTTGTATTTATATTGTATTTTATGCCCCTGGCGTTGACTTCTAAGGCCGTAGCTCTTAGATGTGGTGGAGCAACGCCCTATAGTGACGCCTAGGTTGCCCGGAACGTAGAAGTGACCATTACTTTTATAATGTTTGCAACTATTCGTTTTATACGATGGAATAACTGTTGTACTTATATTGTATTTTATCCTTCTGGCGTTGAATTCTAAGTCCCTAGCTATTCGATCTGGTAGAGCAACGCCCTAGAGTGAAACCTAGGTTATCCGGAACGTAGAAATGGCCAGTACATTCACACTGGTTGCAGTTATTCCTGTTAAACCATGGAAAGCTGTTGCATCTTTACTGTATTTTATGCTTCTGGCGCTGACTTCTAAGGCCGTGTCTATTCGATCTGGTGGAGCAACGCCCTATGGTGAAGGGTAGGTTGCGCGGAACGTAGCTATGACCATAACTTTCACACTGGTAGCAATTATTCGTTTTATACGACGGAAAAGCTGTTCTATTTATTTTGTATTTTATACTTCGGGCGTTGACTTCTAAGGCCCTAGCTATTCGATCTGGTCGAGCAACGTCCTAGAGTGAAGCCTAGGTTGCCCGGAACGTAGAAATGACCATAACTTCCACACTGGTTGCAATTATTCGTTTTATACGATGTAAAAGCTGTTGTATTTATATCGTATTTTATGCTTCTGGCGTTCACTTCTTAGGCCCTAACTATTCGATCCGGTGGAACAACGCCCTAGAGTGAAGCATAGGTTGCCCGGAACGTAGAAATGACCATCACTTTCACACGGGTTGCAATTATTCCTCTTATAGGATGGAAAGACTGTTGTATTTTTATTGTATTTTATTCTTCTGGTGTTGACTTCTTAGGCCCTAACTATTCGATCTGGTGGAACAACGCCGTAGAGTGAAGGCTAGGTTGCCCGGAACGTAGAAATGACCATTACTTTCACACTGTTTGCAATTATTCCTTTTATACGATGGAACAGCTGTTGTATTTATATCCTATTTTATGCTTCTGGCGTTGATTTCTAAGGACCTAACTATTCGATCTGGTGGAGTAACGCCCTAGAGTGAAGCATAGGTTGCTCGGAATGTAGGAATGAATATAACTTTCGCACTGATTGCAATTATTCGTTTTATACGATGGAAGAACTGTTGCATCTTTATCGTATTTTATGCTCCTGGCGTTGACTTCTTAGGCCGTAACTATTCGATCTGGTGGAGCAACGCCCTAGAGTGAAGCCTAGGTTGCCTGGAACGTAGAATTGACCATCACGTTCACACGGGTTGCAATTATTCCTGTTATAGGATGGAAAGACTGTTGTATTTTTATCGTACTTTATACTTCAGGCGTTGACTTCTGAGGCCGTAGCTATTCGATGTGGTGGAAGAACGCCATAGAGTGAAGCCTAGGTAGCCCGGAACGTAGAAATGTCCATATCTTTCACACTGTTTGCAATTATTCATTTTATACGATGGCAAAGCTGTTGTATTTATATTTTATTTTATGCTTCTGGCGTTGACTTCTTAGGCCCTAACTATTCGATCTGGTGGAGCAATGCCTCAGAGTTAAGTCTAGGATACCCGAAACGCCGAAATGATCATTACTTTCACGCTTGTTGCAATTATTCCTGTCATACGATGAAAAGACTGTTGTATTTTTATTGTATTTTATGCTTCAGGTGTGGCCTTCTAAGGCCATAGCTATTCGATATGTTGGAGCACCGCCCTAGAGTGAAGCCTAGGTTGCTCGGAACGTAGAAATGACCACTACTTTCACACTGTTTGCAATTATTCATTTAATACGTTGGAAATGCTGTTGTATTTATATCGTATTTTATACTTCGGGCGTTGACTTCTTAGGCCCTAACATTTCGATCTGGTGGAGCAACGCCCGACAGTGAAGATTAGGTTTCCCGGAACGTAGATATGACGACAACCTTCACACAGGTTGCAATTATTCGTTTTATACGGTGTAAAGGCTGTTGTATTTATTTTGTATTCTATTCTTCTGGTGTTGACTTCTTAGGCCATAACTATTCGATCTGGTGGAACAACGCCGTAGAGTGAAGCCTAGGTTGCCCGGAACGTAGAAATGACCATTACTTTCACACTGTTTGCAATTATTCCTTTTCTACGATGGAAAAGCTGTTGTATTTATATCGTATTTTATGCTTCTGGCGTTGACTTCTAAGGCCCTAGCTATTCGATTTGGCGGAGCACCGCCCTGGAGTGAAGCCTAGGTTGCCGGGAACGTAGAAATGACCATATCTTCCACACTGGTTGCAATTATTCGTATTATACGATGGAAAAGCTGTTGTATTTATATCGTTCTTTATGCTTCTGGCGTCGACTTCTAAGCCCCTAACTGTTTGATCTGGAGGAGCAACGCCCTAGAGTGAAGCCTGGGTTGCCCGGAACGTAGAAATGACCATAACTTTCACACTGGTTGCTATTATTCGTTTTATACGGTGGAAAAACTATTATATTTATATTGTATTTTATGCTTCTGGCGTTGACTTCTTAGGCCCTAACTATTCGATCTTGTGGAACAACGCCCTAGAGAGAAGCCTAGGTTGCCTGGAACGTAGAAATGACCATCACTTTCACACGGGTTGCAATTATTCCTGTTATAGGATGGAAAGACTGTTGTATTTTTATTGTATTTTATACTTCAGGCGTTGACTTCTGAGGCCGTAGCTATTCGATGTGGTGGAAGAACGCCATACAGTGAAGCCTAGGTTGCCCGGAACGTAGAAATGACCATTACTTTCACACTGTTTGCAATTATTCCTTTTACACGATGGAAAAGCTGTTGTATTTATATCGTATTTTATGCTTCTGGCGTTGACTTCTAAGGACCCAACTATTCGATCTGGTGGAGCAACGCCCTAGAGTGAGGCCTAGGTTGCTCGGAATGTAGAAATGACCGTAACTTTCACACTGGTTGCAATTATTCGTTTTACACGGTGGAAAAACTGTTGCATCTTTATCGTACTTTATGCCTCTGGCGTTGACTTCTTAGGCCGTAACTATTCGATCTGGTGGAGCAACGCCCTGGAGTGAAACCTGGGTTGCACGGAACGTAGAAATGACCACTACTATCACACTGTTTGCAAGTTATTCCTGCTATTCGATGGAAAGACTGCTGCATTTTTATTGCATTTTATGCTTCTCTCGTTCACTTCTTAGGCCCTAACTATTCGATCTGGTGGAACAACGGCCTAGGGTGAAGCCTAGGTTGCCCGCAACGTAGAAATGACCATAACGTTCACACTGGTTGCAATTATTTGTTTTATACAATGGAAAAGCTGTTGTATTTATATCGTATTTTATGCTTCTGGCGTTGACTTCTTAGGCCCTAACAATTCCATCTGGTGGAACAACGCCCTAGAGTAAAGCCCAGGTTGCGCGGAACGTAGAAATGACCATAACTTTCACACTGGTCGCAATTATTCGTTTTATACAATGGAAAAACTGTTCTATTTATTTTGTATTTAATGCTTCTGGCGTTGACTTCTAAGGCCCTAACTGTTTGATCTGGTGGAGCAACGCCCTAGAGTGAAGCCTAGGTTGCCTGGTACGTAGAAATGACCATCACTTTCACACGGGTTGCAATTATTCCTGTTATAGGATGGAAAGACTGTTGTATTTTTATTGTATTTAATGCTTCGGGCGTTGACTGCTAAGGCCCTAACTATTCGGTCAGCTGGAGCAACGCCCTAGAGTGAAGCCTAGGTTGCTCGAAATGCAGAAATGACCATAACTTTCGCACTCGTTGCAATTATTCATTTTATACGATGGAAAAACTGTGGTACTTGTATTGTATTTTATTCTAATGGCGTTGAATTCTAAGTCGCTAGCTATTCGATCTGGTGGAGCAACGCCCTAGAGTGAAGCCTAGGTTGCCTGGAACGTAGAAATGACCATCACTTTCACACGGGTTGCAATTATTCCTCTTATAGGATGGAAAGACTGTTGTATTTTTATTGTATTTTATTCTTCTGGTGTTGACTTCTTAGGCCCTAACTATTCGATCTGGTGGAACAATGCCGTAGAGTGAAGCCTAGGTTGCCCGGAACGTAGAAATGACCATTACTTTCACACTGTTTGCAATTATTCATTTTATACGATGGAACGGCTGTTGTATTTATATCGTATTTTATGCTTCTGGCGTTGATTTCTAAGGACCTAACTATTCGATCTGGTGGAGCAACGCCCTAGAGTGAAGCCTAGGTTGCTCGGAATGTAGAAATGACCATAGCTTTCACACTGATTTCAATTATTCGTTTTATACGATGGAAGAACTGTTGCATCTTTATCGTATTTTATGCTTCTGGCGTTGACTTCTTAGGCCGTAACTATTCGATCTGGTGGAGCAACGCCCTAGAGTGAAGCCTAGGTTGCCTGGAACGTAGAAATGACCATCACGTTCACACGGGTTGCAATTATTCCTGTTATAGGATGGAAAGACTGTTGTATTTTTATTGTACTTTATACTTCAGGCGTTGACTTCTGAGGCCGTAGCTATTCGATGTGGTGGAAGAACGCCATAGAGTGAAGCCTAGGTAGCCCGGAACGTAGAAATGTCCATATCTTTCACACTGTTCGCAATTATTCATTTTATACGATGGCAAAGCTGTTGTATTTATATCGTTCTTTATGCTTGTAGAGTTGACTTCTTAGGCCCTAACTATTCGATCTGGTGGAACAACGGCCTAGGGTGAAGCCTAGGTTGCCCGCAACGTAGAAAT
This sequence comes from Calliopsis andreniformis, assembly GCF_051401765.1. Taxonomy (NCBI): domain Eukaryota; kingdom Metazoa; phylum Arthropoda; class Insecta; order Hymenoptera; family Andrenidae; genus Calliopsis; species Calliopsis andreniformis. The sequence continues at coordinate 27,718,493 of NW_027480423.1, forward strand.
GACCATAACGTTCACACTGGTTGCAATTATTTGTTTTATACAATGGAAAAGCTGTTGTATTTATATCGTATTTTATGCTTCTGGCGTTGACTTCTTAGGCCCTAACAATTCCATCTGGTGGAACAACGCCCTAGAGTAAAGCCCAGGTTGCGCGGAACGTAGAAATGACCATAACTTTCACACTGGTCGCAATTATTCGTTTTATACAATGGAAAAACTGTTCTATTTATTTTGTATTTAATGCTTCTGGCGTTGACTTCTAAGGCCCTAACTGTTTGATCTGGTGGAGCAACGCCCTAGAGTGAAGCCTAGGTTGCCTGGTACGTAGAAATGACCATCACTTTCACACGGGTTGCAATTATTCCTGTTATAGGATGGAAAGACTGTTGTATTTTTATTGTATTTAATGCTTCGGGCGTTGACTGCTAAGGCCCTAACTATTCGGTCAGCTGGAGCAACGCCCTAGAGTGAAGCCTAGGTTGCTCGAAATGCAGAAATGACCATAACTTTCGCACTCGTTGCAATTATTCATTTTATACGATGGAAAAACTGTGGTACTTGTATTGTATTTTATTCTAATGGCGTTGAATTCTAAGTCGCTAGCTATTCGATCTGGTGGAGCAACGCCCTAGAGTGAAGCCTAGGTTGCCTGGAACGTAGAAATGACCATCACTTTCACACGGGTTGCAATTATTCCTCTTATAGGATGGAAAGACTGTTGTATTTTTATTGTATTTTATTCTTCTGGTGTTGACTTCTTAGGCCCTAACTATTCGATCTGGTGGAACAATGCCGTAGAGTGAAGCCTAGGTTGCCCGGAACGTAGAAATGACCATTACTTTCACACTGTTTGCAATTATTCATTTTATACGATGGAACGGCTGTTGTATTTATATCGTATTTTATGCTTCTGGCGTTGATTTCTAAGGACCTAACTATTCGATCTGGTGGAGCAACGCCCTAGAGTGAAGCCTAGGTTGCTCGGAATGTAGAAATGACCATAGCTTTCACACTGATTTCAATTATTCGTTTTATACGATGGAAGAACTGTTGCATCTTTATCGTATTTTATGCTTCTGGCGTTGACTTCTTAGGCCGTAACTATTCGATCTGGTGGAGCAACGCCCTAGAGTGAAGCCTAGGTTGCCTGGAACGTAGAAATGACCATCACGTTCACACGGGTTGCAATTATTCCTGTTATAGGATGGAAAGACTGTTGTATTTTTATTGTACTTTATACTTCAGGCGTTGACTTCTGAGGCCGTAGCTATTCGATGTGGTGGAAGAACGCCATAGAGTGAAGCCTAGGTAGCCCGGAACGTAGAAATGTCCATATCTTTCACACTGTTCGCAATTATTCATTTTATACGATGGCAAAGCTGTTGTATTTATATCGTTCTTTATGCTTGTAGAGTTGACTTCTTAGGCCCTAACTATTCCATCTGGTGGATCAACGCCCTAGGGTAAAGCCCAGATTGCGCGGAACGTAGAAATGACCATAACTTTCACACTGGTCGCAAATATTCGTTTTATACAATGGAAAAACTGTTCTCTTTATTTTGTATGTAATGCTTCTGACGTTGACTTCTAAGGCCCTAACTGTTTGATCTGGTGGAGCAACGCCCTAGAGTGGAGCCTAGGTTGCCTGGAACGTAGAAATGACCATCACTTTCACACGGGTTGCAATTATTCGTTTTATATGGTGGAAAAACTGTTGTATTTATATCGTATTTTATGCTTCTGGCGTTGACTTCTAAGGACCCAACTATTCGATCTGGTGGAGCAACTCCCTAGAGTGAGGCCTAGGTTGCTCGGAATGTAGAAATGACCGTAACTTACACACCGGTTGCAATTATTCGGTTTACACGATGGAAAAACTGTTGCATCTTTATCGTATTTTATGCTTCTGGCGTTGACTTCTTAGGCCGTAACTTTTCGATCTGGTGGAGCGACGCCCTGGAGTGAAACCTGGGTTGCACGGAACGTAGAAATGACCACTACTATCACACTGTTTGCAAGTTATTCCTGCTATTCGATGGAAAAACTGCTGCATTTTCATTGCATTTTATGCTTCTCTCGTTCACTTCTTAGGCCCTAACTATTCTATCTGGTGGAACAACGCCCTAGAGTGAAGCCTAGGTTGCCCGGAACGTAGAAATGACCACCACATTCACACTGGTTGCAATTATTCCTGTTATACGATGGAAAAACTCTTGTATATTTATTGCATTTTGTGCTTCTGGCGTTGACATCTAAGGCCCTAACTATACGATCTGGTGGTGCAACGCACTAGAGTGAAGCCTAGGTTGCCTGGAACGGAGAAATAACCATAACTTTCACACTGGTTGCTATTATTCGTTTTATACGATGGAAAACCTGTTATATTTATATTGTATTTTATGCTTATGGCGTTGACTTCTTAAGCCCTAACTATTCTATCTGGTGGAACAACGCCCTAGAGTGAAGCCTAGGTTGCCCGGAACGTAGAAATGACCACCACATTCACACTGGTTGCAATTAATCCTGTTATACGATGGAAAAACTCTTGTATATTTATTGCATTTTGTGCTTCTGGCGTTGACATCTAAGGCCCTAACTATACGATTTGGTGGAGCAACGCCCTAGAGTGAAGCCTAGGTTGCCCGGAACGTAGAAATGATCATCACTTTCACACTTGTTGCAATTATTCCTGTTATACGATGGAAAAACTCTTGTATATTTATTGTATTTTATGCTCCGGGCGTTGACTTCTATGGCCCTACCTATTCGATCTGTTGGAGCAACACCCTACAGTTAAGCCTAGGTTGCCCGGAACGTAGAAATAAACATAACTTTCACACTAGCAGCAATTATTCGCTTGATACAATGGAAAAACTGTTCTATTTATTTTGTATTTTATGCTTCGGCCGTGGACTTCTAAGGCCCTAACTACTCGATCAGGTGGAGCAACGCCCTAGAGTGAAGCATAGGTTGCCCGGAACGTAGAAATGACCTTTACTTTCACACTGGTTGCAATTATTCCTGTTATACGATTGAAAAGCTGTTGTATTTATATTGTATTTTATGCTTCTGTCGTTGACTTCTAAGGCCGTAGCAACTAGTTGTGGCAGAGCAACGCCCTAGAGTGAAGCCTAGGTTGTCAGAAACGTAGAAATGAACATAACTTTCACACTGGTAGCAATTATTCGTTTTATACAGTGGAAAAACTGTTCTATTTATTTTGTATTTCATGCTTCCGGTGTTGACTTCTTAGACCCTATCTCTTCGATCTGGTGGAGCAACGCCTCAGAGTTAAGTCTAGGATGCCCGAAACGTCGAAATGATCGTTACTTTCGCACTGGTTGCAATTAGTCATGCTATACAATGGGAAAATTGTTGTATTTATACTGTATTTTATGCTTCTGGCGTTGACTTCTTAGGCCCTAACAATTCGGTCTGGTGGAACAACGCCCTAGAGTGAAGCCTAGGTTGCCTGGAACGTGCAAATGACCATCACTTTCACACGGGTTGCAATTATTCCTGTTATAGGATGGAAAGACTGTTGTATTTTTATTGTATTTTATGCTTCGGGCGTTGACTTCTAAGGGCCTAACTATTCGATCCGGTGGAGCAACGCCCTAGAGTGAAACCTAGGTTGCCCGGAACGTAGAAATGACCATAACTTTCATACTGGTTGCAATTATTCGTTTTTCACGATGGAAAAGCTGTTATATTTTTATTGTATTTTATGCCTCTGGCGTTGACTTCTATGGCCGTACCTATTCGATTTGGTGGACCAACACCCTGCAGTGAAGCCTAGGTTGTCAGAAACGTAGAAATGAACATAACTTTCACACTGGTAGCAATTATTCGTTTTATACAGTGGAAAAACTGTTCTATTTATTTTGTGTTTCATGCTTCCGGTGTTGACTTCTTAGACCCTATCTCTTCGATCTGGTGGAGCAACGCCTCAGAGTTAAGTCTAGGATGCCCGAAACGTCGAAATGATCGTTACTTTCGCACTGGCTGCAATTAGTCATGCTATACAATGGGAAAATTGTTGTATTTATACTGCATTTTATGCTTCTGGCGTTGACTTCTTAGACCCTAACAATTCGATCTGGTGGAACAACGCCCTAGAGTGAAGCCTAGGTTGCCTGGAACGTACAAATGACCATCACTTTCACACGGGTTGCAATTATTCCTGTTATAGGATGGAAAGACTGTTGTATTTTTATTGTATTTTATGCTTCGGGCGTTGACTTCTAAGGCCCTAACTATTCGATCCGGTGGAGCAACGCCCTAGAGTGAAACCTAGGTTGCCCGGAACGTAGAAATGACCATAACTTTCATACTGGTTGCAATTATTCGTTTTTCACGATGGAAAAGCTGTTATATTTATATTGTATTTTATGCTTCTGGCGTTGACTTCTATGGCCCTACCTAATCGATTTGGTGGACCAACACCCTGCAGTGAAGCCTAGGTTGTCAGAAACGTAGAAATGAACATAACTTTCACACTGGTAGCAATTATTCGTTTTATACAGTGGAAAAACTGTTCTATTTATTTTGTATTTCATGCTTCCGGTGTTGACATCTTAGACCCTATCTCTTCGATCTGGTGGAGCAACGCCTCAGAGTTAAGTCTAGGATGCCCGAAACGTCGAAATGATCGTTACTTTCGCACTGGTTGCAATTAGTCATGCTATACAATGGGAAAATTGTTGTATTTGTACTGCATTTTATGCTTCTGGCGTTGACTTCTTAGACCCTAACAATTCGATCTGGTGGAACAACGCCCTAGAGTGAAGCCTAGGTTGCCTGGAACGTACAAATGACCATCACTTTCACACGGGTTGCAATTATTCCTGTTATAGGATGGAAAGACTGTTGTATTTTTATTGTATTTTATGCTTCGGGCGTTGACTTCTAAGGCCCTAACTATCCGATCCGGTGGAGCAACGCCCTAGAGTGAAACCTAGGTTGCCCGGAACGTAGAAATGACCATAACTTTCATACTGGTTGCAATTATTCGTTTTTCACGATGGAAAAGCTGTTATATTTATATTGTATTTTATGCTTCTGGCGTTGACTTCTATGGCCCTACCTAATCGATTTGGTGGACCAACACCCTGCAGTGAAGCCTAGGTTGTCAGAAACGTAGAAATGAACATAACTTTCACACTGGTAGCAATTATTCGTTTTATACAGTGGAAAAACTGTTCTATTTATTTTGTATTTCATGCTTCCGGTGTTGACATCTTAGACCCTATCTCTTCGATCTGGTGGAGCAACGCCTCAGAGTTAAGTCTAGGATGCCCGAAACGTCGAAATGATCGTTACTTTCGCACTGGTTGCAATTAGTCATGCTATACAATGGGAAAATTGTTGTATTTATACTGTATTTTATGCTTCTGGCGTTGACTTCTTAGGCCCTAACAATTCGGTCTGGTGGAACAACGCCCTAGAGTGAAGCCTAGGTTGCCTGGAACGTACAAATGGCCATCACTTTCACACGGGTTGGAATTATTCCTGTTATAGGATGGAAAGACTGTTGTATTTTTATTGTATTTTATGCTTCGGGCGTTGACTTCTAAGGCCCTAACTATTCGATCCGGTGGAGCAACGCCCTAGAGTGAAACCTAGGTTGCCCGGAACGTAGAAATGACCATAACTTTCATACTGGTTGCAATTATTCGTTTTTCACGATGGAAAAGCTGTTATATTTATATTGTATTTTATGCTTCTGGCGTTGACTTCTATGGCCCTACCTATTCGATTTGGTGGACCAACACCCTGCAGTGAAGCCTAGGTTGTCAGAAACGTAGAAATGAACATAAATTTCACACTGGTAGCAATTATTCGTTTTATACAGTGGAAAAACTGTTCTATTTATTTTGTATTTCATGCTTCCGGTGTTGACTTCTTAGACCCTATCTCTTCGATCTGGTGGAGCAACGCCTCAGAGTTAAGTCTAGGATGCCCGAAACGTCGAAATGATCGTTACTTTCGCACTGGTTGCAATTAGTCATGCTATACAATGGGAAAATTGTTGTATTTATACTGCATTTTATGCTTCTGGCGTTGACTTCTTAGGTCCTAACAATTCGATCTGGTGGAACAACGCCCTAGAGTGAAGCCTAGGTTGCCTGGAACGTACAAATGACCATCACTTTCACACGGGTTGCAATTATTCCTGTTATAGGATGGAAAGACTGTTGTATTTTTATTGTATTTTATGCTTCGGGCGTTGACTTCTAAGGCCCTAACTATTCGATCCGGTGGAGCAACGCCCTAGAGTGAAACCTAGGTTGCCCGGAACGTAGTAATGACCATAACTTTCATACTGGTTGCAATTATTCGTTTTTCACGATGGAAAAGCTGTTATATTTATATTGTATTTTATGCTTCTGGCGTTGACTTCTATGGCCCTACCTATTCGATTTGGTGGACCAACACCCTGCAATGAAGCCTAGGTTGTCAGAAACGTAGAAATGAACATAACTTTCACACTGGTAGCAATTATTCGTTTTATACAGTGGAAAAACTGTTCTATTTATTTTGTATTTTATGCTTCCGGTGTTGACTTCTTAGACCCTATCTCTTCGATCTGGTGGAGCAACGCCTCAGAGTTAAGTCTAGGATGCCCGAAACGTCGAAATGATCGTTACTTTCGCACTGGTTGCAATTAGTCATGCTATACAATGGAAAAATTGTTGTATTTATACTGTATTTTATGCTTCTGGCGTTGACTTCTTAGGCCCTAACAATTCGATCTGGTGGAACAACGCCCTAGAGTGAAGCCTAGGTTGCCTGGAACGTACAAATGACCATCACTTTCACATGGGTTGCAATTATTCCTGTTATAGGATGGAAAGACTGTTGTATTTTTATTGTATTTTATGCTTCGGGCGTTGACTTCTAAGGCCCTAACTATTCGATCCGGTGGAGCAACGCCCTAGAGTGAAACCTAGGTTGCCCGGAACGTAGAAATGACCATAACTTTCATACTGGTTGCAATTATTCGTTTTTCACGATGGAAAAGCTGTTATATTTATATTGTATTTTATGCTTCTGGCGTTGACTTCTATGGCCCTGCCTATTCGATTTGGTGGACCAACACCCTGCAGTGAAGCCCAGGTTGTCAGAAACGTAGAAATGAACATATCTTCACACTGGTAGCAACTATTCGTTTTATACAATGGAAAAACTGTTCTATTTATTTTGTATTTTATGCTTCCGGTGTTGACTTCTTAGACCCTATCTCTTCGATGTGGTGGAGCAACGCCCTAGGGTGAAGCCTAGGTTGCCCGGAAAGTAGAAATGACCATAACTTTCATACTGGTTGCAATTATTCGTTTTATACGACGGAAAAACTGTTGTATTTAATTGTATTTTATGCTTCTGGCGCTGACTTCTAGGGCACTAACTATACGATCTGGTGGAGCAGCGCCCTGGGGTGAAGCCTAGGTTGCCCGGAACGTAGGAATGACCATTACTTTTACACTGGTTTCAATTATTCGTTTTAGACGATGGAAAAACTGTTGCATCTTTATTGTATTTTATGCTTCGGGCGTTGACTTCTAAGGCCCTAACTATTCCATCTGGTGGAGCAACGCCCTAGAGAGAAGCCTAGCTTGCCCGGAACAATGATATGCCATTACTTTCACACTGGTTGCAATAATTCCTGATATACGATGGACAAACTGTTGCATCTTTATCGTATTTTATGCTTCTGGCGTTGACTTCATAAGCCCTAACTATTCGATCTGGTGGAGCAACGCCTTAGAGTGAAGCCTAGGTTGCCCGGAAAGTAGAAATGACTATAACTTTCACACTGGTAGCAATTATACGTTTTATACGATGGAAAAGCTGTTGTATTTATACCGTATTTTATGCTTCTGGCGCTGACTTCTTATGCCCTAACTATTCCATCTGGTGGAACAACACCCTAGGGTGATGCCTAGGTTGCCCGGAACGTAGAAATGACCATAACTTTCACACCGGTAGCAATTATTCGTTTTATACGATGGAAAGCTGTTGTATTTATATTGCATTTTATGCTTCGGGCGGTGCCTTCTTAGGCCCTAAGTATGCGATCTGGTGGAGCAACGCCCTAGAGTGAAGCCGAAGTTGCCCGGAACGTAGAATTGATCATCACTTTCAAACTGGTTGCAATTAATCCTTTTATACGATGGAAAAACTGTTGTATTTATATTGCATTTTATGCTTCGGGCGGCGCCTTCTTAGGCCCTAACTATTCAATCTGTTGGAGCAACGCCCTAGGGTGAAGCCTAGGTTGCCCGGAAAGTAGAAATAACCACAACTTTCATACTTGTTGCAATTATTCGTTTTATACGATGGAAAAACTGTTATATTCATATTGTATTTTATGCTTCTGGCGTTGCCATCTTAGGCCCTAACTGTTCGATCTGGTGGAACAACGCCCTAGAGTGAAGCCTAGGTTGCCCATAACGTAGAAATGACCATCACTTTCACACTGGTTGCAATTATTCCTGTTTTACGATGGAAAAACTGTTGCATCTTTATTGTATTTTATGCTTCTGGCGTTGACTTCTAAGTCCCTAAATATTCAATCTGGTGGAGCAACGCACTAGAGTGAAGCCCAGGTTGCTCGGAATGTAGAAATGTCCATAACTTTCACACAGGTTGCTATTATTCGTTCTATACGATGGAAAAACTGTTATATTTATATTGTATCTTATGCTTCTGGCCTTGACTTCTTAGGCCCTAACAATTCGATCTGGTGGAACAACGCCCTAGAGTGAAGCCTAGGTTGCCTGGAACGTACAAATGACCATCACTTTCACACGGGTTGCAATTATTCTAGTTATAGGATGGAAAGACTGTTGCATTTTTATTGTAATTTATGCTTCTAGCGTTGACTTTTAAGGCCGTAGCTATTCGATGTGGTGGAGCAACGCCCTAGAGTGAAGCCTAGGTTGCCCGGAAAGTAGAAATGACCATAACTTTCATACTGGTTGCAATTATTCGTTTTATACGATGGAAAAACTGTTGTATTTATATTTTATTTTATGCTTCTGGCGCTGACTTCTAGGGCACTAACTATACGATCTGGTGGAGCAGCGCCCTAGAGTGAAACCTAGGTTGCCCGGAACGTAGAAATGACCAGAACTTTCACACTGGTTGCTATTATTCGTTTTATACGATGGAAAAACTGTTATATTTATATTGTATTTTATGCTTCTGGCGTTGACTTCTATGGCCCTACCTATTCGATCTGGTGGAGCAACGCCCTACAGTCAAGCCTAGGTTGCCCGGAACGTAGAAATGAACATAACTTTCACACTGGTAGCAATTATTCGTTTCATACAATGGAAAAACTGTTCTATTTATTTTGTATTTTATGCTTCGGGCGTTGACTTCTATGGCCCTAGCTATTCGATCTGGTGGAATCTACAGTCAAGCCTAGGTTGCCCGGAACGTAGAAATGACCATAACTTTCACACTGGTTGCTATTATTCGTTCTATACGATGGAAAAACTGTTATATTTATATTGTATTTTATGCTTCTGGCCTTGACTTCTTAGGCCCTAACAATTCGATCTGGTGGAACAACGCCCAAGAGTGAAGCCTAGGTTGCCTGGAACGTACAAATGACCATCACTTTCACACGGGTTGCAATTATTCCAGTTATAGGATGGAAAGACTGTTGTATTTTTTTGTATTCTATGCTTCAGGCGTTGACTTCTGAGGCCGTAGCTATTCGATGTGGTGGAAGAACGCCATAGAGTGAAGCGTAGGTTGCCCGGAACGTAGAAATGACCATAACATTCACACCGGTTGCAATTATTCATGCTATACGTTGGAAAATCTGTTGCATTTTTATTGTAATTTATGCTTCTAGCGTTGACTTTTAAGGCCGTAGCTATTCGATGTGGTGGAGCAACGCCCTAGGGTGAAGCCTAGGTTGCCCGGAAAGTAGAAATGACCATAACTTTCATACTGGTTGCAATTATTCGTTTTATACGATGGAAAAACTGTTGTATTTATATTGTATTTTATGCTTCGGGCGTTGACTTCTAAGGCCCTAACTATTCCATCTGGTGGAGCAACGCCTCAGAGTTAAGTCTGGGATGCCCGAAACGTCGAAATGATCATTACTATCGCACTGGTTGCAATTAGTCACGCTATACGATGGAAAAACTGTTGCATTTTTATTGTATTTACTGCTTCTGGCATCGACTTCTAAGGTCGTAGCTACTCGATCTGGTGGAGCAACTCCCTAGAGTGAAACCTAGGTTGCCCGGAACGTAGAAATGACCATAACATTCACACCGGTTGCAATTATTCGTTTAGTACGATGGAAAAGCTGTTGTATTAATATTACATTTCATGCTTCGGCCGTTGACTTCTAAGGCCCTAACTATACGATCTGGTGGAGCAACGCCCTAGAGTGAAGCCTAGGTTGCCCGGAACGTAGAAATGACCATAACTTTCATACTGCTTGCAATTATTCGTTTTATACGATGGAAAAACTGTTGTATTTATATTGTATTTTATACTTCGGGCGTTGACTTCTAAGGCCCTAACAATTCAATGTGTTGGATCAACGCCCTAGAGTGAAGCCAAGGTTGCTAGGAATGTAGAAATGACCATAACATTCACACTGGTTGAAATTATTCGTTTTATACGATGGAAAAGCTGTTGCATCTTTATTGTATTTTATGCTTCTGGCGTTGCCTTCTTAGGCCCTAACTGTTCGATCCGGTGGAACAACGCCCTAGAGTGAAGCCTAGGTTGCCCGGAACGTAGAAATGACCATCACTTTCACACTGGTTGCAATTATTCCTGTTATACGATGGAAAAGCTCTTGTATATTTAATGTATTTTATGCTTCGGGCGTTGACTTCTATGGCCCTACCTATTCGATCTGGTGGAGCAACGCCCTACAGTCAAGCCTAGGTTGCCCGGAAAGTAGAAATGACCACAGCTTTGATACTGGTTGCAATTACTCGTTTTATATGATGGAAAAACTGTTGTATTTATATTGTATTTTATGCTTCTGGCGTTCACTTCTTAGCCACTAACTATTCCATCTGGTGGAACAACGCCCTGGGGTGAAGCCTAGGTTGCCCGGAACGTAGAAATGACCATAACTTTCACGCTGGTTGCTATTATTCGTTTTATACGATGGAAAAACTGTTATATTCATATTGTATTTTATGCTTCTGGCGTTGCCATCTTAGGCCCTAACTGTTCGATCTGGTGGAACAACGCCCTAGAGTGAAGCCTAGGTTACCCGGAACGTTGAAATGACCAGTACTATCACACTGTTTGCAATTATTCATTTTATACGGTGGAAAAGCTGTTGTATTGATATTGTATTTTATGCTTCTGGCGTTGACTTCTAAGGCCGTAGCTATTAGCTATGGTGGAGCAACGCCCTACAGTGACGCATAGGTTTGCCCGGAACGTAGAAATGACCATTAATTTCACAATGTTTGCAATTATTCATTTTATACAATGGAAAAACGGCTGTAGTTATACTGTGTTTTATTCTTCTGGCGTTGAATTCCAAGTCCCTAGCTATTCGATCTGGTGGAGCAACGCCCTAGAGTGAAACCTAGGTTGCTCGGAACGTTGAAATAACTTTAACTTTCACACTGCTCCCAATTATTCGTTTTATACGATGGAAAAGCTGTTGTATTTTGTATCGTATGTTATGCTTCGGGCGTTTACTTCTAAGGCCCTCACTATTCGATCTGGTGGAGCAACGCCCCAGAGTGAAACGTAGGTTGCCCGGAACGTAGAAATGACCATAACATTCACACCGGTTGCAATTATTCGTTTAGTACGATGGAAAAGCTGTTGTATTAATATTGCATTTCATGTTTCGGCCGTTGACTTCTAAGGCCCTAACTATACGATATGGTGGAGCAACGCCCTAGAGTGAAGCCTAGGTTGCCCGGAACGTAGAAATGTCCAAAACTTTCATACTGCTTGCAATTATTCGTTTTATACGATGGAAAAACTGTTGTATTTATATTGTATTTTATACTTCGGGCGTTGACTTCTAAGGCCCTAACTATTCAATGTGTTGGATCAACGCCCTAGAGTGAAGCCAAGGTTGCTCGGAATGTAGAAATGACCATAACATTCACACTGGTTGAAATTATTCGTTTTATACGATGGAAAAGCTGTTGCATCTTTATTGTATTTTATGCTTCTGGCGTTGCCTTCTTAGGCCCTAACTGTTCGAGCTGGTGGAACAACGCCCTAGAGTGAAGCCTAGGTTGCCCGGAACGTAGAAATGACCATCACTTTCACACTGGTTGCAATTATTCCTGTTATACGATGGAAAAGCTCTTGTATATTTAATGTATTTTATGCTTCGGGCGTTGACTTCTATGGCCCTACCTTTTCGATCTGGAGGAGCAACGCCCTACAGTCAAGCCTAGGCTGCGCGGAACGTAGAAATGAACATAACTTTCACACTGGTTGCAATTATTCGTTTTATACAATGGAAAAACTGTTCTATTTATCTTGTATTTTATGCTTCGGGCGTTTACTTCTATGTCCCTACCTATTCGAGCTGGTGGAGCAACACCCTACAGTCAAGCCTAGGTTGCCCGGAAAGTAGAAATGACCACAGCTTTCATACTGGTTGCAATTACTCGTTTTATATGATGGAAAAACTGTTGTATTTATATTGTATTTTATGCTTCTGGCGTTCACTTCTTAGACCCTAACTATTCCATCTGGTGGAACAACGCCCTCGGGTGAAGTATAGGTTGCCGGGAACGTAGAAATGACCATAACTTTCACACTGGTCGCTATTATTCGTATTATACGATGGAGAAACTGTTATATTTATATTGTACTTTATCCTTCTGGCGTTGCCTTCTTAGGCCCTAACTGTTCGATCTGGTGGAACAACGCCCTAGAGTGAGGCCTAGGTTGCCCGGAACGTAGAAATGACCATCACTTTCACACTGGTTGCAATTATTCCTGTTATACGATGGAAAAGCTCTTGTATATTTAATGTATTTTATGCTTCGGGCGTTGACTTCTATGGCCCTACCTATTCGATCTGGTGGAGCAACGCCCTACAGTCAAGCCTAGGTTGCCCGGAACGTAGAAATGAACATAACTTTCACACTGGTAGCAATTATTCGTTTTATACAATGGAAAAACTGTTCTATTTATTTTGTATTTTATGCTTCAGGCGTTGACTTGTATGGCCCTACCTATTCGATCTGGTGGAACAACACCCTACAGTCAAGCCTAGGTTGCCCGGAACGTAGATATGACCATAACCTTCACACAGGTTGCAATTATTCGTTTTCTACGATGGAAAAGCTGTTGTATTTAAATTTTATTTTTTGCTTCCGGTGTTGACTTCTTAGACCCTAACTCTTCGATCTGGTGGAGCAACGCCTCAGAGTTAAGTCTAGGATGCCCGAAACGTCGGAATGATCGTTACTTTCGCACTGGTTGCAATTAGTCATGCTATACAATGGAAAAATTGTTGTATTTATACCGTATTTTATGCTTCTGGCGTTGACTTCTGAGGCCGTAGCTATTCGATGTGGTGGAAGAACGCCATAGAGTGGAGCCTAGGTTGCCCGGAACGTAGAAATGACCATAACATTCACACCGGTTGCAATTATTCATGCTATACGTTGGAAAATCTGTTGCATTTGTATTGTAATTTATGCTTCTAGCGTTGACTTCTAAGGCCGTAGCTATTCGATGTGGTGGAGCAACGCCCTAGGGTGAAGCCTAGGTTGCCCGGAATGTAGAAATGACCATAACTTTCATACTGGTTGCAATTATTCGTTTTATACGATGGAAAAACTGTTGTATTTATATTTTATTTTATGCTTCTGGCGCTGACTTCTAGGGCACTAACTATACGATCTGGTGGAGCAGTGGCCTAGAGTGAAACCTAGGTTGCCCGGAACGTAGAAATGACCAGAACTTTCACACTGGTTGCTATTATTCGTTTTATACGATGGAAAAACTGTTATATTTATATTGTATTTTATGCTTCTGGCGTTGACTTCTTAGGCCCTAACTTTTCGATCTGGTGGAACAACGCCCTAGAGTGAAGCCTAGGTTGCCCGGAACGTAGAAATGACCATCACTTTCACACTGGTTGCAATTATTCCTGTTATACGATGGAAAAGCTCTTGTATATTTAATGTATTTTATGCTTCGGGCGTTGACTTCTATGGCCCTACCTATTCGATCTGGTGGAGCAACGCCCTACAGTCAAGCCTAGGTTGCCCGGAACGTAGAAATGAACATAACTTTCACACTGGTAGCAATTATTCGTTTCATACAATGGAAAAACTGTTCTATTTATTTTGTATTTTATGCTTCGGGCGTTGACTTCTATGGCCCTAGCTATTCGATCTGGTGGAATCTACAGTCAAGCCTAGGTTGCCCGGAACGTAGAAATGACCATAACTTTCACACTGGTTGCTATTATTCGTTCTATACGATGGAAAAACTGTTATATTTATATTGTATTTTATGCTTCTGGCCTTGACTTCTTAGGCCCTAACAATTCGATCTGGTGGAACAACGCCCAAGAGTGAAGCCTAGGTTGCCTGGAACGTACAAATGACCATCACTTTCACACGGGTTGCAATTATTCCAGTTATAGGATGGAAAGACTGTTGTATTTTTTTGTATTTTATGCTTCTGGCGTTGCCTTCTTAGGCCGTAGCTATTCGATGTGGTGGAAGAACGCCCTAGAGTGAAGTCTAGGTTGCCCGGAACGTAGAAATGACCATCACTTTCACACTGGTTGCAATTATTCCTGTTATACGATGGAAAAGCTCTTGTATATTTAATGTATTTTATGCTTCGGGCGTTGACTTCTATGGCCCTACCTATTCGATCTGGTGGAGCAACGCCCTACAGTCAAGCCTAGGTTGCCCGGAAAGTAGAAATGACCACAGCTTTGATACTGGTTGCAATTACTCGTTTTATATGATGGAAAAACTGTTGTATTTATATTGTATTTTATGCTTCTGGCGTTCACTTCTTAGCCACTAACTATTCCATCTGGTGGAACAACGCCCTGGGGTGAAGCCTAGGTTGCCCGGAACGTAGAAATGACCATAACTTTCACGCTGGTTGCTATTATTCGTTTTATACGATGGAAAAACTGTTATATTCATATTGTATTTTATGCTTCTGGCGTTGCCATCTTAGGCCCTAACTGTTCGATCTGGTGGAACAACGCCCTAGAGTGAAGCCTAGGTTACCCGGAACGTTGAAATGACCAGTACTATCACACTGTTTGCAATTATTCATTTTATACGGTGGAAAAGCTGTTGTATTGATATTGTATTTTATGCTTCTGGCGTTGACTTCTAAGGCCGTAGCTATTAGCTATGGTGGAGCAACGCCCTACAGTGACGCATAGGTTTGCCCGGAACGTAGAAATGACCATTAATTTCACAATGTTTGCAATTATTCATTTTATACAATGGAAAAACGGCTGTAGTTATACTGTGTTTTATTCTTCTGGCGTTGAATTCCAAGTCCCTAGCTATTCGATCTGGTGGAGCAACGCCCTAGAGTGAAACCTAGGTTGCTCGGAACGTTGAAATAACTTTAACTTTCACACTGCTCCCAATTATTCGTTTTATACGATGGAAAAGCTGTTGTATTAATATTGCATTTCATGTTTCGGCCGTTGACTTCTAAGGCCCTAACTATACGATCTGGTGGAGCAACGCCCTAGAGTGAAGCCTAGGTTGCCCGGAACGTAGAAATGTCCAAAACTTTCATACTGCTTGCAATTATTCGTTTTATACGATGGAAAAACTGTTCTATTTATTTTGTATTTTATGCTTCGGGCGTTGACTTCTAAGGACCTAACTATTCAATCTGTTGGAGCAACGCCCTCTGGTGAAGCCTAGGTTGCCCGGAAAGTAGAAATGACCATACCGTTCATACTGGTTGCAATTATTTGTTTTATACGATAGACAAGGTGTTGTATTTATACCGTATTTTATGCTTCTGGCGTTGACTTCTTATGCCCTAACTCTTCCATCTGGTGGAACAACGACCGAGGGTGAAGCCTGGGTTGCCCAGAACGTAGAAATGACCATAACTTTCACACCGGCAGCAATTATTCGTTTTATACGATGGAAAAACTGTTCTATTTGTTTTGTATTTTATGCTTCGGGCGTCGACTTCTAAGGCCCTAACTATTAAATCTGTTGGAGCAACGCCCTAGGGTGAAGCCTAGGTTGCCCGGAAAGTAGAAATAACCACAACTTTCATACTTGTTGCAATTATTCGTTTTATACGATGGAAAATGTGTTATATTTATATTGTATTTTATGCTTCTGGCGTTGACTTCTTAGGCCCTAGCTATTCGATCTGGTGGAACGACGCCCTAGAGTGAAGCCTAGGTTGCCCAGAACGTACAAATGACCATCACTTTCACACTGGTTGCAATTATTCCTGTTATACGATGGAAAAGCTCTTGTATATTTAATTTATTTTATGCTTCGGGCGTTGACTTCTATGGCCCTACCTATTCGATCTGGAGGAGCAACGCCCTACAGTCAAGCCTAGGTTGCGCGGAACGTAGAAATGAACATAACTTTCACACTGGTTGCAATTATTCGTTTTATACAATGGAAAAACTGTTCTATTTATCTTGTATTTTATGCTTCGGGCGTTTACTTCTATGTCCCTACCTATTCGATCTGGTGGAGCAACACCCTACAGTCAAGCCTAGGTTGCCCGGAAAGTAGAAATGACCACAGCTTTCATACTGGTTGCAATTACTCGTTTTATATGATGGAAAAACTGTTGTATTTATATTGTATTTTATGCTTCTGGCGTTCACTTCTTAGTCCCTAACTATTCCATCTGGTGGAACAACGCCCTCGGGTGAAGTATAGGTTGCCGGGAACGTAGAAATGACCATAACTTTCACACTGGTCGCTATTATTCGTTTTATACGATGGAGAAACTGTTATATTTATATTGTACTTTATCCTTCTGGCGTTGCCTTCTTAGGCCCTAACTGTTCGATCTGGTGGAACAACGCCCTAGAGTGAGGCCTAGGTTGCCCGGAACGTAGAAATGACCATCACTTTCACACTGGTTGCAATTATTCCTGTTATACGATGGAAAAGCTCTTGTATATTTAATGTATTTTATGCTTCGGGCGTTGACTTCTATGGCCCTACCTATTCGATCTGGTGGAGCAACGCCCTACAGTCAAGCCTAGGTTGCCCGGAACGTAGAAATGAACATAACTTTCACACTGGTAGCAATTATTCGTTTTATACAATGGAAAAACTGTTCTATTTATTTTGTATTTTATGCTTCAGGCGTTGACTTCTATGGCCCTACCTATTCTATCTGGTGGAACAACACCCTACAGTCAAGCCTAGGTTGCCCGGAACGTAGATATGACCATAACCTTCACACAGGTTGCAATTATTCGTTTTCTACGATGGAAAAGCTGTTGTATTTAAATTTTATTTTTTGCTTCCGGTGTTGACTTCTTAGACCCTAACTCTTCGATCTGGTAGAGCAACGCCTCAGAGTTAAGTCTAGGATGCCCGAAACGTCGGAATGATCGTTACTTTCGCACTGGTTGCAATTAGTCATGCTATACAATGGAAAAATTGTTGTATTTATACCGTATTTTATGCTTCTGGCGTTGACTTCTGAGGCCGTAGCTATTCGATGTGGTGGAAGAACGCCATAGAGTGAAGCCTAGGTTGCCCGGAACGTAGAAATGACCATAACATTCACACCGGTTGCAATTATTCATGCTATACGTTGGAAAATCTGTTGCATTTGTATTGTAATTTATGCTTCTAGCGTTGACTTCTAAGGCCGTAGCTATTCGATGTGGTGGAGCAACGCCCTAGGGTGAAGCCTAGGTTGCCCGGAAAGTAGAAATGATCATTACTTTCATACTGGTTGCAATTATTCGTTTTATACGATGGAAAAACTGTTGTACTTATATTGTATTTTATGCTTCTGGCGCTGACTTCTAGGGCACTAACTATACGATCTGGTGGAGCAGCGCCCTAGAGTGAAACCTAGGTTGCCCGGAACGTAGAAATGACCAGAACTTTCACACTGGTTGCTATTATTCGTTTTATACGATGGAAAAACTGTTATATTTATATTGTATTTTATGCTTCTGGCGTTGACTTCTTAGGCCCTAACTTTTCGATCTGGTGGAACAACGCCCTAGAGTGAAGCCTAGGTTGCCCCGAACGTAGAAATGACCATCACTTTCACACTGGTTGCAATTATGCCTGTTATACGATGGAAAAGCTCTTGTAGATTTAATGTATTTTATGCTTCGGGCGTTGACTGCTATGGCGCTACCTATTCGATCTGGTGGAGCAACGCCCTACAGTCAAGCCTAGGTTGCCCGGAACGTAGAAATGAACATAACTTTCACACTGGTAGCAATTATTCGTTTTATACAATGGAAAAACTGTTCTATTTATTTTGTATTTTATGCTTCGGGCGTTGACTTCTATGGCCCTACCTATTCGATCTGGTGGAGCAACACCCTACAGTCAAGCCTAGGTTGCCCGGAACGTAGAAGTGACCATAACTTTCACACTGGTTGCTATTACTCGTTCTATACGATGGAAAAACTGTTAGATTTATATTGTATCTTCTGCTTCTGGCCTTGACTTCTTAGGCCCTAACAATTCGATCTGGTGGAACAACGCCCTAGAGTGAAGCCTAGGTTGCCAGGAACGTACAAACGACCATCACTTTCACACGGGTTGCAAATATTCCAGATATAGGATGGATAGACTGTTGTATTTTTATTGTATTCTATGCTTCAGGCGTTGACTTCTGAGGCCGTAGCTATTCGATGTGGTGGAAGAACGCCATAGACTGAAGTCTAGGTTGCCCGGAACGAAGAAATGACCATAACATTCACACCGGTTGCAATTATTCATGCTATACGTTGGAAAATCTGTTGCATTTTTGTTGTAATTTATGCTTCTAGCGTTGACTTTTAAGTCCGTAGCTATTCGATGTGGTGGAGCAACGCCCTAGGGTGAAGCCTAGGTTGCCCGGAAAGTAGAAATGACCATAACTTTCATACTGGTTGCAATTATTCGATTTATACGATGGAAAAACTGTTTTATTTATATTGTATTTTATGCTTCTGGCGCTGACTTTTAGGGCACTAACTATACGATCTGGTGGAGGAGCGCCCTGGGGTGAAGCCTAGGTTGCCCGGAACGTAGAAATGACCATTACTTTTACACTGGTTTCAATTATTCGTTTTATACGATGGAAAAACTGTTCTATTTATTTTGTATTTTGTGCTTCTGGCGTTGACTTCTTAGGCCGCAACTTCTCGATCTGGTGGAACAACGCCCTAGAGTGAAGCCTAGGTTGCCCGGAACGTAGAAATGACCATCACTTTCACACTGGTTGCAATTATTCCTGTTATACGATGGAAAAGCTCTTGTAGATTTAATGTATTTTATGCTTCGGGCGTTGACTTCTATGGCCCTAACTATTCGATCTGGTGGAGCAACGCCCTACAGTCAAGCCTAGGTTGCCCGGAACGTAGAAATGAACATAACTTTCACACTGGTAGCAATTATTCGTTTTATACAATGGAAAAACTGTTCTATTTATTTTGTATTTTATGCTTCGGGCGTTGACTTCTATGGCCCTACCTATTCGATCTGGTGGAGCAACACCCTACAGTCAAGCCTAGGTTGCCCGGAACGTAGAAGTGACCATAACTTTCACACTGGTTGCTATTACTCGTTCTATACGATGGAAAAACTGTTAGATTTATATTGTATCTTATGCTTCTGGCCCTGACTTCTTAGGCCCTAACAATTCGATCTGGTGGAACAACGCCCTAGAGTGAAGCCTAGGTTGCCAGGAACGTACAAACGACCATCACTTTCACACGGGTTGCAATTATTCCAGATATAGGATGGATAGACTGTTGTATTTTTATTGTATTCTATGCTTCAGGCGTTGACTTCTGAGGCCGTAGCTATTCGATGTGGTGGAAGAACGCCATAGAGTGAAGCCTAGGTTGCCCGGAACGTAGAAATGACCATAACATTCACACCGGTTGCAATTATTCATGCTATACGTTGGAAAATCTGTTGCATTTTTGTTGTAATTTATGCTTCTAGCGTTGACTTTTAAGTCCGTAGCTATTCGATGTGGTGGAGCAACGCCCTAGGGTGTAGCCTAGGTTGCCCGGAAAGTAAAAATGACCATAACTTTCATACTGGTTGCAATTATTCGTTTTATACGATGGAAAAACTGTTGTATTTATATTGTATTTTATGCTTCTGGCGCTGACTTCTAGGGCACTAACTATACGATCTGGTGGAGCAGCGCCCTGGGGTGAAGCCTAGGTTGCCCGGAACGTAGAAATGACCATTACTTTTACACTGGTTTCAATTATTCGTTTTATACGATGGAAAAACTGTTCTATTTATTTTGTATTTTATGCTTCGGGCGTTGACTTCTAAGGCCCTAACTATTCAATCTGTTGGAGCAACGCCCTCTGGTGAAGCCTAGGTTGCCCGGAAAGTAGAAATGACCATACCGTTCATACTGGTTGCAATTATTTGTTTTATACGATAGACAAGGTGTTGTATTTATACCGTATTTTATGCTTCTGGCGTTGACTTCTTATGCCCTAACTATTCCATCTGGTGGAACAACGACCGAGGGTGAAGCATGGGTTGCCCAGAACGTAGAAATGACCATAACTTTCACACCGGCAGCAATTATTCGTTTTATACGATGGAAAAACTGTTCTATTTGTTTTGTATTTTATGCTTCGGGCGTCGACTTCTAAG
Source organism: Calliopsis andreniformis (assembly GCF_051401765.1). Lineage (NCBI taxonomy): Eukaryota > Metazoa > Arthropoda > Insecta > Hymenoptera > Andrenidae > Calliopsis > Calliopsis andreniformis. Next base: position 27,739,327 of record NW_027480423.1, read on the forward strand.
GCCCTAACTATTAAATCTGTTGGAGCAACGCCCTAGGGTGAAGCCTAGGTTGCCCGGAAAGTAGAAATAACCACAACTTTCATACTTGTTGCAATTATTCGTTTTATACGATGGAAAATGTGTTATATTTATATTGTATTTTATGCTTCTGGCGTTGACTTCTTAGGCCCTAGCTATTCGATCTGGTGGAACGACGCCCTAGAGTGAAGCCTAGGTTGCCCAGAACGTAGAAATGACCATCACTTTCACACTGGTTGCAATTATTCCTGTTATACGATGGAAAAACTGTTGCATCTTTATTGTATTTTATGCTTCTGGCGTTGACTTCTAAGTCCCTAAATATTCGATCTGGTGGAGCAACGCTCTAGAGTGAAGCACAGGTTGCTCGGAATGTAGAAATGTCCATAACTTTCACACAGGTTGCAATTATACGTTTTATACGATGGTAAAGCTGTTGTATTTTTATTGCATTTTATGCTTTGGGCGTTGACTTCTAAGGCCCTAACTATTCAACCTGTTGGGCCAACGTCCTAGCGAGAAGCCTAGGTTGCCCGGAAAGTTGAAATGACCATAACTTTCGTACTGGTCGCCATTATTCGTTTCGTAGGATGGAAAAACTGTTGTATTTATATTGTATTTTATGCTTCTGGCGTTAACTTCTTGGGCCCTAACTATTCGATCTGGTGGAACAACGCCCTAGGGTGAAGCCTAGGTTGCCGGAACGTTGAAATGACCATAACTTTCACACTGGTAGCAATTATTCGTTATATACAATGGAAAAACTGTTCTACTTATTTTGTATTTTATGCTTCGGGCATTGACTTCTTTGGCCCTACCTATTCGATCTGGTGGAGCAACACCCTACAGTCATGCCTAGGTTGCCCGGAACGTAGAAATGACCATAACATTCACACCCGTTGCAATTATTCATGCTATACGATGGAAAAACTGTTGCATTTTTATTGTATTTTATGCTTCTAGCGTTGACTTCTAAGGCCGTAGCTATTAGATGTGGTGGAGTAACGCCCTAGAGTGACGCCTAGGTTGCCTGGAACGTAGAAATGACCATTACTTTCACAATGTTTCCAATTATTCATTTTATACGATTGAAAAACTGTTGTACTTATATTGTATTTTATTCTTATGGCGTTCAGTTCTAAGTCCCTAGCTATGCGATCTGGTGGAGCAACGCCAAAGAGTGAAACCAAGGTTGCCCGGAACGTAGAAATTACCATAACTTTCAAACTGGTAGCAATTATTCGTTTTATACAATGGAAAAACTGTTCTATTTATTTTGTATTTTATGCATCGGACGTTGACTTCTAAGGCCCTAACTATTCGATCTGGTTTAGCAACACCCTAGGGTGAAGCCAAGCTTGCTCGGAACGTAGGACATACCATTACCTTCACACTGGTTGCAATTATTCCTGTTATACGATGGATAAACAGTTGCATCTTTATTGTATTTTATGCTTGTGGCGTTGACTTCTAAGGCTCTATCTATTCGATCTGGTGGAGCAACGCCCCAGAGTGAAGCCTAGGTTGCCCGGAACGTAGAAATGACCATGACTTTCACACTGGTTGCAATTATTCCTGTTATACGATGGAAAAGCTGTTGTATTTTTATTGCATTTTATGCTTCGGGCGTTGACTTCTAAGGACCTAACTATTCCACCTGTTGGTCCAACGCCGTAGCGAGAAGCCTAGGTTGCCCGGAACGTAGAAATGCCCATTACTTTCACACTGGTTGCAATTATTAGTTTTATACGGTGGAAAAACTGTTCTATTTATTTTGTATTTTATGCTTCTGGCGTTGACTTCTTATGCCCTAACTACTCCATCTGGTGGAACAACGCCCTAGGGTGAAGCCTAGGCTGCCCGGAACGTAGAAATGACCATAACCTTCACACCGGTAGCAATTATTTGTTTTATACGATGGAAAAACTGTTATATTTATATTGTATTTTATGCTTCTGGCGGTGCCTTCTTAGGCCCTAAGTGTTCGATCTGGTGGAACAACGCCCTAGAGTGAAGCCTACGTTGCCCGGAACGTAGAAGTGACCATCACTTTCAAACAGGTTGCAATTAATCCTTTTATACGATGGAAAAACCGTTGTATTTTTATTGCATTTAATGCTTCCAGCGTTGACTTCTAAGGCCCTAACTATTCAATCTGTTGGAGCAACGCCGTAGGGTGAAGCCTTGGTTGCACGGAACGTAGAAATGACGTTAACTTTCATACTGGTTGCAATTACTCGTTTTATACGATTGAAAAACTGTTGTATTTATATTGTATTTTATGCTTCTGGCGTTGACTTCTTATGCCCTAACTATTCCATCTGGTGGAGCAACGCTCTAGAGTGAAGCCTAGGTTGCCCGGAACGTAGAAATGACCATCACTTTCAAACTGGTTCCTATTATTCCTGTTTACGATGGAAAGACTGTTGTATTTATATTGTATCTTATGCTTCGGGCGTTGACTGCTAAGGCCCTAACTATTCAATCTGTTGGATCAACGCCCTAGAGTGAAGCCTATGTTGCTCGTAATGTAGAAATGACCATAACATTCACACTGGTTGAAATTATTCGTTTAATACGATGGAAAAGCTGTTGCATCTTTATTGTATTTTATGATTCTGGCGTTGACTTCTAAGGCCCTAACTATTCGATCTGGTGGAGCAACGCCCTAGAGTGAAGCCTAGGTTGCCCGGAACGTAGAAATGACGTTAACTTTCATACTGGTTGCAATTATTCGTTTTATACGACGGAAAAACAGTTCAATTTATTTTGTATTTTATGCTTCGGCCGTGGACTTCTAAGGCACAAACTATTCGATCTGTTGGAGCAACGCCCTAGGGTGTAGCCTGGGTTGCCCGGAAAGTAGAAATGACCACAACTTTCATACTGATTGCAATTACTCGTTTTATGCAATGGAAAAACTGTTCTATTTTTTTGTATTTTATGCTTCGGGCGTTGACTTCTAAGGCCCTAACTGTTTGATCTGGTGGAGCAACGCCCTAGGCGTGAAGCCTAGGTTGCCCGGAAAGTAGAAATGACCATAACTTTCACACTGGTTGCTATTATTCGTTCTATACGATGGAAAAACTGTTATATTTATATTGTATCTTATGCTTCTGGCGTTGACTTCTTAGGCCCTAACAATTCGATCTGGTGGAACAACGCCCTAGAGTGAAGCGTAGGTTGCCTGGAACGTACAAATGACCATCACTTTCACAAGGGTTGCAACTATTCCTGTTATAGGACGGAAAGACTGTTGTATTTTTATTGTATTTTATGCTTCAGGCGTAGACTTCTGAGGCCGGTGCTATTCGATGTAGTGGAAGAACGCCATAGAGTGAAGCCTAGGTTGCCCGGAATGTAGAAATGACCATAACTTTCATACTGGTTGCAATTATTCGTTTTATACGATGGAAAAACTGTTGTATTTATATTGTATTTCATGCTTCTGGCGTTGACTTCTAAGGCCCTAGCTATTCGATCTGCTGGAGCAACGCCCTAGAGTGAAGCCTAGGTTGCCTGGAACGTACAAATGACCATCACTTTCACAAGGGTTGCAACTATTCCTGTTATAGGACGGAAAGACTGTTGTATTTTTATTGTATTTTATGCTTCAGGCGTTGACTTCTGAGGCCGGTGCTATTCGATGTAGTGGAAGAACGCCATAGAGTGAAGCCTAGGTTGCCCGGAACGAAGAAATGACCATAACATTCACACCGGTTGCAATTATTCATGCTATACGTTGGAAAATCTGTTGCATTTTTGTTGTAATTTATGCTTCTAGCGTTGACTTTTAAGTCCGTAGCTATTCGATGTGGTGGAGCAACGCCCTAGGGTGAAGCCTAGGTTGCCCGGAAAGTAGAAATGACCATAACTTTCATACTGGTTGCAATTATTCGATTTATACGATGGAAAAACTGTTTTATTTATATTGTATTTTATGCTTCTGGCGCTGACTTTTAGGGCACTAACTATACGATCTGGTGGAGGAGCGCCCTGGGGTGAAGCCTAGGTTGCCCGGAACGTAGAAATGACCATTACTTTTACACTGGTTTCAATTATTCGTTTTATACGATGGAAAAACTGTTCTATTTATTTTGTATTTTGTGCTTCTGGCGTTGACTTCTTAGGCCGCAACTTCTCGATCTGGTGGAACAACGCCCTAGAGTGAAGCCTAGGTTGCCCGGAACGTAGAAATGACCATCACTTTCACACTGGTTGCAATTATTCCTGTTATACGATGGAAAAGCTCTTGTAGATTTAATGTATTTTATGCTTCGGGCGTTGACTTCTATGGCCCTAACTATTCGATCTGGTGGAGCAACGCCCTACAGTCAAGCCTAGGTTGCCCGGAACGTAGAAATGAACATAACTTTCACACTGGTAGCAATTATTCGTTTTATACAATGGAAAAACTGTTCTATTTATTTTGTATTTTATGCTTCGGGCGTTGACTTCTATGGCCCTACCTATTCGATCTGGTGGAGCAACACCCTACAGTCAAGCCTAGGTTGCCCGGAACGTAGAAGTGACCATAACTTTCACACTGGTTGCTATTACTCGTTCTATACGATGGAAAAACTGTTAGATTTATATTGTATCTTATGCTTCTGGCCCTGACTTCTTAGGCCCTAACAATTCGATCTGGTGGAACAACGCCCTCGAGTGAAGCCTAGGTTGCCAGGAACGTACAAACGACCATCACTTTCACACGGGTTGCAATTATTCCAGATATAGGATGGATAGACTGTTGTATTTTTATTGTATTCTATGCTTCAGGCGTTGACTTCTGAGGCCGTAGCTATTCGATGTGGTGGAAGAACGCCATAGAGTGAAGCCTAGGTTGCCCGGAACGTAGAAATGACCATAACATTCACACCGGTTGCAATTATTCATGCTATACGTTGGAAAATCTGTTGCATTTTTGTTGTAATTTATGCTTCTAGCGTTGACTTTTAAGTCCGTAGCTATTCGATGTGGTGGAGCAACGCCCTAGGGTGTAGCCTAGGTTGCCCGGAAAGTAAAAATGACCATAACTTTCATACTGGTTGCAATTATTCGTTTTATACGATGGAAAAACTGTTGTATTTATATTGTATTTTATGCTTCTGGCGCTGACTTCTTTCTAGGGCACTAACTATACGATCTGGTGGAGCAGCGCCCTGGGGTGAAGCCTAGGTTGCCCGGAACGTAGAAATGACCATTACTTTTACACTGGTTTCAATTATTCGTTTTATACGATGGAAAAACTGTTCTATTTATTTTGTATTTTATGCTTCGGGCGTTGACTTCTAAGGCCCTAACTATTCAATCTGTTGGAGCAACGCCCTCTGGTGAAGCCTAGGTTGCCCGGAAAGTAGAAATGACCATACCGTTCATACTGGTTGCAATTATTTGTTTTATACGATAGACAAGGTGTTGTATTTATACCGTATTTTATGCTTCTGGCGTTGACTTCTTATGCCCTAACTATTCCATCTGGTGGAACAACGACCGAGGGTGAAGCATGGGTTGCCCAGAACGTAGAAATGACCATAACTTTCACACCGGCAGCAATTATTCGTTTTATACGATGGAAAAACTGTTCTATTTGTTTTGTATTTTATGCTTCGGGCGTCGACTTCTAAGGCCCTAACTATTAAATCTGTTGGAGCAACGCCCTAGGGTGAAGCCTAGGTTGCCCGGAAAGTAGAAATAACCACAACTTTCATACTTGTTGCAATTATTCGTTTTATACGATGGAAAATGTGTTATATTTATATTGTATTTTATGCTTCTGGCGTTGACTTCTTAGGCCCTAGCTATTCGATCTGGTGGAACGACGCCCTAGAGTGAAGCCTAGGTTGCCCAGAACGTAGAAATGACCATCACTTTCACACTGGTTGCAATTATTCCTGTTATACGATGGAAAAACTGTTGCATCTTTATTGTATTTTATGCTTCTGGCGTTGACTTCTAAGTCCCTAAATATTCGATCTGGTGGAGCAACGCTCTAGAGTGAAGCACAGGTTGCTCGGAATGTAGAAATGTCCATAACTTTCACACAGGTTGCAATTATACGTTTTATACGATGGTAAAGCTGTTGTATTTTTATTGCATTTTATGCTTTGGGCGTTGACTTCTAAGGCCCTAACTATTCAACCTGTTGGGCCAACGTCCTAGCGAGAAGCCTAGGTTGCCCGGAAAGTTGAAATGACCATAACTTTCGTACTGGTCGCCATTATTCGTTTCGTAGGATGGAAAAACTGTTGTATTTATATTGTATTTTATGCTTCTGGCGTTAACTTCTTGGGCCCTAACTATTCGATCTGGTGGAACAACGCCCTAGGGTGAAGCCTAGGTTGCCGGAACGTTGAAATGACCATAACTTTCACACTGGTAGCAATTATTCGTTATATACAATGGAAAAACTGTTCTACTTATTTTGTATTTTATGCTTCGGGCATTGACTTCTTTGGCCCTACCTATTCGATCTGGTGGAGCAACACCCTACAGTCATGCCTAGGTTGCCCGGAACGTAGAAATGACCATAACATTCACACCCGTTGCAATTATTCATGCTATACGATGGAAAAACTGTTGCATTTTTGTTGTATTTTATGCTTCTAGCGTTGACTTCTAAGGCCGTAGCTATTAGATGTGGTGGAGTAACGCCCTAGAGTGACGCCTAGGTTGCCTGGAACGTAGAAATGACCATTACTTTCACAATGTTTCCAATTATTCATTTTATACGATTGAAAAACTGTTGTACTTATATTGTATTTTATTCTTATGGCGTTCAGTTCTAAGTCCCTAGCTATGCGATCTGGTGGAGCAACGCCAAAGAGTGAAACCAAGGTTGCCCGGAACGTAGAAATTACCATAACTTTCAAACTGGTAGCAATTATTCGTTTTATACAATGGAAAAACTGTTCTATTTATTTTGTATTTTATGCATCGGACGTTGACTTCTAAGGCCCTAACTATTCGATCTGGTTTAGCAACACCCTAGGGTGAAGCCAAGCTTGCTCGGAACGTAGGACATACCATTACCTTCACACTGGTTGCAATTATTCCTGTTATACGATGGATAAACAGTTGCATCTTTATTGTATTTTATGCTTGTGGCGTTGACTTCTAAGGCTCTATCTATTCGATCTGGTGGAGCAACGCCCCAGAGTGAAGCCTAGGTTGCCCGGAACGTAGAAATGACCATGACTTTCACACTGGTTGCAATTATTCCTGTTATACGATGGAAAAGCTGTTGTATTTTTATTGCATTTTATGCTTCGGGCGTTGACTTCTAAGGACCTAACTATTCCACCTGTTGGTCCAACGCCGTAGCGAGAAGCCTAGGTTGCCCGGAACGTAGAAATGCCCATTACTTTCACACTGGTTGCAATTATTAGTTTTATACGGTGGAAAAACTGTTCTATTTATTTTGTATTTTATGCTTCTGGCGTTGACTTCTTATGCCCTAACTACTCCATCTGGTGGAACAACGCCCTAGGGTGAAGCCTAGGCTGCCCGGAACGTAGAAATGACCATAACCTTCACACCGGTAGCAATTATTTGTTTTATACGATGGAAAAACTGTTATATTTATATTGTATTTTATGCTTCTGGCGGTGCCTTCTTAGGCCCTAAGTGTTCGATCTGGTGGAACAACGCCCTAGAGTGAAGCCTACGTTGCCCGGAACGTAGAAGTGACCATCACTTTCAAACAGGTTGCAATTAATCCTTTTATACGATGGAAAAACCGTTGTATTTTTATTGCATTTAATGCTTCCAGCGTTGACTTCTAAGGCCCTAACTATTCAATCTGTTGGAGCAACGCCGTAGGGTGAAGCCTTGGTTGCACGGAACGTAGAAATGACGTTAACTTTCATACTGGTTGCAATTACTCGTTTTATACGATTGAAAAACTGTTGTATTTATATTGTATTTTATGCTTCTGGCGTTGACTTCTTATGCCCTAACTATTCCATCTGGTGGAGCAACGCTCTAGAGTGAAGCCTAGGTTGCCCGGAACGTAGAAATGACCATCACTTTCAAACTGGTTCCTATTATTCCTGTTTACGATGGAAAGACTGTTGTATTTATATTGTATCTTATGCTTCGGGCGTTGACTGCTAAGGCCCTAACTATTCAATCTGTTGGATCAACGCCCTAGAGTGAAGCCTATGTTGCTCGTAATGTAGAAATGACCATAACATTCACACTGGTTGAAATTATTCGTTTAATACGATGGAAAAGCTGTTGCATCTTTATTGTATTTTATGATTCTGGCGTTGACTTCTAAGGCCCTAACTATTCGATCTGGTGGAGCAACGCCCTAGAGTGAAGCCTAGGTTGCCCGGAACGTAGAAATGACGTTAACTTTCATACTGGTTGCAATTATTCGTTTTATACGACGGAAAAACAGTTCAATTTATTTTGTATTTTATGCTTCGGCCGTGGACTTCTAAGGCACAAACTATTCGATCTGTTGGAGCAACGCCCTAGGGTGTAGCCTGGGTTGCCCGGAAAGTAGAAATGACCACAACTTTCATACTGATTGCAATTACTCGTTTTATGCAATGGAAAAACTGTTCTATTTTTTTGTATTTTATGCTTTGGGCGTTGACTTCTAAGGCCCTAACTGTTTGATCTGGTGGAGCAACGCCCTAGGCGTGAAGCCTAGGTTGCCCGGAAAGTAGAAATGACCATAACTTTCACACTGGTTGCTATTATTCGTTCTATACGATGGAAAAACTGTTATATTTATATTGTATCTTATGCTTCTGGCGTTGACTTCTTAGGCCCTAACAATTCGATCTGGTGGAACAACGCCCTAGAGTGAAGCGTAGGTTGCCTGGAACGTACAAATGACCATCACTTTCACAAGGGTTGCAACTATTCCTGTTATAGGACGGAAAGACTGTTGTATTTTTATTGTATTTTATGCTTCAGGCGTAGACTTCTGAGGCCGGTGCTATTCGATGTAGTGGAAGAACGCCATAGAGTGAAGCCTAGGTTGCCCGGAATGTAGAAATGACCATAACTTTCATACTGGTTGCAATTATTCGTTTTATACGATGGAAAAACTGTTGTATTTATATTGTATTTCATGCTTCTGGCGTTGACTTCTAAGGCCCTAGCTATTCGATCTGCTGGAGCAACGCCCTAGAGTGAAGCCTAGGTTGCCTGGAACGTACAAATGACCATCACTTTCACAAGGGTTGCAACTATTCCTGTTATAGGACGGAAAGACTGTTGTATTTTTATTGTATTTTATGCTTCAGGCGTTGACTTCTGAGGCCGGTGCTATTCGATGTAGTGGAAGAACGCCATAGAGTGAAGCCTAGGTTGCCCGGAACGAAGAAATGACCATAACATTCACACCGGTTGCAATTATTCATGCTATACGTTGGAAAATCTGTTGCATTTTTGTTGTAATTTATGCTTCTAGCGTTGACTTTTAAGTCCGTAGCTATTCGATGTGGTGGAGCAACGCCCTAGGGTGAAGCCTAGGTTGCCCGGAAAGTAGAAATGACCATAACTTTCATACTGGTTGCAATTATTCGATTTATACGATGGAAAAACTGTTTTATTTATATTGTATTTTATGCTTCTGGCGCTGACTTTTAGGGCACTAACTATACGATCTGGTGGAGGAGCGCCCTGTGGTGAAGCCTAGGTTGCCCGGAACGTAGAAATGACCATTACTTTTACACTGGTTTCAATTATTCGTTTTATACGATGGAAAAACTGTTCTATTTATTTTGTATTTTGTGCTTCTGGCGTTGACTTCTTAGGCCGCAACTTCTCGATCTGGTGGAACAACGCCCTAGAGTGAAGCCTAGGTTGCCCGGAACGTAGAAATGACCATCACTTTCACACTGGTTGCAATTATTCCTGTTATACGATGGAAAAGCTCTTGTAGATTTAATGTATTTTATGCTTCGGGCGTTGACTTCTATGGCCCTAACTATTCGATCTGGTGGAGCAACGCCCTACAGTCAAGCCTAGGTTGCCCGGAACGTAGAAATGAACATAACTTTCACACTGGTAGCAATTATTCGTTTTATACAATGGAAAAACTGTTCTATTTATTTTGTATTTTATGCTTCGGGCGTTGACTTCTATGGCCCTACCTATTCGATCTGGTGGAGCAACACCCTACAGTCAAGCCTAGGTTGCCCGGAACGTAGAAGTGACCATAACTTTCACACTGGTTGCTATTACTCGTTCTATACGATGGAAAAACTGTTAGATTTATATTGTATCTTATGCTTCTGGCCCTGACTTCTTAGGCCCTAACAATTCGATCTGGTGGAACAACGCCCTCGAGTGAAGCCTAGGTTGCCAGGAACGTACAAACGACCATCACTTTCACACGGGTTGCAATTATTCCAGATATAGGATGGATAGACTGTTGTATTTTTATTGTATTCTATGCTTCAGGCGTTGACTTCTGAGGCCGTAGCTATTCGATGTGGTGGAAGAACGCCATAGAGTGAAGCCTAGGTTGCCCGGAACGTAGAAATGACCATAACATTCACACCGGTTGCAATTATTCATGCTATACGTTGGAAAATCTGTTGCATTTTTGTTGTAATTTATGCTTCTAGCGTTGACTTTTAAGTCCGTAGCTATTCGATGTGGTGGAGCAACGCCCTAGGGTGTAGCCTAGGTTGCCCGGAAAGTAAAAATGACCATAACTTTCATACTGGTTGCAATTATTCGTTTTATACGATGGAAAAACTGTTGTATTTATATTGTATTTTATGCTTCTGGCGCTGACTTCTTTCTAGGGCACTAACTATACGATCTGGTGGAGCAGCGCCCTGGGGTGAAGCCTAGGTTGCCCGGAACGTAGAAATGACCATTACTTTTACACTGGTTTCAATTATTCGTTTTATACGATGGAAAAACTGTTCTATTTATTTTGTATTTTATGCTTCGGGCGTTGACTTCTAAGGCCCTAACTATTCAATCTGTTGGAGCAACGCCCTCTGGTGAAGCCTAGGTTGCCCGGAACGAAGAAATGACCATAACATTCACACCGGTTGCAATTATTCATGCTATACGTTGGAAAATCTGTTGCATTTTTGTTGTAATTTATGCTTCTAGCGTTGACTTTTAAGTCCGTAGCTATTCGATGTGGTGGAGCAACGCCCTAGGGTGAAGCCTAGGTTGCCCGGAAAGTAGAAATGACCATAACTTTCATACTGGTTGCAATTATTCGATTTATACGATGGAAAAACTGTTTTATTTATATTGTATTTTATGCTTCTGGCGCTGACTTTTAGGGCACTAACTATACGATCTGGTGGAGGAGCGCCCTGTGGTGAAGCCTAGGTTGCCCGGAACGTAGAAATGACCATTACTTTTACACTGGTTTCAATTATTCGTTTTATACGATGGAAAAACTGTTCTATTTATTTTGTATTTTGTGCTTCTGGCGTTGACTTCTTAGGCCGCAACTTCTCGATCTGGTGGAACAACGCCCTAGAGTGAAGCCTAGGTTGCCCGGAACGTAGAAATGACCATCACTTTCACACTGGTTGCAATTATTCCTGTTATACGATGGAAAAGCTCTTGTAGATTTAATGTATTTTATGCTTCGGGCGTTGACTTCTATGGCCCTAACTATTCGATCTGGTGGAGCAACGCCCTACAGTCAAGCCTAGGTTGCCCGGAACGTAGAAATGAACATAACTTTCACACTGGTAGCAATTATTCGTTTTATACAATGGAAAAACTGTTCTATTTATTTTGTATTTTATGCTTCGGGCGTTGACTTCTATGGCCCTACCTATTCGATCTGGTGGAGCAACACCCTACAGTCAAGCCTAGGTTGCCCGGAACGTAGAAGTGACCATAACTTTCACACTGGTTGCTATTACTCGTTCTATACGATGGAAAAACTGTTAGATTTATATTGTATCTTATGCTTCTGGCCCTGACTTCTTAGGCCCTAACAATTCGATCTGGTGGAACAACGCCCTCGAGTGAAGCCTAGGTTGCCAGGAACGTACAAACGACCATCACTTTCACACGGGTTGCAATTATTCCAGATATAGGATGGATAGACTGTTGTATTTTTATTGTATTCTATGCTTCAGGCGTTGACTTCTGAGGCCGTAGCTATTCGATGTGGTGGAAGAACGCCATAGAGTGAAGCCTAGGTTGCCCGGAACGTAGAAATGACCATAACATTCACACCGGTTGCAATTATTCATGCTATACGTTGGAAAATCTGTTGCATTTTTGTTGTAATTTATGCTTCTAGCGTTGACTTTTAAGTCCGTAGCTATTCGATGTGGTGGAGCAACGCCCTAGGGTGTAGCCTAGGTTGCCCGGAAAGTAAAAATGACCATAACTTTCATACTGGTTGCAATTATTCGTTTTATACGATGGAAAAACTGTTGTATTTATATTGTATTTTATGCTTCTGGCGCTGACTTCTTTCTAGGGCACTAACTATACGATCTGGTGGAGCAGCGCCCTGGGGTGAAGCCTAGGTTGCCCGGAACGTAGAAATGACCATTACTTTTACACTGGTTTCAATTATTCGTTTTATACGATGGAAAAACTGTTCTATTTATTTTGTATTTTATGCTTCGGGCGTTGACTTCTAAGGCCCTAACTATTCAATCTGTTGGAGCAACGCCCTCTGGTGAAGCCTAGGTTGCCCGGAAAGTAGAAATGACCATACCGTTCATACTGGTTGCAATTATTTGTTTTATACGATAGACAAGGTGTTGTATTTATACCGTATTTTATGCTTCTGGCGTTGACTTCTTATGCCCTAACTATTCCATCTGGTGGAACAACGACCGAGGGTGAAGCATGGGTTGCCCAGAACGTAGAAATGACCATAACTTTCACACCGGCAGCAATTATTCGTTTTATACGATGGAAAAACTGTTCTATTTGTTTTGTATTTTATGCTTCGGGCGTCGACTTCTAAGGCCCTAACTATTAAATCTGTTGGAGCAACGCCCTAGGGTGAAGCCTAGGTTGCCCGGAAAGTAGAAATAACCATAACTTTCATACTTGTTGCAATTATTCGTTTTATACGATGGAAAATGTGTTATATTTATATTGTATTTTATGCTTCTGGCGTTGACTTCTTAGGCCCTAGCTATTCGATCTGGTGGAACGACGCCCTAGAGTGAAGCCTAGGTTGCCCAGAACGTAGAAATGACCATCACTTTCACACTGGTTGCAATTATTCCTGTTATACGATGGAAAAACTGTTGCATCTTTATTGTATTTTATGCTTCTGGCGTTGACTTCTAAGTCCCTAAATATTCGATCTGGTGGAGCAACGCTCTAGAGTGAAGCACAGGTTGCTCGGAATGTAGAAATGTCCATAACTTTCACACAGGTTGCAATTATACGTTTTATACGATGGTAAAGCTGTTGTATTTTTATTGCATTTTATGCTTTGGGCGTTGACTTCTAAGGCCCTAACTATTCAACCTGTTGGGCCAACGTCCTAGCGAGAAGCCTAGGTTGCCCGGAAAGTTGAAATGACCATAACTTTCGTACTGGTCGCCATTATTCGTTTCATAGGATGGAAAAACTGTTGTATTTATATTGTATTTTATGCTTCTGGCGTTAACTTCTTGGGCCCTAACTATTCGATCTGGTGGAACAACGCCCTAGGGTGAAGCCTAGGTTGCCGGAACGTTGAAATGACCATAACTTTCACACTGGTAGCAATTATTCGTTATATACAATGGAAAAACTGTTCTACTTATTTTGTATTTTATGCTTCGGGCATTGACTTCTTTGGCCCTACCTATTCGATCTGGTGGAGCAACACCCCACAGTCATGCCTAGGTTGCCCGGAACGTAGAAATGACCATAACATTCACACCCGTTGCAATTATTCATGCTATACGATGGAAAAACTGTTGCATTTTTATTGTATTTTATGCTTCTAGCGTTGACTTCTAAGGCCGTAGCTATTAGATGTGGTGGAGTAACGCCCTAGAGTGACGCCTAGGTTGCCTGGAACGTAGAAATGACCATTACTTTCACAATGTTTCCAATTATTCATTTTATACGATTGAAAAACTGTTGTACTTATATTGTATTTTATTCTTATGGCGTTCAGTTCTAAGTCCCTAGCTATGCGATCTGGTGGAGCAACGCCAAAGAGTGAAACCAAGGTTGCCCGGAACGTAGAAATTACCATAACTTTCAAACTGGTAGCAATTATTCGTTTTATACAATGGAAAAACTGTTCTATTTATTTTGTATTTTATGCATCGGACGTTGACTTCTAAGGCCCTAACTATTCGATCTGGTTTAGCAACACCCTAGGGTGAAGCCAAGCTTGCTCGGAACGTAGGACATACCATTACCTTCACACTGGTTGCAATTATTCCTGTTATACGATGGATAAACAGTTGCATCTTTATTGTATTTTATGCTTGTGGCGTTGACTTCTAAGGCTCTATCTATTCGATCTGGTGGAGCAACGCCCCAGAGTGAAGCCTAGGTTGCCCGGAACGTAGAAATGACCATGACTTTCACACTGGTTGCAATTATTCCTGTTATACGATGGAAAAGCTGTTGTATTTTTATTGCATTTTATGCTTCGGGCGTTGACTTCTAAGGACCTAACTATTCCACCTGTTGGTCCAACGCCGTAGCGAGAAGCCTAGGTTGCCCGGAACGTAGAAATGCCCATTACTTTCACACTGGTTGCAATTATTAGTTTTATACGGTGGAAAAACTGTTCTATTTATTTTGTATTTTATGCTTCTGGCGTTGACTTCTTATGCCCTAACTACTCCATCTGGTGGAACAACGCCCTAGGGTGAAGCCTAGGCTGCCCGGAACGTAGAAATGACCATAACCTTCACACCGGTAGCAATTATTTGTTTTATACGATGGAAAAACTGTTATATTTATATTGTATTTTATGCTTCTGGCGGTGCCTTCTTAGGCCCTAAGTGTTCGATCTGGTGGAACAACGCCCTAGAGTGAAGCCTACGTTGCCCGGAACGTAGAAGTGACCATCACTTTCAAACAGGTTGCAATTAATCCTTTTATACGATGGAAAAACCGTTGTATTTTTATTGCATTTAATGCTTCCAGCGTTGACTTCTAAGGCCCTAACTATTCAATCTGTTGGAGCAACGCCGTAGGGTGAAGCCTTGGTTGCACGGAACGTAGAAATGACGTTAACTTTCATACTGGTTGCAATTACTCGTTTTATACGATTGAAAAACTGTTGTATTTATATTGTATTTTATGCTTCTGGCGTTGACTTCTTATGCCCTAACTATTCCATCTGGTGGAGCAACGCTCTAGAGTGAAGCCTAGGTTGCCCGGAACGTAGAAATGACCATCACTTTCAAACTGGTTGCTATTATTCCTGTTTACGATGGAAAGACTGTTGTATTTATATTGTATCTTATGCTTCGGGCGTTGACTGCTAAGGCCCTAACTATTCAATCTGTTGGATCAACGCCCTAGAGTGAAGCCTATGTTGCTCGTAATGTAGAAATGACCATAACATTCACACTGGTTGAAATTATTCGTTTAATACGATGGAAAAGCTGTTGCATCTTTATTGTATTTTATGATTCTGGCGTTGACTTCTAAGGCCCTAACTATTCGATCTGGTGGAGCAACGCCCTAGAGTGAAGCCTAGGTTGCCCGGAACGTAGAAATGACGTTAACTTTCATACTGGTTGCAATTATTCGTTTTATACGACGGAAAAACAGTTCAATTTATTTTGTATTTTATGCTTCGGCCGTGGACTTCTAAGGCACAAACTATTCGATCTGTTGGAGCAACGCCCTAGGGTGTAGCCTGGGTTGCCCGGAAAGTAGAAATGACCACAACTTTCATACTGGTTGCAATTACTCGTTTTATGCAATGGAAAAACTGTTCTATTTTTTTGTATTTTATGCTTCGGGCGTTGACTTCTAAGGCCCTAACTGTTTGATCTGGTGGAGCAACGCCCTAGGCGTGAAGCCTAGGTTGCCCGGAAAGTAGAAATGACCATAACTTTCACACTGGTTGCTATTATTCGTTCTATACGATGGAAAAACTGTTATATTTATATTGTACCTTATGCTTCTGGCGTTGACTTCTTAGGCCCTAACAATTCGATCTGGTGGAACAACGCCCTAGAGTGAAGCCTAGGTTGCCTGGAACGTACAAATGACCATCACTTTCACAAGGGTTGCAACTATTCCTGTTATAGGACGGAAAGACTGTTGTATTTTTATTGTATTTTATGCTTCAGGCGTAGACTTCTGAGGCCGGTGCTATTCGATGTAGTGGAAGAACGCCATAGAGTGAAGCCTAGGTTGCCCGGAATGTAGAAATGACCATAACTTTCATACTGGTTGCAATTATTCGTTTTATACGATGGAAAAACTGTTGTATTTATATTGTATTTCATGCTTCTGGCGTTGACTTCTAAGGCCCTAGCTATTCGATCTGCTGGAGCAACGCCCTAGAGTGAAGCCTAGGTTGCCTGGAACGTACAAATGACCATCACTTTCACAAGGGTTGCAACTATTCCTGTTATAGGACGGAAAGACTGTTGTATTTTTATTGTATTTTATGCTTCAGGCGTTGACTTCTGAGGCCGGTGCTATTCGATGTAGTGGAAGAACGCCATAGAGTGAAGCCTAGGTTGCCCGGAATGTAGAAATGACCATAACTTTCATACTGGTTGCAATTATTCGTTTTATACGATGGAAAAACTGTTGTATTTATATTGTATTTCATGCTTCTGGCGTTGACTTCTAAGGCCCTAGCTATTCGATCTGCTGGAGCAACGCCCTAGGGAGAAGCCTAGGTTGCCCGGAGCGTAGAAATGACCATCACTTCCATACTGGTAGCAATTATTCGTTTTATACGATGGAAAAACAGTTGTATTTACATTGTATTTTATGCTTCTGGCGTTGACTTCTAAGGCACTAACTATTCCATCTGGTGGAGCAACGCCCTAGAGTGAAGCCTAGGTTGCCCGGAACGTAGAAATGACCATCACTTTCAAACTGGTTGCTATTATTCCTGTTATATGATGGAAAGACTGTTGTATTTATATTGTATTTTATGCTTCGGGCGTTGACCGCTTAGGCCCTAACTATTCAATCTGTTGGATCAACGCCCTAGAGTGAAGCCTAGGTTGCTCGGAATGTAGAAATGACCATAACATTCACACTGGTTGAAATTATTCGTTTAATACGATGGAAAAGCTGTTGCATCTTTATTGTATTTTATGATTCTGGCGTTGACTTCTAAGGCGCTAACTATTCGATCTGGTGGAGCAACGCCCTAGAGTGAAGCCTACGTTGCCCGGAACGTAGAAATGACGTTAACTTTCATACTGGTTGCAATTAATCCTGTTATACGATGGAAAAACAGTTGTATTTTTATTGCGTTTTATGCTTCTGGCGTTCACTTCTTAGGCCCTAACTATTCGATCTGGTGGAGTAACGGCCTAGGGTGAAGCCTAGGTTGCCCGGAACGTAGAAATGACCATCACTTCCAAACTGGTTGCAATTATTCCTGCTATATGATGGAAAAACTGTTATATTTATATTGTATTTTATGCTTCGGGCGCTGACTTCTAAGGCCCTAACTATTCAATCTGTTGGATCAACGCCCTACAGTGAAGCCTAGGTTGCCCGGAACGTTGAAATGACCATAACTTTCACACCGGTAGCAATTATTCGTTTTATACGGTGGAAAAGCTGTTGTATTTATATTGTATTTCTAGCTTCTGGCGTTGACCTCTAAGGCTCTAGCTATTCGATCTGGTGGAGCAACGCCCTAGGGTGAAGCCTAGGTTGCCCGGAAAGTAGAAATGACAATAACTTTCACACTGGTTGCAATTATTCGTTTTATACGTAGGAAAAGCTGTTGCATCTTTATTGTATTTTATGCTTCTGTCGTTGACGTCTAAGACCGTAGCTATTAGACGTGGTGGAGCAACGCACTAGAGTGACGCCTAGGTTGCCCGGAACGTAGAAATGACCATAACTTTCAAACTGGTTGCAATTAATCCTTTTATACGATGGAAGAACTGTTGCATTTTTATTGCATTTTATGCTTCGGGCGTTGACTTCTAAGGCCCTAACTATTCAATCTGTTGGAGCAACGCCCTACGGTGAAGCCTAGGTTGCCCGGAAAGTAGAAGTGACGTTAACTTTCATACTGGTTGCAATTATTCGTTTTATACGATGGAAAAACTGTTGTATTTATATTGTGATTTATGCTTCTGGCGTTGACTTCTAAGGCCCTAACTATTCAATCTGTAAGAGCAACGCCCTATTGTGTAGTCTAGGTTGCCCGTAAAGTAGAAATGACCATAGCTTTCATAATGGTTGCAATTATTCGTTTTGTATGATGGAAAAACTGTTGTATTTATATTGTATTTTATGCTTCTGGCATTCACTGCTTAGGCCCTAACTACTCGATCTGGTGGAACAACGCCCTATGGTGAAGCCTAGGTTGACCGGAACGTAGAAATGACCATAACTTTCACACCGGTAGCAATTATTCGTTTTACACGATGGAAAAACTGTTCTATTTATTTTGTATTTTATCCATCGGGCGTTGACTTCTAAGGCCCTAACTATTCAATCTGTTGGAGCAACGCCCTAGGGTGTAGCCTAGGTTGCCCGGAAAGTAGAAATGACGTTAACTTTCACACTGGTTGCTATTATTCGTTCTATACAATGGAAAAGCTGATATATTTATATTGTATATTATGCTTCGGGCGTTGACTTCTAAGGCTCTAGCTGTTTGATCTGGTGGAGCAACGCCCTAGAGTGAAGCCTAGGTTGCCCGGAACGTAGAAATGACCATATCATTCATACTGGTTGCAATTATTCGTTTTATACGATGGAAAAACTGTTGTATTTATATTGTATTTTATGCTTCTGGCGTCGACTTCTAAGGCACTAACTATTCAATCTGGTGGAGCAACGCTCTAGAGTGAAGCCTAGGCTGCCCGGAACGTAGAAATGACCATCACTTTCAAACTGGTTGCTATTATTCCTGTTATATGATGGAAAGACTGTTGTATTTATATTGTATTTTATGCTTCGGGCGTTGACTGCTAAGGCCCTAACTATTCAATCTGTTGGATCAACGACCTAGAGTGAAGCCTAGGTTGCTCGGAATGTAGAAATGACCATAACATTCACACTGGATGAAATTATTCGTTTAATACGATGGAAAAGCTGTTGCATCTTTATTGTATTTTATGATTCTGTCGTTGACTTCTAAGGCCCTAACTATTCGATCTGGTGGAGCAACGCCCTAGAGTGAAGCCTACGTTGCCCGGAACGTAGAAATGACGTTAACTTTCATACTGGTTGCAATTAATCCTGTTATACGATGGAAAAACAGTTGTATTTTTATTGCATTTTATGCTTCTGGCGTTGACGTCTAAGACCGTAGCTATTAGATGTGGTGGAGCAACGCACTAGAGTGACGCCTAGGTTGCCCGGAACGTAGAAATGGCCATAACTTTCAAACTGGTTGCAATTAATCGTTTTATACAATGGAAAAACTGTTGCATTTTTATTGCATTTTATGCTTCGGGCGTTGACTTCTAAGGCCCTAACTATTCAATCTGTTGGAGCAACGCCCTAGCGTGAAGCCTAGGTTGCCCGGAACTTAGAAATGACCATAACTTTCACACTGATTGCTATTATTCGTTTGATACGATGGAAAAACTGTTATATTTATATTGTATTTTATGCTTCTGGTGGTGACTTCTTAGGCCCTAAGTGTTCGATCTGGTGGAGCAACGCCCTACCGTGAAGCCTACGTTGCCGGGAACGTATAAATGATCATCACTTTCACACTGGGTGCAATTATTCCTGATATACGATGGAAAAACCCTTGTATATTTATTGTATTTTATGCTTCGGGCGTAGACTTCTGTGGCCCTACCTATTCTATCTGGTGGATCAACGCCCTAGAGTGAAGCCTACGTTGCCCGGAGCGTAGAAATGACCATCACTTCCATACCGGTAGCAATTATTCGTTTTATACGATGGAAAAACAGTTGTATTTACATTGTATTTTATGCTTCTGGCGTTGACTTCTAAGGCACTAACTATTCCATCTGGTGGAGCAATGACCTAGAGTGAAGCCTAGGTTGCCCGGAGCGTAGAAATGACCATCACTTCCATACTGGGAGCAATTATTCGTTTTATACGATGGAAAAACAGTTGTATTTACATTGTATTTTATGCTTCTGGCGTTGACTTCTAAGGCACTAACTATTCCATCTGGTGGAGCAACGCCCTACAGTGAAGCCTAGGTTGCCCGGAACGTAGATATGACCATAAACTTCACACAGGTTGCAATTATTCGTTTTATACGGTGTAAAGGCTGTTGTATTTATATTGTATTTTATGCCTCTGGCGTTCGCTTCTAAGGTCGTAGCTATTAGATGTGGTGGAGGAACGCCCTAGAGTGACGCCTAGGGTGCTCGGAACGTAGATATGACCATTACTTTCACACTGGTTGCAATTATTCGTTTTATACGATGGAAAAACAGTTGTATTTACATTGTATTTTATGCTTCTGGCGTTGACTTCTAAGGCACTAACTATTCCATCTGGTGGAGCAACGCCCTAGAGTGAAGCCTAGGTTGCCCGGAACGTAGAAATGACCATCACTTTCAAACTGGTTGCAATTATTCCTGTTATATGATAGAAAAACTGTTTTATTTGTATTGTATTTTATGCTTCGGGCGCTGACTTCTAAGGCACTAACTATTCAATCTGTTGGATCAACGCCCTAGAGTGAAGCCTAGGGTGCTCGGAACGTAGAAATGACCATTACTTTCACACTGGTTGCAATTATTCGTTTTATACGATGGAAAAGCTGTTGTATTTATATCGTATTTTATGCTTCTGACGTTGACTTCTTAGGCCGTAACTATTCGATCTGGTGGAGCAACGCCCTGGAGTGAAGCCTAGGTTGCGCGGAACGTAGCAATTACCATCACTTTCAAACTGGTTGCAAATATTCCTGTTATATGATGGAAGAACTCTTGTATATTTATTGTATTCTATGCTTCAGGCGTTGACTTCTGAGGCCGTAGCTATTCGATGTGGTGGAAGAACGCCATAGAGTGAAGCCAAGGTTACCCGGAACGTAGATATGACCATAACCTTCACACAGGTTGCAATTATTCGTTTTCTACGATGGAAAAGCTGTTGCATCTTTATTGTAATTTATGCTTCTGTCGTTGACGTCTAAGGCCGTAGCTATTAGATGTGGTGGAGCAACGCACTAGAGTGAAGCCTAGGTTGCCCGGAACGTAGAAATGACCATCACTTTCAAACTGGTTGCAATTAATCCTTTTATACGATGGAAAAGCTGTTGTATTTTTATTGCATTATATGCTTCCGGCGTTGACTTCTAAGGCCCTAACTTTTCAATCTGTTGGAGCAGCGCCCTAGGGTGAAGCCTAGGTTGCCCGGAAGGTAGAAATGACGTTAACTTTCATACTGGTTGCAATTATTCGTTTTATACGATGGAAAAACTGTTGTATTTATATTGTGTTTTATGCTTCCGGCGTTGACTTCTAAGTCACTAACCATTCGGTCTGGTGGAGCAACGCCCTAGAGTGAAGCCTAAGTTGCCCGGAACGTAGCAATTACCATCTTTTTCAAACTGGTTGCAAATATTCCTGTTATATGATGGAAGAACTCTTGTATATTTATTGTATTCTATGCTTCAGGCGTTGACTTCTGAGGCCGTAGCTATTCGATGTGGTGGAAGAACGCCATAGAGTGAAGCCAAGGTTACCCGGAACGTAGATATGACCATAACCTTCACACAGGTTGCAATTATTCGTTTTCTACGATGGAAAAGCTGTTGTATTTATATTGTATTTTATGCTTCCGGTGTTGACTTCTTAGACCCTAACTCTTCGATCTGGTGGAGCAACCCCTCAGAGTTAAGTCTAGGATGCCCGAAGCGTCGAAATGATCGTTACTTTCGCACTGGTTGCAATTGGTCATGCTATACAATGGAAAGACTGTTGTATTTATACTGTATTTTATGCTTCTGGCGTTGACTTCTAAGGCCGTAGCTATTCGATGTGGTGGAGCAACGCCCTAGAGTGAAGCCTAGGTTGCTCGGAAGGTAGAAATGCCCATTACTTTCACACTGGTTGCAATTATCCGTTTTATACGATGGAAAAGCTGTTCTATTTATTTTGTATTTTATGCTTCGGGCGTTGACTTCTAAGGCCCTAACTGTTTGATCTGGTGGAGCAACGCCCTAGGCGTGAAGCCTAGGTTGCCCGGAAAGTAGAAATGACCATAACTTTCACACTGGTTGCTATTATTCGTTCTATACGATGGAAAAACTGTTGTATTTATATTGTGTTTTATGCTTCTGGCGTTGACTTCTGAGGCCCTAACTATTCAATCTGTAAGAGCAACGCCCTATTGTGTAGCCTAGGTTGGCCGTAAAGTAGAAATGACCATAGCTTTCATACTGGTTGCAATTATTCGTTTTGTATGATGGAAAAACTGATGTATTTATATTGTATTTTATGCTGCTGGCGTTCGCTTCTTAGGCCCTAACTCTTCGATCTGGTGGAACAACGCCCTGGGGTGAAGCCTAGGTTGCCGGAACGTAGAAATGATCATAACTTTCACACTGGTTGCTATTATTCGTTTTATACTATAGAAAAACTGTTCTATTTATTTTGTATTTTATGCTTCGGGCGTTGACTTCTAAGGAACTAACTGTTTGATCTGGTGGAGCAACGCCCTAGAGTGAAGCCCAGGTTGCCCGGAACGTAGAAATGACCATAACTTTCACACTGGATGCTATTATTCGTTCTATACGATGGAAAAACTGTTATATTCATATTGTATCTTATGCTTCTGGCGTTGACTTCTTAGGCCCTACCAATTCGATCTGGTGGTACAACGCCCTAGAGTGAAGCCTAGGTTGCCTGGAACGTACAAATGACCATCACTTTCACACGGGTTGCAATTATTCCAGTTATATGATGGAAAAACTGTTAGATTTATATTGTATTTTATGCTTCGGGTGCTGACTTCTAAGGCCCTAACTATTCGCTCTGTTGGATCAACGCCCTAGAGTGAAGCCTAGGTTGCCCGGAACGTTGAAATGACCATAACTTTCACACCGGTAGCAATTATTCGTTTTATACGATGGAAAAACTGTTGTATTTATATTATATTTCATGCTTCTGGCGTTGACTTCTAAGGCCCTAGCTATTCAATCTGGTGGAACAACGCCCTAGAGTGAGGCCTAGGTTGCCCGGAACGTAGAAATGACCATCACTACCATACTGGAAGCAATTATTCGTTTTATACGATGGAAAAACTGTTGTGTTTATATTGTATTTTATGCTTCTGGCGTTGACTTCTAAGGCACTAACTATTCGATCTGGTGGAGCAACGCCCTACAGTGAAGCCTAGGTTCCCCGGAACGTAGAAATGACCATCACTTTCAAACTGGTTGCAATTATTCCTGTTATATGATAGAAAAACTGTTATATTTGTATTGTATTTTATGCTTCGGGCGCTGACTTCTAAGGCACTAACTATTCAATCTGTTGGATCAACGCCCTAGAGTGAAGCCTAGGTTGCCCGGAACGTTGAAATGACCATAACTTTCACACCGGTAGCAATTATTCGTTTTATACGATGGAGAAACTGTTGTATTTATATTGTATTTCATGCTTCTGGCGTTGACTTCTAAGGCCCTAGCTATTCGATCTGGTGGAGCAACGCCCTAGGGTGAATCCTAGGTTGCCCGGAAAGTAGAAATGACAATAACTTTCACACTGGTTGCAATTATTCGTTTTATACGTAGGAAAAGCTGTTGCATCTTTATTGTATTTTATGCTTCTGTCGTTGACGTCTAAGACCGTAGCTATTAGATGTGGTGGAGCAACGCACTAGAGTGACGCCTAGGTTGCCCGGTACGTAGAAATGACCATAACTTTCAAACTGGCTGCAATTAATCCTTTTATACGATGGAAAAACTGTTGCATTTTTATTGCATTTTATGCTTCGGGCGTTGACTTCTAAGGCCCTAACTATTCAATCTGTTGGAGCAACGCCCTAGCGTGAAGCCTAGGTTGCCCGGAACTTAGAAATGACCATAACTTTCACACTGATTGCTATTATTCGTTTGATACGATGGAAAAACTGTTATATTTATATTGTATTTTATGCTTCAGGTGGTGACTTCTTAGGCCCTAAGTGTTCGATCTGGTGGAACAACGCCCTACCGTGAAGCCTACGTTGCCGGGAACGTATAAATGATCATCACTTTCACACTGGGTGCAATTATTCCTGATATACGATGGAAAAACCCTTGTATATTTATTGTATTTTATGCTTCGGGCGTAGACTTCTATGGCCCTACCTATTCTATCTGGTGGATCAACGCCCTAGAGTGAAGCCTACGTGGCTCGGAATGTAGAAATGACCATAACATTCACACTGGTTGAAATTATTCGTTTTATACGATGGAAAAACTGTTATATTTATATTGTATTTTATGCTTCTGCCGTTGATTTCATAGGCCCTAACTATTCAATCTGGTGGAACAACGCCCTAGAGTGAGGCCTAGGTTGGCCGGAACGTAGAAATGACCATCACTTCCATACTGGTAGCAATTATTCGTTTTATACGATGATAAAACAGTTGTATTTACATTGTATTTTATGCTTCTGGCGTTGACTTCTAAGGCACTAACTATTCCATCTGGTGGAGCAACGCCCTGGAGTGAAGCCTAGGTTGCGCGGAACGTAGAATTGGCAATCACTTTCAAACTGGTTGCAATTATTCCTATTATATGATGGAAACACTGTTGTATTTTTATTGCATTTTATGCTTCGGGCGTTGACTTCTAAGGCCCTGACTATTCAACCTGTTGGAGCAACGGCCTAGGGTGAAGCCTAGGTTGCTCGGAAAGTAAAAATGCCCATAGGTTTCATACTGGTTGCAATTATTCGTTTTATACAATGGAAAAACTGTTGTATTTACATTGTATTTTATGCTTCTGGCGTTGACTTCTAAGGCCCTAGCTATTCGATCTAGTTGAGCAACGCTCTAGAGTGAAGCCTAGGTTGCCCGGAGAGGAGAAATGACCATCACTTTCAAACTGGTTGCAATTAATCCTGTTATACGATGGAAAAACTCTTGTATATTTATTGTATTTTATGCTTCCGGCGTAGACTTCTATGGCCGTACCTATTCGATCTGGTGGAGCAACACCCTACAGTGAAGCCAAGGTTACCCGGAACGTAGATATGACCATAACCTTCACACAGGTTGCAATTATTCGTTTTATACGATGGAAAAGCTGTTCTATCTTTATTGTAATTTATGCTTCTGTCGTTGACGTCTAAGGCCGTAGCTATTAGATGTGGTGGAGCAACGCACTAGAGTGACGCATAGGTTGCCCGGAACGTGGAATGATCATTACTTTCGCAATGTTTGCAATTATTCATTTTATACGATGGAAAAACTGTTGTACTTATATTGTATTATATGCTTCTGGCGTTGACTTCTAAGGCCCTAGCTATTCGATCTGGTGGAGCAAAGCCCTAGAGTGAAGCCTAGGTAGCCCGGAACGTAGAAATGACCATCACTTTCAAACTGGTTGCAATTAATCCTTTTATACGATGGAGAAACTGTTGTATTTTTATTGCATTTTATGCTTCCGGCGTTGACTTCTAAGGCCCTAACTATTCAATCTGTTAGAGCAACGCCCTAGGGTGAAGCCTAGGTTGCCCGGAAAGTAGAAGTGACGTTAACTTTCATACTGGTTGCAATTATTCGTTTTATACGATGGAAAAACTGTTGTATTTATATTGTGATATATGCTTCTGGCGTTGACTTCTAAGGCCATAACTATTCAATCTGTAAGAGCAACGCCCTATTGTGTAGCCTAGGTTGCCCGTAAATTAGTAATGACCATAGCTTTCATACTGGCTGCAATTATTCGTTTTGTATGATGGAAAAACTGTTGTATTTATATTGTATTTTATGCTTCTGGCGTTGA
Organism: Calliopsis andreniformis; assembly: GCF_051401765.1. Lineage (NCBI taxonomy): Eukaryota > Metazoa > Arthropoda > Insecta > Hymenoptera > Andrenidae > Calliopsis > Calliopsis andreniformis. The sequence continues at coordinate 27,765,386 of NW_027480423.1, forward strand.
CTTCTAAGGCCCCAACTATTCGATCTGGTGGAACAACGCCCTGGGGTGAGGCTTAGGTTGCCGGAACGTAGAAATGATCATAACTTTCACACTGGTTGCAATTATTCGTTTTATACTATGGAAAAACTGTTCTATTTATTTTGCATTTTATGCTTCGGGCGTTGACTTCTAAGGGACTAACTGTTTGATCTGGTGGTGCAACGCCTAGAGTGAAGCCTAGGTTGCCCGGAACGTAGAAATGACCATAACTTTCACACTGGATGCTATTATTCGTTCTATACGATGGAAAAACTGTTATATTTATATTGTATCTTATGCTTCTGGCTTTGACTTCTTAGGCCCTAATAATTCGATCTGGTGGTACAACGCCCTAGAGTGAAGCCTAGGTTGCCTGGAACGTACAAATGACCATCACTTTCACACGGGTTGCAATTATTCCAGTTATAGGATGGAAAGACTGTTGTATTTTTATTGTATTCTATGCTTCAGGCGTTGACTTCTGAGGCCGTAGCTATTCGATGTGGTGGAAGAACGCCATAGAGTGAAGCCAAGGTTACCCGGAACGTAGATATGACCATAACATTCACACAGATTGCAATTATTCGTTTTCTACGATGGAAAAGCTGTTGTATTTATATTGTATTTTATGCTTCCGGTGTTGACTTCTTAGACCCTAACTCTTCGATCTGGTGGAGCAACCCCTCAGAGTTAAGTCTAGGATGCCCGAAGCGTCGAAATGATCGTTACTTTCGCACTGGTTGCAATTGGTCATGCTATACAATGGAAAAACTGTTGTATTTATACTGTATTTTATGCTTCTGGCGTTGACTTCTAAGGCCGTAGCTATTCGATGTGGTGGAGCAACGCCCTAGAGTGAAGCCTAGGTTGCTCGGAAGGTAGAAATGCCCATTACTTTCACACTGGTTGCAATTATTCGTTTTATACGATGGAAAAGCTGTTCTATTTATTTTGTATTTTATGCTTCGGGCGTTGACTTCTAAGGCCCTAACTGTTTGATCTGGTGGAGCAACGCCCTAGGCGTGAAGCCTAGGTTGCCCGGAAAGTAGAAATGACCATAACTTTCACACTGGTTGCTATTATTCGTTCTATACGATGGAAAGACTGTTGTATTTATATTGTGTTTTATCCTTCTGGCGTTGACTTCTGAGGCCCTAACTATTCAATCTGTAAGAGCAACGCCCTATTGTGCAGCCTAGGTTGGCCGTAAAGTAGAAATGACCATAGTTTTCATACTGGTTGCAATTATTCGTTTTGTATGATGGAAAAACTGTTGTATTTATATTGTATTTTATGCTGCTGGCGTTCACTTCTTAGGCCCTACCAATTCGATCTGGTGGTACAACGCCCTAGAGTGAAGCCTAGGTTGCCTGGAACGTACAAATGACCATCACTTTCACACGGGTTGCAATTATTCCAGTTATATGATGGAAAAACTGTTAGATTTATATTGTATTTTATGCTTCGGGTGCTGACTTCTAAGGCCCTAACTATTCGATCTGTTGGATCAACGCCCTAGAGTGAAGCCTAGGTTGCCCGGAACGTTGAAATGACCATAACTTTCACACCGGTAGCAATTATTCGTTTTATACGATGGAAAAACTGTTGTATTTATATTGTATTTCATGCTTCTGGCGTTGACTTCTAAGGCCCCAGCTATTTGATCTGGTGGAGCAACGCCCTAGGGTGAAGCCTAGGTTGCCCGGAAAGTAGAAATGACAATAACTTTCACACTGGTTGCAATTATTCGTTTTATACGTAGGAAAAGCTGTTGCATCTTTATTGTATTTTATGCTTCTGTCGTTGACGTCTAAGGCCGTAGCTATTAGATGTGGTGGAGCAACGCACTAGAGTGACGCCTAGGTTGCCCGGTACGTAGAAATGACCATAACTTTCAAACTGGTTGCAATTAATCCTTTTATACGATGGAAAAACTGTTGCATTTTTATTGCATTTTATGCTTCGGGCGTTGACTTCTAAGGCCCTAACTATTCAATCTGTTAGAGCAACGCCCTAGCGTGAAGCCTAGGTTGCCCGGAACTTAGAAATGACCATAACTTTCACACTGATTGCTATTATTCGTTTGATACGATGGAAAAACTGTTATATTTATATTGTATTTTATGCTTCTGCCGTTGATTTCATAGGCCCTAACTATTCAATCTGGTGGAACAACGCCCTAGAGTGAGGCCTAGGTTGGCCGGAACGTAGAAATGACCATCACTTCCATACTGGTAGCAATTATTCGTTTTATACGATGATAAAACAGTTGTATTTACATTGTATTTTATGCTTCTGGCGTTGACTTCTAAGGCACTAACTATTCCATCTGGTGGAGCAACGCCCTAGAGTGAAGCCTAGGTTGCCCGAAACGTAGAAATGACCATCACTTTCAAACTGGTTGCAATTATTCCTGTTATATGATGGAAAAACTGTTATATTTGTATTGTATTTTATGCTTCTGGCGTTGACTTCTAAGGCACTAACTATTCCATCTGGTGGAGCAACGCCCTAGAGTGAAGCCTAGGTTGCCCGGAACGTAGAAATGCTCATCACTTTCACACTGGGTGCAATTATTCCTGATATACGATGGAAAAACCCTTGTATATTTATTGTATTTTATGCTTCGGGCGTAGACTTCTATGGCCCTACCTATTCGATCTGGTGGAGCAACACCCTACAGTGAAGCCAAGGTTACCCGGAACGTAGATATGACCATAACCTTCACACAGGTTGCAATTATTCGTTTTATACGATGGAAAAGCTGTTCTATCTTTATTGTAATTTATGCTTCTGTCGTTGACGTCTAAGGCCGTAGCTATTAGATGTGGTGGAGCAACGCACTAGAGTGACGCATAGGTTGCCCGGAACGTGGAATGATCATTACTTTCGCAATGTTTGCAATTATTCATTTTATACGATGGAAAAACTGTTGTACTTATATTGTATTATATGCTTCTGGCGTTGACTTCTAAGGCCCTAGCTATTCGATCTGGTGGAGCAAAGCCCTAGAGTGAAGCCTAGGTAGCCCGGAACGTAGAAATGACCATCACTTTCAAACTGGTTGCAATTAATCCTTTTATACGATGGAGAAACTGTTGTATTTTTATTGCATTTTATGCTTCCGGCGTTGACTTCTAAGGCCCTAACTATTCAATCTGTTAGAGCAACGCCCTAGGGTGAAGCCTAGGTTGCCCGGAAAGTAGAAGTGACGTTAACTTTCATACTGGTTGCAATTATTCGTTTTATACGATGGAAAAACTGTTGTATTTATATTGTGATATATGCTTCTGGCGTTGACTTCTAAGGCCATAACTATTCAATCTGTAAGAGCAACGCCCTATTGTGTAGCCTAGGTTGCCCGTAAATTAGTAATGACCATAGCTTTCATACTGGCTGCAATTATTCGTTTTGTATGATGGAAAAACTGTTGTATTTATATTGTATTTTATGCTTCTGGCGTTGACTTCTAAGGCCCTAACTATTCGATCTGGTGGAACAACGCCCTGGGGTGAGGCTTAGGTTGCCGGAACGTAGAAATGATCATAACTTTCACACTGGTTGCAATTATTCGTTTTATACTATGGAAAAACTGTTCTATTTATTTTGCATTTTATGCTTCGGACGTTGACTTCTAAGGGACTAACTGTTTGATCTGGTGGTGCAACGCCTAGAGTGAAGCCTAGGTTGCCCGGAACGTAGAAATGACCATAACTTTCACACTGGATGCTATTATTCGTTCTATACGATGGAAAAACTGTTATATTTATATTGTATCTTATGCTTCTGGCTTTGACTTCTTAGGCCCTAATAATTCGATCTGGTGGTACAACGCCCTAGAGTGAAGCCTAGGTTGCCTGGAACGTACAAATGACCATCACTTTCACACGGGTTGCAATTATTCCAGTTATAGGATGGAAAGACTGTTGTATTTTTATTGTATTCTATGCTTCAGGCGTTGACTTCTGAGGCCGTAGCTATTCGATGTGGTGGAAGGACGCCATAGAGTGAAGCCAAGGTTACCCGGAACGTAGATATGACCATAACATTCACACAGATTGCAATTATTCGTTTTCTACGATGGAAAAGCTGTTGTATTTATATTGTATTTTATGCTTCCGGTGTTGACTTCTTAGACCCTAACTCTTCGATCTGGTGGAGCAACCCCTCAGAGTTAAGTCTAGGATGCCCGAAGCGTCGAAATGATCGTTACTTTCGCACTGGTTGCAATTGGTCGTGCTATACAATGGAAAAACTGTTGTATTTATACTGTATTTTATGCTTCTGGCGTTGACTTCTAAGGCCGTAGCTATTCGATGTGGTGGAGCAACGCCCTAGAGTGAAGCCTAGGTTGCTCGGAAGGTAGAAATGCCCATTACTTTCACACTGGTTGCAATTATTCGTTTTATACGATGGAAAAGCTGTTCTATTTATTTTGTATTTTATGCTTCGGGCGTTGACTTCTAAGGCCCTAACTGTTTGATCTGGTGGAGCAACGCCCTAGGCGTGAAGCCTAGGTTGCCCGGAAAGTAGAAATGACCATAACTTTCACACTGGTTGCTATTATTCGTTCTATACGATGGAAAGACTGTTGTATTTATATTGTGTTTTATGCTTCTGGCGTTGACTTCTGAGGCCCTAACTATTCAATCTGTAAGAGCAACGCCCTATTGTGTAGCCTAGGTTGGCCGTAAAGTAGAAATGACCATAGTTTTCATACTGGTTGCAATTATTCGTTTTGTATGATGGAAAAACTGTTGTATTTATATTGTATTTTATGCTCCTGGCGTTCACTTCTTAGGCCCTAACTATTCGATCTGGTGGAACAACGCCCTGGGGTGAAGCCTAGGTTGCCGGAACGTAGAAATGATCATAACTTTCACACTGGTTGCTATTATTCGTTTTATACTATGGAAAAACTGTTCTATTTATCTGGTATTTTATGCTTCGGGCGTTGACTTCTAAGGAACTAACTGTTTGATCTGGTGGAGCAACGCCCTAGAGTGAAGCCTAGGTTGCCCGGAACGTAGAAATGACCATAACTTTCATACTGGTTGCAATTATTCGTTTTATACAATGGAAAAACTGTTCTATTTATTTTGTATTTTATGCTTCGGGCGTTGACTTCTAAGGCCCTAACTATTCAATCTGTTGGAGCATCGCCCTAGGGTGAAGCCTAGGTTGCGCGGAAAGTAGAAATGACTATAACTTTCACACTGGGTGCAATTATTCGTTTTATACGATGGAAAAACTGTTGTACTTATATTGTATTTTATGCTTCTGGCGTTGACTTCTAAGGCCCTAGTTATTCGATCTGGTGGAGCAACGCCCTAGAGTGAAGCCTAGGTTGCCCGGAACGTAGAAATGACCATCACTTTCAAACTGGTTACAATTAATCCTTTTATACGATGGAAAAGCTGTTGTATTTTTATTGCATTATATGCTTCCGGCGTTGACTTCTAAGGCCCTAACTATTCAATGTGTTGGAGCAGCGCCCTAGGGTGAAGCCTAGGTTGCCCGGAAGGTAGAAATGACGTTAACTTTCATACTGGTTGCAATTATTCGTTTTATACGATGGAAAAACTGTTGTATTTATATTGTGTTTTATGCTTCCGGCGTTGACTTCTAAGGCACTAACTATTCGGTCTGGTGGAGCAACGCCCTAGAGTGAAGCCTAAGTTGCCCGGAACGTAGCAGTTACCATCACTTTCAAACTGGTTGCAAATATTCCTGTTATATGATGGAAGAACTCTTGTATTTTTATTGTATTCTATGCTTCAGGCGTTGACTTCTGAGGCCGTAGCTATTCGATGTGGTGGAAGAACGCCATAGAGTGAAGCCAAGGTTACCCGGAACGTAGATATGACCATAACCTTCACACAGGTTGCAATTATTCGTTTTCTACGATGGAAAAGCTGTTGTATTTATATTGTATTTTATGCTTCCGGTGTTGACTTCTTAGACCCTAACTCTTCGATCTGGTGGAGCAACCCCTCAGAGTTAAGTCTAGGATGCCCGAAGCGTCGAAATGATCGTTACTTTCGCACTGGTTGCAATTGGTCATGCTATACAATGGAAAAACTGTTGCATTTATACTGTATTTTATGCTTCTGGCGTTGACTTCTAAGGCCGTAGCTATTCGATGTGGTGGAGCAACGCCCTAGAGTGAAGCCTAGGTTGCTCGGAAGGTAGAAATGCCCATTACTTTCACACTGGTTGCAATTATTCGTTTCATACGATGGAAAAGCTGTTCTATTTATTTTGTATTTTATGCTTCGGGCGTTGACTTCTAAGGCCCTAACTGTTTGATCTGGTGGAGCAACGCCCTAGGCGTGAAGCCTAGGTTGCCCGGAAAGTAGAAATGACCATAACTTTCACACTGGTTGCTATTATTCGTTCTATACGATGGAAAAACTGTTGTATTTATATTGTGTTTTATGCTTCTGGCGTTGACTTCTGAGGCCCTAACTATTCAATCCGTAAGAGCAACGCCCTATTGTGTAGCCTAGGTTGGCCGTAAAGTAGAAATGACCATAGCTTTCATACTGGTTGCAATTATTCGTTTTGTATGATGGAAAAACTGTTGTATTTATATTGTATTTTATGCTGCTGGCGTTCACTTCTTAGGCCCTAACTATTCGATCTGGTGGAACAACGCCCTGGGGTGAAGCCTAGGTTGCCGGAACGTAGAAATGATCATAACTTTCACACTGGTTGCTATTATTCGTTTTATACTATGGAAAAACTGTTCTATTTATTTTGTATTTTATGCTTCTGGCGTTGACTTCTTAGGCCCTACCAATTCGATCTGGTGGTACAACGCCCTAGAGTGAAGCCTAGGTTGCCTGGAACGTACAAATGACCATCACTTTCACACGGGTTGCAATTATTCCAGTTATATGATGGAAAAACTGTTAGATTTATATTGTATTTTATGCTTCGGGTGCTGACTTCTAAGGCCCTAACTATTCGATCTGTTGGATCAACGCCCTAGAGTGAAGCCTAGGTTGCCCGGAACGTTGAAATGACCATAACTTTCACACCGGTAGCAATTATTCGTTTTATACGATGGAAAAACTGTTGTATTTATATTGTATTTCATGCTTCTGGCGTTGACTTCTAAGGCCCCAGCTATTCGATCTGGTGGAGCAACGCCCTAGGGTGAAGCCTAGGTTGCCCGGAAAGTAGAAATGACAATAACTTTCACACTGGTTGCAATTATTCGTTTTATACGTAGGAAAAGCTGTTGCATCTTTATTGTATTTTATGCTTCTGTCGTTGACGTCTAAGGCCGTAGCTATTAGATGTGGTGGAGCAACGCACTAGAGTGACGCCTAGGTTGCCCGGTACGTAGAAATGACCATAACTTTCAAACTGGTTGCAATTAATCCTTTTATACGATGGAAAAACTGTTGCATTTTTATTGCATTTTATGCTTCGGGCGTTGACTTCTAAGGCCCTAACTATTCAATCTGTTAGAGCAACGCCCTAGCGTGAAGCCTAGGTTGCCCGGAACTTAGAAATGACCATAACTTTCACACTGATTGCTATTATTCGTTTGATACGATGGAAAAACTGTTATATTTATATTGTATTTTATGCTTCTGCCGTTGATTTCATAGGCCCTAACTATTCAATCTGGTGGAACAACGCCCTAGAGTGAGGCCTAGGTTGGCCGGAACGTAGAAATGACCATCACTTCCATACTGGTAGCAATTATTCGTTTTATACGATGATAAAACAGTTGTATTTACATTGTATTTTATGCTTCTGGCGTTGACTTCTAAGGCACTAACTATTCCATCTGGTGGAGCAACGCCCTAGAGTGAAGCCTAGGTTGCCCGAAACGTAGAAATGACCATCACTTTCAAACTGGTTGCAATTATTCCTGTTATATGATGGAAAAACTGTTATATTTGTATTGTATTTTATGCTTCTGGCGTTGACTTCTAAGGCACTAACTATTCCATCTGGTGGAGCAACGCCCTAGAGTGAAGCCTAGGTTGCCCGGAACGTAGAAATGATCATCACTTTCACACTGGGTGCAATTATTCCTGATATACGATGGAAAAACCATTGTATATTTATTGTATTTTATGCTTCGGGCGTAGACTTCTATGGCCCTACCTATTCTATCTGGTGGATCAACGCCCTAGAGTGAAGCCTACGTTGCTCGGAATGTAGAAATGACCATAACATTCACACTGGTTGAAATTATTCGTTTTATACGATGGAAAAACTGTTATATCTATATTGTATTTTATGCTTCTGCCGTTGATTTCATAGGCCCTAACTATTCAATCTGGTGGAACAACGCCCTAGAGTGAGGCCTAGGTTGGCCGGAACGTAGAAATGACCATCACTTCCATACTGGTAGCAATTATTCGTTTTATACGATGATAAAACAGTTGTATTTACATTGTATTTTATGCTTCTGGCGTTGACTTCTAAGGCACTAACTATTCCATCTGGTGGAGCAACGCCCTAGAGTGAAGCCTAGGTTGCCCGAAACGTAGAAATGACCATCACTTTCAAACTGGTTGCAATTATTCCTGTTATATGATGGAAAAACTGTTATATTTGTATTGTATTTTATGCTTCTGGCGTTGACTTCTAAGGCACTAACTATTCCATCTGGTGTAGCAACGCCCTAGAGTGAAGCCTAGGTTGCCCGGAACGTAGAAATGACCATCACTTTCAAACTGGTTGCTATTATTCCTGTTATATGATGGAAAGACTGTTGTATTTATATTGTATTTTATGCTTCGGGCGTTGACTGCTAAGGCCCTAACTATTGAATCTGTTGGATCAACTCCCTAGAGTGAAGCCTAGGTTGCTCGGAATGTAGAAATGACCATAACATTCACACTGGTTGAAATTATTCGTTTAGTACGATGGAAAAGCTGTTGCATCTTTATTGTATTTTATGATTCTGGCGTTGACTTCTAAGGCCCTAGCTATTCAATCTGGTGGAACAACGCCCTAGAGTGAGGCCTAGGTTGCCCGGAACGTAGAAATGACCATCACTACCATACTGGCAGCAATTATTCGTTTTATACGATGGAAAAACTGTTGTGTTTATATTGTATTTTATGCTTCTGGCGTTGACTTCTAAGGCACTAACTATTCGATCTGGTGGAGCAACGCCCTACAGTGAAGCCTAGGTTCCCCGGAACGTAGAAATGACCATCACTTTCAAACTGGTTGCAATTATTCCTGTAATAGGATGGAAAGACTGTTGTATTTTTATTGTATTTTATGCTTCAGGCGTTGACTTCTGAGGCCGTAGCTATTCGATGTGGCGGAAGAACGCCATAGAGTGAAGCCTGGGTTGCCCGGAACGTAGAAATGACCATAACTTTCATACTGGTTGCAATTACTCGTTTTATATGATGGAAAAACTGTTGTATTTATATTGTATTTTATGCTTCTGGCGTTGACTTCTAAGGCACTAACTATTCGATCTGGTGGAGCAACGCTCTAGACTGAAGTCTAGGTTGCGGGAACGTAGAAATGACCATCACTTTCACACGGGTTGCAATTATTCCTGTTATAGGACGGAAAGACTGTTGTATTTTTATTGTATTTTATGCTTCAGGCGTTGACTTCTGAGGCCGTTGCTTTTCGATGTAGTGGAAGAACGCCATAGAGTGAAGCCTAGGTTGCCCGGAACGTAGAAATGACCATAACTTTCACACTGGTTGCTATTATTCGTTTTATACGATGGAAAAACTGTTGTACTTATATTGTATTTTATGCTTCTGGCGTTGACTTCTAAGGCCCTAGCTATCCGATCTGGTGCAGCAAAGCCCTAGAGTGAAGCCTAGGTTGCCCGGAACGTAGATATGACCATCACTTTCAAGCTGGTTGCAATTAATCCTTTTATACGATGGAAAAACTGTTGTATTTTTATTGCATTTTATGCTTCCGGCGTTGACTTCTAAGGCCCTAACTATTCAATCTGTTAGAGCAACGCCCTAGGGTGAAGCCTAGGTTGCCCGGAAAGTAGAAATGACATTAACCTTCACACTGGTTGCTATTATTCGTTCTATACGATGGAAAAACTGTTATATTTATATTGTATTTTATGCTTCGGGCGTTGACTTCTAAGGAACTAACTGTTTGATCTGGTGGAGCAACGCCCTAGAGTGAAGCCTAGGTTGCCCGGAACGTAGAAATGACCATAACTTTCACACTGGATGCTATTATTCGTTCTATACGATGGAAAAACCGTTATATTTATATTGTATTTTATGCTTCTGGCGTTGCCTTCTTAGGCCCTAACTGTTCGATCTGGTGGAACAACGCCCTAGGGTGAAGCCTAGGTTGCCCGGAACGTAGAAATGACCATAATTTTTACACTGGTAGCAAGTGTCCCTTTTATACCATGGAAAAACTATTCTATTTATTTTGTATTTTATGCTTCGGGCGTTGACTTCTTAGGCCCTAACTATTCGATCTGGTGGAACAACGTCCTGGGGTGAAGCCTAGGTTCCCGGAACGTAGAAATGATCATAACTTTCACACTGGTTGCTATTATTCGTTTTATACTATTGAAAAACTGTTCTATTTATTTTGTATTCTATGCTTCGGGCGTTGACTTCTAAGGAACTAACTGTTTGATCTGGTGGAGCAACGCCCTAGAGAGAAGCCTAGGTTGACCGGAACGTAGAAATGACCATAACTTTCACACTGGATGCTATTATTCGTTCTATACGATGGAAAAACTGTTATATTTATATTGTATCTTATGCTTCTGGCGTTGACTTCCTAGGCCCTAACAATTCGATCTGGTGGTACAACGCCCTAGAGTGAAGCCTAGGTTGCCTGGAACGTACAAATGACCATCACTTTCACACGGGTTGCAATTATTCCAGTTATAGGATGGAAAGACTGTTGTATTTTTATTGTATTCTATGCTTCAGGCGTTGACTTCTGAGGCCGTAGCTATTCGATGTGGTGGAAGAACGCCATAGGGTGAAGCCTAGGTAGCCCGGAACGTAGAAATGACCATAACCTTCATACTGGTTGCAATTATCCGTTTTATATGATGGAAGAACTGTTGTATTTATATTGTATTTTATGCTGCTGGCGTTCACTTCTTAGGACCTAACTATTCGATCTGGTGGAACAACTACCTGGGGTGAAGCCTAGGTTGCCCGGAACGTAGAAATGACCATAACTTTCACACTGGTTGCTATTATTCGTTCTATACGATGGAAAAACTGTTGTATTTATATTGTGTTTTATGCTTCTGGCGTTGCCTTCTTAGGCCCTAACTGTTCGATCTGGTGGAACAACGCCCTAGAGTGAAGCCTAGGTTACCCGGAACGTAGAAATGACCAGTACTTTCACACTGTTTGCAGTTATTCCTGCTATACGATGGAAAAACTGTTGCATCCTTATTGAATTTTATGCTTCAGGCGTTGACTTCTGAGGCCGTAGCTATTCGATGTGGCGGAAGAACGCCATAGAGTGAAGCCTGGGTTGCCCGGAACGTAGAAATGACCATAACTTTCATACTGGTTGCAATTACTCGTTTTATATGATGGAAAAACTGTTGTATTTATATTGTATTTTATGCTTCTGGCGTTGACTTCTAAGGCACTAACTATTCGATCTGGTGGAGCAACGCTCTAGACTGAAGCCTAGGTTGCCGGAACGTAGAAATGACCATCACTTTCACACGGGTTGCAATTATTCCTGTTATAGGACGGAAAGACTGTTGTATTTTTAATGTATTTTATGCTTCAGGCGTTGACTTCTGAGGCCGTTGCTTTTCGATGTAGTGGAAGAACGCCATAGAGTGAAGCCTAGGTTGCCCGGAACGTAGAAATGACCATAACTTTCATACTGGTTGCAATTATTCGTTTTATATGATGGAAGAACTGTTGTATTTATATTGTATTTCATGCTGCTGGCGTTCACTTCTTAGGCCCTAACTATTCGATCTGGTGGAACAACTACCTGGGGTGAAGCCTAGGTTGCCCGGAACGTAGTAATGACCATAACTTTCACACTGGTTGCTATTATTCGTTTTATACGATGGAAAAACTGTTACATTTATATTGTATTTTATGCTTCTGGCGTTGCCTTCTTAGGCCCTAACTGTTCGATCTGGTGGAACAACGCCCTAGAGTGAAGCCTAGGTTACCCGGAACGTAGAAATGACCAGTACTTTCACACTGTTTGCAGTTATTCCTGCTATACGATGGAAAAACGGTTGCATCCTTATTGAATTTTATGCTTCTGGCGTTGACTTCTAAGGCCCTAACTATTCTATCTGGTGGATCAACGCCCTAGTGTGAAGCCTGGGTTGCCCGGAACGTAGAAATGACGTTAAATTTCATACTGCTTGCAATTATTCGTTTTATACGACGGAAAAACAGTTCTATTTATTTTGTATTTTATGCTTCGGCCGTGGACTTCTAAGGCACTAACTATTCGATCTGTTGGAGCAACGCCCTAGGGTGTAGCCTGGGTTGCCCGGAAAGTAGAAATGACCACAACTTTCATACTGGTTGCAATTACTCGTTTTATATGATGGAAAAACTGTTGTATTTATATTGTATTTTATGCTTCTGGCGTTCACTTCTTAGGCCCTCACTATTCGATCTGGTGGAACAACGCCCTAGGGTGAAGCCTAGGTTGGTCCGGAACGTAGAAATAACCATAATTTTTACACTGGTAGCAAGTGTCCGTTTTATGCCATGGAAAAACTGTTCTATTTATTTTGTATTTTATGCTTCGGGAGTTGACTTCTTAGGCCCTAACTATTCGATCTGGTGGAGCAACGCCTAGGCGTGAAGCCTAGGTTGCCCGGAAAGTAGAAATGACCATAACTTTCACACTGCTTGCTATTATTCGTTCTATACGATGGAAATACTGTTATATTTATATTGTATCTTATGCTCCTGGCGTTGACTTCTTAGGCCCTAACTATTCGATCTGGTGGAACAACTACCTGGGGTGAAGCCTAGGTTGCCCGGAACGTAGAAATGACCATAACTTTCACACTGGTTGCTATTATTCGTTTTATACGATGGAAAAACTGTTACATTTATATTGTATTTTATGCTTCTGGCGTTGCCTTCTTAGGCCCTAACTGTTCGATCTGGTGGAACAACGCCCTAGAGTGAAGCCTAGGTTACCCGGAACGTAGAAATGACCAGTACTTTCACACTGTTTGCAGTTATTCCTGCTATACGATGGAAAAACTGTTGCATCCTTATTGAATTTTATGCTTCTGGCGTTGACTTCTAAGGCCCTAACTATTCTATCTGGTGGATCAACGCCCTAGTGTGAAGCCTTGGTTGCCCGGAACGTAGAAATGACGTTAAATTTCATACTGCTTGCAATTATTCGTTTTATACGACGGAAAAACAGTTCTATTTATTTTGTATTTTATGCTTCGGCCGTGGACTTCTAAGGCACTAACTATTCGATCTGTTGGAGCAACGCCCTAGGGTGTAGCCTGGGTTGCCCGGAAAGTAGAAATGACCACAACTTTCATACTGGTTGCAATTACTCGTTTTATATGATGGAAAAACTGTTGTATTTATATTGTATTTTATGCTTCTGGCGTTCACTTCTTAGGCCCTCACTATTCGATCTGGTGGAACAACGCCCTAGGGTGAAGCCTAGGTTGGTCCGGAACGTAGAAATAACCATAATTTTTACACTGGTAGCAAGTGTCCGTTTTATGCCATGGAAAAACTGTTCTATTTATTTTGTATTTTATGCTTCGGGAGTTGACTTCTTAGGCCCTAACTATTCGATCTGGTGGAGCAACGCCTAGGCGTGAAGCCTAGGTTGCCCGGAAAGTAGAAATGACCATAACTTTCACACTGCTTGCTATTATTCGTTCTATACGATGGAAATACTGTTATATTTATATTGTATCTTATGCTCCTGGCGTTGACTTCTTAGGCCCTAACAATTCGGTCTGGTGGAACAACGCGCTAGAGTGAAGCCTAGGTTGCCTGGAACGTACAAATGACCATCACTTTCACACGGGTTGCAATTATTCCAGTTATAGGATGGAAAGACTGTTGTATTTTTATTGTATTCTATGCTTCAGGCGTTGACTTCTGAGGCCGTAGCTATTCGATGTGGTGGAAGAACGCCAAAGAGTGAAGCCTAGGTTGCCCGGAACGTAGAAATGACCATAACCTTCATACTGGTTGCAATTATCCGTTTTATATGATGGAAGAACTGTTGTATTTATATTGTATTTCATGCTGCTGGCGTTCACTTCTTAGGCCCTAACTATTCGATCTGGTGGAACAACTACCTGGGGTGAAGCCTAGGTTGCCCGGAACGTAGAAATGACCATAACTTTCACACTGGTTGCTATTATTCGTTCTATACGATGGAAATACTGTTGTATTTATATTGTATTTTATGCTGCTGGCGTTCACTTCTTAGGCCCTAACTGTTCGATCTGGTGGAACAACTCCCTAGAGTGAAGCCTAGGTTACCCGGAACGTAGAAATGACCAGTACTTTCACACTGTTTGCAGTTATTCCTGCTATACGATGGAAAAACTGTTGCATCCTTATTGAATTTTATGCTTCTGGCGTTGACTTCTAAGGCCCTAACTATTCTATCTGGTGGATCAACGCCCTAGTGTGAAGCCTAGGTTGCCCGGAACGTAGAAATGACGTTAACTTTCATACTGGTTGCAATTATTCGTTTTATACGACGGAAAAACAGTTCTATTTATTTTGTATTTTATGCTTCGGCCGTGGACTTCTAAGGCACTAACTATTCGATCTGTTGGAGCAACGCCCTAGGGTGTAGCCTGGGTTGCCCGGGAAGTAGAATTGACCACAACTTTCATACTGGTTGCAATTACTCGTTTCATATGATGGATAAACTGTTGTATTTATATTGTATTTTATGCTTCTGGCGTTCACTTCTTAGGCCCTCACTATTCGATCTGGTGGAACAACGCCCTAGGGTGAAGCCTAGGTTGCTCGGAACGTAGAAATGACCATAATTTTTACACTGGTAGCAAGTGTCCGTTTTATACCATGGAAAAACTGTTCTATTTATTTTGTATTCTATGCTTCGGGCGTTGACTTCTTAGGCCCTAACAATTCGATCTGGTGGTACAACGCACTAGAGTGAAGCCTAGGTTGCCTGGAACGTACAAATGACCATCACTTTCACACGGGTTGCAATTATTCCAGTTATAGGATGGAAAGACTGTTGTATTTTTATTGTATTCTATGCTTCAGGCGTTGACTTCTGAGGCCGTAGCTATTCGATGTGGTGGAAGAACGCCATAGGGTGAAGCCTAGGTAGCCCGGAACGTAGAAATGACCATAACCTTCATACTGGTTGCAATTATCCGTTTTACATGATGGAAGAACTGTTGTATTTATATTGTATTTTATGCTGCTGGCGTTCACTTCTTAGGACCTAACTATTCGATCTGGTGGAACAACTACCTGGGGTGAAGCCTAGGTTGCCCGGAACGTAGAAATGACCATAACTTTCACACTGGTTGCTATTATTCGTTCTATACGATGGAAAAACTGTTGTATTTATATTGTGTTTTATGCTTCTGGCGTTGCCTTCTTAGGCCCTAACTGTTCGATCTGGTGGAACAACGCCCTAGGGTGAAGCCTAGGTTGCCCGGAACGTAGAAATGACCATAATTTTTACACTGGTAGCAAGTGTCCGTTTTATACCATGGAAAAACTGTTCTATTTATTTTGTATTTTATGCTTCGGGCGTTGACTTCTTAGGCCCTAACAATTCGATCTGGTGGAACAACGCCCTAGAGTGAAGCCTAAGTTGCCCGGAACGTAGCAATTACCTTCACTTTCAAACTGGTTGCAAATATTCCTGTTATGTGATGGAAAAACTGTTGTATTTTTATTGCTCTTTATGCTTCGGGCATTAACTTCTAAGGCCCTAACTATTCAATCTGTAAGAGCAACGCCCTAGGGTGTAGCCTAGGTTGCCCGTAAAGTAGAAATGACCCTATCTTTCATACTCGTTGCAATTATTCGTTTTGTATGATGGAAAAGCTGTTGTATTTATATTGTATTTTATGCTTCTGGCGTTCACTTCTTAGGCCCTAACTATTCGATCTGTGGGAATAACGGCCTATGGTGAAGCCTAGGTTGACCGGAACGTAGAAATGACCATAACTTTCACACCGGTAGCAATTATTCGTTTTACACGATGGAAAAACTGTTCTATTTATTTTGTATTTTATGCATCGGGCGTTGACTTCTAAGGCCCTAACTATTCAATCTGTTGGAGCAACGCCCTAGGGTGAAGCCTAGGTTGCCCGGAAAGTAGAAATGACGTTAACTTTCACACCGGTTGCAATTATTCCTGTTATAGGACGGAAAGACTGTTGTATTTTTATTGTATTTTATGCCACAGGCGTTGACTTCTGAGGCCGTTGCTATTCGATGTAGTGGAAGAACGCCATAGAGTGAAGCCTAGGATGCCCGGAACGTAGAAATGACCATAACTTTCATACTGGTTGCAATTATTCGTTTTATTCGATGGAAAAACAGTTGCATTTATATTGTATTTTATGCTTCTGGCGTTCGCTTCTAAGGAACTAACTGTTTGATCTGGTGGAGCAACGCCCTAGAGTGAAGCCTAGGTTGCCCGGAACGTAGAAATGACCATAACTTTCACACTGGATGCTATTATTCGTTCTATACGATGGAAAAACTGTTATATTTATATTGTATCTTATGCTTCTGGCGTTGACTTCTTAGGCCGTAACAATTCGATCTGGTGGTACAACGCCCTAGAGTGAAGCCTAGGTTGCCTGGAACGTACAAATGACCATCACTTTCACACGGGTTGCAATTATTCCAGTTATAGGATGGAAAGACTGTTGTATTTTTATTGTATTCTATGCTTCAGGCGTTGACTTCTGAGGCCGTAGCTATTCGATGTGGTGGAAGAACGCCATAGGGTGAAGCCTAGGTTGCCCGGAACGTAGAAATGACCATAACCTTCATACTGGTTGCAATTATCCGTTTTATATGATGGAAGAACTGTTGTATTTATATTGTATTTTATGCTGCTGGCGTTCACTTCTTAGGACCTAACTATTCGATCTGGTGGAACAACTACCTGGGGTGAAGCCTAGGTTGCCCGGAACGTAGAAATGACCATAACTTTCACACTGGATGCTATTATTCGTTCTATACGATGGAAAAACTGTTCTATTTATTTTGTATTTTATGCTTCGGGCGTTGACTTCTAAGGCCCTAACTGTTTGATCTGGTGGAGCAACGCCCTAGGCGTGAAGCCTAGGCTGCCCGGAAAGTAGAAATGACCATAACTTTCACACTGGTTGCTATTATTCGTTCTATGCGATGGAAAAACTGCTGTATTTATATTGTGTTTTATGCTTCTGGCGATGACTTCTAAGGCCCTAACTACTCAATCTGTAAGAGCAACGCCCTATTGTGTAGCCTAGGTTGCCCGTAAAGTAGAAATGACCATAGCTTTCATACTGGTTGCAATTATTCGTTTTGTATGATGGAAAAACTGTTGTACTTATATTGTATTTTATACTGCTGGCGTTCACTTCTTAGGCCCTAACTATTCGATCTGGTGGAACAACGCCCTGGGGTGAAGCCTAGGTTGCCGGAACGTAGAAATTATCATAACTTTCACACTGGTTGCTATTATTCGTTTTGTACTATGGAAAAACTGTTCTATTTATTTTGTATTTTATGCTTCGGGCGTTGACTTCTAAGGAACTAACTGTTTGATCTGGTGGAGCAACGCCCAACAGTGAAGCCTAGGTTGACCGGAACGTAGAAATGACCATAACTTTCACACTGGATGCTATTATTCGTTCTATACGATGGAAAAACTGTTATATTTATATTGTTTCTTATCCTTCTGGCGTTGACTTCTTAGGCCCTAGCAATTCGATCTGGTGGTACAACGCCCTAGAGTGAAGCCTAGGTTGCCCGGAACGTAGAAATGACCATAACTTTCATACTGGTTGCTATTATTCGTTTTATACGATGGAAAAACTGATATATTTATATTGTATTTTATGCTTCTGGCGTTGCCTTCTTAGGCCCTAACTGTTCGATCTGGTGGAACAACGCCCTAGACTGAAGCCTAGGTTACCCGGAACGTAGAAATGACCAGTACTTTCACACTGTTTGCAGTTATTCCTGCTATACGATGGAAAAACTGTTGCATCTTTATTGAATTTTATGCTTCTGGCGTTGACTTCTAAGGCCCTAACTATTCTATCTGGTGGATCAACGCCCTAGAGTGAAGCCTAGGTTGCTCGGAATATAGAAATGACCATAACATTCACACTGGTTGAAATTATTCGTTTTTGACGATGGAAAAACTGTTATATTTATATTGTATTTTATGCTTCTGGCGTTGATTTCTAAGGTCCTACCTATTCAATCTGTTGGAGCAACGCGCTAGGGTGAAGCCTAGGTTGCGCGGGAAGTAGAAATGACAATAACTTTCACACTGGGTGCAATTATTCGTTTTATACGATGGAAAAGCTGTTGCATCTTTATTGTATTTTATGCTTCTGTCGTTGACGTCTAAGGCCGTTGCTATTAGATGTGGTGGAGCAACGCACTAGAGTAACGCCTCGGTTGCCCGGAACGTGGAATGACCATTACTTTCGCAATGTTTGCAATTATTCATTTTATACGATGGAAAAACTGTTGTACTTATATTGTATTTTATGCTTCTGGCGTTAACTTCTAAGGCCCTAACTATTCGATCTGGTGGAGCAACGCCCTAGAGTGAAGCGTAGGTTGCCCGGAACGAAGAAGTGACCATCACTTTCAAACTGGTTGCAATTAATCCTTTTATACGATGGAAAAACTGTTGTATTTTTATTGCATTTTATGCTTCGGGCATTAACTTCTAAGGCCCTAACTATTCAATCTGTAAGAGCAACGCCCTAGGGTGTAGCCTAGGTTGCCCGTAAAGTAGAAATGACCCTAGCTTTCATACTGGTTGCAATTATTCGTTTTGTATGATGGAAAAACTGTTGTATTTATATTGTATTTTATGCTTCTGGCGTTCACTTCTTAGGCCCTAACTATTCGATCTGGTGGAATAACGACCTATGGTGAAGCCTAGGTTGACCGGAACGTAGAAATGACCATAACTTTCACACCGGTAGCAATTATTTGTTTTACACGATGGAAAAACTGTTCTATTTATTACGTATTTTATGCATCGGGCGTTGACTTCTAAGGCCCTAACTATTCAATCTGTTGGAGCAACGCCCTAGAGTGAAGCCTAGGTTGCCCGGAACGTAGAAATGACCATAACTTTCACACTGGTTGCTATTATTCGTTTTATACAATGGAAAAACGGCTCTATTTATTTTGTATTTTATGCTTCGGGCGTTGACTTCTAAGGCCCTAACTGTTTGATCTGGTGGAACAACGCCCTAGAGTGAAGCCTAGGTTGCCTGGAACGTACAAATGACCATCACTTTCACACGGGTTGCAATTTTCCCTGTTATAGGACGGAAAGACTGTTGCATTTTTATTGTATTTTATGCTTCAGGCATTGACTTCTGAGGCCGTTGCTATTCGATGTGGTGGAAGAACGCCATAGAGTGAAGCCTGGGTTGCCCGGAACGTAGACATGACCATAACTTTCATACTGGTTGCAAGTATTCGTTTTATATGATGGAAAAACTGTTGTAATTATATTGTATTTTATGCTTCTGGCGTTGACTTCTAAGGCACTAACCATTTGATCTGGTGGAGCAACGCTCTAGAGTGAAGCCTAGGTTGCCCGGAACGTAGAAATGACCATCACTTTCACAAGGGTTGCAATTATTCCTGTCAAAGGACGGAAAGACTGTTGTATTTTTATTGTATTTTATGCTTCAGGCGTTGACTTCTGAGGCCGTAGCTATTCCATGTGGTGGAAGAACGCCATAGAGTGAAGCCTGGGTTGCCCGGAACGTAGAAATGACCATAACTTTCATACTGGTTGCAATTATTCGTTTTATATGATGGAAAAACTGTTGTATTTATATTGTATTTTATGCTTCTGGCGTTGACTTCTAAGGCACTAACTATTCGATCTGGTGGAGCAACGCTCTAGAGTGAAGCCTAGGTTGCCCGGAACGTAGAAATGACCATCACTTTCAAACTGTTTGCAATTATTCCTGTTATAGGATGGAAAGACTGTTGTATTTTTATTGTATTTTATGCTTCAGGCGTTGACTTCTGAGGCCGCAGCTATTCGATGTGGTGGAAGAACGCCATAGAGTGAAGCCTAGGTTGCCCGGAACGTAGAAATGACTATAACTTTCATACTGGTTGCAATTATTCGTTTTATATGATGGAAGAACTGTTGTATTTATATTGTATTTTATTCTGCTGGCGTTCACTTCTTAGGCCCTAACTATTCGATCTGGTGGAACAACGCCCAGGGGTGAAGCCTAGGTTGCCGGAACGTAGAAATGATCATAACTTTCACACTGGTTGCTATTATTCGTTTTATACGATGGAAAGACTGTTCTATTTATTCTGTATTTTATGCTTCTGGCGTTGCCTTCTTAGGCCCTAACTGTTCGATCTGGTGGAACAACGCCCTAGAGTGAAGCCCAGGTTACCCGGAACGTAGAAATGACCAGTACTTTCACACTGTTTGCAGTTATTCCTGCTATACGATGGAAAAACTGTTGCATGTTTATTGAATTTTATGCTTCTGGCGTTGATTTCTTAGGCCCTAACTATTCAATCTGGTGGAACAACGCCCTAGAGTGAAGCCTAGGTTGCTCCGAATGTAGAAATGACCATAACATTCACACTGGTTGAAATTATTCGTTTTATATGATGGAAAAACTGTTGTATTTATATTGTATTTTATGCTTCTGGCGTTGACTTCTAAGGCACGAACTATTCGATCTGGTGGAGTAACGCCCTAGAGTGAAGCATAGGTTCCCCGGAACGTAGAAATGACCATCACTTTCAACCTGGTTGCAATTGTTCCTGTTATAGGATGGAAAGACTGTTGTATTTTTATTGTCTTTTATGCTTCAGGCGTTGACTTCTGAGGCCGTAGCTATTCGATGTGGTGGAAGAACGCCATAGAGTGAAGCCTGGGTTGCCCGGAACGTAGACATGACCATAACTTTCATACTGGTTGCAATTATTCGTTTTATATGATAGCAAAACTGTTGTATTTATATTGTATTTTATGCTTCTGGCGTTGACTTCTAAGGCACTAACTATTCGATCTGGTGGAGCAACGCTCTAGAGTGAAGCCTAGGTTGCCCGGAACGTAGAAATGACCATCACTTTCACACGGGTTGCAATTATTCCTGTTATAGGACGGAAAGACTGTTGTATTTTTATTGTATTTTATGCTTCAGGCGTTGACTTCTGAGGCCGTTGCTATTCGATGTAGTGGAAGAACGCCATAGAGTGAAGCCTAGGTTGCCCGGAACGTAGAAATGACCATAACTTTCATACTGGTTGCAATTATTCGTTTTATACGATGGAAAAACTGTTGTATTTATATTGTATTTTATGCTTCTGGCGCTGACTTCTAAGGCACTAACTATTCGATCTGGTGGAGCAGCGCTCTAGAGTGAAGCCTAGGTCGCCCGGAACGTAGAAATGACCATCACTTTCAAACTGGTTGCAATTATTCCTGTTATATGATAGAAAAACTGTTGTATTTATATTGTATTTTATGCTTCGGGCGTTGACTGCTAAGGCCCTAACTATTCAATCTGTTGGATCAACGCCCTAGAGTGAAGCCTAGGTTGCTCGGAATGCAGAAATGACCATAACATTCACACTGGTTGAAATTATTCGTTTAATACGATGGAAAAGCTGTTGCATCTTTATTGTATTTCATGATTCTGGCGTTGACTTCTAAGGCCCTAACTATTCAATCTGGAGGAACAACGCCCTAGAGTGAGGCCTAGGTTGCCGGGAACGTAGAAATGACCATCACTTCCATACTGGTAGCAATTATTCGTTTTATACGATGGAAAAACTGTTGTGTTTATATTGTATTTTATGCTTCTGGCGTTGACTTCTAAGGCACTAACTATTCGATCTGGTGGAGCAACGCCCTAGAGTGCAGCCTAGGTTCCCCGGAACGTAGAAATGACCATCACTTTCACACTGGATGCTATTATTCGTTCTATACGATGGAAAAACTGTTACATTTATATTGTATCTTATGCTTCTGGCGTTGACTTCTTAGGCCCTAACAATTCGATCTGGTGGAACAACGCCCTAGAGTGAAGCCTAGGTTGCCTGGAACGTACAAATGACCATCACTTTCATACGGGTTGCAATTATTCCAGTTATAGGATGGAAAGACTGTTGTATTTTTATTGTATTTTACGCTTCAGGCGTTGAATTCTGAGGCCGTAGCTATTCGATGTGGTGGAAGAACGCCATAGAGTGAAGCCTAGGTTGCCCGGAACGTAAAAATGACCATAACTTTCATACTGGTTGCAATTATCCGTTTTATATGATGGAAGAACTGTTGTATTTATATTGTATTTTATGCTGCTGGCGTTCACTTCTTAGGCCCTAACTATTCGATCTGGTGGAACAACTACCTGGGGTGAAGCCTAGGTTGCCCGGAACGTAGAAATGACCGTAGCTTTCACACTGGTTGCTATTATTCGTTTTATACGATGGAAAAACTGTCATATTTATATTGTATTTTATGCTTGTGGCGTTGCCTTCTTAGGCCCTAACTGTTCGATCTGGTGGAACAACGCCCTAGAGTGAAGCCTAGGTTACCCAGACCGTAGAAATGACCAGTACATTCACACTGTTTGCAGTTATTCCTGCTATACGATGGAAAAACTGTTGCATCTTTATTGAATTTTATGCTTCTGGCGTTGACTTCTATGGCCCTAACTATTCTACCTCGTGGATCAACGCCCTAGTGTGAAGCCTAGGTTGCCCGGAGCGTAGAAGCGACCATAACTTTCACACTGGTTGCTATTATTCGTTCTATAGATGGAAAAACTGTTATATTTATATTGTATCTTATGGTTCTGGCGTTGTCTTCTTAGGCCCTAACAATTCGATCTGGTGGAACAACGCCCTAGAGTGAAGCCTAAGTTGACCGGAACGTAGGAGTTATCATCACTTTCAAACTGGTTGCAAATATTCCTGTTATATGATGGAAAAACTGTTGTATTTTTATTGCATTTTATGCTTCGGGCATTAACTTCTAAGGCCCTAACTATTCAATATGTAAGAGCAACGCCCTAGGGTGTAGCCTAGGTTGCCCGTAAAGTAGAAATGACCCTAGCTTTCATACTCGTTGCAATTATTCGTTTTGTATGATGGAATAACAGTTGTATTTATATTGTATTTTATGCTTCTGGCGTTGACTTCTAAGGCACTAACTATTCGATCTGGTGGAGCAACGCTCTAGAGTGAAGCCTAGGTTGCTCGGAATGTAGAAATGACCATAACATTCACACTGGTTGTAATTATTCGTTTAATACGATGGAAAAGCTGTTGCATCTTTATTGTATTTTATGATTCTGGCGTTGACTTCTAAGGCCCTAACTATTCAATCTGGTGGAACAACGCCCTAGAGTGAGGCCTAGGTTGCCCGGAACATAGAAATGACCATCACTTCCATACTGGTAGCAATTATTCGTTTTATACGATGGAAAAACTGTTGTGTTTATATTGTATTTTATGTTTCTGGCGTTGACTTCTAAGGCACTAACTATTCGAGCTGGTGGAGCAACGCCCTAGAGTGAAGCCTAGGTTCCCCGGAACGTAGAAATGACCATCACTTTCAAACTGGTTGCAATTATTCCTGTTATAGGATGGAAAGGCTGTTGTACTTTTATTGTATTTTATGCTTCAGGCGTTGGCTTCTGAGGCCGTAGCTATTCGATGTGGTGGAAGAACGCCATAGAGTGAAGCCTGGGTTGCCCGGAACGTAGAAATGACCATCACTTTCAAACTGGTTGCTATTATTCCTGTTATATGATGGAAAGACTGTTGTATTTATATTGTATTTTATGCTTCGGGCGTTGTCTGCTAAGGCCCTAACTATTCAATCTGTTGGATCAACGCCCTAGAGTGAAGCCTAGGTTGCTCGCAATGTAGAAATGACCATAACATTCACACTGGTTGAAATTATTCGTTTAATACGATGGAAAAGCTGTTGCATCTTTATTGTATTTTATGATTCTGGCGTTGACTTCTAAGGCCCTAACTATTCGATCTGGTGGAGCAACGCCCTAGAGTGAAGCCTAGGTTGCCCGGAACGTAGAAATGACGTTATCTTTCATACTGGTTGCAATTATTCGTTTTATACGACGGAAAAACAGTTCTATTTATTTTGTATTTTATGCTTCGGCCGTGGACTTCTAAGGCACTAACTATTCGATCTGTTGGAGCAACGCCCTAGGGTGTAGCCTGGGTTGCCCGGAAAGTAGAAATGACCACAACTTTCATACTGGTTGCAATTACTCGTTTTATATGATGGAAAAACTGTTGTATTTATTTTGTATTTTATGCTTCGGGCGTTGACTTCTAAGGCCCTAACTGTTTGATCTGGTGGAGCAACGCCCTAGGCGTGAAGCCTAGGTTGCCCGGAAAGTAGAAATGACCATAACTTTCACACTGGTTGCTATTGTTCGTTCTATACGATGGAAAAACTGTTATATTTATATTGCATCTTATGCTTCTGGCGTTGACTTCTAAGGCCCTAACAATTCGATCTGGTGGAACAACGCCCTAGAGTGATGCCTAGGCTGCCTGGAACGTACAAATGACCATCACTTTCACAAGGGTTGCAATTATTAGTTTTATACGATGGAAAAACTGTTCTATTGATTTTGTATTTTATGCTTCGGGCGTTGACTTCTAAGGCCCTAACTATTCAATCTGTTGGAGCAACGCGCTAGGGTGAAGCCTTGGTCGCCCGGAACGTAGAAATGACGTTAACTTTCATACTGGTTGCAATTACTCGATTTATACGATTGAAAAACTGTTGCGTTTTTATTGCACTTTATGCTTCTGGCGTTGACTTCTAAGGCCCTAACTATTCAGTCTGTTGGAGCAACGCCCTAGTGTGAAGCCTAGGTTGCCCGGAACTTAGAAATGACCGTAACTTTCACACTGATTGCTATTATTCGCTTTATACGATGGAAAAACTGTTATGTTTATATTGTATTTTATGCTTCTGGCGGTGCCTTCTTAGGCCCTAAGTGTTCGATCTGGTGCAACAACGCCCTAGAGTGAAGCCTACGTCGCCCGGATCGTAGAAATGACCATCACTTTCACACTGGTTGCAATTATTCCTGATATACGATGGAAAAACTCTTTTATATTTATTGTATTTTATGCTTCGGGCGTAGACTTCTATGGCCCTACCTATTCGACCTGGTGGAGCAACACGCTACAGTGAAGCCAAGGCTGCCCGGAACGTAGATATGACCATAACCTTCACACAGGTTGCAATTATTCGTTTTCTACGATGGAAAAGCTCTTGCATCTTTATTGTATTTTATGCTTCTGTTGTTGACGTCTAAGGCCGTAGCTATTAGATGTGGTGGAGCAACGCACTAGAGTGACGCCTAGGTTGCCCGGAACGTGGAATGACCATTACTTTCGGAAAGTTTGCAATTATTCATTTTATACGATGGAAAAACTGTTGTACTTATATTGTATTTTATGCTTCTGGCGTTGACTTCTAAGGCCCTAACTATTCGATCTGGTGGAGCAACGCCCTAGAGTGAAGCCTAGGTTGCCCGGAACGTAGAAATGACAATAACTTTCATACTGGTTGCAATTATTCGTTTTATATGATGGAAGAACTGTTGTATTTATATTGTATTTTATGCTGCTGGCGTTCACTTCTTAGGCCCTCACTATTCGATCTGGTGGAACAACGCCCTGGGGTGAAGCCTAGGTTGCCAGAACGTAGAAATGATCATAACTTTCACACTGGTTGCTATTATTCGTTTTATACGATGGAAAAACTGTTCTATTTATTTTGTATTTTATGCTTCGGGCGTTGACTTCTAAGGAACTAACTGTTTGGTCTGGTGCATCAACGCCCTAGAGTGAAGCCTAGGTGGCCCGGAACGTAGAAATGACCATAACTTTCACATTGGATGCTATTATTCGTTTAATACGATAGAAAATCTGTTGCATCTTTATTGCATTTTATGATTCTGGCGTAGACTTCTAAGGCCCTAACTATTCGATCTGGTGGAGCAACGCCCTAGAGTGAAGCCTAGGTTGCCCGGAACGTAGAAATGACGTTAACTTTCAAACTGGTTGCAATTATTCGTTTTATACGATGGAAAAACAGTTCTATTTATTTTGTATTTTATGCTTCGGCCGTTGACTTCTAAGGCACTAACTATTCGATCTGTTGGAGCAACGCCCTAGGGTGTAGCCTAGGTTGCCCGGAAAGTAGAACTGACCACAACTTTCATACTGGTTGCAATTACTCGTTTTATATGATGGAAAAACTGTTGTATTTATATTGTATTTTATGCTTCTAGCGTTCACTTCTTAGGCCCTAACTGTTTGATCTGGTGGAGCAACGCCCTAGAGTGAAGCCTAGGTTGCCCAGAACGTAGAAGTGACCATAACTTTCACACTGGTTGCTATTATTCGTTCTATACGATGGAAAAACTGTTATATTTATATTGTATCTTATGCTTCTCGCGTTGACTTCTTAGGCCCTAACAAGTCGATCTGGTGGAACAACGCCCTAGAGTGAAGCCTAGGTTGCCTGGAACGTACAAATGACCATCACTTTCATACTGGTTGCAATTATTCGTTTTATATGATGGAAGAACTGTTGTATTTATATTGTATTTTATGCTGCTGGCGTTCATTTCTTAGGCCCTAACTATTCGATCTGGTGGAACAACGAACTGGGCTGAAGCCTAGGTTGCCCGGAACGTAGAAATGACCATAACTTTCACACTGGCTGCTATTATTCGTTTTATACGATGGAAAAACTGTTATATTTATATTGTATTTTATGCTTCTGGCGTTGACTTCTTAGCCCCTAACTATTCGATCTGGTGGAACAACGCCCTAGAGTGAAGCCTAGGTTGCCTGGAACGTACAAATGACCATAACTTTCATACTGGTTGCAATTATTCGTTTTATATGATGGAAGAACTGTTGTATTTATATTGTATTTTATGCTGCTGGCGTTCACTTCTTAGGCCCTAACTATTCGATCTGGTGGAGCAACGACCTGGGGTGAAGCCTAGGTTGCCGGAACGTAGAAATGATCATAACTTTCACACTGGTTGCTATTATTCGTTTTATACGATGGAAAAACTGTTCTATTTATTTTGTACTTTATGCTTCGGGCGTTGACTTCTAAGGAACTAACTGTTTGATCTGTTGGAGCAACGCCCTAGAGTGAAGACTAGGTTGCCCGGAACGTAGAAATGACCATAACTTTCACACTGGTTGCTATTATTCGTTCTATACGATGGAAAAGCTGTTATATTTATATTGTATCTTATGCTTCTGGCGTTGACTTCTTAGGCCCTAACAATTCGATCTGGTGGAACAACGCCCTAGACTGATGACTAGGTTGCCTGGAACGTACAAGTGACCGTCACTTTCACAAGGGTTGCAATTATTCCTGTTATATGATGGAAAGACTGTTTTATTTTTATTGTATTTTCTGCTTCAGGCGTTGACTTCTGAGGCCGTAGCTATTCGATGTGGTGGAAGAACGCCATAGAGTGAAGCCTAGGTTGCCCGGAACGTAGAAATGACCATAACTTTCATACTGGTTGCAATTATCCGTTTTATATGATGGAAGAACTGTTGTATTTATATTGTATTTTATGCTGCTGGCGTTCACTTCTTAGGCCCTAACTATTCGATCTGGTGGAACAACTACCTGGGGTGAAGCCTAGGTTGCCCGGAACGTAGAAATGACCGTAGCTTTCAGACTGGTTGCTATTATTCGTTTTATACGATGGAAAAACTGTCATATTTATATTGTATTTTATGCTTGTGGCGTTGCCTTCTTAGGCCCTAACTGTTCGATCTGGTGGAACAACGCCCTAGAGTGAAGCCTAGGTTACCCAGACCGTAGAAATGACCAGTACATTCACACTGTTTGCAGTTATTCCTGCTATACGATGGAAAAACTGTTGCATCTTTATTGAATTTTATGCTTCTGGCGTTGACTTCTATGGCCCTAACTATTCTACCTCGTGGATCAACGCCCTAGTGTGAAGCCTAGGTTGCCCGGAGCGTAGAAGCGACCATAACTTTCACACTGGTTGCTATTATTCGTTCTATAGATGGAAAAACTGTTATATTTATATTGTATCTTATGGTTCTGGCGTTGTCTTCTTAGGCCCTAACAATTCGATCTGGTGGAACAACGCCCTAGAGTGAAGCCTAAGTTGACCGGAACGTAGGAATTATCATCACTTTCAAACTGGTTGCAAATATTCCTGTTATATGATGGAAAAACTGTTGTATTTTTATTGCATTTTATGCTTCGGGCATTAACTTCTAAGGCCCTAACTATTCAATATGTAAGAGCAACGCCCTAGGGTGTAGCCTAGGTTGCCCGTAAAGTAGAAATGACCCTAGCTTTCATACTCGTTGCAATTATTCGTTTTGTATGATGGAATAACAGTTGTATTTATATTGTATTTTATGCTTCTGGCGTTGACTTCTAAGGCACTAACTATTCGATCTGGTGGAGCAACGCTCTAGAGTGAAGCCTAGGTTGCTCGGAATGTAGAAATGACCATAACATTCACACTGGTTGTAATTATTCGTTTAATACGATGGAAAAGCTGTTGCATCTTTATTGTATTTTATGATTCTGGCGTTGACTTCTAAGGCCCTAACTATTCAATCTGGTGGAACAACGCCCTAGAGTGAGGCCTAGGTTGCCCGGAACATAGAAATGACCATCACTTCCATACTGGTAGCAATTATTCGTTTTATACGATGGAAAAACTGTTGTGTTTATATTGTATTTTATGTTTCTGGCGTTGACTTCTAAGGCACTAACTATTCGAGCTGGTGGAGCAACGCCCTAGAGTGAAGCCTAGGTTCCCCGGAACGTAGAAATGACCATCACTTTCAAACTGGTTGCAATTATTCCTGTTATAGGATGGAAAGGCTGTTGTACTTTTATTGTATTTTATGCTTCAGGCGTTGGCTTCTGAGGCCGTAGCTATTCGATGTGGTGGAAGAACGCCATAGAGTGAAGCCTGGGTTGCCCGGAACGTAGAAATGACCATCACTTTCAAACTGGTTGCTATTATTCCTGTTATATGATGGAAAGACTGTTGTATTTATATTGTATTTTATGCTTCGGGCGTTGTCTGCTAAGGCCCTAACTATTCAATCTGTTGGATCAACGCCCTAGAGTGAAGCCTAGGTTGCTCGCAATGTAGAAATGACCATAACATTCACACTGGTTGAAATTATTCGTTTAATACGATGGAAAAGCTGTTGCATCTTTATTGTATTTTATGATTCTGGCGTTGACTTCTAAGGCCCTAACTATTCGATCTGGTGGAGCAACGCCCTAGAGTGAAGCCTAGGTTGCCCGGAACGTAGAAATGACGTTATCTTTCATACTGGTTGCAATTATTCGTTTTATACGACGGAAAAACAGTTCTATTTATTTTGTATTTTATGCTTCGGCCGTGGACTTCTAAGGCACTAACTATTCGATCTGTTGGAGCAACGCCCTAGGGTGTAGCCTGGGTTGCCCGGAAAGTAGAAATGACCACAACTTTCATACTGGTTGCAATTACTCGTTTTATATGATGGAAAAACTGTTGTATTTATTTTGTATTTTATGCTTCGGGCGTTGACTTCTAAGGCCCTAACTGTTTGATCTGGTGGAGCAACGCCCTAGGCGTGAAGCCTAGGTTGCCCGGAAAGTAGAAATGACCATAACTTTCACACTGGTTGCTATTGTTCGTTCTATACGATGGAAAAACTGTTATATTTATATTGCATCTTATGCTTCTGGCGTTGACTTCTAAGGCCCTAACAATTCGATCTGGTGGAACAACGCCCTAGAGTGATGCCTAGGCTGCCTGGAACGTACAAATGACCATCACTTTCACAAGGGTTGCAATTATTAGTTTTATACGATGGAAAAACTGTTCTATTGATTTTGTATTTTATGCTTCGGGCGTTGACTTCTAAGGCCCTAACTATTCAATCTGTTGGAGCAACGCGCTAGGGTGAAGCCTTGGTCGCCCGGAACGTAGAAATGACGTTAACTTTCATACTGGTTGCAATTACTCGATTTATACGATTGAAAAACTGTTGCGTTTTTATTGCACTTTATGCTTCTGGCGTTGACTTCTAAGGCCCTAACTATTCAGTCTGTTGGAGCAACGCCCTAGTGTGAAGCCTAGGTTGCCCGGAACTTAGAAATGACCGTAACTTTCACACTGATTGCTATTATTCGCTTTATACGATGGAAAAACTGTTATGTTTATATTGTATTTTATGCTTCTGGCGGTGCCTTCTTAGGCCCTAAGTGTTCGATCTGGTGCAACAACGCCCTAGAGTGAAGCCTACGTCGCCCGGATCGTAGAAATGACCATCACTTTCACACTGGTTGCAATTATTCCTGATATACGATGGAAAAACTCTTTTATATTTATTGTATTTTATGCTTCGGGCGTAGACTTCTATGGCCCTACCTATTCGACCTGGTGGAGCAACACGCTACAGTGAAGCCAAGGCTGCCCGGAACGTAGATATGACCATAACCTTCACACAGGTTGCAATTATTCGTTTTCTACGATGGAAAAGCTCTTGCATCTTTATTGTATTTTATGCTTCTGTTGTTGACGTCTAAGGCCGTAGCTATTAGATGTGGTGGAGCAACGCACTAGAGTGACGCCTAGGTTGCCCGGAACGTGGAATGACCATTACTTTCGGAAAGTTTGCAATTATTCATTTTATACGATGGAAAAACTGTTGTACTTATATTGTATTTTATGCTTCTGGCGTTGACTTCTAAGGCCCTAACTATTCGATCTGGTGGAGCAACGCCCTAGAGTGAAGCCTAGGTTGCCCGGAACGTAGAAATGACAATAACTTTCATACTGGTTGCAATTATTCGTTTTATATGATGGAAGAACTGTTGTATTTATATTGTATTTTATGCTGCTGGCGTTCACTTCTTAGGCCCTCACTATTCGATCTGGTGGAACAACGCCCTGGGGTGAAGCCTAGGTTGCCAGAACGTAGAAATGATCATAACTTTCACACTGGTTGCTATTATTCGTTTTATACGATGGAAAAACTGTTCTATTTATTTTGTATTTTATGCTTCGGGCGTTGACTTCTAAGGAACTAACTGTTTGGTCTGGTGCATCAACGCCCTAGAGTGAAGCCTAGGTGGCCCGGAACGTAGAAATGACCATAACTTTCACATTGGATGCTATTATTCGTTTAATACGATAGAAAATCTGTTGCATCTTTATTGCATTTTATGATTCTGGCGTAGACTTCTAAGGCCCTAACTATTCGATCTGGTGGAGCAACGCCCTAGAGTGAAGCCTAGGTTGCCCGGAACGTAGAAATGACGTTAACTTTCAAACTGGTTGCAATTATTCGTTTTATACGATGGAAAAACAGTTCTATTTATTTTGTATTTTATGCTTCGGCCGTTGACTTCTAAGGCACTAACTATTCGATCTGTTGGAGCAACGCCCTAGGGTGTAGCCTAGGTTGCCCGGAAAGTAGAACTGACCACAACTTTCATACTGGTTGCAATTACTCGTTTTATATGATGGAAAAACTGTTGTATTTATATTGTATTTTATGCTTCTAGCGTTCACTTCTTAGGCCCTAACTGTTTGATCTGGTGGAGCAACGCCCTAGAGTGAAGCCTAGGTTGCCCAGAACGTAGAAGTGACCATAACTTTCACACTGGTTGCTATTATTCGTTCTATACGATGGAAAAACTGTTATATTTATATTGTATCTTATGCTTCTCGCGTTGACTTCTTAGGCCCTAACAAGTCGATCTGGTGGAACAACGCCCTAGAGTGAAGCCTAGGTTGCCTGGAACGTACAAATGACCATCACTTTCATACTGGTTGCAATTATTCGTTTTATATGATGGAAGAACTGTTGTATTTATATTGTATTTTATGCTGCTGGCGTTCATTTCTTAGGCCCTAACTATTCGATCTGGTGGAACAACGAACTGGGCTGAAGCCTAGGTTGCCCGGAACGTAGAAATGACCATAACTTTCACACTGGCTGCTATTATTCGTTTTATACGATGGAAAAACTGTTATATTTATATTGTATTTTATGCTTCTGGCGTTGACTTCTTAGCCCCTAACTATTCGATCTGGTGGAACAACGCCCTAGAGTGAAGCCTAGGTTGCCTGGAACGTACAAATGACCATAACTTTCATACTGGTTGCAATTATTCGTTTTATATGATGGAAGAACTGTTGTATTTATATTGTATTTTATGCTGCTGGCGTTCACTTCTTAGGCCCTAACTATTCGATCTGGTGGAGCAACGACCTGGGGTGAAGCCTAGGTTGCCGGAACGTAGAAATGATCATAACTTTCACACTGGTTGCTATTATTCGTTTTATACGATGGAAAAACTGTTCTATTTATTTTGTACTTTATGCTTCGGGCGTTGACTTCTAAGGAACTAACTGTTTGATCTGTTGGAGCAACGCCCTAGAGTGAAGACTAGGTTGCCCGGAACGTAGAAATGACCATAACTTTCACACTGGTTGCTATTATTCGTTCTATACGATGGAAAAGCTGTTATATTTATATTGTATCTTATGCTTCTGGCGTTGACTTCTTAGGCCCTAACAATTCGATCTGGTGGAACAACGCCCTAGACTGATGACTAGGTTGCCTGGAACGTACAAGTGACCGTCACTTTCACAAGGGTTGCAATTATTCCTGTTATATGATGGAAAGACTGTTTTATTTTTATTGTATTTTCTGCTTCAGGCGTTGACTTCTGAGGCCGTAGCTATTCGATGTGGTGGAAGAACGCCATAGAGTGAAGCCTAGGTTGCCCGGAACGTAGAAATGACCATAACTTACATACTGGTTGCAATTATTCGTTTTATATGATGGAAGAACTGTTGTATTTATATTGTATTTTATGCTGCTGGCGTTCATTTCTTAGGCCCTAACTATTCGATCTGGTGGAACAACGACCTGGGGTGAAGCCTAGGTTGCCCGGAACGCAGAAATGACCATAACTTTCACACTGGTTGCTGTTATTCGTTTTATACGACGGAAAAACTGTTATATTTATATTGTATTTTATGCTTCTGGCGTTGCCTTCTTAGGCCCTAACTGTTCGATCTGGTGGAACAACGCCCTAGTGTGAAGCCTAGGTTACCCGGAACGTAGAAATGACCAGTACTTTCACACTGTTTGCAGTTATTCCTGCTATACAATGGAAAAACTGTTGCATCTTTATTGAATTTTATGCTTCTGGCGTTGACTTCTAAGGCCCTAACTATTCTATCTGGTGGATCAACGCCCTAGAGTGAAGCCTAGGTTGCTCGGAATGTAGAAATGACCATAACATTCACACTGGTTGAAATTATTCGTTTTATACGATGGAAAAACTGTTATATTTATATTGTATTTTATGCTTCTGGCGTTGATTTCTTAGGCCCTAACTATTCAATCTGGTGGAACAACGCGCTAGAGTGAGGCCTAGGTTGCCCGGAACGTAGAAATGACCATCACTTTCAAACTGGTTGCAATTATTCCTGTTATATGATGGAAAAACTGTTGTATTTATATTGTATTTTATGCAACGGGCGTTGACTGCTAAGGCCCTAACTATTCAATCTGTTGGATCAACGCCCTAGAGTGAAGCCTAGGTTGCTCGGAATGTAGAAATGACCGTAACATTCACACTGGTTGAAATTATTCGTTTAATACGATGGAAAAGCTGTTGCATCTTCATTGTATTTTATGATTCTGGCGTTGACTTCTAAGGCCCTAACTATTCGATCTGGTGGAGCAACGCCCTAGGGTGAAGCCTAGGTTGCCCGGAACGTAGAAATGACTATCACTCTCAAACTGGTTGCAATTAATCCTTTTATACTGTGGAAAAACTGTTGTATTTATATTGTATTTTATGCTTCTGGCGTTCACTTCTTAGGCCCTAACTATTCGATCTGGTGGAACAACGCCCTAGAGTGAAGCCTAGGTTGCCTGGAACGTACAAATGACCATCACTTTCACACGGGTTGCAGTTATTCCTGTTATTAGACGGAAAGACTGTTGTATTTTTATTGTATTTTATGCTTCAGGCGTTGACTTCACAGGCCGTTGCCATTCGATGTAGTGGAAGAACGCAATAGAGTGAAGCCTAGGTTGCCCGGAACGTAGAAATGACCATAACTTTCATACTGGTTGCAATTATTCGTTTTATGCGATGGAAAAACTGTTGTATTCATATTGTATTTTATGCTTCTGGAGTTGACTTCTAATGCACTAACTATTCGATCTGGTGGAGCAACACTCTAGAGTGAAGCCTAGGTTGCCCGGAACGTAGAAATGACCATCACCTTCAAACTGGTTGCAATTATTCCTGTTATATGATGGAAAAACTGTTGTATTTATATTGTATTTTATGCTTCGGGCGTTGACTGCTAAGGCCCTAACTATTCAATCTGTTGGGTCAACGCCCTAGAGTGAAGCCTAGGTTGCTCGGAATGTAGAAATGACCATAACATTCACACTGGTTGAAATTATTCCTGTTATGGGATGGAAAGACTGTTTTTTTTTACTGTATTTTCTGCTTTAGGCGTTGACTTCTGAGGCCGTAGCTATTCGATGTGGTGGAAGAACGCCATAGAGTGAAGCCTAGGTTGCCCGGAACGTAGAAATGCCCATAACTTTCACACTGGTTGCTTTTATTCGTATTATACGATGTAAAAGCTGTTGTATTTATACCCTATTTTATGCTTCTGGCGTTGACTTCTTATGCCCTAACTATTCCATCTGGTGGACCAACGCCCTAGGGTGAAGCCTAGGTTGCCCGGAACGTAGAAATGACCATCACTTTCAAACTGGTTGCAATTAATCCTTTTATACGATGGAAAAACTGTTGCATTTTTATTACATTTTATGCCTCGGGCGTTGACTGCTAAGGCCCTAACTATTGAATCTGTTGGAGCGACGCCCTAGGGTGAAGCCTAGGTTGCCCGGAACTTAGATATGACCATAACCTTCACACAGGTTGCAATTATTCGTTTTCTACGATGGAAAACTGTTGTTTTTATATTGTATTTTATGCTTCCGGTGTTGACTTCTTAGACCCTAACTCTTCGATCTGGTGGAGCAACGCCTCAGAGTTAAGTCTAGGATGCCCGAAACGTCGAAATGATCGTTAGTTTCGCACTGGTTGCAATTGGTCATGCTATACAATGGAAAAACTGTTGTATTTATACTGTATTTTATGCTTCTGGCGCTGACTTCTAAGGCCGTAGCTATTCGATGTGGTGGAGCAACGCCCTAGAGTAAAGCCTAGGTTGCCCGGAACGTAGAAATGCCCATTACTTTCACACTGGTTGAAATTATTAGTTTTATACGATGGAAAAACTCTTCTATTTATTTTGTATTTTATACTTCGGGCGTTGACTTCTAAGGCCCTAACTATTCCATCTGGTGGAACAACGACCTCGGGTGAAGCCTAGCTTGCCCGGAACGTAGAAATAACCATAACTTTCACACCGGTAGCAATTATACGTTTTATACAATGGAAAAACTGTACTATTTATTTTGTATTTCATGCTTCGGGCGTTGACTTCTAAGGCCCTAGCTATTCGATATGGTAGAGCAACGACCTAGAGTGAGGCCTAGGTTGCCCGGAACGTAGAAGTGACCATCACTTTCAAACTGGTTGCAATTAATCCTTTTATACGATGGAAAAACTGTTGTATTTATTTTGTATTTTATGCTTCGGGCGTTGACTTCTAAGGCCCTAACTATTCAATCTGTTGGAGCGACGCCCTAGGGTGAAGCCTAGGTTGCTCGGAACGTAGAATTGACGTTAACTTTCATACTGGTTGCAATTACTCGTTTTATACGATTGAAACACTGTTGTATCTATATTGTATTTTATGCTTCTGGCGTTGACTTCTTATGCCCTAACTATACCATCTGGTGGAACAACGACCTATGGTGAAGCCTAGGTTGCCCGCAACGTAGGAATGACCATAACTTTCACACCGGTAGCAATTATTCGTTTTATACGATGGAAAAACTGTTTTATTTATTTTGTATTTTATGCTTCGGGTGTTGACTTCTAAGGCCCTAACTATTCAATCTGTTGAAGCAACGCCCTAGGGTGAAGCCTAGGTTGCCCGGAAAGTAGAAATGACCATAACTTTCATACTGGTTGCAATTATTCGTTTTATACGATGGAAAAACAGTTGCATTTATATTGTATTTTATGCTTCGGACGTAGACTTCCAAGGCCCTAGTTATTCGATCTGGTGGAGCAACGCCCTAGAGTGAAGCCTAGGTTGCCCGGAACGTAGAAATGACCATCACTTTCAAACTGGTTGCAATTAATCCTTTTTTACGATGGAAAAGCTGTTGTATTTTTATTGCATTTTATGTTTCCGCCGTTGACTTCTAAGGCCCTAACTATTCAATCTGGTGGAACAACACCCCAGAGTGAGGCCTAGGTTGCCCGGAACGTAGAAATGACCATCACTTCCATACTGGTAGCAATTATTCGTTTTATACGATGGAAAAACTGTGGTGTTTTTATTCTATTTTATGCTTCTGGCGTTGACTTCTAAGGCCCTAACTATTCGATCTGGTGGAGCAACGCCCTGGAGTAAAGCCTAGGTTGCCCGGAACGTAGAAATGGCCATCAGTTTCAAACTGGTTGCAATTAATCCTTTTATACGATGGAAAAACTGTTGTGTTTATATTGCATTTTATGCTTCTGGCGTTGACTTCTGTGGCCGTAGCTATTCGATGTGGTGGAAGAACGCCATAGAGTGAAGCCTGGGTTGCCCGGAACGAATAAATCACCATACCTTTCATACTGGTTGCAATTATTCGTTTTGTATGATGGATGAACTGTTGTATTTATATTGTATTTTATGCTGCTGGAGCTCACTTCTTAGGCCTTAACCATTCGATCTGGTGGAACAACGACCCGGGGTGAAGCCTAGGTTGCCCGGAACGTAGAAATGACCATAACTTTCACACTGGTTACAATTATTCGTTTTATACGATGGAAAAGCTGTTGTATTTATATCGTATTTTATGCTTCTGGCGTTGACTTCTTAGGCCGTAACTTTTCGATGTGGTGGAGCAACGCGATGGAGTACAGCCTAGGTTGCGCGGAACGTTGAATTGGACATCACTTTCAAACTGGTTGCAATGATTCCTGTTATATGATGGAAACACTGTTGTATTTTTATTGCATTTTATGCTTCGGGCGTTGACTTCTTAGGCCCTAACTATTCGATCTGGTGGAATAACGCCCTATGGTGAAGCCTAGGTTGACCGGAGCGTAGAAATGACCATAACTTTCACACCGGTAGCAATTATTCGTTTTACACGATTGAAAAACTGTTCTACTTATTTTGTATTTTATGCATCGGGCGTTGACTTCTAAGGAACTAACTATTCGATCTGGTGGAGCAACGCACTAGAGTGAATCCTAAGTTGCCCGGAACGTAGCAATTACCATCACTTTCAAACTGTTTGCAAATATTCCTGTTATATGAAGGAAAAACTGTTGTATTTTTATTGCATTTTATGCTTCGGGCATTAACTTCTAAGGCCCTAACTATTCAATCTGTAAGAGCAACGCCCTGGGGTGTAGCCTAGGTTGCCCGTAAAGTAGAAATGACCATAGCTTTCATACTGGTTGCAATTATTCGTTTTGTATGATGGAAAAACTGTTGTATTTATATTGTATTTTAAGCATCTGGTGTTCAGTTCTTAGGCCCTAACTATTCGGTCTGGTGGAACAACGCCCTATGGTGAAGCCTAGGTTGACCGGAACGTAGAAATGACCATAACTTTCACACCGGTGGCAATTATTCGTTTTACACGATGGAAAAACTGTTCTATTAATTTTGTGTTTTATGCTTCTGGCGTTGACTTCTAAGGCCGTAGCTATTCGATGTGGTGGAGCAACGCCCTAGAGTCAAGCCTAGGTTGCCCGGAACGTAGAAATGCCCATTACTTTCACACTGGTTGAAATTATTAGTTTTATACGATGGAAAAACTCTTCCATTTATTTTGTATTTTATACTTCGGGCGTTGACTTCTAAGGCCCTAACTATTCCATCTGGTGGAACAACGACCTCGGGTGAAGCCTAGCTTGCCCGGAACGTAGAAATAACCATAACTTTCACACCGGTAGCAATTATACGTTTTATACAATGGAAAAACTGTACTATTTATTTTGTATTTCATGCTTCGGGCGTTGACTTCTAAGGCCCTAGCTATTCCATATGGTAGTGCAACGCCCTAGAGTGAAGCCTAGGTTGCCCGGAACGTAGAAGTGACCATCACTTTCAAACTGGTTGCAATTAATCCTTTTATACGATGGAAAAACTGTTGTATTTATTTTGTATTTTATGCTTCGGGCGTTGACTTCTAAGGCCCTAACTATTCAATCTGTTGGAGCGACGCCCTAGGGTGAAGCCTAGGTTGCTCGGAACGTAGAATTGACGTTAACTTTCATACTGGTTGCAATTATTCGTTTTATACGATGGAAAAACAGTTGCATTTATATTGTATTTTATGCTTCGGACGTAGACTTCCAAGACCCTAGTTATTCGATCTGGTGGAGCAACGCCCTAGAGTGAAGCCTAGGTTGCCCGGAACATAGAAATGACCATCACTTTCAAACTGGTTGCAATTAATCCTTTTTTACGATGGAAAAGCTGTTGTATTTTTATTGCATTTTATGTTTCCGGCGTTGACTTCTAAGGCCCTAACTATTCAATCTGTTGGAGCAACGCCCTAGGGTGTAGCCTAGGTTACCCGTAAAGTAGAAATGACCCTAGCTTTCATACTGGTTGCAATTATTCGTTTTATACGATGGAAAAACTGTTGTGTTTTTATTCTATTTTATGCTTCTGGCGTTGACTTCTAAGGCCCTAACTATTCGATCTGGTGGAGCAACGCCCTGGAGTAAAGCCTAGGTTGCCCGGAACGTAGAAATGGCCATCAGTTTCAAACTGGTTGCAATTAATCCTTTTATACGATGGAAAAACTGTTGTGTTTATATTGCATTTTATGCTTCTGGCGTTGACTTCTGTGGCCGTAGCTATTCGATGTGGTGGAAGAACGCCATAGAGTGAAGCCTGGGTTGCCCGGAACGTATAAATCACCATAACTTTCATACTGGTTGCAATTATTCGTTTTGTATGATGGATGAACTGTTGTATTTATATTGTATTTTATGCTGCTGGGGTTCACTTCTTAGGCCTTAACCATTCGATCTGGTGGAACAACGACCCGGGGTGAAGCCTAGGTTGCCCGGAACGTAGAAATGACCATAACTTTCACACTGGTTACAATTATTCGTTTTATACGATGGAAAAGCTGTTGTATTTATATCGTATTTTATGCTTCTGGCGTTGACTTCTTAGGCCGTAACGTTTCGATGTGGTGGAGCAACGCCCTGGAGTAAAGCCTAGGTTGCGCGGAACGTAGAATTGGACATCACTTTCAAACTGGTTGCAATGATTCCTGTTATATGATGGAAACACTGTTGTATTTTTATTGCATTTTATGCTTCGGGCGTTGACTTCTAAGGCCCTAACTATTCGATCTGGTGGAGCAACGCCCTAGAGTGAAGCCTAGGTTGCCCGGAACGTAGACATGATCATCACTTTCAAACTGGTTGCAATTATTCGTTTTATGCGTTGGAAAAACTGTTATATTTATATTGTATCTTATGCTTCTGGCGTTGACTTCTTAGGCCCTAACAATTCGATCTGGTGGAACAACGCCCTAGAGTGAAGCCTAGGCTGCCTGGAACGTACAAATGACCATCACCTTCACACGGGTTGCAATTATTCCTATTATAGGACGGAAAGACTGTTGTATTTTTTTTGTATTTTATGCTTCAGGCGTTGACTTCTGAGGCCGTTGCTATTCGATGTAGTGGAAGAACGCCATAGAGTGAAGCCTATGTTGCCCGAAACGTAGAAATGACCATAACTTTCACACTAGTTGCAATTATTCGTTTTATACGTTGGAAAAACTGCTGTATTTATATTGTATTTTATGCTTCTGGCGTTGACTTCTGAGGCACTAACTATTCGATCTGGTGGAGCAACGCCCTAGAGTGAAGCCTAGGTTGTCCGGAACGTAGAAATGACCATCACTGTCAAACTGGCTGCAATTATTCCTGTTATATGATGGAAAAACTGTTGTATTTATATTGTATTTTATGCTTCGGGCGTTGACTGCTAAGGCCCTAACTATTCGATCTGGTGGAGCAACGCCCTAGAGTGAAGCCTAGGTTGCCCGGAACGTAGAAATGACGTTAACTTTCATACTGGTTGCAATTATTCGTTTTATACGATGGAAAAACAGTTCTATTTATTTTGTATTTTATGCTTCGGCCGTTGACTTCTAAGGCACTAACTATTCGATCTGTTGGAGCAACGCCCCAGGGTGTAGCCTAGGTTGCCCGGAAAGTAGAAATGACCACAACTTTCATACTGGTTGCAATTACTCGTTTTATATGACGGAGAGACTGTTGTATTTTTTTTGTATTTTATGCTTCAGGCGTTGACTTCTGAGGCCGTTGCTATTCGATGTAGTGGAAGAACGCCATAGAGTGAAGCCTATGTTGCCCGAAACGTAGAAATGACCATAACTTTCACACTAATTGCAATTATTCGTTTTATACGTTGGAAAAACTGCTGCATTTATATTGTATTTTATGCTTCTGGCGTTGACTTCTGAGGCACTAACTATTCGATCTGGTGAAGCAACGCCCTAGAGTGAAGCCTAGGTTGTCCGGAACGTAGAAATGACCATCACTGTCAAACTGGCTGCAATTATTCCTGTTATATGATGGAAAAACTGTTGTATTTATATTGTATTTTATGCTTCGGGCGTTGGCTGCTAAGGCCCTAACTATTCAATCTGTTGGATCAACGCCCTAGAGTGAAGCCTAGGTTGCTCGGAATGTAGAAATGACCATAACATTCACACTGGTTGAAATTATTCGTTTAATACGATGGAAAAGCTGTTGCATCTTCATTGTATTTTATGATTCTGGCGTTGACTTCTAAGGCCCTAACTTTTCGATCTGGTGGAGCAACGCCCTAGAGTGAAGCCTAGGTTGCCCGGAACGTAGAAATGACCATCACTTTCAAGCTGGTTGCAATTAATCCCTTTATACGATGGAAAAACTGTTGTATTTTTATTGCATTTTACGCTTCGGCCATTCACTTCTAAGGCCCTAACTATT
The DNA here is from genome assembly GCF_051401765.1 of Calliopsis andreniformis. NCBI lineage: Eukaryota > Metazoa > Arthropoda > Insecta > Hymenoptera > Andrenidae > Calliopsis > Calliopsis andreniformis. The sequence continues at coordinate 27,806,891 of NW_027480423.1, forward strand.
CAATCTGTTGAAGCAACGCCCTAGGGTGTAGCCTAGGTTGCCCGGAAAGTAGAAATGACCACAACTTTCATACTGGTTGCAATTACTCGTTTTATATGATAGAAAAACTGTTGTACTTATATCGTCTTTTATGCTTCTGGCGTTGACTTCTTATGCCCTAACTATTCCATCTGGTGGAACAACGCCCTAGGGTGAAGCCTAGGTTGCCCGGAACGTAGAAATGGAAATAACTTTCACACCGGTAGCAATTAGTCGTTTTATACGATGGAAAAACAGCTCTATTTATTTTGTATTTTATGCTTCGGCCGCTGACTTCTAAGGCACTAACTATTCGATCTGTTGGAGCAACGCCCTAGGGTGAAGCCTAGGTTGCCCGGAACGTAGAAATGACCATAACTTTCACACTGGTTGCTATTATTCGTTTTATACGATGGAAAAACTGTTATATTTATATTGTATTTTATGCTTCTGGCGCTGACTTCTTAGGCCCTAACTATTCGATCTGGTGGAACAACGCCGTAGAGTGAAGCCTAGGTTGCCCGGAACGTAGAAATGCCCATAACTTTCACACTGGTTGCTATTATTCGTTTTATACGATGGAAAAGCTGTTGTATTTATACCGTATTTTATGATTCTGGCGTTGACATCTTATGCCCTAACTATTCCATCTGGTGGAACAACGCCCTAAGGTGAAGCCTAGGTTGCCCGGAACGTAGAAATGACCATCACTTTCAAACTGGTTGCAATTAATCCTTTTATACGATGGAAAAACTGTTGCATTTTTATTGCATTTTATGCGTCGGGCGTTGACTTCTAAGGCCCTAACTATTGAATCTGTTGGAGCGACGCCCTAGGGTGAAGCCTAGGTTTCCCGGAACTTAGATATGACCATAACCTTCACACAGGATGCAATTATTCGTTTTCTACGATGGAAAAGCTGTTGTTTTTATATTGTATTTTATGCTTCCGGTGTTGACTTCTTAGACCCTAACTCTCCGATCTGGTGGAGCAACGCCTCAGAGTTAAGTCTAGGATGCCCGAAACGTCGAAATGATTGTTACTTTCGCACTGGTTGCAATTGGTCATGCTATACAATGGAAGAGCTGTTGTATTTATATTGTATTTTATGCTGCTGGCGTTCACTTCTTAGGCCCCAACTATTCGATCTGGTGGAACAGCGACCTGGGGTGATGCCTAGGTTGCTCGGAACGTAGAAATGACCATAACTTTCATACTGGTTGCAATTATTCGTTTTATACGATGGAAAAGCTCTTGTACTTATATCGTATTTTATGCTTCTGGCGTTGACTTCTTAGGCCGCAACATTTCGATCTGGTGGAGCAACGCCCTCGAGTGAAGCCTAGGTTGCCCGGAACGTAGAAATGACCATCACTTTCAAACTGGTTGCAATTAATCCTTTTATACGATGGAAAAACGGTTATAGTTTTATTGCATTTTATGCTTCGGGCATTAACTTCTAAGGCCCTAACTATTCAATCTGTAAGAGAAACGCCCTAGGTTGTAGCCTAGGTTGCCCGTAAAGTAGAAATGACGTTAACTTTCACACTGGGTGCTATTATTCGTTCTATACGATGAAAAAGCTGTTATATTTATATTGTATCTTATGCTTCTGTCGTTGACTTCTTAGGCCCTAACAATTCGATCTGGTGGAACAACGCCCTAGAGTGAAGCCTAGGTTGCCTGGAATGTACAAATCACCATCACTTTCACACGGGTTGCAATTATTCCTGATATAGGACGGAAAGACTGTTGTATTTTTTTTTGTATTTTATGCTTCAGGCGTTGACTTCTGAGGCCGTTGCTATTCGATGTAGTGGAAGAACGCCATGGAGTGAAGCCTAGGTTGCCCGAAACGTAGAAATGACCATAACTTTCATACTGGTTGCAATTATTCGTTTTATACGTCGGAAAAACTGTTGTATTTATATTGTATTTTCTGCTTCGGGCGTTGACTGCTAAGGCCCTAACTATTCAATCTGTTGGATCAACGCCCTAGAGTGAAGCCTAGGTTGCCCGGAACGTAGAAATGACCATCACTTTCAAGCTGGTTGCAATTAATCCCTTTATACGATGGAAAAACTGTTGTATTTTTATTGCATTTTATGCGTCGGGCGTTGACTTCTAAGGCCCTAACTATTGAATCTGTTGGAGCGACGCCCTAGGGTGAAGCCTAGGTTTCCCGGAACTTAGATATGACCATAACCTTCACACAGGATGCAATTATTCGTTTTCTACGATGGAAAAGCTGTTGTTTTTATATTGTATTTTATGCTTCCGGTGTTGACTTCTTAGACCCTAACTCTCCGATCTGGTGGAGCAACGCCTCAGAGTTAAGTCTAGGATGCCCGAAACGTCGAAATGATTGTTACTTTCGCACTGGTTGCAATTGGTCATGCTATACAATGGAAGAGCTGTTGTATTTATATTGTATTTTATGCTGCTGGCGTTCACTTCTTAGGCCCCAACTATTCGATCTGGTGGAACAGCGACCTGGGGTGATGCCTAGGTTGCTCGGAACGTAGAAATGACCATAACTTTCATACTGGTTGCAATTATTCGTTTTATACGATGGAAAAGCTCTTGTACTTATATCGTATTTTATGCTTCTGGCGTTGACTTCTTAGGCCGCAACATTTCGATCTGGTGGAGCAACGCCCTCGAGTGAAGCCTAGGTTGCCCGGAACGTAGAAATGACCATCACTTTCAAACTGGTTGCAATTAATCCTTTTATACGATGGAAAAACGGTTATAGTTTTATTGCATTTTATGCTTCGGGCATTAACTTCTAAGGCCCTAACTATTCAATCTGTAAGAGAAACGCCCTAGGTTGTAGCCTAGGTTGCCCGTAAAGTAGAAATGACGTTAACTTTCACACTGGGTGCTATTATTCGTTCTATACGATGAAAAAGCTGTTATATTTATATTGTATCTTATGCTTCTGTCGTTGACTTCTTAGGCCCTAACAATTCGATCTGGTGGAACAACGCCCTAGAGTGAAGCCTAGGTTGCCTGGAATGTACAAATCACCATCACTTTCACACGGGTTGCAATTATTCCTGATATAGGACGGAAAGACTGTTGTATTTTTTTTTGTATTTTATGCTTCAGGCGTTGACTTCTGAGGCCGTTGCTATTCGATGTAGTGGAAGAACGCCATGGAGTGAAGCCTAGGTTGCCCGAAACGTAGAAATGACCATAACTTTCATACTGGTTGCAATTATTCGTTTTATACGTCGGAAAAACTGTTGTATTTATATTGTATTTTCTGCTTCGGGCGTTGACTGCTAAGGCCCTAACTATTCAATCTGTTGGATCAACGCCCTAGAGTGAAGCCTAGGTTGCCCGGAACGTAGAAATGACCATCACTTTCAAGCTGGTTGCAATTAATCCCTTTATACGATGGAAAAACTGTTGTATTTTTATTGCATTTTACGCTTCGGCCATTCACTTCTAAGGCCCTAACTATTCAATCTGTTGAAGCAACGCCCTAGGGTGTAGCCTAGGTTGCCCGGAAAGTAGAAATGACCACAACTTTCATACTGGTTGCAATTACTCGTTTTATATGATAGAAAAACTGTTGTACTTATATCGTCTTTTATGCTTCTGGCGTTGACTTCTTATGCCCTAACTATTCCATCTGGTGGAACAACGCCCTAGGGTGAAGCCTAGGTTGCCCGGAACGTAGAAATGGAAATAACTTTCACACCGGTAGCAATTAGTCGTTTTATACGACGGAAAAACAGCTCTATTTATTTTGTATTTTATGCTTCGGCCGCTGACTTCTAAGGCACTAACTATTCGATCTGTTGGAGCAACGCCCTAGGGTGAAGCCTAGGTTGCCCGGAACGTAGAAATGACCATAACTTTCACACTGGTTGCTATTATTCGTTTTATACGATGGAAAAACTGTTATATTTATATTGTATTTTATGCTTCTGGCGCTGACTTCTTAGGCCCTAACTATTCGATCTGGTGGAACAACGCCGTAGAGTGAAGCCTAGGTTGCCCGGAACGTAGAAATGCCCATAACTTTCACACTGGTTGCTATTATTCGTTTTATACGATGGAAAAGCTGTTGTATTTATACCGTATTTTATGATTCTGGCGTTGACATCTTATGCCCTAACTATTCCATCTGGTGGAACAACGCCCTAAGGTGAAGCCTAGGTTGCCCGGAACGTAGAAATGACCATCACTTTCAAACTGGTTGCAATTAATCCTTTTATACGATGGAAAAACTGTTGCATTTTTATTGCATTTTATGCGTCGGGCGTTGACTTCTAAGGCCCTAACTATTGAATCTGTTGGAGCGACGCCCTAGGGTGAAGCCTAGGTTTCCCGGAACTTAGATATGACCATAACCTTCACACAGGATGCAATTATTCGTTTTCTACGATGGAAAAGCTGTTGTTTTTATATTGTATTTTATGCTTCCGGTGTTGACTTCTTAGACCCTAACTCTCCGATCTGGTGGAGCAACGCCTCAGAGTTAAGTCTAGGATGCCCGAAACGTCGAAATGATTGTTACTTTCGCACTGGTTGCAATTGGTCATGCTATACAATGGAAGAGCTGTTGTATTTATATTGTATTTTATGCTGCTGGCGTTCACTTCTTAGGCCCCAACTATTCGATCTGGTGGAACAGCGACCTGGGGTGATGCCTAGGTTGCTCGGAACGTAGAAATGACCATAACTTTCATACTGGTTGCAATTATTCGTTTTATACGATGGAAAAGCTCTTGTACTTATATCGTATTTTATGCTTCTGGCGTTGACTTCTTAGGCCGCAACATTTCGATCTGGTGGAGCAACGCCCTCGAGTGAAGCCTAGGTTGCCCGGAACGTAGAAATGACCATCACTTTCAAACTGGTTGCAATTAATCCTTTTATACGATGGAAAAACGGTTGTAGTTTTATTGCATTTTATGCTTCGGGCATTAACTTCTAAGGCCCTAACTATTCAATCTGTAAGAGAAACGCCCTAGGTTGTAGCCTAGGTTGCCCGTAAAGTAGAAATGACCCTAGCTTTCATACTGGTTGCAATTATTCGTTTTGTATGATGGAAAAACTGTTGTATTTATATTGTATTTTATGCTTCTGGCGTTGACTTCTAAGGCCCTCACTATTCTGTCTGGTGGATCAACGACCTAGAGTGAGGCCTAGGTTGCTCGGAATGTAGAAATGACCATAACATTCACACTGGTTGAAATTATTCGTTTTACACGATGGAAAAACAGTTATATTTATATTGTATTTTATGCTTCTGCCGTTGGTTTCTTAGGCCCTAACTATTCAATCTGGAGGAACAACGCCCTAGAGTGAGGCCTAGGTTGCCCGGAACGTAGAAATGAGCATCACTTCCATACTGGTAGCAATTATTCGTTTTATACGATGGAAAAACTGTTGTATTTATATTGTATTTTATGCTTCTGGCGTTGACTTCTAAGGCACTAGCTATTCGATCTCGTCGAGCAACGCCCTAGAGTGAAGCCTAGGTTGCCCGGAAAGTAGAAATGACCATCACTTTCACACTGGTTGCAATTATTCCTGCTATATGATGGAAAAACTGTTACATTTATATTGTATTTTATGCTTCGGGCGTTGACTCCTAAGTCCCTAACTATTCAATCTGTTGGATCAACGCCCTAAAGTGAAGCCTAGGTTGCTCGGAATGTAGAAATGACAATAACATTCACACTGGTTGAAATTATTCGTTTAATACGATGGAAAAGCTGTTGCATCTTTATTGTATTTTATGCTTCTGGCGTTGACTTCTAAGGCCCCAACTATTCGATCTGGTGGAGCAACGCCCTAGAGTGAAGCCTAGGTTGCCTGGAACGTAGAAATTACCATCACTTTCAAACTGGTTGCAAGTAATCCTTTTATACGATGGAAAAACAGCTCTATTTATTTTGTATTTTATGCTTCGGCCGCTGACTTCTAAGGCACTAACTATTCGATCTGTTGGAGCAACGCCCTAGGGTGAAGCCTAGGTTGCCCGGAACGTAGAAGTGACCATAACTCTCACACTGGTTGCTATTATTCGTTTTATACAATGGAAAATCTGTTCTATTTATTTTGTATTTTATGCTTCGGGCGTTGACTTCTAAGGCCCTAACTATTCAATCTGTTGGAACAACGCCCTAGGGTGAAGCCTAGGTTGCCCGGAAAGTAGAAATGACGTTAACTTTCACACTGGGTGCTATTATTCGTTCTATACGATGAAAAAGCTGTTATATTTATATTGTATCTTATGCTTCTGTCGTTGACTTCTTAGGCCCTAACAATTCGATCTGGTGGAACAACGCCCTAGGGTGATGCCTAGGTTGCCCGGAAAGTAGAAATGACGTTATCTTTCATACTGGTTGCCATTATTCGTTTTATACGATGGAAAAACTGTTGTATTTATATTGTATTTTATGCTTCTGGCATTGACTTCTAAGGCACTAACTATTCGATCTGGTGGAGCAACGCCCTAGAGTTAAGCCTAAGTTGCCCGGAACGTAGCAAATACCATCACTTTCAAACTGGTTGCAAATACTCCTGTTATATGATGGAAAAACTGTTGTATTTTTATTGCATTTTATGCTTCGGGCATTGACTTCTGAGGCCCTAACTATTCAATCTGTAGGAGCAACGCCCTAGGGTGTAGTCTAGGTTGCCGGTAAAGTAGAAATGACCATAGCTTTCATACTGGTTGCAATTATTCGTTTTATATGATGGAAAAAATGTTGTATTTATATTGTATTTTATGCTTCTGTCGTTGACGTCTAAGGCCGTAGCTATTAGATGTGGTGGAGCAACGCACTAGAGTGACGCCTAGGTTGCCCGGAACGTAGAAATGACCATTACTTTCGCAATGTTTGCAATTATACATTTTATACGACGGAAAAGCTGTTGTATTTATACCGTATTTAATGCTTCTGGCGTTGACTTCTTATGGCCCAGCTATTCCATCTCGTGGAACAACGCCCTAGGGTGAAGCCTAGGTTGCCCGGAACGTAGAACTGACCATCACTTTCAAACTGGTTGCAATTAATCCTTTTATACGATGGAAAAACTGTTGCATTTTTATTGCATTTTATGCGTCGGGGTTGACTTCTTATGCTCTAACTGCTCCATCTGTTGGAGCGACGCCCTAGGGTGAAGCCTATGTTGCCCGGAACTTAGAAATGACCATAACTTTCACACTGATTGCTATTATTCGTTTTATACGATGGAAAAACTGTTATATTTATATTGTATTTTATGCTTCTGGCGGTGCCTTCTTAGGCCCTAAGTGTTCGATCTGTTGGAACAACGCCCTAGAGTGAAGCCTACGTTGCCCGGAACGTAGAAATGACCATCACTTTCACACTGGTTGCAATTATTCCTGATATACGATGGAAAAACTCTTGTATATTTATTGTATTTTATGCTTCTGGCGTTGACTTCTAAGGCCGTAGCTATTCGATGTGGTGGAGCAGCGCCCTAGAGTGAAGCCTAGGTTGTCCGGAACGTAGAAATGCCCATTACTTTCACACTGGTTGAAATTATTAGTTTTATACGATGGAAAAACAATTCTATTTATTTTGTATTTTATACTTCGGGCGTCGACTTCTAAGGCCCTAACTATTCCATCTGGTGGAACAACGACCTAGGGTGAAGCCTAGGTTGCCCGGAAAGTAGAAATGACCATAACTTTCACACCGGTAGCAATTATACGTTTTATACAATGGAAAAACTGTATTATTTATTTTGTATTTTATGCTTCGGGCGTTGACTTCTAAGGCCCTAACTATTCAATCTGTAGGAGCAACGCCCTAGCGTGTAGCCTAGGTTGCCCGTAAAGTAGAAATGACCATAGCTTTCATACTGGTTGCAATTATTCGTTTTATATGATGGAAAAACTGTTGCATCTTTATTGAATTTTATGCTTCTGGCGTTGACTTCTAAGGCCCTCACTATTCTGTCTGGTGGATCGACGACCTAGAGTGAGGCCTAGTTTGCTCGGAATGTAGAAATGACCATAACATTCACACTGGTTGAAATTATTCGTTTTACACGATGGAAAAACAGTTATATTTATATTGTATTTTATGCTTCTGCCGTTGATTTCTTAGGCCCTAACTATTCAATCTGGAGGAACAACGCCCTAGAGTGAGGCCTAGGTTGCCCGGAACGTAGAAATGAGCATCACTTCCATACTGGTAGCAATTATTCGTTTTATACGATGGAAAAACTGTTGTATTTATATTGTATTTTATGCTTCTGGCGTTGACTTCTAAGGCACTAGCTATTCGATCTCGTCGAGCAACGCCCTAGAGTGAAGCCTAGGTTGCCCGGAAAGTAGAAATGACCATCACTTTCAAACTGGTTGCAATTATTCCTGCTATATGATGGAAAAACTGTTACATTTATATTGTATTTTATGCTTCGGGCGTTGACTCCTAAGGCCCTAACTATTCAATCTGTTGGATCAACGCCCTAAAGTGAAGCCTAGGTTGCTCGGAATGTAGAAATGACAATAACATTCACACTGGTTGAAATTATTCGTTTAATACGATGGAAAAGCTGTTGCATCTTTATTGTATTTTATGCTTCTGGCGTTGACTTCTAAGGCCCCAACTATTCGATCTGGTGGAGCAACGCCCTAGAGTGAAGCCTAGGTTGCCTGGAACGTAGAAATTACCATCACTTTCAAACTGGTTGCAAGTAATCCTTTTGTACGATGGAAAAACTGTTGTATTTTTATTGCATTTTATGCTTCCGGCGTTGACTTCGAAGGCCCTAACTATTCAATCTGTTGAAGCAACGCCCTAGGGTGTAGCCTAGGCTGCCCGGAAAGTAGAAATGACCACAACTTTCATACTGGTTGCAATTACTCGTTTTATATTATAGAAAAACTGTTGTACTTATATCGTCTTTTATGCTTCTGGCATTGACTTCTTATGCCCTAACTATTCCATCTGGTGGAACAACGCCCTAGGGTGAAGCCTAGGTTGCCCAGAACGTAGAAGTGGAAATAACTTTCACACCGGTAGCAATTAGTCGTTTTATACGGTGGAAAAACAGCTCTATTTATTTTGTATTTTATGCTTCGGCCGCTGACTTCTAAGGCACTAACTATTCGATCTGTTGGAGCAACGCCCTAGGGTGAAGCCTAGGTTGCCCGGAACGTAGAAGTGACCATAACTCTCACACTGGTTGCTATTATTCGTTTTATACAATGGAAAATCTGTTCTATTTATTTTGTATTTTATGCTTCGGGCGTTGACTTCTAAGGCCCTAACTGTTTTATCTGGTGGAGCAACGCCCTAGAGTGAAGCCTAGGTTGCCCGGAACGTAGAAGTGACCATAACTTTCACACTGGTTGCTATTATCCGTTCTATACGATGGAAAAACTGTTATATTTATATTGTATCTTATGCTTCTGGCGTTCACATCTTAGGCCCTAACAATTCTATCTGGTGGAACAACGCCCTAGAGTGAAGCCTAGGTTGCCTGGAACGTCCAAATGACCATCACTTTCACACGGGTTGCAATTATTCCTGTTATAGGACGGAAAGACTGTTGTATTTTTATTGTAATTTATGCTTCAGGCGTTGACTTCTGAGGCCGTAGCTATTCGATGTGGTGGAAGAACGCCATAGAGTGAAGCCTAGGTTGCCCGGAACGTAGAAATGACCATAACTTTCATACTGGTTGAAATTATTCGTTTTATATGATGGAAGAACTGTTGTATTTATATTGTATTTTATGCTTCTGGCGTTGATTTGTTAGGCCCTAACTATTCAATCTGGTGGAACAACGCCATATAGTGAGGCCTAGGTTTCCCGGAACGTAGAAATGACCATCACTTCCATACTGGTAGCAATTATTCGTTTTATACGATGGAAAAACTGTTGTGTTTAAATTGTATTTTAAGCTTCTCGCGTTGACTTCTGTGGCCGTAGCTATTCGATGTGGTGGAAGAACGCCATAGAGTGAAGCCTGGGTTGCCCGGAACGTAGAAATTGCCATAACTTTCATACTGGTTGCAATTATTCGTTTTATATGATGGAAGAACTGTTGTATTTATATTGTATTTTATGCTGCTGGCGTTCACTTCCTAGGCCCTAACTATTCGATCTGGTGGAACAACGACCTGGGGTGAAACCTAGGTTACCCGGAACGTAGAAATGACCATAACTCTCACACTGATTGCAATTATTCGTTTTATACGATGGAAAGACTGTTGCATCTTTATCGTATTTTATGCTTCTGGCGCTGACTTCTTAGGCCGTAACTATTCGATCTGGTGGAGCAACGCCCTGGAGTGAAACCTGGGTTGCCCGGAACGTAGAAATGACCACTACTATCACACTGGTTGCCAATTATTCCTGCTATGCGATGGAAAAACAGTTGCATTTTTATTGCATTTTATGCTTCTGGCGTTCACTTCTTAGGCCCTAACTATTCGATCTGGTGGAACAACGGCCTAGGGTGAAGCCTAGGTTGCCCGGAACGTAGAAATGACCATAACTTTTACACTGGTAGCAATTATTCGTTTTATACAATGGAAAAACTGTTCTATTTATTTTGTACTTAATGCTTCGGGCGTTGACTTCTAAGGCCCTAACTGTTTGATCTGGTGGAGCAACGCCCTAGAGTGAAGCCTAGGTTGCCCGGAACGTAGAAATGACCATAACTTTCACACTGGTTACAATTATTTGTTTTATACGATGGAAAAGCTGTTGTATTTATATCGTATTTTATGCTTCTGGCGTTGACTTCTTAGGCCCTAACTATTCCATCTGGTGGAACAACGCCCTAGGGTAAAGTCCAGGTTGCGCGGAACGTAGAAATGACCATAACTTTCACACTGGTAGCAATTATTCGTTTTATACAATGGAAAAACCGTTCTATTTATTTTGTATTTTATGCTTCGGGCGTTGACTTCTAAGGCCCTAACTATTCCATCTGGTGGAGCAACGCCCTAGAGTGCAGCCTAGGTTGCCCGGAACGTAGAAATGATCATAACTTTTACACTGGTAGCAATTATTCGTTTTATACAATGGAAAAACTGTTCTATTTATTTTATATTTAATGCTTCGGGCGTTGACTTCTAAGGCCCTAACTGTTTGATCTGGTCGAGCAACGCCCTGGAGTGAAGCCTAGGTTGCCTGGAACGTAGAAATGACAATCACTTTCACACTGGTTGCAACTATTCCTTTTATACGATGGAAAAACTGTTGCATCTTTATCGTATTTTATGCTTCTGGCGTTGACTTCTTAGGCCGTAACTATTCGATCTGGTGGAGCAACGCCCTGGAGTGAAACCTGGGTTGCCCGGAACGTAGAAGTGACCACTACTATCACACTGGTTGCAAATTAGTCCTGCTATACGATGGAAAACTGTTGTATTTTTATTGCATTTTTTGCTTCTGGCGTTGACTTCTTAGGCCCTAACAATTCGATCTGGTTGAACAACGCCCTAGAGTGAAGATTAGGTTGCCTGGAACGTCCAAATGACCATCACTTTCACACGGGTTGCAATCATTCCTGTTATAGGACGGAAAGACTGTTGTATCTTTATTGTATTTTATGCTTCAGGCGTTGACTGCTGTGGCCGTTGCTATTCGATGTAGTGGAAGAACGCCATAGAGTGAAGCCTAGGTTGCCCCGAACGTAGAAATGACCATAAATTTCATACTGGTTGCAATTATTCGTTTTATACGATGGAAAAACTGTTCTATTTATTTTGTATTTTATGCTTCGGGCGTTGACTTGTAAGGCCCTAAATATTCAATCTGTTGAAGCCACGCCCTAGGGTGATGCCTAGGTTGCCCGGAAAGTAGAAATGACGTTATCTTTCATACTGGTTGCCATTATTCGTTTTATACGATGGAAAAACTGTTGTATTTATATTGTATTTTATGCTTCTGGCATTGACTTCTAAGGCACTAACTATTCGATCTGGTGGAGCAACGCCCTAGAGTTAAGCCTAAGTTGCCCGGAACGTAGCAAATACCATCACTTTCAAACTGGTTGCAAGTACTCCTGTTATATGATGGAAAAACTGTTGTATTTTTATTGCATTTTATGCTTCGGGCATTGACTTCTGAGGCCCTAACTATTCAATCTGTAGGAGCAACGCCTTAGGGTGTAGTCTAGGTTGCCGGTAAAGTAGAAATGACCATAGCTTTCATACAGGTTGCAATTATTCGTTTTATATGATGGAAAAAATGTTGTATTTATATTGTATTTTATGCTTCTGTCGTTGACGTCTAAGGCCGTAGCTATTAGATGTGGTGGAGCAACGCACTAGAGTGACGCCTAGGTTGCCCGGAACGTAGAAATGACCATTACTTTCGCAATGTTTGCAATTATACATTTTATACGATGGAAAAGCTGTTGTATTTATACCGTATTTAATGCTTCTGGCGTTGACTTCTTATGGCCCAGCTATTCCATCTCGTGGAACAACGCCCTAGGGTGAAGCCGAGGTTGCCCGGAACGTAGAACTGACCATCACTTTCAAACTGGTTGCAATTAATCCTTTTATACGATGGAAAAACTGTTGCATTTTTATTGCATTTTAAGCGTCGGGGTTGACTTCTTATGCGCTAACTGCTCCATCTGTTGGAGCGACGCCCTAGGGTGAAGCCTAGGTTGCCCGGAACTTAGAAATGACCATAACTTTCACACTGATTGCTATTATTCGTTTTATACGATGGAAAAACTGTTATATTTATATTGTATTTTATGCTTCTGGCGGTGCCTTCTTAGGCCCTAAGTGTTCGATCTGTTGGAACAACGCCCTAGAGTGAAGCCTACGTTGCCCGGAACGTAGAAATGACCATCACTTTCACACTGGTTGCAATTATTCCTGATATACGATGGAAAAACTCTTGTATATTTATCGTATTTTATGCTTCTGGCGTTGACTTCTAAGGCCGTAGCTATTCGATGTGGTGGAGCAGCGCCCTAGAGTGAAGCCTAGGTTGTCCGGAACGTAGAAATGCCCATTACTTTCACACTGGTTGAAATTATTAGTTTTATACGATGGAAAAACAATTCTATTTATTTTGTATTTTATACTTCGGGCGTCGACTGCTAAGGCCCTAACTATTCCATCTGGTGGAACAACGACCTAGGGTGAAGCCTAGGTTGCCCGGAAAGTAGAAATGACCATAACTTTCACACCGGTAGCAATTATACGTTTTATACAATGGAAAAACTGTATTATTTATTTTGTATTTTATGCTTCGGGCGTTGACTTCTAAGGCCCTAGCTATTCGACCTGGTGGAGCAACGCCCTAGAGTGAAGCCTAGGTTGCCCGGTACGTAGAAGTGACCATAACTTTCACACTGGTTGCAATTATTTGTTTTATACGATGGAAAAGCTGTTGTATTTATATCGTATTATATGCTTCTGCCGTTTTCTTCTTAGGCCATAACTATTCCACCTGGTGGAACAACGCCCTAGAGTAAAGCCCAGCTTGCGCGGAACGTAGAAATGACCATAGCCTTCACACTGGTAGCAATTATTCGTTCTTTACAATGGAAAAACTGTTGTATTTATATTGTATTTTATGCTTCTGGCGTTGACTTCTAAGGACCTAACTTTTCGATCTGGTGGAGCAATGCCCTAGAGTGAAGCCTAGGTTGCCCTGAACGTAGAAATGACCATAACTTTCACACTGATTGCAATTATTCCATTTATACGATGGAACACCTGTTGTATTTACATCGTATTTTATGCTTCTGGCGTTGACTTCTAAGGACATAACTATTCGATCTGGTGGAGCAACGCCCTAGTGTGAAACCTAGGTTACCCGGAACGTAGAAATGACCAGTACTTTCATACTATTTGCAGTTATTCCTGTGATACGATGGAAAAACATTTGCATCTTTATTGTATTTTATGCTTCTGGCGTTGACTTCTAAGGCCCTAGCTATTCGATTTGGTGGATCACCGCCCTAGAGTGAAGCCTGGGTTGCCCTGAACGTAGAAATGACCATAACTTTCACACTGATTGCAATTATTCGTTTTATACGATGGAAAGACTGTTGCATCATTATCGTATTTTATGCTTCTGGCGCTGACTTCTTAGGCCGTAACTATTCGATCTGGTGGAGCAACGCCCTGGAGTGAAACCTGGGTTGCCCGGAACGTAGAAATGACCACTACTATCACACTGGTTGCCAATTATTCCTGCTATGCGATGGAAAAACAGTTGCATTTTTATTGCATTTTATGCTTCTGGCGTTCACTTCTTAGGCCCTAACTATTCGATCTGGTGGAACAACGGCCTAGGGTGAAGCCTAGGTTGCCCGGAACGTAGAAATGACCATAACTTTTACACTGGTAGCAATTATTCGTTTTATACAATGGAAAAACTGTTCTATTTATTTTGTACTTAATGCTTCGGGCGTTGACTTCTAAGGCCCTAACTGTTTGATCTGGTGGAGCAACGCCCTAGAGTGAAGCCTAGGTTGCCCGGAACGTAGAAATGACCATAACTTTCACACTGGTTACAATTATTTGTTTTATACGATGGAAAAGCTGTTGTATTTATATCGTATTTTATGCTTCTGGCGTTGACTTCTTAGGCCCTAACTATTCCATCTGGTGGAACAACGCCCTAGGGTAAAGTCCAGGTTGCGCGGAACGTAGAAATGACCATAACTTTCACACTGGTAGCAATTATTCGTTTTATACAGTGGAAAAACCGTTCTATTTATTTTGTATTTTATGCTTCGGGCGCTGACTTCTAAGGCCCTAACTATTCCATCTGGTGGAGCAACGCCCTAGAGTGCAGCCTAGGTTGCCCGGAACGTAGAAATGATCATAACTTTTACACTGGTAGCAATTATTCGTTTTATACAATGGAAAAACTGTTCTATTTATTTTATATTTAATGCTTCGGGCGTTGACTTCTAAGGCCCTAACTGTTTGATCTGGTCGAGCAACGCCCTGGAGTGAAGCCTAGGTTGCCTGGAACGTAGAAATGACAATCACTTTCACACTGGTTGCAACTATTCCTTTTATACGATGGAAAAACTGTTGCATCTTTATCGTATTTTATGCTTCTGGCGTTGACTTCTTAGGCCGTAACTATTCGATCTGGTGGAGCAACGCCCTGGAGTGAAACCTGGGTTGCCCGGAACGTAGAAGTGACCACTACTATCACACTGGTTGCAAATTAGTCCTGCTATACGATGGAAAACTGTTGTATTTTTATTGCATTTTTTGCTTCTGGCGTTGACTTCTTAGGCCCTAACAATTCGATCTGGTGGAACAACGCCCTAGAGTGAAGATTAGGTTGCCTGGAACGTCCAAATGACCATCACTTTCACACGGGTTGCAATCATTCCTGTTATAGGACGGAAAGACTGTTGTATCTTTATTGTATTTTATGCTTCAGGCGTTGACTGCTGTGGCCGTTGCTATTCGATGTAGTGGAAGAACGCCATAGAGTGAAGCCTAGGTTGCCCCGAACGTAGAAATGACCATAAATTTCATACTGGTTGCAATTATTCGTTTTATACGATGGAAAAACTGTTCTATTTATTTTGTATTTTATGCTTCGGGCGTTGACTTGTAAGGCCCTAAATATTCAATCTGTTGAAGCCACGCCCTAGGGTGATGCCTAGGTTGCCCGGAAAGTAGAAATGACGTTATCTTTCATACTGGTTGCCATTATTCGTTTTATACGATGGAAAAACTGTTGTATTTATATTGTATTTTATGCTTCTGGCATTGACTTCTAAGGCACTAACTATTCGATCTGGTGGAGCAACGCCCTAGAGTTAAGCCTAAGTTGCCCGGAACGTAGCAAATACCATCACTTTCAAACTGGTTGCAAATACTCCTGTTATATGATGGAAAAACTGTTGTATTTTTATTGCATTTTATGCTTCGGGCATTGACTTCTGAGGCCCTAACTATTCAATCTGTAGGAGCAACGCCCTAGGGTGTAGTCTAGGTTGCCGGTAAAGTAGAAATGACCATAGCTTTCATACTGGTTGCAATTATTCGTTTTATATGATGGAAAAAATGTTGTATTTATATTGTATTTTATGTTTCTGTCGTTGACGTCTAAGGCCGTAGCTATTAGATGTGGTGGAGCAACGCACTAGAGTGACGCCTAGGTTGCCCGGAACGTAGAAATGACCATTACTTTCGCAATGTTTGCAATTATACATTTTATACGATGGAAAAGCTGTTGTATTTATACCGTATTTAATGCTTCTGGCGTTGACTTCTTATGGCCCAGCTATTCCATCTCGTGGAACAACGCCCTAGGGTGAAGCCTAGGTTGCCCGGAACGTAGAACTGACCATCACTTTCAAACTGGTTGCAATTAATCCTTTTATACGATGGAAAAACTGTTGCATTTTTATTGCATTTTATGCGTCGGGGTTGACTTCTTATGCGCTAACTGCTCCATCTGTTGGAGCGACGCCCTAGGGTGAAGCCTAGGTTGCCCGGAACTTAGAAATGACCATAACTTTCACACTGATTGCTATTATTCGTTTTATACGATGGAAAAACTGCATTATTTATTTTGTATTTTATGCTTCGGGCGTTGACTTCTAAGGCCCTAGCTATTCGACCTGGTGGAGCAACGCCCTAGAGTGAAGCCTAGGTTGCCCGGTACGTAGAAGTGACCATCACTTTCAAACTGGTTGCAAATATTCCTGTTATATGATGGAAAAACTGTTGTATTTTTATTGGATTTGATACTTCGGGCATTGACTTCTAAGGCCCTAACTATTCAATCTGTAGGAGCAACGCCCTAGCGTGTAGCCTAGGTTGCCCGTAAAGTAGAAATGACCATAGCTTTCATACTGGTTGCAATTATTCGTTTTATATGATGGAAAAACTGTTGCATCTTTATTGAATTTTATGCTTCTGGCGTTGACTTCTAAGGCCCTCACTATTCTATCTGGTGGATCAACGACCTAGAGTGAGGCCTAGGTTGCTCGGAATGTAGAAATGACCATAACATTCACACTGGTTGAAATTATTCGTTTTACACGATGGAAAAACAGTTATACTTATATTGTATTTTATGCTTCTGCCGTTGATTTCTTAGGCCCTAACTATTCAATCTGGAGGAACAACGCCCTAGAGTGAGGCCTAGGTTGCCCGGAACGTAGAAATGAGCATCACTTCCATACTGGTAGCAATTATTCGTTTTATACGATGGAAAAACTGTTGTATTTATATTGTATTTTATGCTTCTGGCGTTGACTTCTAAGGCCCCAGCTATTCGATCTGGTGGAGCAACGCCCTAGAGTGAAGCCTAGGTTGCCTGGAACGTAGAAATGACCATCACTTTCAAACTGGTTGCAAGTAATCCTTTTGTACGATGGAAAAACTGTTGTATTTTTATTGCATTTTATGCTTCCGGCGTTGACTTCGAAGGCCCTAACTATTCAATCTGTTGAAGCAACGCCCTAGGGTGTAGCCTAGGTTGCCCGGAAAGTAGAAATGACCACAACTTTCATACTGGTTGCAATTACTCGTTTTATATTAATGAAAAACTGTTGTACTTATATCGTCTTTTATGCTTCTGGCGTTGACTTCTTATGCCCTAACTATTCCATCTGGTGGAACAACGCCCTAGGGTGAAGCCTAGGTTGCCCGGAACGTAGAAGTGGAAATAACTTTCACACAGGTAGCAATTAGTCGTTTTATACGATGGAAAAACAGCTCTATTTATTTTGTATTTTATGCTTCGGCCGCTGACTTCTAAGGCACTAACTATTCGATCTGTTGGAGCAACGCCCTAGGGTGAAGCCTAGGTTGCCCGGAACGTAGAAGTGACCATAACTCTCACACTGGTTGCTATTATTCGTTTTATACAATGGAAAATCTGTTCTATTTATTTTGTATTTTATGCTTCGGGCGTTGACTTCTAAGGCCCTCACTGTTTTATCTGGTGGGGCAACGCCCTAGAGTGAAGCCTAGGTTGCCCGGAACGTAGAAGTGACCATAACTTTCACACTGGTTGCTATTATCCGTTCTATACGATGGAAAAACTGTTATATTTATATTGTATCTTATGCTTCTGGCGTTCACATCTTAGGCCCTAACAATTCTATCTGGTGGAACAACGCCCTAGAGTGAAGCCTAGGTTGCCTGGAACGTCCAAATGACCATCACTTTCACACGGGTTGCAATTATTCCTGTTATAGGACGGAAAGACTGTTGTATTTTTATTGTATTTTATGCTTCAGGCGTTGACTTCTGAGGCCGTAGCTATTCGATGTGGTGGAAGAACGCCATAGAGTGAAGCCTAGGTTGCCCGGAACGTAGAAATGACCATAACTTTCATACTGGTTGAAATTATTCGTTTTATATGATGGAAGAACTGTTGTATTTATATTGTATTTTATGCTTCTGGCGTTGATTTGTTAGGCCCTAACTATTCAATCTGGTGGAACAACGCCATATAGTGAGGCCTAGGTTGCCCGGAACGTAGAAATGACCATCACTTCCATACTGGTAGCAATTATTCGTTTTATACGATGGAAAAACTGTTGTGTTTAAATTGTATTTTAAGCTTCTCGCGTTGACTTCTGTGGCCGTAGCTATTCGATGTGGTGGAAGAACGCCATAGAGTGAAGCCTGGGTTGCCCGGAACGTAGAAATTGCCATAACTTTCATACTGGTTGCAATTATTCGTTTTATATGATGGAAGAACTGTTGTATTTATATTGCATTTTATGCTGCTGGCGTTCACTTCCTAGGCCCTAACTATTCGATCTGGTGGAACAACGACCTGGGGTGAAACCTAGGTTACCCGGAACGTAGAAATGACCATAACTCTCACACTGATTGCAATTATTCGTTTTATACGATGGAAAGACTGTTGCATCTTTATCGTATTTTATGCATCTGGTGCTGACTTCTTAGGCCGTAACTATTCGATCTGGTGGGGCAACGCCCTGGAGTGAAACCTGGATTGCCCGGAACGTAGAAATGACCACTACTATCACACTAGTTGCAAATTATTCCTGCTATACGATGGAAAAACAGTTGTATTTTTATTGCATTTTATGCTTCTGGCGTTGACTTCTTAGGCGTAACTATTCGATCTGGTGGAGCAACGCCCTGGAGTGAAACCTGGGTTGCCCGGAACGTAGAAGTGACCACTACTATCACACAGGTTGCAAATTAGTCCTGCTATACGATGGAAAACTGTTGTATTTTTATTGCATTTTTTGCTTCTGGCGTTGACTTCTTAGGCCCTAACAATTCGATCTGGTGGAACAACGCCCTAGAGTGAAGATTAGGTTGCCTGGAACGTCCAAATGACCATCACTTTCACACGGGTTGCAATCATTCCTGTTATAGGACGGAAAGACTGTTGTATCTTTATTGTATTTTATGCTTCAGGCGTTGACTGCTGTGGCCGTTGCTATTCGATGTAGTGGAAGAACGCCATAGAGTGAAGCCTAGGTTGCCCCGAACGTAGAAATGACCATAAATTTCATACTGGTTGCAATTATTCGTTTTATACGATGGAAAAACTGTTCTATTTATTTTGTATTTTATGCTTCGGGCGTTGACTTGTAAGGCCCTAAATATTCAATCTGTTGAAGCCACGCCCTAGGGTGATGCCTAGGTTGCCCGGAAAGTAGAAATGACGTTATCTTTCATACTGGTTGCCATTATTCGTTTTATACGATGGAAAAACTGTTGTATTTATATTGTATTTTATGCTTCTGGCATTGACTTCTAAGGCACTAACTATTCGATCTGGTGGAGCAACGCCCTAGAGTTAAGCCTAAGTTGCCCGGAACGTAGCAAATACCATCACTTTCAAACTGGTTGCAAATACTCCTGTTATATGATGGAAAAACTGTTGTATTTTTATTGCATTTTGTGCTTCGGGCATTGACTTCTGAGGCCCTAACTATTCAATCTGTAGGAGCAACGCCCTAGGGTGTAGTCTAGGTTGCCGGTAAAGTAGAAATGACCATAGCTTTCATACTGGTTGCAATTATTCGTTTTATATGATGGAAAAAATGTTGTATTTATATTGTATTTTATGCTTCTGTCGTTGACGTCTAAGGCCGTAGCTATTAGATGTGGTGGAGCAACGCACTAGAGTGACGCCTAGGTTGCCCGGAACGTAGAAATGACCATTACTTTCGCAATGTTTGCAATTATACATTTTATACGATGGAAAAGCTGTTGTATTTATACCGTATTTAATGCTTCTGGCGTTGACTTCTTATGGCCCAGCTATTCCATCTCGTGGAACAACGCCCTAGGGTGAAGCCTAGGTTGCCCGGAACGTAGAACTGACCATCACTTTCAAACTGGTTGCAATTAATCCTTTTATACGATGGAAAAACTGTTGCATTTTTATTGCATTTTATGCGTCGGGGTTGACTTCTTATGCGCTAACTGCTCCATCTGTTGGAGCGACGCCCTAGGGTGAAGCCTAGGTTGCCCGGAACTTAGAAATGACCATAACTTTCACACTGATTGCTATTATTCGTTTTATACGATGGAAAAACTGTTATATTTATATTGTATTTTATGCTGCTGGCGGTGCCTTCTTAGGCCGTAACTATTCGATCTGGTGCAACGACGGCCTAGGGTGAAGCCTAGGTTGCCCGGAACGTAGAAATGACCATAACTTTCACACTGGTTGCAATTATTTGTTTTATACGATGGAAAAGCTGTTGTATTTATATCGTATTATATGCTTCTGCCGTTTTCTTCTTAGGCCATAACTATTCCACCTGGTGGAACAACGCCCTAGAGTAAAGCCCAGCTTGCGCGGAACGTAGAAATGACCATAACCTTCACACTGGTAGCAATTATTCGTTCTTTACAATGGAAAAACTGTTGTATTTATATTGTATTTTATGCTTCTGGCGTTAACTTGTTAGGCCCTAACTATTCGATCTTGTGGAACAACGCCCTAGAGCGAAGCCTAGGTTGCCTGGAAGGTAGGAATGACCATCACTTTCACACGGGTTGCAATTATTCCTGTTATAGGATGGAAAGACTGTTGTATTTTTATTGTATTTTATTCTTCTGGCGTTGACTTCTTAGGCCCTAACTATTCGATCTGGTGGAACAACGCCGTAGAGTGAAGCCTAGGTTGCCCGGAACGTAGAAATGACCATAACTTTCACACTGATTGCAATTATTCCTTTTATACGATGGAACACCTGTTGTATTTACATCGTATTTTATGCTTCTGGCGTTGACTTCTAAGGACATAACTATTCGATCTGGTGGAGCAACGCCCTAGTGTGAAACCTAGGTTACCCGGAACGTAGAAATGACCAGTACTTTCATACTATTTGCAGTTATTCCTGTGATACGATGGAAAAACATTTGCATCTTTATTGTATTTTATGCTTCTGGCGTTGACTTCTAAGGCCCTAGCTATTCGATTTGGTGGAGCACCGCCCTAGAGTGAAGCCTAGGTTGCCCGGAACGTAGAAATGCCCATAACTTTCACACTGATTGCAATTATTCGTTTTATACGATGGAAAGACTGTTGCATCTTTATCGTATTTTATGCTTCTGGCGCTGACTTCTTAGGCCGTAACTATTCGATCTGGTGGAGCAACGCCCTGGAATGAAACCTGGGTTGCCCGGAACGTAGAAATGACCATAACTTTTACACTGGTAGCAATTATTCGTTTTATACAATGGAAAAACTGTTCTATTTATTTTATATTTAATGCTTCGGGCGTTGACTTCTAAGGTCCTAACTGTTTGATCTGGTCGAGCAACGACCTGGAGTGAAGCCTAGGTTGCCTGGAACGTAGAAATGACCATAACTTTCACTCTGGTGGCAATTATACGTTTTACACGATGGAAAGATTTTTGTATTTATTTTGTAGTTTATGCTTATGGCGTTTACTTCTAAGGCCCTAACTCTTCGATCTGGTGGAGGAACGCCTCAGAGTTAAGCCTAGGATGCCCGAAACGTCGAAATGATCATTACTTTCGCTCTGTTTGCAATTAGTCATGCTATACGATGGAAAAACTGTTGCTCTTTTATTGTATTTTATGCTTCTGGCGTTGACTTCTAAGGCAGTTGCTATTAGCGGTGGTGGAGCAACGCCCTAGAGTGACGTCTAGGTTGCACGGAACGTAGAAATGACCATTACTTTCACAATGTTTGCAATTATTCACTTTATACAATGGAAAAACTGTTGTATGTATATCGTATTTTATGCTTCTGGCATTGACTTCTTAGGCCCCAACTATTCGATCTGGAGGAGCAATGCATCAGAGTTAAGTCTAGGATGCCCGAAACGCCGAAATGATCATTACTTTCACGCTTATTGCAATTATTCCTGTAATACGATGAAAAGACTGTTGTATTTTTATTGTATTTTATTCTTCTGGCGTTGAGTTCTAAGTCCCTAGCTATTCTATCTGGTGCAGCAACGCCCTAGATTGAAGCCTAGGTTGCCCGGGAAGTAGAAATGACCATAATTTTCACACTGGTTGCAATTATTCCTGTTATACGGTGGAAAAACTCTTGTATATTTATTGTATTTTATGCTTCGGGCGTTGACATCTAAGGCCCTAACCATTCGATCTGGTGGAGCAATGCCCTAGAGTGAAGCCTAGGTTGCTCGGAACGTAGAAATGACCATAACTTTCACACTGGTAGCATTTATTCGTTTTATACAATGGAAAAACCGTTCTATTTATTTTGTATTTTATGCTTCGGGCATTGACTTCTAAGGCCCTAACTATTCCATCTGGTGGTGCAACGCCCTAGAGTGCAGCCTAGGTTGCCTGGAACGTAGAAATGACAATCACTTTCACACGGGTTGCAATTATTCCTGTTATAGTATGAAAAGACTGTTGTATTTATATTGTATTTTATGCTTCTAGCGTTGACATCTGAGGCCGTTGCTATTCGATGTGGTGGAAGAACGCCATAGAGTGAAGCCTAGGTAGCCCGGAACGTAGAAATGTCCATATCTTTCACTGTTTGCAATTATTCATTTTATACGGTGGAAAAACTGTTGCCTTTTTATCGTATTTTATGCATCTGGAGTTGACTTCTTAGGCCGCAACTATTCGATCTGGTGGAGCAACGCCCTGGAGTGAAACCTAGGTTGCCCGGAACGTAGAAATGACCACTACTATCACACTGGTTGCAAATTATTCCTGCTATACGATGGAAAAACTGTTGTATTTTTATTGCATTTTATGCTTCTGGCGTTCACTTCTTAGGCCCTAACTATTCGATCTAGTGGTACAACGCTGTAGAGTGAAGACTAGGATGCCCGGAACGTACAAATGACCATCACTTTCACACTGGTTGCAATTATTCCTTTTATACGATGGAACAGCTGTTGCGTCTTTATCGTATTTTATGCTTCTGGCGTTGACTTCTTAGGCCGTAACTATTCGATCTGGTGGTGCAACGCCCTGGAGTGAAACCTGGGTTGCCCGGAACGTAGAAATGACCACTACATTCAAACTGGTTGCAATTATTCCTGTTATACGATGGAAAAACTGTTGTATTTTTATTGTATTCTATGCTTCCGGCGTTTAATTCTAAGTCGCTAGCTATTTGATCTGGTGGAGCAACGACCTAGAGTGAAGTCTAGGTTGCCCGGAACGTAGAAATGACAATAACTTTCACACTGTTTGCTATTATTCATTTTGTACGATGGAAAAGCTGTTATATTTATATTGCATTTTATGCTTCTGGCATTGAATTCTAAGTCCCTAGCAATTCCATCTTGTGGAACAACACCCTAGAGTGAAGCCTAGGTTGCCCGGAACGTAGAAGTGACCATTACTTCCACACTGTTTGCAAATATACATTATATACGATGGAAAAGCTGTTGTACTTATATTGTAATTGATGCTACTGGCGTTGACTTCTTAGGCCCTAACTATTTGATCTGGCGGAGCACCGCCCTAGAGTGAAGCCTAGGTTGCCCGGAACGTAGAAATGACCATCACTTTCACACTCGTTGCAATTATTCCTGTTATACGGTGGAAAAACTCTTGTATATTTATTGTATTTTATGCTTCGGGCGTTGACATCTAAGGCCCTAACTATTCCATCTGGTGGTGCAACGCCCTAGAGTGCAGCCTAGGTTGCCTGGAACGTAGAAATGACCATTACTTTCACACTGTTTGCAAATATTCCTTTTATACGATGGAACAGCTGTTGTATTTATATCGTATTTTATGCTTCTGGCGTTGACTTCTTAGGCCCTAACTATTCGACATGGTGGAGCAACGCCCTAGCGTGAAGCTTAGGTTGCCCGGAACGTAAAAATGACCATAACTTCCACACTGGTTGCAATTATTCGTTTTATAGGATGTAAAAGCTGTTGTAATTATATCGTATTTTATGCTTCTGGCGTTGACTTCTTAGGCCCTAACTATTCGACCTGGTGGAGCAACGCCCTAGAGTGAAACCTAGGTTGCCCGGAACGTAGAAATCACCATTACATTCACACTGGTTACAATTATTCCTGTTATACGATGGAAAAACTGTTGTATTTTTATTGTATTTTATGCTTCTGGCGTTTAATTCTAAGTCGCTAGCTATTTGATCTGGTGGAGCAACGACCTAGAGTGAAGTCTAGGTTGCCCGGAACGTAGAAATGACAATAACTTTCACACTGTTTGCTATTATTCATTTTGTACGATGGAAAAGCTGTTGTACTTATTATGTATTTTATTCCTCTGGCGTTGACTTCTAAGGCCGTAGCTATTAGATGTGGTGGAGCAACGCCCTAGAGTGACGCCTAGGTTGACCGGAACGTAGAAATGACCATTACTTTCACAATGTCTGCAATTATTCATTTTATACGATGGAAAAACTGTTGTACTTATATTGTGTTTTATCCTCTTGGCGTTGATTTCGAAGTCCCTAACTATTCAATCTGGTGGACCAACGCCCTAGCGTGAAGCTTAGGTTGCCCGGAACGTAAAAATGACCATAACTTCCACACTGGTTGCAATTATTCGTTTTATAGGATGTAAAAGCTGTTGTAATTATATCGTATTTTATGCTTCTGGCGTTGACTTCTTAGGCCCTAGCTATTCGATCTGGTGGAGCAACGCCCTTGAGTGAAGCCAAGGTTGCCCGGAACGTAGAAATGACCAGCACTTTCTCACTGGTTGCAGTTATTCGTTTTATACAATGGAAAAACTGTTGTATTTGTTTTGCATTTTATGCTTCGGGCGCTGACTTCTAAGGCCCTAACTATTCGATCTGCTGGAGCAACGCCCTAGAGTGAAGCGTAGGTTGCCCGGGAAGTAGAAATGACCATGACTTTCACACTGGTTGCTATTATTCGTTTTATACGATGGAAAAGCTGTTATATTTATATTGTATTTTATGCTTCTGGCATTGAATTCTAACTCCCTAGCTATTCCATCTGGTGGAGCAACACCCTAGTGTGAAGCCTAGGTTGCCCGGAACGTAGAAATAACCATTACTTCCACACTGATTGCAAATATACATTACATATGATGGAAAAGCTGTTGTACTTATATTGTAATTTATGCTTCTGGCGTTGGCTTCTTAGGCACTAACCATTCGATCTGGTGGAGCAACGCCGTAGAGTGAAGCCTAGGTTGCCCGGAACGTAGAAATGACCATAACTTTCACACTGGTTGCTATTATTCGTTTTATACGATGCAAAAACTGTTATATTGATATTGTATTTTATGCTTCTGGCGTTGACTTCTAAGGCCCTAACTATTCGATCTTGTGGAACAACGCCCTAGAGTGAAGCCTAGGTTGCCTGGAACGTAGAAATGACCATCACTTTCACACGGGTTGCAATTATTCCTGTTATAGGATGGAAAGACTGTTGTATTTTTATTGTATTTTATACTTCAGGCGTTGACTTCTGAGGCTGTAGCAATTCGATGTGGTGGAAGAACGCCATAGAGTGAAGCCTAGGTAGCCCGGAACGTATAAATGTCCATATCTTTCACACTGTTTGCAGTTACTCCAGTTGTACGATGGAAAAACTGTTGCATCTTTATTGTATTTTATGCTTCTGGCGTTGACTTCTAAGGCCCTAACTATTCAATCTGGTGGAGCAACGCCCTAGAGTGACGCCTAGGTTGCCCGGAACGTAGAAATGACCATTACTTTTACAATGTTTGCAACTATTCATTTTATACGATGGAATAACTGTTCTACTTATATTGTATTTTATCCTTCTGGCGTTGAATTCTAAGTCCATAGCTATTCGATCTGGTAGAACAACGCCCTAGAGTGAAACCTAGGTTATCCGGAACGTAGAAATGACCAGTACATTCACACTGGTTGCAGTTATTCCTGTTAAACGATGGAAAAACTGTTGCATCTTTATTGTATTTTATGCTTCTCGCGCTGACTTCTAAGGTCGTAACTATTCGATCTGGTGGAGCAACGCCCTAGGGTGAAGGGTAGGTTGCGCGGAACGTAGCAATGACCAT
Organism: Calliopsis andreniformis; assembly: GCF_051401765.1. Lineage (NCBI taxonomy): Eukaryota > Metazoa > Arthropoda > Insecta > Hymenoptera > Andrenidae > Calliopsis > Calliopsis andreniformis. Next base: position 27,833,346 of record NW_027480423.1, read on the forward strand.
AAGTTTCACACTGGTAGCAATTATTCGTTTTATACGATGTAAAAGCTGTTGTATTTATATCGTATTTTATGCTTCTGGCGTTGACTTCTTAGGCCCTAACTATTCGACATGGTGGAGCAACGCCCTAGAGTGAAGCTTAGGTTGCCCGGAACGTAAAAATGACCATAACTTCCACACTGGTAGCAATTATTCGTTTTATACGATGAAAAAGCTGTTGTATTTATATCGTATTTTATGCTTCTGGCGTTGACTTCTTAGGCCCTAACTATTCGATCTGGTGGAGCAACGTCCTAGAGTGAAGCCTATGTTGACCGGAACGTAGAAATGACCATAACTTTCACACTGTTTGCTATTACGCATTTTGTACGATGGAAAAGCTGTTGTACTTATATTGTATTTTATTCCTCTGGCGTTGACTTCTAAGGCCGTAGCTATTAGATGTGGTGGAGCAACGCCCTAGAGTGACGCCTACGTTGACGGGAACGTAGAAATGACCATTACTTTCACAATGTCTGCAATTATTCATTTTAAACGATGGAAAAACTGTTCTACTTATATTGTATTTTATCCCCTTGCGTTGATTTCTAAGTCCCTAGCTATTCGATCTGGTGGAGCAACGCCCTAGAGTGAAGCCATGGTTGCCCGGAACGTAGAAATGATCAGCACTTTCTCACTGGTTGCAGTTATTCGTTTTATACAATGGAAAAACTGTTGTATTTGTTTTGTATTTTATGCTTCGGGCGCTGACTGCTAAGGCCCTAACTATTCGATCTGCTGGAGCAACGCCCTAGAGTGAAGCCTAGGTTGCCCGGGAAGTTGAAATGACCATAACTTTCACACTGGTTGCTATTATTCGTTTTATACGATGGAAAAGCTGTTATATTTATATTACATTTTATGCTTCTGGCATTGAATTCTAACTCCCTAGCTATTCCATCTGGTGGAGCAACACCCTAGTGTGAAGCCTAGGTTGCCCGGAACGTAGAAATGACCAAACCTTTCACACTGGTAGCAATTATTCGTTTTATACGATGGAAAAGCTGTAGTATTTATATCGTATTTTATGCTTCTGGCGTTGACTCCTAAGGCCCTAACTATTCCATCTGGTGGAACAACGCCCTAGGGTGAAGCCCAGGTTGCCCGGAACGTAGAAATGACCATAACTTTCACACTGGTGGCAATTATACGTTTTATACGATGGAAAGATTTTTGTATTTATTTTGTAGTTTATGCTTATGGCGTTGACTTCTAAGGCCCTGACTCTTCGATCTGGTGGAGGAACGCCTCAGAGTTAAGCCTAGGATGCCCGAAACGTCGAAATAATCATTACTTTCGCACTGTTTGCAATTAGTCATGCTGTACGATGGAAAAACTGTTGCTCTTTTATTGTATTTTATGCTTCTGGCGTTGACTTCTAAGGCCGTTGCTATTAGCGGTGGTGGAGCAACGCCCTAGAGTGACGTCTAGGTTGCACGGAACGTAGAAATGACCATTACTTTCACACTGTTTGCAATTATTCACTTTATACAATGGAAAAACTGTTGTACTAATATTGTATTTTATTCTTCTGGCGTTGAATTGTAAGTCCCTAGCTATTCTATCTGGTGGAGCAGCGCCCTAGATTGAAGCCTAGGTTGCCCGGGAAGTAGAAATGACCATAACTTTCACACTGGTTGCAATTATTCCTGTTACACGATGGAAAAACTGTTGCACATTTATTGTGTTTTATGCTTCTGGCGTTGACTTCATAGGCCCTAACTATTCGATCTGGTGGAGCAACGTCCTAGAGTGAAGCCTAGGTTGACCGGAACGTAGAAATGACCATAACTTTCACACTGGTTGCTATTATTCGTTTTATACGATGGAAAAGCTGTTATATTTATATTGCATTTTTTGCTTCTGGCATTGAATTCTAAGTCCCTAGCAATTCCATCTTGTGGAACAACACCCTAGAGTGAAGCCTAGGCTGCCCGGAACGTAGAAGTGACCATTACCTTCACACTGTTTGCAAATATACATTATATACGATGGAAAAGCTGTTGTACTTATATTGTAATTGATGCTACTGGCGTTGACTTCTTAGGCCCTAACTATTTGATCTGGCGGAGCACCGCCCTAGAGTGAAGCCTAGGTTGCCCGGAACGTAGAAATGACCATCACTTTCACACTGGTTGCAATTATTCCTGTTACACGGTGGAGAAACTCTTGTATATTTATTGTGTTTTATGCTTCTGGCGTTGACTTCTTAGGCCCAAACTATTCCATCTGGTGGAACAACGCCCTAGGGTGAAGCCTTGGTTGCCCGGAACGTAGAAATGACCATAACATTCACACTGGTAGCAATTATTCGTTTTATACATGGAAAAACTGTTCTATTTATTTTGTATTTCATGCTTCTGGCGTTGACTTCTAAGGCCCTAACTATTCCATCTGGTGGAGTAACGCCCTAGAGTGACGCCTAGGTTACCCGGAACGTTGAAATGACCATTACTTGCACACTGTTTGCAATTATTCGTTTTATACGACGGGAAAACAGTTGCACCTTTATTGTATTTTCTGCATCTGGCGTTGACATCTAAGGCCCTAATTATTCGATCTGGTGGAGCAAGGCCCTAGAGTGAAGCCTAGGTTGGCCGGAACGTAGAAATGGCCATTACTTTCACACTGTTTGCAAATATACATTATATACGATGGAAAAGCTGTTGTATTTATATTGTCTTTTATGCTTCTGGCGTTGACTTCTTACGCCCTAACTATTTAATCTGGTAGAGCACCGCCTTAGAGTGGAGCATAGGTTGCCCGGAACGTAGAAATGACCATAACTTCCACCCTGGTTGCAATTATTCGTTTTATACGATGGAAAAGCAGTTGTATTTATATCGTATTTTATGCTTCTGGCGTTGACTTCTTAGGCCCTAACTATTCCATCTGGAGCAACAACGCCCTAGGGTAAAGCCCAGGTTGCGCGGAACGTAGAAATGACCATAACTTTCACACTGGTAGCAATTATTCGTTTTATACGATGGAAAAACTGTTTTATTTATTTTGTATTTTATGCTTCGGGCGTTGACTTCTGAGGCCCTGACTATTCGATCTGGTGGAGCAACGCCCTAGAGTGAAGCCTAGGTAATCCGGAACGTAGAAATGACCAGTACATTCACACTGGTTGCAGTTATTCCTGTAAAACGATGGAAAAACTGTTGCATCTTTATTGTATTTGATGCTTCTGGCGTTGACTTCTAAGGCCCTAGCTATTCGATCTGGTAGAGCAACGCCCTAGAGAGAAACCTACGTTGCCCGGAACGTAGAAATGGCCATTCCTTTCACACTGGTTGCAATTAATCCTGTTATACGATGGAAAAACTGTTGTATTTTGATTCTATTTTATGCTTTTAGCGATGAATTCTAAGTCCCTAGTTATTCGATCTGGTGGAGCAACGTCCTAGAGTGACGCCTAGGTTGCTCAGAACGTAGGAATGACCATTACTTTCACACTGGTTGCAATTATTCGTTTTATACGATGGAAAAGCTATTGTATTTATATCGTATTTTATGCTTCTGGCGTTGACTTATTATGACCTAACTATTCGATCTGGTGGAGCAACGCCCTGGAGTGAAACCTAGGTTGCCCGGAACGTAGGAATGACCATTACTTTCACAACGGTTGCAATTATTCCTGTTATACGATGGAAAGACTGTTGTATTTTTATTGCATTTTATGCTTCGGGCATTGACTTCTAAGGCCCTAACTATTCAATCTGTGGGAGCTACGCCCTAGGGTGAAGCCTAGGTTGCCCGGAAAGTAGGAATGACCATAACTTTCATACTGGTTGCAATTATTCGTTTTATACGATGAAAAAACTGTTGTATTTATATTCTATTTTATGATTCTGTCGTTCACTTCTTAGGCCCTAACTACTCGATCTGGTGGAACAACGCCGTAGGGTGAAGCCTAGGTTGCCCGGAACGTAGAAATGACCATTACCGTCACGCTTGTTGCAATTATTCCTGTTATACGATGGAAAAACAGTTGCATCTTTATTGTATTTTATGCTTCTGGCTTTGACTTCTTAGGCCCTAACAATTCGAGCTGGTGGAGCAACGCCTTAGAGTGAAACCTAGGTTGCCCGGAACGTAGAAATGACCATAACTTTCATACTGCTTGCGATTATTCGTTTTATACCATGGAAAAACTGTTGTATTTATATCGTGTTTTATGCTTCTGGCGTTGACTTCTTAGGCCCTAACTATTCCATCTGGTGGAACAACTCCCTAGGGTGAAGCCTAGGTAGCCCGGAACGTAGAAATGGCCACAACTTTCACACTGGTTGCAATTATTCGTTTTATACGATGGAAAAGATGTTGTATCTATATCGTATTTTATGCTTCTGGCATTGACTTCTTAGGCCCCAACTATTCGATCTGGAGGAGCAATGCATCAGAGTTAAGTCTAGGATGCCCGAAACGCCGAAATGATCATTACTTTCACGCTTATTGCAATTATTCCTGTAATACGATGAAAAGACTGTTGTATTTTTATTGTATCTTATGCTCCTGGCGTTGACTTCTAAGGCCCTAACTATTCGATCTGGTGGAGCAACACCCTGGAGTGAAGCCTAGGTTGCCCGGAACGTCGAAATGACCAGAACTTTCACACTGGTAGCAATTATTCGTTTTATACAATGGAAAACCTGTTCGATTTATTTTGTATTTTATGTTTCGGGCGTTGACTTCTAAGGCCCTAACTGTTTGATCTGGTGGACCAACGCCCTAGAATGAAGCCTAGGTTGCCCGGAACGTAGAAATGACCATGTCTTTCACACTGTTTGCAATTATTAATTTATTCGATGCCAAAGCTGTTGTATTTATAATGTATTTTATGCTTCTGGCATTGACTTCTTAGGCCCCAACTATTCGATCTGGAGGAGCAATGCATCAGAGTTAAGTCTAGGATGCCCGAAACGCCGAAATGATCATTACTTTCACGCTTATTGCAATTATTCCTGTAACACGATGAAAAGACTGTTGTATTTTTATTGTATCTTATGCTCCTGGCGTTGACTCCTGAGGCCCTAACTATTCGATCTGGTGGAGGAACACCCTGGAGTGAAGCCTAGGTTGCCCGGAACGTCGAAATGACCAGAACTCTCACACTGGTTGCAATTATTCGTTTTATACGATGTAAGAGCTGTTGTATTTATTTCGTATTTTATGCTTCTGGCGTTGACTTCTAAGGCCCTAGCTATTCGACCAGGTAGAGGAACGCCCTAGAGTGAAACCTAGGTTGCCCGGAACGTAGAAATGACCATTACATTCACACTGGTGAAATTATTCCTGTTATACTATGGAAAAACTGTTGTATTTTTATTGTATTCTATGCTTCTGGCGTTTAATTCTAGGTCACTAGCTATTTGATCTGGTGGAGCAACGACCTAGAGTGTAGCCTAGGTTGCTCGGAAAGTAGAAATGACCATAACTTTCATACTGCTTTCGATTATTCGTTTTATACCATGGAAAAACTGTTGTATTTATATCGTGTTTTATGCTTCTGGCGTTGACTTCTTAGGCCCTAGCTATTCCTTCTGGTGGAACAACTCCCTAGGGTGAAGCCTAGGTTGCCCGGAAAGTAGAAATGCCCATAACTTCCACACTGGTAGAAATTATTCGTTTTATACGATTGAAAAACTGTACTATTTATTTTGTATTTTATGCTTCGGGCGTTGACTTCTTAGGCCCTAACTGTTCGATCTGGTGAGGCAACGCCCTAGAGTGAGGTCTAGGTTGCCCGGAAAGTAGAAATGACCATAACTTTCATACTGGTTGCAATTATTCGTTTTATACGGTGAAAAAACTGTTGTATTTATATTGCATTTTATGCTTCTGGCGTTCACTCCTTAGGCCTTAACTATTCGATCTGGTGGAACAACGCCGTAGGGTGAAGCCCAGGTAGCCCGGAACGTAGAAATGACCATCACTTTCAAACTGGTTTCAATTATTCCTGTTATATGATGGAAAAACTGTTGTATTTTTATTGCATTTTATGCTTCGGGCATTGACTTTTAAGGCCCTAACTATTCAATCTGTTGGAGCAACGCCCTAGGGTGAAGCCTAGGTTTCCTGGAACGTAGAAATGAGCATGACCATCACACTGGTTGCAATTATTCGTTTTATACGATGGAAAAGCTGCCGTATTTATATCGTATTTTATGCTTCTGGCATTGACTTCTTAGGCCCTAACTACTCGACCTGGTGGAGCAACGCCCCAGAGTGAAACCTAGGTTGCTCGAAATGTAGAAATGACCATAACTTTCACACTGGTTGCAATTATTCATTTTATACGATGAAAAACTGTTGTACTTATATTGTATTTTATTCTTATGGCGTTGAATTCTCAGTCCCTAGCTATTCGATATGGTGGAGCAACGACCTAGAGTGAAACCTAGGTTTCCAGGAACGTAGAAATAACCAGTACTTTCATACTGTTTGCAGTTATTCCTGTTATACGATGGAAAAACTGTCGCACCTTTATTGTATTTTATGCTTCTGGTGTTGACATCTAAGGCCCTAACTGTTTGATCTGGTGGTGCAACGCCCTAGAGTGAAGCCCAGGTTGCCCGGAACGTAGGAATGACCATAACTATCACACTGGTTGCTATTATTCCTTTTATACGATGGAAAAACTGTTGTATTTATATTGTATTTTATGCTTCTGGCGTTCACTTCTTAGGCCCTAACTATTCGATCTGGTGGAACAACGGCCTAGAGTGAAGCCTAGGTTGCCCGGAACGTAGAAATGACCATAACTTTCACACTGGTTGCTATCATTCGTTTTATATGATGGATAAACTGTTGTATTTATATTGTATTTTATGCTTCTGGCGTTCACTTCTTAGGCCCTAACTATTCGATCTGGTGGAACAGCGCCCTAGGGTGAAGCCTAGGTTGCCCGGAACGTAGAAATGACCATAACTTTTACAATGGTAGCAATTATTCGTTTTATACAATGGAAAAACTGTTCTATTTATTTTGCATTTTATGCTTCGGGCGTTGACTTCTAAGGCCCTAACTATTCGATCTGGTGGAGCAACTCCCTAGAGTCAAGCCTAGGTTGCCCGGAACGTAGAAATGACCATAACTTTTACACTGCTAGCATTTATTCGTTTTATACAATGGAAAAACTGTTCTATTTATTTTGCATTTTATGCTTCGGGCGTTGACTTCTAAGGCCCTAACTGATTGATCTGGAGGAGCAACGCCCCAGAGTGAAACCTAGGATGCTCGAAATGTAGAAATGACCATAACTTTCACACTGGTTGCTAATATTCGTTTTATACGATGGAAAAACTGTTATATTTCAATTGTATTTTATACTTATGGCGTTGAATTCTATGTCCCTAGCTATTTGATCTGGTGGAGCAAGGCCCTAGAGTGAAACCTAGGTTACGCGGAACGTAGAAATGACCCGTACTTTCACACTGTTTGCAGTTATTCCTGTTATACGATGGAAAAACTGTTGCATCTTTATTGTATTTTATGCTTCTGGCGTTGACTTCTAAGGCCCTAACTATTCGACCAGGTGGAGCAACGCACCAGAGTGAAACCTAGGTTGCTCGAAATGTAGAAATGACCATAACTTTCACACTGGTTGCAATTATTCATTTTATACGATGAAAAACTGTTGTACTTATATTGTATTTTATTCTTATGGCGTTGAATTCTAAGTCCCTAGCTATTCGATATGGTGGAGCAACGGCCTAGAGTTAAACCTAGGTTTCCAGGAACGTAGAAATAACCAGTACTTTCATACTGTTTGCAGATATTCCTGTTATACGATGGAAAAACTTTTGCATCTATATTGTATTTTATGCTTCTGGCGTTGACTTCTAAGGCCCTAGCTATTCGATTTGGTGGAGCAACGCCCTAGAGTGGGGCCTAGGTTGCCCGGTACGTAGAAATGTCCATTACTTTCACACTGTTTGCAATTATTCATTTTATACGATGGAAAAGCTGTTGAATTTATATCGTATTTTATGCTTCTGGCGTTGACTTCTTAGGCCCTAACTATTCACTCTGTTGGAGCAACGCCCTAGGGTGAAGGCTAGGTTGTCCGGAAAGTAGAAATGACCGTAACTTTCATACTGGTTGCTATTATTCGTTTTATATGGTGGAAAAACTGTTGTATTTATATTGTATTTTATTATTCTGGCGTTGACTTCTAAGGCCCCAACTATTCGATCAGGTGGAGCAACGCCCTAGAGTGAAGCCTAGGATGCTCGACGTGTAGAAATGACCATGACATTCACATTGGTTGCAATTATTCGTTTTATACGATGGAAAAACTGTTGTATTTATATTGTATTTTATGCTTCTGGCGTTGACTTCTTAGGCCCTAACTATTCGATCTGGTGGTACAACGCCATAGGGTGAAGCCTAGGTTGCCCGGAACGTAGATATGACAATAACCTTCAAACAGGTTGCAATTATTCGTTTTATACGGTGTAAAGGCTGTTGTACTTATTTTGTATTTTATTCTTCTGGTGTTGATTTCTTACGCCCTAACTATTCGATCTGGTGGAACAACGCCGTAGAGTGAAGCCTAGCTTGCCCGGAACGTAGAAATGACCATTACTTTCACACTGTTTGCAATTATTCCTTTTATACGATGGAAAGCTGTTGTATTTATATCGTATTTTATGCTTCTGGCGTTGACTTCTAAGGCCCTAACTATTCGATCAGGTGGAGCAACGCCCTAGAGTGAAGCCTAGGTTGCTCGAAGTGTAGAAATGACCATAACTTTCACATTGGTTGCAATTATTCGTTTTATACGATGGAAAAGCTGTTGTATTTATATCGTATTTTATGCTTCTGGCGTTGACTTCTTAGGCCCTAACTATTCCATCTGGTGGAACAACGCCCTAGGGTAAAGCCAAGATTGCGCGGAACGTAGAAATGACGATAACTTTCATACTGGTTGCAATTATTCGTTTTATATGGTGGAAAAACTGTTGTATTTATATTGTATTTTATAATTCTGGCGTTGACTTCTAAGGCCCTAACTATTCGATCAGGTGGAGCAACGCCCTAGAGTGATGCCTAGGTTGCTCGAAATGTAGGAATGACCATAACTTTCACACTGGTTGCAATTATTCGTTTTATACGATGGCAAAGCTGTTGTATTTATATTGTATTTTATGCTCCCGGCGTTAGCGTCTAAGGCCGTAGCTATCAGATGTGGAGTAGCAACGCCCTAGAGTGACGCGTAGATTGCCAGGCACGTAGAAATGACCATTACTTTCACAATGTTCGCAATCATTCATTTTATACGATGGAAAAACTGTTGTACTTATATTGTATTTTATGCTTCGGGCGTTGACTTCTAAGGCCCTAACTATTCGATTTGGTGGAGCAACGCCCTACAGTGAAGCCTAGATTGCCCGGAACGTAGATATGTCCATAACCATCACACAGGTTGCAATTATTCGTTTTATGCGATGGAAAGACTGTTGTATTTATTTTGTAGTTTATGCTTCTGGCGTTGACTTCTAAGGCCCAAACTATTCCATCTGGTGGAGCATCGTCCTAGACTGAAGCCTAGGTTGACCGGAACGTAGAAATGACCATTAGTTCCACACTGTTTGCAAATATACATAACATACGATGGGAAAGCTGTTGTACTTATATTGCAATTTATGCTTCTGGCGTTGACTTCTTATGCCCTAACTATTTGATCTGGTGGAGCAACGCCCTAGAGTGAAGCCTAGGTTGCCCTGAACGTTGAAATGACCATAACTTTCACACTGGTTGCTATTAGTCCTTTTATACGATGGAAAAGCTGCTATATTTATATTGCATATTATATTTCTGGCATTGAATTCTAAGTCCCTAGCTAGTCCATCTGGTGGAGCAACACCCTAGCGTGAAGCCTAGGTTGCCCGGAACGTAGAAATGACCATGACTTCCACACTGTTTGCAAATATACATTACATACGATGGAAAAGCTGTTGTACTTATATTTTAATTTATGCTTCTGGCGTTGACTTCTTAGGCCCTAACTATTTGATCTGTTGGAGCAACGCCCTAGAGTGTAGCCTAGGTTGCCCGGAACGTTGAAATGAACATAACTTTCACACTGGTTGCTATTATTCCTTTTATACGATGGAAAAGCTGTTAAATTTATATTGCATTTTATGCTTCTGGCATTGAATTCTAAGTCCCTAGCAATTCCACCTGGTGGAGCAACACCCTGGAGTGAAGCCTAGGTTGCCCGGAACGTAGAAGTGACCATTACTTCCACACTGTTTGCAAATATACATTATATACGATGGAAAAACTGTTGTATTTTTACTGCATTTTATGCTTCGGACATTGACTTCTTAGGCCCTAACTATTCCATCTGGTGGATCAACGCCCCAGGGGGAAGCGTAGGTTGCCCGGAAAGTAGAAATGACCATAACTTTCACACTCGTAGCAATTATTCGTTTTATACGATGGAAAAACTGTTCTATTTATTTTGTATTTTATGCTTCGGGCGTTGACTTCTAACGCCCTAACTATTCGATCTGGTGGAGCAACGCCCTAGAGTGAAGCCTAGGTTGCCCTGTACGTAGAAATGACCATCACTTTGAAACTGATTGCAATTATTCCTGTTATATGATGGAAAAACTGTTGTATTTTTATTGCATTTTATGCTTCGGGCATTGACTTCTAAGGCCCTAACAATTCACTCTGTTGGAGCAACGCCCTAGGGTGAAGCCTAGCTTGCCAGGAAAGTAGAAATGACCGTAACTTTCATACTGGTTGCAATTATTCGTTTTATATGGTGGAAAAACTGTTGTATTTATATTTTAATTTATGCTTCTGGCGTTGACTTCTTAGGCCCTAACTATTTGATCTGGTAGAGCAACGCCCTAGAGTGAAGCCTAGGTTGCCCGGAACGTTGAAATGAACATAACTTTCACACTGGTTGCTATTATTCCTTTTATACGATGGAAAAGCTGTTAAATTTATATTGCATTTTATGCTTCTGGCATTGAATTCTAAGTCCCTAGCAATTCCACCTGGTGGAGCAACACCCTGGAGTGTCGCGTGGGTTGCCCGGAACGTAGAAATGACCATTACTTTCACAATGTGTGCAAATATTCATTTTATACGATGGAAAAAATGTTGTACTTATATTGTATTTTATTCTTCTCGCGTTGAATTCTAAGTCCCTAGCTATTCCATCTGGTGGAGCAATGCCCTAGAGTGAAACCTAGGTTGACCGGAACGTAGAAATGACCATAACTTTCACACTGGTTACCATCATTCGTTTTATATGATGGAAAAGCTGTTGTATTTATATAGTATTTTATGCTTCTGGCGTTGACTTTGAAGGCCGTAGCTATTAGATGTGGTGGAGCAACGCCGTAGAGTGTCGCATGGGTTGCCCGGAACGTAGAAATGACCATTACTTTCACAATGTTTGCAAATATTCATTTTATACGATGGAAAAACTGTTGTACTTATATTGTATTTTATTCTTCTCGCGTTGAATTCTAAGTCCCTAGCTATTCCATCTGGTGGAACGACGCCCTAGGGTGAAGCCTAGGTTGCCCGGAACGTAGAAATGACCAGTACTTTCACACTGGTTGCAGTTATTCGTTTTATACAATGGAAGAACTGTTCTATTTATTTTGCATTTTAATCTTTGGGCGTTGTCTTCTAAGGCCCTAGCCGTTCCATCTGGTGGAGCAACACCCTAGCGTGAAGCCAACGTTGCCCGGAACGTAGAAATGACCATAACTTTTACACTGGTAGCAATTATTCGTTTTATACAATGGAAAAACCGTTCTTTTTATTTTGTATTTTATGCTTCGGGCGTTGACTTCTAAGGCCCTAACCGTTTGATCTGGTGGAGCAACGCCCTAGAGTGAAGTCTAGGTTGCCCGGAACGTAGAAATGACAATTACTTTCACACTGTTTGCAATTATTCCTTTTATACGATGCAAAAGCTGTTGTATTTATATCGTATTTTATGCTTCTGGCGTTGACTTCTGAGGACCTAACTATTCGATCTGGTGGAGCAGCGCCCTAGAGTGAAGCCTAGGTTGCTCGGAATGTAGAAATAACCATAACTTTCACACTGGTTGCAATTATTCGTTTTTTACGATGGAAAAACTGTTGTATTTTTATTGCATTTTATGCTTCGGGCGTTGACTTCTAAGGCCCTAACTATTCAATCTGTTGGAGCAACGCCCTAGAGTGAAGCCTAGGTTGCTCGGAATGTAGAAATGACCATAACTTTCACACTGGTTGCAATTATTCGTTTTATACGATGGAAAAACTGTTGTATTTATATTGTATTTTATGCTTCTGGCGTTCACTTCTTAGGCCCTAACTATTCGATCTGGTCGAACAACGCCCTAGGGCGAAGCCTAGGTTGCCCGGAACGTAGAAATGACCATAACTTTTACACTGGTAGCAATTATTCGTTTTATACAATAGAAAAACTGTTCTATTTATTTTGTATTTTATGCTTCGGGCGTTGACTTCTAAGGCCCTAACTGTTTGATCTGGTGGAGCAACGCCCTAGGGTGAAGCCTAGGTTCCCCGAACGTAGAAATGACCATTACTTTCAAACTGGTTGCAATTATTCCTGTTATGTGATGGAAAAACCGTTGTATTTTTATTGCATTTTATGCTTCGGGCATTGACTTCTAAGGACCTAACTATTCACTCTGTTGGAGCAACGCCCTAGGGGGAAGCCTAGGTTGCCCGGTACGTAGAAATGACCATAACTTTCACACTGGTTGCAATTATTCGTTTTATACGATGGAAAAGCTGTTGAATTTATATCGTATTTTATGCTTCTGGCGTTGTCTTCTTAGGCCCTAACTATTCCATCTGGCGGATCAACGCCCTAGGGGGAAGCGTAGGTTGCCCGGAAAGTAGAAATGACCATAACTTTCAGACTGGTAGCAACTATTCGTTTTATACGATGGAAAAACTGTTCTATTTATTTTGTATTTTATGCTTCGGGCGTTGACTTCTAAGGCCCTAACTATTCGATCTGGTGGAGCAACGCCCTAGAGTGAAGCCTAGGTTGCCCGGTACGTAGAAATGACCATCACTTTCAAACTGGTTGCAATTATTCCTGTTATATGATGGAAAAACCGTTGTATTTTTATTGCATTTTATGCATCGGGCATTGACTTCTAAGGCCCTAACTATTCACTCTGTTGGAGCAACGCCCTAGGGTGAAGCCTAGGTTGTCCGGAAAGTAGAAATGACCGTAACTTTCATACTGGTTGCTATTATTCGTTTTATATGGTGGAAAAACTGTTGTATTTATATTGTATTTTATTATTCTGGCGTTGACTTCTAAGGCCCCAACTATTCGATCATGTGGAGCAACGCCCTAGAGTGAAGCCTAGGTTGCTCGACGTGTAGAAATGACCATAACATTCACATTGGTTGCAATTATTCGTTTTATACGATGGAAAAGCTGTTGTATTTATATCGTATTTTATGCTTCTGGCGTTGACTTCTTATGCCCTAACTATTTGATCTGGTGGAGCAACGCCCTAGAGTGAAGCCTAGGTTGCCCGGAACGTTGAAATGACCATAACTTTCACACTTGTTGCTAATATTCGTTTTATACGATGGAAAAACTGTTATATTTCAATTGTATTTTATACTTATGGCGTTGAATTCTATGTCCCTAGCTATTTGATCTGGTGGAGCAAGGCCCTAGAGTGAAACCTAGGTTACCCGGAACGTAGAAATGACCAGTACTTTCACACTGTTTGCAGTTATTCCTGTTATACGATGGAAAAACTGTTGCACCTTTATTGTATTTTATGCTTCTGGCGTTGACTTCTAAGGCCCTAACTATTCGATCAGGTGGAGCAACGCCCCAGAGTGAAACCTAGGTTGCTCGAAATGTAGAAATGACCATAACTTTCACACTGGTTGCAATTATTCATTTTATACGATGAAAAACTGTTGTACTTATATTGTATTTTATTCTTATGGCGTTGAATTCTAAGTCCCTAGCTATTCGATATGGTGGAGCAACGGCCTAGAGTTAAACCTAGGTTTCCAGGAACGTAGAAATAACCAGTACTTTCATACTGTTTGCAGATATTCCTGTTATACGATGGAAAAACTTTTGCATCTATATTGTATTTTATGCTTCTGGCGTTGACATCTAAGGCCCTAGCTATTCGATTTGGTGGAGCAACGCCCTAGAGTGGGGCCTATGTTGCCCGGTACGTAGAAATGTCCATTACTTTCACACTGTTTGCAATTATTCATTTTATACGATGGCAATGCTGTTGTATTTATATCGTATTTTATGCTTCGGGCGTTGACTTCGTAGGACCTAACATTTCGATCTGGTGGAGGAACGCTCTACAGTGAAGCCTATGTTGCCCGGAACGTAGATATGACCATAACCTTCACACAGGTTGCAATTACTCGTTTTATACGGTGTAAAGGCTGTTGTGTTTATTTTGTATTTTATTATTCTGGTGTTGACTTCTTAGGCCCTAACTATTCGATCTGGTGGAACCACGCCTTAGCGTGAAGCCTAGGTTGCGCGGAACGCAGAAATGACCATTACTTTCACACTGTTTGCAATTATTCCTTTTATACGATGGAAAAGCTGTTCTATTTATATCGTATTTTATGCTTCTGGCTTTGACATCTAAGGCCCTAGCTATTCGATTTGGTGGAGCAACGCCCTAGAGTGGAGCCCAGGTTGCCCGGTACGTAGAAATGACCATTACTTTCACAATGTTTGCAAATATACATTATATACGATGGAAAGTCTGTTGTATTTATGTTGTATTTTATGCCCCTGGCGTTGACTTCTTAGGCCATAACTATTTGATCTGGTGGTACAATGCCCTAGAGTGAAACCAAGGTTGCCTGGAGCGTAGAAATGACCATCACTTTCACACTGGTTGCAATTATTCCTGTTATACGATGGAAAAACTCTCGTATATTTATCGTATTTTATGCTTCGGGCGTTGACTTCTATGGCCCTACCTATTCGATCTGGTGGAGCAACACCCTACAGTGAAGCCTAGTTTGTCCGGAACGTAGATATGACCATAACCTTCACACAGGTTGCAATTATTCGTTTTATACGATTCAAAGACTGTTGTATTTATTTTGTAGTTTATGCTTCTGGCGTTGACTTCTAAGGCCCTAACTATTCGATCTGGTGGAGCAACGCCCTAGAGTGAAGCCTAGGTTGCCCGGCACGTAGAAATGACCATAACTTTCACACTGGTTGTTATCATTCGTTTTATATGATGGAAAAACTGTTGTATTTATATTGTATTTTATGCTTCTGGCGTTCACTTCTTAGGCCCTAACTATTCGATCTGGTGGAACAACGGCCTAGAGTGAAGCCTAGGTTGCCCGGAACGTAGAAATGACCATAACTTTCACACTGGTTGCTATCATTCGTTTTATATGATGGATAAACTGTTGTATTTATATTGTATTTTATGCTTCTGGCGTTCACTTCTTAGGCCCTAACTATTCGATCTGGTGGAACAACGCCCTAGGGTGAAGCCTAGGTTGCCCGGAACGTCGAAATGACCATAACTTTTACACTGGTAGCAATTATTCGTTTTATACAATGGAAAAACTGTTCTATTTATTTTGCATTTTATGCTTCGGGCGTTGACTTCTAAGGCCCTAACTGATTGATCTGGAGGAGCAATGCCCTAGTGTGAAGCCTAGGTTGCCCGGAACGTAGAAAAGACCATAACTTTTACACTGGTAGCAATTATTCGTTTTATACAATGGAAAAACCGTTCTATTTATTTTGTATTTTATGCTTCGGCCGTTGACTTCTAAGGCCGTAACTGTTTGATCTGGTGGAGCAACGCCCTAGATTGAAGCCTAGGTTGCCCGGAACGTAGAAATGACCATTACTTTCACACTGTTTGCAGTTATTCCTGTTATACGATGGAAAAACTGTTGCATCTTTATTGTATTTTATGCTTCTGGCGTTGACTTCTAAGGCCCTAACCTTTCGATCAGGTGGAGCAACGCCCCAGAGTGAAGCCTAGGTTGCTCGGAATGTAGAAATAACCATAACTTTCACACTGGTTGCAATTGTTCGTTTTTTACGATGGAAAAGCTGTTGTATTTATATTGTATTTTATGCCTCTGGCGTTGACTTCTAAGGCCCTAGCTATTCAATCTAGTGGAGCAACGCCCTAGAGTGAAGCCTAGGTTGCCCGGAACGTAGAAATGACCATCACTTTCAAACTGTTTGCAATTAATCCTGTTATACGATGGAAAAACTGTTGTATTTTTATTGCATTTTATGCTTCGGGCGTTGACTTCTAAGGCCCTAGCTGTTCCATCTGGTCGAGCAACACCCTAGGGTGAAGCCTACGTTGCCCAGAACGTAGAAATGACCATTACTTCCACACTGTTTGCAAATATACATCATACACGATGGAAAAGCTGTTGTACTTATATTGTAATTTATGCTTCTGGCGTCGACTTCTTAGGCCGTAACTATTTGATCTGGTGGAGCACCGCGCTAGAGTAAAGCCTAGGTTGCCCGGAACGTAGAACATACCATTACCTTCACACTGGTTGCAATTATTCCTGATATACAATGGAAAGACGGTTGCACCTTTATTGTATTTTATGCTTCTGGCGTTGACTTCATAGGGCCTAACTATTCCATCTGGTGGAGCAACGTCCTAGACAGAAGCCTAGGTTGACCGGAACGTAGAAATGACCACAACTTTCACACTGGTTACCATTATTCGTTTTATACGATGGAAAAGCTGTTGAATTTATATCGTATTTTATACTTCTGGCGGTGACTTCTTAGGCCCTAACTATTCCATCTGGTGGAACAACGCCCTAGGGTGAAGCCTAGGTTGCCCGGAACGTAGAAATGACCAGTACTTTCACACTGGTTGCAGGTATTCGTTTTATACGATGGAAAAACTGTTCTATTTATTTTGCATTTTATGCTTCGGGCGTTGACTTCTAAGGCCCTAACTGATTGATCTGGAGGAGCAACGCCCCAGAGTGAAACCTAGGATGCTCGAAATGTAGAAATGACCATAACTTTCACACTGGTTGCTAATATTCGTTTTATACGATGGAAAAACTGTTATATTTCAATTGTATTTTATACTTATGGCGTTGAATTCTATGTCCCTAGCTATTTGATCTGGTGGAGCAAGGCCCTAGAGTGAAACCTAGGTTACGCGGAACGTAGAAATGACCAGTACTTTCACACTGTTTGCAGTTATTCCTGTTATACGATGGAAAAACTGTTGCATCTTTATTGTATTTTATGCTTCTGGCGTTGACTTCTAAGGCCCTAACTATCCGACCAGGTGGAGCAACGCCCCAGAGTGAAACCTAGGTTGCTCGAAATGTAGAAATGACCATAACTTTCACACTGGTTGCAATTATTCATTTTGTACGATGAAAAACTGTTGTACTTATATTGTATTTTATTCTTATGGCGTTGAATTCTAAGTCCCTAGCTATTCGATATGGTGGAGCAACGGCCTAGAGTTAAACCTAGGTTTCCAGGAACGTAGAAATAACCAGTACTTTCATACTGTTTGCAGATATTCCTGTTATACGATGGAAAAACTTTTGCATCTATATTGTATTTTATGCTTCTGGCGTTGACTTCTTAGGCCCTAACTATTCCATCTGGTGGATCAACGCCCTAGGGGGAAGCGTAGGTTGCCCGGAAAGTAGAAATGACCATAACTTTCAGACTGGTGTCAACGATTCGTTTTATACGATGGAAAAACTGTTCTATTTATTTTGTATTTTATGCTTCGGGCGTTGACTTCTAAGGCCCTAACTATTCGATCTGGTGGAGCAACGCCCTAGAGTGAAGCCTAGGTTGCCCGGTACGTAGAAATGACCATCACTTTCAAACTGGTTGCAATTATTCCTGTTATATGATGGAAAAACCGTTGTATTTTTATTGCATTTTATGCTTCGGGCATTGACTTCTAAGGCCCTAACTATTGACTCTGTTGGAGCAACGCCCTAGGGTGAAGGCTAGGTTGTCCGGAAAGTAGAAATGACCGTAACTTTCATACTGGTTGCTATTATTCGTTTTATATGGTGGAAAAACTGTTGTATTTATATTGTATTTTATTATTCTGGCGTTGACTTCTAAGGCCCCAACTATTCGATCAGGTGGAGCAACGCCCTAGAGTGAAGCCTAGGATGCTCGACGTGTAGAAATGACCATGACATTCACATTGGTTGCAATTATTCGTTTTATACGATGGAAAAGCTGTTGTATTTATATCGTATTTTATGCTTCTGGCGTTGACTTCTTAGGCCCTAACTATTCCATCTGGTGGAACAACGCCCTAGGGTAAAGCCAAGATTGCGCGGAACGTAGAAATGACCATAACTTTCATACTGGTTGCAATTATTCGTTTTATATGGTGGAAAAACTGTTGTATTTATATTGTATTTTATGCTTCTGGCGTTGACTTCTAAGGCCCTAACTATTCGATCAGGTGGAGCAGCGCCCTAGAGTGAAGCCTAGGTTGCTCGAAATGTAGAAATGACCATAACTTTCACACTGGTTGCAATTATTCGTTTTATACGATGGAAAAACTGTTGTATTTATATTGTATTTTATGCTTCTGGCGTTCACTTCTTAGGCCCTAACTATTCGATCTGGTGGTACAACGCCATAGGGTGAAGCCTAGGTTGCCCGGAACGTAGATATGACCATAACCTTCAAACAGGTTGCAATTATTCGTTTTATACGGTGTAAAGGCTGTTGTACTTATTTTGTATTTTATTCTTCTGGTGTTGATTTCTTACGCCCTAACTATTCGATCTGGTGGAACAACGCCGTAGAGTGAAGCCTAGCTTGCCCGGAACGTAGAAATGACCATTACTTTCACAGTGTTTGCAATTATTCCTTTTATACGATGGAAAAGCTGTTGTATTTATATCGTATTTTATGCTTCTGGCGTTGACTTCTAAGGACCTAACTATTCGATCTGGTGGAGCAACGCCCTGCAGTGATGCCTAGGTTGCCCGGAACGTAGATACGACCATAAGCTTCACACTGGTTGGAAATTATTCCTGCTATACGGTGGAAAAACTGTTGTATTTTTACTGCATTTTATGCTTCGGGCATTGACTTCTAAGGCCCTAGCTATGCAATCTGTTGGAGCAACGACCTAGGGGGAAGCCTAGGTTGCCCGGAACGTAGAAATGACCATAACTTTCACACTGGTTGCAATTATTCGTTTTATACGATGGAAAGGCTGTTGAATTTATATCGTATTTTATGCTTCTGGCGTTGACTTCTTAGGCCCTAACTATTCCATCTGGTGGATCAACGCCCTAGGGGGAAGCGTAGGTAGCCGGGAAAGCTGAAATGACCATAACTTTCACACTCGTAGCAATTATTCGTTTTATACGATGGAAAAACTGTTCTATTTATTTTGTAGTTTATGCTTCTGGCGTTGACTTCTAAGGCCCTATCTATTCCATCTGGTGGAGCATCGTCCTAGACTGAAGCCTAGGTTGACCGGAACGTAGAAATGACCATTAGTTCCACACTGTTTGCAAATATACATAACATACGATGGGAAAGCTGTTGTACTTATATTGTAATTTATGCTTCTGGCGTTGACTTCTTATGCCCTAACTATTTGATCTGGTGGAGCAACGCCGTAGAGTGAAGCCTAGGTTGCCCGGAACGTTGAAATGACCATAACTTTCACCCTGGTTGCAATTATTCGTTTTTTACGATGGAAAAACTGTTGTATTTTTATTGCATTTTATGCTTCGGGCGTTCACTTCTAAGGCCCTAACTATTCAATCTGTTGGAGCAACGCCCTAGGGGGAGGCCTAGGTTGCCCGGAATGTAGAAATGACCGTAACTTTCACACTGGTTGCAATTATTCGTTTTATACGATGGAAAAGCTGTCGAATTTATATCGTATTTTATGCTTCTGGCGTTGCCTTCTTAGGCCCTAACTATTCCATCTGGTGGATCAACGCCCTAGGGGGAAGCGTAGGTAGCCGGGAAAGCTGAAATGACCATAACTTTCACACTCGTAGCAATTATTCGTTTTATACGATGGAAAAACTGTTCTATTTATTTTGTATTTTATGCTTCGGGCGTTGACTTCTAACGCCCTAACTATTCGATCTGGTGAAGCAGCGCCCTAGAGTGAAGCCTAGGTTGCCCTGTACGTAGAAATGACCATCACTTTCAAACTGGTTGCAATTATTCCTGTTATATGATGGAAAAACTGTTGTATTTTTATTGCATTTTATGCTTCGGGCATTGACTTCTAAGGCCCTAACTATTCACTCTGTTGGAGCCACGCCCTAGGGTGAAGCCTAGGTTGCCCGGAAGGTAGAAATGACCGTAACTTTCATACTGGTTGCAATTATTCGTTTTATATTGTGGAAAAACTGTTGTATTTATATTGTATTTTATTATTCTGGCGTTGACTTCTAAGGCCCTAACTATTCGATCAGGTGGAGCAACGCCCTAGAGTGAAGCCTAGGTTGCTCGAAGTGTAGAAATGACCATAACTTTCACATTGGTTGCAATTATTCGTTTTATACGATGGAAAAGCTGTTGTATTTATATCGTATTTTATGCTTCTGGCGTTGACTTCTTAGGCCCTAACTATTCCATCTGGTGGAACAACGCCCTAGGGTAAAGCCAAGATTGCGCGGAACGTAGAAATGACGATAACTTTCATACTGGTTGCAATTATTCGTTTTATATGGTGGAAAAACTGTTGTATTTATATTGTATTTTATAATTCTGGCGTTGACTTCTAAGGCCCTAACTATTCGATCAGGTGGAGCAACGCCCTAGAGTGATGCCTAGGTTGCTCGAAATGTAGGAATGACCATAACTTTCACACTGGTTGCAATTATTCGTTTTATACGATGGCAAAGCTGTTGTATTTATATTGTATTTTATGCTCCCGGCGTTAGCGTCTAAGGCCGTAGCTATCAGATGTGGAGTAGCAACGCCCTAGAGTGACGCGT
This sequence comes from Calliopsis andreniformis, assembly GCF_051401765.1. Classification (NCBI taxonomy): domain Eukaryota; kingdom Metazoa; phylum Arthropoda; class Insecta; order Hymenoptera; family Andrenidae; genus Calliopsis; species Calliopsis andreniformis. The sequence goes on from NW_027480423.1 coordinate 27,854,391, forward strand.
AGATTGTCAGGCACGTAGAAATGACCATTACTTTCACAATGTTCGCAATCATTCATTTTATACGATGGAAAAACTGTTGTACTTATATTGTATTTTATGCTTCGGGCGTTGACTTCTAAGGCCCTAACTATTCGATTTGGTGGAGCAACGCCCTACAGTGAAGCCTAGATTGCCCGGAACGTAGATATGTCCATAACCATCACACAGGTTGCAATTATTCGTTTTATGCGATGGAATGACTGTTGTATTTATTTTGTAGTTTATGCTTCTGGCGTTGACTTCTAAGGCCCAAACTATTCCATCTGGTCGAGCATCGTCCTAGACTGAAGCCTAGGTTGACCGGAACGTAGAAATGACCATTAGTTCCACACTGTTTGCAAATATACATAACATACGATGGGAAAGCTGTTGTACTTATATTGCAATTTATGCTTCTGGCGTTGACTTCTTATGCCCTAACTATTTGATCTGGTGGAGCAACGCCCTAGAGTGAAGCCTAGGTTGCCCGGAACGTTGAAATGACCATAACTTTCACACTGGTTGCTATTAGTCCTTTTATACGATGGAAAAGCTGCTATATTTATATTGCATATTATATTTCTGGCATTGAATTCTAAGTCCCTAGCTAGTCCATCTGGTGGAGCAACACCCTAGCGTGAAGCCTAGGTTGCCCGGAACGTAGAAATGACCATGACTTCCACACTGTTTGCAAATATACATTACATACGATGGAAAAGCTGTTGTACTTATATTTTAATTTATGCTTCTGGCGTTGACTTCTTAGGCCCTAACTATTTGATCTGTTGGAGCAACGCCCTAGAGTGAAGCCTAGGTTGCCCGGAACGTTGAAATGAACATAACTTTCACACTGGTTGCTATTATTCCTTTTATACGATGGAAAAGCTGTTAAATTTATATTGCATTTTATGCTTCTGGCATTGAATTCTAAGTCCCTAGCAATTCCACCTGGTGGAGCAACACCCTGGAGTGAAGCCTAGGTTGCCCGGAACGTAGAAGTGACCATTACTTCCACACTGTTTGCAAATATACATTATATACGATGGAAAAACTGTTGTATTTTTACTGCATTTTATGCTTCGGACATTGACTTCTTAGGCCCTAACTATTCCATCTGGTGGATCAACGCCCCAGGGGGAAGCGTAGGTTGCCCGGAAAGTAGAAATGACCATAACTTTCACACTCGTAGCAATTATTCGTTTTATACGATGGAAAAACTGTTCTATTTATTTTGTATTTTATGCTTCGGGCGTTGACTTCTAACGCCCTAACTATTCGATCTGGTGAAGCAACGCCCTAGAGTGAAGCCTAGGTTGCCCTGTACGTAGAAATGACCATCACTTTCAAACTGGTTGCAATTATTCCTGTTATATGATGGAAAAACTGTTGTATTTTTATTGCATTTTATGCTTCGGGCATTGACTTCTAAGGCCCTAACTATTCACTCTGTTGGAGCCACGCCCTAGGGTGAAGCCTAGGTTGCCCGGAAGGTAGAAATGACCGTAACTTTCATACTGGTTGCAATTATTCGTTTTATATTGTGGAAAAACTGTTGTATTTATATTGTATTTTATTATTCTGGCGTTGACTTCTAAGGCCCTAACTATTCGATCAGGTGGAGCAACGCCCTAGAGTGAAGCCTAGGTTGCTCGAAGTGTAGAAATGACCATAACTTTCACATTGGTTGCAATTATTCGTTTTATACGATGGAAAAGCTGTTGTATTTATATCGTATTTTATGCTTCTGGCGTTGACTTCTTAGGCCCTAACTATTCCATCTAGTGGAACAACGCCCTAGGGTAAAGCCAAGATTGCGCGGAACGTAGAAATGACGTTAACTTTCATACTGGTTGCAATTATTCGTTTTATATGGTGGAAAAACTGTTGTATTTATATTGTATTTTATGATTCTGGCGTTGACTTCTAAGGCCCTAACTATTCGATCAGGTGGAGCAACGCCCTAGAGTGATGCCTAGGTTGCTCGAAATGTAGGAATGACCATAACTTTCACACTGGTTGCAATTATTCGTTTTATACGATGGCAAAGCTGTTGTATTTATATTGTATTTTATGCTTCCGGCGTTAGCGTCTAAGGCCGTAGCTATCAGATGTGGAGTAGCAACGCCCTAGAGTGACGCGTAGGTTGCCAGGCACGTAGAAATGACCATTACTTTCACAATGTTCGCAATCACTCATTTTATATGATGGAAAAACTGTTGTACTTATATTGTATTTTATGCTTCGGGCGTTGACTTCTAAGGCCCTAACTATTCGATTTGGTGGAGCAACGCCCTACAGTGAAGCCTAGATTGCCCGGAACGTAGATATGTCCATAACCATCACACAGGTTGCAATTATTCGTTTTATGCGATGGAAAGACTGTTGTATTTATTTTGTAGTTTATGCTTCTGGCGTTGACTTCTAAGGCCCTAACTATTCCATCTGGTGGAGCATCGTCCTAGACTGAAGCCTAGGTTGACCGGAACGTAGAAATGACCATTAGTTCCACACTGTTTGCAAATATACATAACATACGATGGGAAAGCTGTTGTACTTATATTGTAATTTATGCTTCTCGCGTTGACTTCTTATGCCCTAACTATTTGATCTGGTGGAGCAACGCCCTAGAGTGAAGCCTAGGTTGCCCGGAACGTTGAAATGACCATAACTTTCACACTGGTTGCTATTAGTCCTTTTATACGATGGAAAAGCTGTTATATTTATATTGCATATTATATTTCTGGCATTGAATTCTAAGTCTCTAGCTAGTCCAACTGGTGGAGCAACACCCTAGCGTGAAGCCTAGGTTGCCCGGAACGTAGAAATGACCATGACTTCCACACTGTTTGCAAATATACATTACATACGATGGAAAAGCTGTTGTACTTATATTTTAATTTATGCTTCTGGCGTTGACGTCTTAGGCCCTAACTATTTGATCTGGTGGAGCAACGCCCTAGAGTGAAGCCTAGGTTGCCCGGAACGTTGAAATGAACATAACTTTCACGCTGGTTGCTATTATTCCTTTTATACGATGGAAAAGCTGTTAAATTTATATTGCATTTTATGCTTCTGGGATTGAATTCTAAGTCCCTAGCAATTCCACCTGGTGGAGCAACTCCCTGGAGTGAAGCCTAGGTTGCCCGGAACGTAGAAGTGACCATTACTTCCACACTGTTTGCAAATATACATTATATACTATGGAAAAGCTGTTGTACTTATATTGTAATTTATGCTTCTGGCGTTGACTTCTTAGGCCCTAACTATTTGATCTTATGGAGCACCGCCCTAGAGTGAAGCCTAGCTTGCTCGAAATGTAGAAATGACCATAACTTTCACACTGGTTGCAATTATTCGTTTTATACGATGGAAAAACTGTTGTATTTATATTGTATTTTATGCTTCTGGCGTTTACTTCTTAGGCCCTAACTATTCGATCTGGTGGTACAACGCCATAGGATGAAGCCTAGGTTGCCCGGAACGTAGATATGACCATAACCTTCACACAGGTTGCAATTATTCGTTTTATACGGTGTAAAGGCTGTTGTACTTATTTTGTATTTTATTCCTCTGGTGTTGATTTCTTAGGCCCTAACTATTCGATCTTGTGGAACAACGCCGTAGAGTGAAGCCTAGGTTGCCCGGAACGTAGAAATGACCATTACTTTCACACTGTTTGCAATTATTCCTTGTATACGATGGAAAAGCTGTTGTATTTATATCGTATTTTACGCTTCTGGCGTTGACTTCTAAGGCCCTAACTATTCGATCAGGTGGAGCAACGCCCTAGAGTGAAGCCTAGGTTGCTCGAAGTGTAGAAATGACCATAACTTTCACACTGGTTGCAATTATTCGTTTTATACGATGGAAAAACTGTTGTATTTATATTGTATTTTATGCTTCTGGCGTTCACTTCTTAGGCCCTAACTATTCGATCTGGTGGTACAACGCCATAGGATGAAGCCTAGGTTGCCCGGAACGTAGATATGACCATAACCTTCACACAGGTTGCAATTATTCGTTTTATACGGTGTAAAGGCTGTTGTACTTATTTTGTATTTTATTCTTCTGGTGTTGGTTTCTTAGGCCCTAACTATTCGATCTGGTGGAACAACGCCGTAGAGTGAAGCCTAGGTTGCCCGGAACGTAGAAATGACCATTACTTTCACACTGTTTGCAATTATTCCTTGTATACGATGGAAAAGCTGTTGTATTTATATCGTATTTTATGCTTCTGGCGTTGACTTCTAAGGCCCTAACTATTCGATCAGGTGGAGCAACGCCCTAGAGTGAAGCCTAGGTTGCTCGAAGTGTAGAAATGACCATAACTTTCACATTGGTTGCAATTATTCGTTTTATACGATGGAAAAGCTGTTGTATTTATATCGTATTTTATGCTTCTGGCGTTGACTTCTTAGGCCCTAACTATTCCATCTGGTGGAACAACGCCCTAGGGTAAAGCCAAGATTGCGCGGAACGTAGAAATGACGATAACTTTCATACTGGTTGCAATTATTCGTTTTATATGGTGGAAAAACTGTTGTATTTATATTGTATTTTATAATTCTGGCGTTGACTTCTAAGGCCCTAACTATTCGATCAGGTGGAGCAACGCCCTAGAGTGATGCCTAGGTTGCTCGAAATGTAGGAATGACCATAACTTTCACACTGGTTGCAATTATTCGTTTTATACGATGGCAAAGCTGTTGTATTTATATTGTATTTTATGCTCCCGGCGTTAGCGTCTAAGGCCGTAGCTATCAGATGTGGAGTAGCAACGCCCTAGAGTGACGCGTAGATTGCCAGGCACGTAGAAATGACCATTACTTTCACAATGTTCGCAATCATTCATTTTATACGATGGAAAAACTGTTGTACTTATATTGTATTTTATGCTTCGGGCGTTGACTTCTAAGGCCCTAACTATTCGATTTGGTGGAGCAACGCCCTACAGTGAAGCCTAGATTGCCCGGAACGTAGATATGTCCATAACCATCACACAGGTTGCAATTATTCGTTTTATGCGATGGAAAGACTGTTGTATTTATTTTGTAGTTTATGCTTCTGGCGTTGACTTCTAAGGCCCAAACTATTCCATCTGGTGGAGCATCGTCCTAGACTGAAGCCTAGGTTGACCGGAACGTAGAAATGACCATTAGTTCCACACTGTTTGCAAATATACATAACATACGATGGGAAAGCTGTTGTACTTATATTGCAATTTATGCTTCTGGCGTTGACTTCTTATGCCCTAACTATTTGATCTGGTGGAGCAACGCCCTAGAGTGAAGCCTAGGTTGCCCGGAACGTTGAAATGACCATAACTTTCACACTGGTTGCTATTAGTCCTTTTATACGATGGAAAAGCTGCTATATTTATATTGCATATTATATTTCTGGCATTGAATTCTAAGTCCCTAGCTAGTCCATCTGGTGGAGCAACACCCTAGCGTGAAGCCTAGGTTGCCCGGAACGTAGAAATGACCATGACTTCCACACTGTTTGCAAATATACATTACATACGATGGAAAAGCTGTTGTACTTATATTTTAATTTATGCTTCTGGCGTTGACTTCTTAGGCCCTAACTATTTGATCTGTTGGAGCAACGCCCTAGAGTGAAGCCTAGGTTGCCCGGAACGTTGAAATGAACATAACTTTCACACTGGTTGCTATTATTCCTTTTATACGATGGAAAAGCTGTTAAATTTATATTGCATTTTATGCTTCTGGCATTGAATTCTAAGTCCCTAGCAATTCCACCTGGTGGAGCAACACCCTGGAGTGAAGCCTAGGTTGCCCGGAACGTAGAAGTGACCATTACTTCCACACTGTTTGCAAATATACATTATATACGATGGAAAAACTGTTGTATTTTTACTGCATTTTATGCTTCGGACATTGACTTCTTAGGCCCTAACTATTCTATCTGGTGGATCAACGCCCCAGGGGGAAGCGTAGGTTGCCCGGAAAGTAGAAATGACCATAACTTTCACACTCGTAGCAATTATTCGTTTTATACGATGGAAAAACTGTTCTATTTATTTTGTATTTTATGATTCGGGCGTTGACTTCTAACGCCCTAACTATTCGATCTGGTGGAGCAACGCCCTAGAGTGAAGCCTAGGTTGCCCTGTACGTAGAAATGACCATCACTTTGAAACTGATTGCAATTATTCCTGTTATATGATGGAAAAACTGTTGTATTTTTATTGCATTTTATGCTTCGGGCATTGACTTCTAAGGCCCTAACAATTCACTCTGTTGGAGCAACGCCCTAGGATGAAGCCTAGGTTGCCCGGAACGTAGAAATGACCATTACTTTCACACTGTTTGCAATTATTCCTTGTATACGATGGAAAAGCTGTTGTATTTATATCGTATTTTACGCTTCTGGCGTTGACTTCTAAGGCCCTAACTATTCGATCAGGTGGAGCAACGCCCTAGAGTGAAGCCTAGGTTGCTCGAAGTGTAGAAATGACCATAACTTTCACACTGGTTGCAATTATTCGTTTTATACGATGGAAAAACTGTTGTATTTATATTGTATTTTATGCTTCTGGCGTTCACTTCTTAGGCCCTAACTATTCGATCTGGTGGTACAACGCCATAGGATGAAGCCTAGGTTGCCCGGAACGTAGATATGACCATAACCTTCACACAGGTTGCAATTATTCGTTTTATACGGTGTAAAGGCTGTTGTACTTATTTTGTATTTTATTCTTCTGGTGTTGGTTTCTTAGGCCCTAACTATTCGATCTGGTGGAACAACGCCGTAGAGTGAAGCCTAGGTTGCCCGGAACGTAGAAATGACCATTACTTTCACACTGTTTGCAATTATTCCTTGTATACGATGGAAAAGCTGTTGTATTTATATCGTATTTTATGCTTCTGGCGTTGACTTCTAAGGCCCTAACTATTCGATCAGGTGGAGCAACGCCCTAGAGTGAAGCCTAGGTTGCTCGAAGTGTAGAAATGACCATAACTTTCACATTGGTTGCAATTATTCGTTTTATACGATGGAAAAGCTGTTGTATTTATATCGTATTTTATGCTTCTGGCGTTGACTTCTTAGGCCCTAACTATTCCATCTGGTGGAACAACGCCCTAGGGTAAAGCCAAGATTGCGCGGAACGTAGAAATGACGATAACTTTCATACTGGTTGCAATTATTCGTTTTATATGGTGGAAAAACTGTTGTATTTATATTGTATTTTATAATTCTGGCGTTGACTTCTAAGGCCCTAACTATTCGATCAGGTGGAGCAACGCCCTAGAGTGATGCCTAGGTTGCTCGAAATGTAGGAATGACCATAACTTTCACACTGGTTGCAATTATTCGTTTTATACGATGGCAAAGCTGTTGTATTTATATTGTATTTTATGCTCCCGGCGTTAGCGTCTAAGGCCGTAGCTATCAGATGTGGAGTAGCAACGCCCTAGAGTGACGCGTAGATTGCCAGGCACGTAGAAATGACCATTACTTTCACAATGTTCGCAATCATTCATTTTATACGATGGAAAAACTGTTGTACTTATATTGTATTTTATGCTTCGGGCGTTGACTTCTAAGGCCCTAACTATTCGATTTGGTGGAGCAACGCCCTACAGTGAAGCCTAGATTGCCCGGAACGTAGATATGTCCATAACCATCACACAGGTTGCAATTATTCGTTTTATGCGATGGAAAGACTGTTGTATTTATTTTGTAGTTTATGCTTCTGGCGTTGACTTCTAAGGCCCAAACTATTCCATCTGGTGGAGCATCGTCCTAGACTGAAGCCTAGGTTGACCGGAACGTAGAAATGACCATTAGTTCCACACTGTTTGCAAATATACATAACATACGATGGGAAAGCTGTTGTACTTATATTGCAATTTATGCTTCTGGCGTTGACTTCTTATGCCCTAACTATTTGATCTGGTGGAGCAACGCCCTAGAGTGAAGCCTAGGTTGCCCGGAACGTTGAAATGACCATAACTTTCACACTGGTTGCTATTAGTCCTTTTATACGATGGAAAAGCTGCTATATTTATATTGCATATTATATTTCTGGCATTGAATTCTAAGTCCCTAGCTAGTCCATCTGGTGGAGCAACACCCTAGCGTGAAGCCTAGGTTGCCCGGAACGTAGAAATGACCATGACTTCCACACTGTTTGCAAATATACATTACATACGATGGAAAAGCTGTTGTACTTATATTTTAATTTATGCTTCTGGCGTTGACTTCTTAGGCCCTAACTATTTGATCTGTTGGAGCAACGCCCTAGAGTGAAGCCTAGGTAGCCCGGAACGTTGAAATGAACATAACTTTCACACTGGTTGCTATTATTCCTTTTATACGATGGAAAAGCTGTTAAATTTATATTGCATTTTATGCTTCTGGCATTGAATTCTAAGTCCCTAGCAATTCCACCTGGTGGAGCAACACCCTGGAGTGAAGCCTAGGTTGCCCGGAACGTAGAAGTGACCATTACTTCCACACTGTTTGCAAATATACATTATATACGATGGAAAAACTGTTGTATTTTTACTGCATTTTATGCTTCGGACATTGACTTCTTAGGCCCTAACTATTCCATCTGGTGGATCAACGCCCCAGGGGGAAGCGTAGGTTGCCCGGAAAGTAGAAATGACCATAACTTTCACACTCGTAGCAATTATTCGTTTTATACGATGGAAAAACTGTTCTATTTATTTTGTATTTTATGCTTCGGGCGTTGACTTCTAACGCCCTAACTATTCGATCTGGTGGAGCAACGCCCTAGAGTGAAGCCTAGGTTGCCCTGTACGTAGAAATGACCATCACTTTGAAACTGATTGCAATTATTCCTGTTATATGATGGAAAAACTGTTGTATTTTTATTGCATTCTATGCTTCGGGCATTGACTTCTAAGGCCCTAACAATTCACTCTGTTGGAGCAACGCCCTAGGGTGAAGCCTAGGTTGCCCGGAACGTAGAAATGACCAGTACTTTCACACTGGTTGCAGTTATTCGTTTTATACAATGGAAGAACTGTTCTATTTATTTTGCATTTTAATCTTTGGGCGTTGTCTTCTAAGGCCCTAGCCGTTCCATCTGGTGGAGCAACACCCTAGCGTGAAGCCAACGTTGCCCGGAACGTAGAAATGACCATTACTTCCACACTGTTTGCAAATATACATTATATACGATGGAAAAGCTGTTGCACTTATATTGTAATTTATGCTTCTGGCGTTCACTTCTTAGGCCCTAACTATTCGATCTGGTGGAACAACGCCCTAGGGTGAAGCCTGGGTTGCCCGGAACGTAGAAATGACCATAACTTTTACACTGGTAGCAATTATTCGTTTTATACAATGGAAAAACTGTTCTTTTTATTTTGTATTTTATGCTTCGGGCGTTGACTTCTAAGGCCCTAACCGTTTGATCTGGTGGAGCAACGCCCTAGAGTGAAGTCTAGGTTGCCCGGAACGTAGAAATGACAATTACTTTCACACTGTTTGCAATTATTCCTTTTATACGATGCAAAAGCTGTTGTATTTATATCGTATTTTATGCTTCTGGCGTTGACTTCTGAGGACCTAACTATTCGATCTGGTGGAGCAGCGCCCTAGAGTGAAGCCTAGGTTGCTCGGAATGTAGAAATAACCATAACTTTCACACTGGTTGCAATTATTCGTTTTTTACGATGGAAAAACTGTTGTATTTTTATTGCATTTTATGCTTCGGGCGTTGACTTCTAAGGCCCTAACTATTCAATCTGTTGGAGCAACGCCCTAGAGTGAAGCCTAGGTTGCTCGGAATGTAGAAATGACCATAACTTTCACACTGGTTGCAATTATTCGTTTTATACGATGGAAAAACTGTTGTATTTATATTGTATTTTATGCTTCTGGCGTTCACTTCTTAGGCCCTAACTATTCGATCTGGTCGAACAACGCCCTAGGGCGAAGCCTAGGTTGCCCGGAACGTAGAAATGACCATAACTTTTACACTGGTAGCAATTATTCGTTTTATACAATAGAAAAACTGTTCTATTTATTTTGTATTTTATGCTTCGGGCGTTGACTTCTAAGGCCCTAACTGTTTGATCTGGTGGAGCAACGCCCTAGGGTGAAGCCTAGGTTCCCCGAACGTAGAAATGACCATTACTTTCAAACTGGTTGCAATTATTCCTGTTATGTGATGGAAAAACCGTTGTATTTTTATTGCATTTTATGCTTCGGGCATTGACTTCTAAGGCCCTAACTATTCACTCTGTTGGAGCAACGCCCTAGGGGGAAGCCTAGGTTGCCCGGTACGTAGAAATGACCATAACTTTCACACTGGTTGCAATTATTCGTTTTATACGATGGAAAAGCTGTTGAATTTATATCGTATTTTATGCTTCTGGCGTTGACTTCTTAGGCCCTAACTATTCCATCTGGCGGATCAACGCCCTAGGGGGAAGCGTAGGTTGCCCGGAAAGTAGAAATGACCATAACTTTCAGACTGGTAGCAACTATTCGTTTTATACGATGGAAAAACTGTTCTATTTATTTTGTATTTTATGCTTCGGGCGTTGACTTCTAAGGCCCTAACTATTCGATCTGGTGGAGCAACGCCCTAGAGTGAAGCCTAGGTTGCCCGGTACGTAGAAATGACCATCACTTTCAAACTGGTTGCAATTATTCCTGTTATATGATGGAAAAACCGTTGTATTTTTATTGCATTTTATGCATCGGGCATTGACTTCTAAGGCCCTAACTATTCACTCTGTTGGAGCAACGCCCTAGGGTGAAGCCTAGGTTGTCCGGAAAGTAGAAATGACCGTAACTTTCATACTGGTTGCTATTATTCGTTTTATATGGTGGAAAAACTGTTGTATTTATATTGTATTTTATTATTCTGGCGTTGACTTCTAAGGCCCCAACTATTCGATCAGGTGGAGCAACGCCCTAGAGTGAAGCCTAGGTTGCTCGACGTGTAGAAATGACCATAACATTCACATTGGTTGCAATTATTCGTTTTATACGATGGAAAAGCTGTTGTATTTATATCGTATTTTATGCTTCTGGCGTTGACTTCTTATGCCCTAACTATTTGATCTGGTGGAGCAACGCCCTAGAGTGAAGCCTAGGTTGCCCGGAACGTTGAAATGACCATAACTTTCACACTGGTTGCTATCAGTCCTTTTATACGATGGAAAAGCTGTTATATTTATATTGCATATTATATTTCTGGCATTAAATTCTAAGTCCCTAGCTAGTCCATCTGGTGGAGCAACACCCTAGCGTGAAGCCTAGGTTGCCCGGAACGTAGAAATGACCATGACTTCCACAGTGTTTGCAAATATACATTACATACGATGGAAAAGCTGTTGTACTTATATTTTAATTTATGCTTCTGGCGTTGACTTCTTAGGCCCTAACTATTTGATCTGGTGGAGCAACGCCCTAGAGTGAAGCCTAGGTTGCCCGGAACGTTGAAATGAACATAACTTTCACACTGGTTGCTATTATTCCTTTGATACGATGGAAAAGCTGTTAAATTTATATTGCATTTTATGCTTCTGGCATTGAATTCTAAGTCCCTAGCAATTCCACCTGGTGGAGCAACACCCTGGAGAGAAGCCTAGGTTCCCCGGAACGTAGAAGTGACCATTACTTCCACACTGTTTGCAAATATACATTATATACGATGGAAAAGCTGTTGTACTTATGTTGTAATTTATGCTTCTGGCGTTGACTTCTTAGGCCCTAACTATTTGATCTGCTGGAGCACCGCCCTAGAGTGAAGCCTAGCTTGCTCGAAATGTAGAAATGACCATAACTTTCACACTGGTTGCAATTATTCGTTTTATACGATGGAAAAACTGTTGTATTTATATTGTATTTTATGCTTCTGGCGTTCACTTCTTAGGCCCTAACTATTCGACCTGGTGGTACAACGCCATAGGATGAAGCCTAGGTTGCCCGAAACGTAGATATGACCATAACCTTCACACAGGTTGCAATTATTCGTTTTATACGGTGTAAAGGCTGTTGTACTTATTTTGTATTTTATTCTTCTGGTGTTGATTTCTTAGGCCCTAACTATTCGATCTGGTGGAACAACGCCGTAGAGTGAAGCCTAGGTTGCCCGGAACGTAGAAATGACCATTACTTTCACACTGTTTGCAATTATTCCTTGTATACGATGGAAAAGCTGTTGTCTTTATATCGTGTTTTATGCTTCTGGCGTTGACTTCTAAGGCCCTAACTATTCGATCAGGTGGAGCAACGCCCTAGAGTGAAGCCTAGGTTGCTCGAAGTGTAGAAATGACCATAACTTTCACATTGGTTGCAATTATTCGTTTTATACGATGGAAAAACTGTTCTATTTATTTTGTATTTTATGCTTCGGGCGTTGACTTCTAACGCCCTAACTATTCGATCTGGTGGAGCAACGCCCTAGAGTGAAGCCTAGGTTGCCCTGTACGTAGAAATGACCTTCACTTTCAAACTGGTTGCAATTATTCCTGTTATATGATGGAAAAACTGTTGTATTTTTATTGCATTTTATGCTTCGGGCATTGACTTCTAAGGCCCTAGCTATTCACTCTGTTGGAGGCACGCCCTAGGGTGAAGCCTAGGTTGCCCGGAAGGTAGAAATGACCGTAACTTTCATACTGGTTGCAATTATTCGTTTTATATGGTGGAAAAACTGTTGTATTTATATTGTATTTTATGCTTCTGGCGTTGATTTCTCAGGCCCTAACTATTCGATCTGGTGGAACAACGCCGTAGAGTGAAGCCTAGGTTGCCCGGAACGTAGAAATGACCATTACTTTCACACTGTTTGCAAATTATTCCTGCTATATGATGGAAAAACTGTTGTATTTTTACGGCATTTTATGCTTCGGGCATTGACTTCTAAGGCCCTAACTATGCAATCTGTTGGAGCAACGCCGTAGGGGGAAGCCTAGGTTGCCCGGAACGTAGAAATGACCATAACTTTCACACTGGTTGCAATTATTCGTTTTATACGATGGAAAAGCTGTTGAATTTATATCGAATTTTATGCTTCTGGCGTTGACTTCTTAGGCCCTAACTATTCCATCTGGTGGATCAACGCCCTAGGGGGAAGCGTATGTAGCCCGGAAAGTAGAAATGACCATAACTTTCACACTCGTAGCAATTATTCGTTTTATACGATGGAAAAACTGTTGGATTTATATTGTATTTTATGCTTCTGGCGTTCACTTCTTAGGCCCTAACTATTCGATCTGGTGGTACAACGCCATAGGGTGAAGCCTCGGTTGCCCGGAACGTAGATATGACCATAACCTTCACACAGGTTGCAATTATACGTTTTATACGGTGTAAAGGCTGTTGTACTTATTTTGTATTTTATTCTTCTGGTGTTGATTTCTTAGGCCCTAACTATACGATCTGGTGGAACAACGCCGTAGAGTGAAGCCTAGGTTGCCCGGAACGTAGAAATGACCATTACTTTCACACTGTGTGCAATTATTCCTTTTATACGATGGAAAAGCTGTTGTATTTATATCGTATTTTATGCTTCTGGCGTTGACTTCTAAGGACCTAACTATTCGATCAGGTGGAGCAACGCCCAACAGTGATGCCTAGGTTGCCCGGAACATAGATACGACCATAACCTTCACACTGGTTGCAAATTATTCCTGCTATACGATGGAAAAACTGTTGTATTTTTACGGCATTTTATGCTTCGGGCATTGACTTCTAAGGCCCTAACTATGCAATCTGTTGGAGCAACGCCCTAGGGGGAAGCCTAGGTTGCCCGGAACGTAGAAATGACCATAACTTTTACACTGCTAGCATTTATTCGTTTTATACAATGGAATAACTGTTCTATTTATTTTGCATTTTATGCTTCGGGCGTTGACTTCTAAGGCCCTAACTGATTGATCTGGAGGAGCAACGCCCCAGAGTGAAACCTAGGATGCTCGAAATGTAGAAATGACCATAACTTTCACACTTGTTGCTAATATTCGTTTTATACGATGGAAAAACTGTTATATTTCAATTGTATTTTATACTTATGGCGTTGAATTCTATGTCCCTAGCTATTTGATCTGGTGGAGCAAGGCCCTAGAGTGAAACCTAGGTTACCCGGAACGTAGAAATGACCAGTACTTTCACACTGTTTGCAGTTATTCCTGTTATACGATGGAAAAACTGTTGCACCTTTATTGTATTTTATGCTTCTGGCGTTGACTTCTAAGGCCCTAACTATTCGATCAGGTGGAGCAACGCCCCAGAGTGAAACCTAGGTTGCTCGAAATGTAGAAATGACCATAACTTTCACACTGGTTGCAATTATTCATTTTATACGATGAAAAACTGTTGTACTTATATTGTATTTTATTCTTATGGCGTTGAATTCTAAGTCCCTAGCTATTCGATATGGTGGAGCAACGGCCTAGAGTTAAACCTAGGTTTCCAGGAACGTAGAAATAACCAGTACTTTCATACTGTTTGCAGATATTCCTGTTATACGATGGAAAAACTTTTGCATCTATATTGTATTTTATGCTTCTGGCGTTGACTTCTAAGGCCCTAGCTATTCGATTTGGTGGAGCAACGCCCTAGAGTGGGGCCTATGTTGCCCGGTACGTAGAAATGTCCATTACTTTCACACTGTTTGCAATTATTCATTTTATACGATGGCAATGCTGTTGTATTTATATCGTATTTTATGCTTCGGGCGTTGACTTCGTAGGCCCTAACATTTCGATCTGGTGGAGGAACGCTCTACAGTGAAGCCTATGTTGCCCGGAACGTAGATATGACCATAACCTTCACACAGGTTGCAATTACTCGTTTTATACGGTGTAAAGGCTGTTGTGTTTATTTTGTATTTTATTATTCTGGTGTTGACTTCTTAGGCCCTAACTATTCGATCTGGTGGAACCACGCCTTAGCGTGATGCCTAGGTTGCGCGGAACGCAGAAATGACCATTACTTTCACACTGTTTGCAATTATTCCTTTTATACGATGGAAAAGCTGTTCTATTTATATCGTATTTTATGCTTCTGGCTTTGACATCTAAGGCCCTAGCTATTCGATTTGGTGGAGCAACGCCCTAGAGTGGAGCCCAGGTTGCCCGGTACGTAGAAATGACCATTACTTTCACAATGTTTGCAAATATACATTATATACGATGGAAAGTCTGTTGTATTTATGTTGTATTTTATGCCCCTGGCGTTGACTTCTTAGGCCATAACTATTTGATCTGGTGGTACAACGCCCTAGAGTGAAACCAAGGTTGCCTGGAGCGTAGAAATGACCATCACTTTCACACTGGTTGCAATTATTCCTGTTATACGATGGAAAAACTCTCGTATATTTATCGTATTTTATGCTTCGGGCGTTGACTTCTATGGCCCTACCTATTCGATCTGGTGGAGCAACACCCTACAGTGAAGCCTAGTTTGTCCGGAACGTAGATATGACCATAACCTTCACACAGGTTGCAATTATTCGTTTTATAAGATTCAAAGACTGTTGTATTTATTTTGTAGTTTATGCTTCTGGCGTTGACTTCTAAGGCCCTAACTATTCGATCTGGTGGAGCAACGCCCTAGAGTGAAGCCTAGGTTGCCCGGCACGTAGAAATGACCATAACTTTCACACTGGTTGTTATCATTCGTTTTATATGATGGAAAAACTGTTGTATTTATATTGTATTTTATGCTTCTGGCGTTCACTTCTTAGGCCCTAACTATTCGATCTGGTGGAACAACGGCCTAGAGTGAAGCCTAGGTTGCCCGGAACGTAGAAATGACCATAACTTTCACACTGGTTGCTATCATTCGTTTTATATGATGGATAAACTGTTGTATTTATATTGTATTTTATGCTTCTGGCGTTCACTTCTTAGGCCCTAACTATTCGATCTGGTGGAACAACGCCCTAGGGTGAAGCCTAGGTTGCCCGGAACGTAGAAATGACCATAACTTTTACACTGGTAGCAATTATTCGTTTTATACAATGGAAAAACTGTTCTATTTATTTTGCATTTTATGCTTCGGGCGTTGACTTCTAAGGCCCTAACTGATTGATCTGGAGGAGCAATGCCCTAGTGTGAAGCCTAGGTTGCCCGGAACGTAGAAAAGACCATAACTTTCACACTGGTTGCGATTGTTCGTTTTTTACGATGGAAAAGCTGTTGTATTTATATTGTATTTTATGCCTCTGGCGTTGACTTCTAAGGCCCTAGCTATTCAATCTAGTGGAGCAACGCCCTAGAGTGAAGCCTAGGTTGCCCGGAACGTAGAAATGACCATCACTTTCAAACTGTTTGCAATTAATCCTGTTATACGATGGAAAAACTGTTGTATTTTTATTGCATTTTATGCTTCGGGCGTTGACTTCTAAGGCCCTAGCTGTTCCATCTGGTCGAGCAACACCCTAGGGTGAAGCCTACGTTGCCCGGAACGTAGAAATGACCATTACTTCCACACTGTTTGCAAATATACATCATACACGATGGAAAAGCTGTTGTACTTATATTGTAATTTATGCTTCTGGCGTCGACTTCTTAGGCCGTAACTATTTGATCTGGTGGAGCACCGCGCTAGAGTAAAGCCTAGGTTGCCCGGAACGTAGAACATACCATTACCTTCACACTGGTTGCAATTATTCCTGATATACAATGGAAAGACGGTTGCACCTTTATTGTATTTTATGCTTCTGGCGTTGACTTCATAGGGCCTAACTATTCCATCTGGTGGAGCAACGTCCTAGACTGAAGCCTAGGTTGACCGGAACGTAGAAATGACCACAACTTTCACACTGGTTACCATTATTCGTTTTATACGATGGAAAAGCTGTTGAATTTATATCGTATTTTATACTTCTGGCGGTGACTTCTTAGGCCCTAACTATTCCATCTGGTGGAACAACGCCCTAGGGTGAAGCCTAGGTTGCCCGGAACGTAGAAATGACCAGTACTTTCACACTGGTTGCAGGTATTCGTTTTATACGATGGAAAAACTGTTCTATTTATTTTGCATTTTATGCTTCGGGCGTTGACTTCTAAGGCCCTAACTGATTGATCTGGAGGAGCAACGCCCCAGAGTGAAACCTAGGATGCTCGAAATGTAGAAATGACCATAACTTTCACACTGGTTGCTAATATTCGTTTTATACGATGGAAAAACTGTTATATTTCAATTGTATTTTATACTTATGGCGTTGAATTCTATGTCCCTAGCTATTTGATCTGGTGGAGCAAGGCCCTAGAGTGAAACCTAGGTTACGCGGAACGTAGAAATGACCAGTACTTTCACACTGTTTGCAGTTATTCCTGTTATACGATGGAAAAACTGTTGCATCTTTATTGTATTTTATGCTTCTGGCGTTGACTTCTAAGGCCCTAACTATCCGACCAGGTGGAGCAACGCCCCAGAGTGAAACCTAGGTTGCTCGAAATGTAGAAATGACCATAACTTTCACACTGGTTGCAATTATTCATTTTATACGATGAAAAACTGTTGTACTTATATTGTATTTTATTCTTATGGCGTTGAATTCTAAGTCCCTAGCTATTCGATATGGTGGAGCAACGGCCTAGAGTTAAACCTAGGTTTCCAGGAACGTAGAAATAACCAGTACTTTCATACTGTTTGCAGATATTCCTGTTATACGATGGAAAAACTTTTGCATCTATATTGTATTTTATGCTTCTGGCGTTGACTTCTAAGGCCCTAGCTATTCGATTTGGTGGAGCAACGCCCTAGAGTGGGGCCTAGGTTGCCCGGTACGTAGAAATGTCCATTACTTTCACACTGTTTGCAATTATTCATTTTATACGATGGAAAAGCTGTTGAATTTATATCGTATTTTATGCTTCTGGCGTTGACTTCTTAGGCCCTAACTATTCCATCTGGTGGATCAACGCCCTAGGGGGAAGCGTAGGTTGCCCGGAAAGTAGAAATGACCATAACTTTCAGACTGGTGTCAACGATTCGTTTTATACGATGGAAAAACTGTTCTATTTATTTTGTATTTTATGCTTCGGGCGTTGACTTCTAAGGCCCTATCTATTCGATCTGGTGGAGCAACGCCCTAGAGTGAAGCCTAGGTTGCCCGGTACGTAGAAATGACCATCACTTTCAAACTGGTTGCAATTATTCCTGTTATATGATGGAAAAACCGTTGTATTTTTATTGCATTTTATGCTTCGGGCATTGACTTCTAAGGCCCTAACTATTCACTCTGTTGGAGCAACGCCCTAGGGTGAAGGCTAGGTTGTCCGGAAAGTAGAAATGACCGTAACTTTCATACTGGTTGCTATTATTCGTTTTATATGGTGGAAAAACTGTTGTATTTATATTGTATTTTATTATTCTGGCGTTGACTTCTAAGGCCCCAACTATTCGATCAGGTGGAGCAACGCCCTAGAGTGAAGCCTAGGATGCTCGACGTGTAGAAATGACCATGACATTCACATTGGTTGCAATTATTCGTTTCATACGATGGAAAAGCTGTTGTATTTATATCGTATTTTATGCTTCTGGCGTTGACTTCTTAGGCCCTAACTATTCCATCTGGTGGAACAACGCCCTAGGGTAAAGCCAAGATTGCGCGGAACGTAGAAATGACCATAACTTTCATACTGGTTGCAATTATTCGTTTTATATGGTGGAAAAACTGTTGTATTTATATTGTATTTTATGCTTCTGGCGTTGACTTCTAAGGCCCTAACTATTCGATCAGGTGGAGCAGCGCCCTAGAGTGAAGCCTAGGTTGCTCGAAATGTAGAAATGACCATAACTTTCACACTGGTTGCAATTATTCGTTTTATACGATGGAAAAACTGTTGTATTTATATTGTATTTTATGCTTCTGGCGTTCACTTCTTAGGCCCTAACTATTCGATCTGGTGGTACAACGCCATAGGGTGAAGCCTAGGTTGCCCGGAACGTAGATATGACCATAACCTTCAAACAGGTTGCAATTATTCGTTTTATACGGTGTAAAGGCTGTTGTACTTATTATGTATTTTATTCTTCTGGTGTTGATTTCTTACGCCCTAACTATTCGATCTGGTGGAACAACGCCGTAGAGTGAAGCCTAGCTTGCCCGGAACGTAGAAATGACCATTACTTTCACAGTGTTTGCAATTATTCCTTTTATACGATGGAAAAGCTGTTGTATTTATATCGTATTTTATGCTTCTGGCGTTGACTTCTAAGGACCTAACTATTCGATCTGGTGGAGCAACGCCCTGCAGTGATGCCTAGGTTGCCCGGAACGTAGATACGACCATAAGCTTCACACTGGTTGGAAATTATTCCTGCTATACGGTGGAAAAACTGTTGTATTTTTACTGCATTTTATGCTTCGGGCATTGACTTCTAAGGCCCTAGCTATGCAATCTGTTGGAGCAACGACCTAGGGGGAAGCCTATGTTGCCCGGAACGTAGAAATGACCATAACTTTCACACTGGTTGCAATTATTCGTTTTATACGATGGAAAAGCTGTTGTATTTATATCGTATTTTATGCTTCTGGCGTTGACTTCTTAGGCCCTAACTATTCCATCTGGTGGAACAACGCCCTAGGGTAAAGCCAAGATTGCGCGGAACGTAGAAATGACGTTAACTTTCATACTGGTTGCAATTATTCGTTTTATATGGTGGAAAAACTGTTGTATTTATATTGTATTTTATAATTCTGGCGTTGACTTCTAAGGCCCTAACTATTCGATCAGGTGGAGCAACGCCCTAGAGTGATGCCTAGGTTGCTCGAAATGTAGGAATGACCATAACTTTCACACTGGTTGCAATTATTCGTTTTATACGATGGCAAAGCTGTTGTATTTATATTGTATTTTATGCTCCCGGCGTTAGCGTCTAAGGCCGTAGCTATCAGATGTGGAGTAGCAACGCCCTAGAGTGACGCGTAGATTGCCAGGCACGTAGAAATGACCATTACTTTCACAATGTTCGCAATCATTCATTTTATACGATGGAAAAACTGTTGTACTTATATTGTATTTTATGCTTCGGGCGTTGACTTCTAAGGCCCTAACTATTCGATTTGGTGGAGCAACGCCCTACAGTGAAGCCTAGATTGCCCGGAACGTATATATGTCCATAACCATCACACAGGTTGCAATTATTCGTTTTATGCGATGGAAAGACTGTTGTATTTATTTTGTAGTTTATGCTTCTGGCGTTGACTTCTAAGGCCCAAACTATTCCATCTGGTGGAGCATCGTCCTAGACTGAAGCCTAGGTTGACCGGAACGTAGAAATGACCATTAGTTC
This sequence comes from Calliopsis andreniformis, assembly GCF_051401765.1. NCBI lineage: Eukaryota > Metazoa > Arthropoda > Insecta > Hymenoptera > Andrenidae > Calliopsis > Calliopsis andreniformis. Next base: position 27,874,677 of record NW_027480423.1, read on the forward strand.
CACACTGTTTGCAAATATACATAACATACGATGGGAAAGCTGTTGTACTTATATTGCAATTTATGCTTCTGGCGTTGACTTCTTATGCCCTAACTATTTGATCTGGTGGAGCAACGCCCTAGAGTGAAGCCTAGGTTGCCCGGAACGTTGAAATGACCATAACTTTCACACTGGTTGCTATTAGTCCTTTTATACGATGGAAAAGCTGCTATATTTATATTGCATATTATATTTCTGGCATTGAATTCTAAGTCCCAAGCTAGTCTATCTGGTGGAGCAACACCCTAGCGTGAAGCCTAGGTTGCCCGGAACGTAGAAATGACCATGACTTCCACACTGTTTGCAAATATACATTACATACGATGGAAAAGCTGTTGTACTTATATTTTAATTTATGCTTCTGGCGTTGACTTCTTAGGCCCTAACTATTTGATCTGTTGGAGCAACGCCCTAGAGTGAAGCCTAGGTTGCCCGGAACGTTGAAATGAACATAACTTTCACACTGGTTGCTATTATTCCTTTTATACGATGGAAAAGCTGTTAAATTTATATTGCATTTTATGCTTCTGGCATTGAATTCTAAGTCCCTAGCAATTCCACCTGGTGGAGCAACACCCTGGAGTGAAGCCTAGGTTGCCCGGAACGTAGAAGTGACCATTACTTCCACACTGTTTGCAAATATACATTATATACGATGGAAAAACTGTTGTATTTTTACTGCATTTTATGCTTCTGGCGTTCACTTCTTAGGCCCTAACTATTCGATCTGGTGGAACAACGCCCTAGGGTGAAGCCTGGGTTGCCCGGAACGTAGAAATGACCATAACTTTTACACTGGTAGCAATTATTCGTTTTATACAATGGAAAAACTGTTCTTTTTATTTTGTATTTTATGCTTCGGGCGTTGACTTCTAAGGCCCTAACCGTTTGATCTGGTGGAGCAACGCCCTAGAGTGAAGTCTAGGTTGCCCGGAACGTAGAAATGACAATTACTTTCACACTGTTTGCAATTATTCCTTTTATACGATGCAAAAGCTGTTGTATTTATATCGTATTTTATGCTTCTGGCGTTGACTTCTGAGGACCTAACTATTCGATCTGGTGGAGCAGCGCCCTAGAGTGAAGCCTAGGTTGCTCGGAATGTAGAAATAACCATAACTTTCACACTGGTTGCAATTATTCGTTTTTTACGATGGAAAAACTGTTGTATTTTTATTGCATTTTATGCTTCGGGCGTTGACTTCTAAGGCCCTAACTATTCAATCTGTTGGAGCAACGCCCTAGAGTGAAGCCTAGGTTGCTCGGAATGTAGAAATGACCATAACTTTCACACTGGTTGCAATTATTCGTTTTATACGATGGAAAAACTGTTGTATTTATATTGTATTTTATGCTTCTGGCGTTCACTTCTTAGGCCCTAACTATTCGATCTGGTGGAACAACGCCCTAGGGCGAAGCCTAGGTTGCCCGGAACGTAGAAATGACCATAACTTTTACACTGGTAGCAATTATTCGTTTTATACAATAGAAAAACTGTTCTATTTATTTTGTATTTTATGCTTCGGGCGTTGACTTCTAAGGCCCTAACTGTTTGATCTGGTGGAGCAACGCCCTAGGGTGAAGCCTAGGTTCCCCGAACGTAGAAATGACCATTACTTTCAAACTGGTTGCAATTATTCCTGTTATGTGATGGAAAAACCGTTGTATTTTTATTGCATTTTATGCTTCGGGCATTGACTTCTAAGGCCCTAACTATTCACTCTGTTGGAGCAACGCCCTAGGGGGAAGCCTAGGTTGCCCGGTACGTAGAAATGACCATAACTTTCACACTGGTTGCAATTATTCGTTTTATACGATGGAAAAGCTGTTGAACTTATATCGTATTTTATGCTTCTGGCGTTGACTTCTTAGGCCCTAACTATTCCATCTGGCGGATCAACGCCCTAGGGGGAAGCGTAGGTTGCCCGGAAAGTAGAAATGACCATAACTTTCAGACTGGTAGCAACTAATCGTTTTATACGATGGAAAAACTGTTCTATTTATTTTGTATTTTATGCTTCGGGCGTTGACTTCTAAGGCCCTAACTATTCGATCTGGTGGAGCAACGCCCTAGAGTGAAGCCTAGGTTGCCCGGTACGTAGAAATGACCATCACTTTCAAACTGGTTGCAATTATTCCTGTTATATGATGGAAAAACCGTTGTATTTTTATTGCATTTTATGCATCGGGCATTGACTTCTAAGGCCCTAACTATTCACTCTGTTGGAGCAACGCCCTAGGGTGAAGCCTAGGTTGTCCGGAAAGTAGAAATGACCGTAACTTTCATACTGGTTGCTATTATTCGTTTTATATGGTGGAAAAACTGTTGTATTTATATTGTATTTTATTATTCTGGCGTTGACTTCTAAGGCCCTAACTATTCAATCTGTTGGAGCAACGCCATAGAGTAAAGCCTAGGTTGATCGGAATGTAGAAATGACCATAACTTTCACACTGGTTGCAATTATTCGTTTTATACGATGGAAAAACTGTTGTATTTATATGGTATTTTATGCTTCTGGCGTTCACTTCATAGGCCCTAACTATTCGATCTGCTGGAACAACGCCCTAGGGTGAAGCCTAGGTTGCCCGGAACGTAGAAATGACCATAACTTTCACACTGTTTGCAATTATTCGTTTTATACGATGGAAAAGCTGTTGTATTTATATCGTATTTTATGCTTCGGGCGTTGACTTCTTAGGCCCTAACATTTCGATCTGGTGGAGCAACGCCCTACAGTGAAGCCTAGGTTGCCCGGAACGTAGATATGACCATAACCTTCACACAGGTTGCAATTATTCGTTTTATACGGTGTAAAGGCTGTTGTACTTATTTTGTATTTTATTCTTCTGGTGTTGATTTCTTAGGCCCTAACTATTCGATCTGGGTGAACAACGCCGTAGAGAGAAACCTATGTTGCCCGGAACGTAGGAATGACCACTACTTTCACACTGTTTGCAATTATTCCTTTTATACGATTGAAAAGCTGTTGTATTTATATCGTATTTTATGCTTCTGGAGTTGACTTCTAAGGACCTAACTATTCGATCTGGTGGAGCAGCGCCCTACAGTGATGCCCAGGTTGCCCGGAACGTAGATACGACCATAACCTTCACACTGGTTGCAAATTATTCCTGCTATACGATGGAAAAACTGTTGTATTTTTACTGCTTTTTATGCTTCGGGCATTGACTTCTAAGGCCCTAACTATGCAATCTGTTGGAGCAACGCCCTAGGGGGAAGCCTAGGTTGCCCGGAACGTAGAAATGACCATAACTTTCACACTGGTTGCAATTATTCGGTTTATACGATGGAAAAGCTGTTGTATTTATATCGTATTTTATGCTTCTGGCGTTGACTTCTTAGGCCCTAGCTATTCAATCTGGTGGATCAACGCCCTAGGGGGAAGCCTAGGTTGCCCGGAACGTAGAAATGACCATAACTTTCACACTGGTTACCATTATTCGTTTTATATGATGGAAAAGCTGATGTATTTATATCTTATTTTATGCTTCTGGCGTTGACTTCTTAGGCCCTAACTATTCGACCTGGTGGAGCAACGCCCTAGAGTGAAACCTAGGTTGCCCGGAACGTAGAAATGACCATTACATTCACATTGGTTGCAATTAATCCTGTTATACGATGGAAAAACTGATGTATTTTTATTGTATTCTATGCTTCTGGCGTTTAATTCTATGTCGCTAGCTATTTGATCAGGTGGAGCAACGACGTAGAGTGAAACCTAGGTTGCCCGGAACGTAGAAATGACAATTACTTTCACACTGTTTGCTATTATTCATTTTGTACGATGGAAAAGCTGTTGTATTTATATTGTATTTTATGCCTCTGGCGTTGACTTCTAAGGCCGTAGCTCTTAGATGTGGTGGAGCAACGCCCTATAGTGACGCCTAGGTTGCCCGGAACGTAGAAGTGACCATTACTTTTAAAATGTTTGCAACTATTCGCTTCATACGATGGAATAACTGTTGTACTTATATTGTATTTTATACTTCTGGCGTTGAATTCTAAGTCCCTATCTATTCGATCTGGTAGAGCAACGCCCTAGAGTGAAACCTAGGTTATCCGGAACGTAGAAATGGCCAATATTGTATTTTATCCTTCTGGCGTTGAATTCTAAGTCCCTATCTATTCGATCTGGTAGAGCAACGCCCTAGAGTGAAACCTAGCTTATCCGGAACCTAGAAATGGCCAGTACATTCACACTGGTTGCAGTTATTCCTGTTAAACGATGGAAAGCTGTTGCATCTTTATTGTATTTTATGCTTCTGGCGCTGACTTCTAAGGCCGTGTCTATTCGATCTGGTGGAGCAACGCCCTATGGTGAAGGGTAGGATGCGCGGAACGTAACAATGACCATAACTTTCACACTGGTAGCAATTATTCGTTTTATACGATGGAAAAGCTGTTCTATTTATTTTGTATTTTATGCTTCGGGCGTTGACTTCTAAGGCCCTAGCTATTCGATCTGGTCGACCAACGCCCTAGAGTGAAGCCTAGGTTGCCCGGAACGTAGAAATGACCATAACTTCCACACTGGTTGCAATTATTCGTTTTATACGATGTAAAAGCTGTTGTATTTATATCGTATTTTATGCTTCTGGCGTTCACTTCTTAGGCCCTAACTATTCGATCCGGTGGAACAACGCCCTAGAGTGAAGACTAGGTTGCTCGGAATGTAGAAATGACCATCACTTTCACACTGGTTGCAATTATTCGTTTTATACGATGGAAAAACTGTTGCATCTTTATCGTATTTTATGCTTCTGGCGTTGACTTCTTAGGCCGTAACTATCCGACGTGGTGGAGCAACGCCCTGGAGTGAAACCTAGGTTGCCCGGAACGTAGAAATGACCACTACTTTCACACTGTTTGCAATTATTCCTATTATACGATGGAAAAGCTGTTGTATTTATATCGTATTTTATGCTTCTGGCGTTGACTTCTAAGGCTCTAGCTATTCGATCTAGTGGAGCAACGCCCTAGAGTGAAGCCTAGGTTGCCCGGAACGTAGAAATGACCATCACTTTCAAACTGGTTGCAATTAATCCTGATATACGATGGAAAAACTGTTGTATTTTTATTGCATTTTATGCTTCGGGCGTTGACTTCTAAGGCGCTATCTATTCAACCTGTTGGAGCAACGCCCTAGAGTAAAGCCTAGGTTGATCGGAATGTAGAAATGACCATAGCTTTCACACTGGTTGCAATTATTCGTTTTATACGATGGAAAAACTGTTGCATTTATATGGTATTTTATGCTTCTGGCGTTCACTTCTTAGGCCCTAACTATTCGATCTGGTGGAACAACGCCCTAGGGTGAAGCCTAGGTTGCCCGGAACGTAGAAATAACCATAACTTTCACACTGTTTGCAATTATTCATTTTATACGATGGAAAAGCTGTTGTATTTATATCGTATTTTATGCTTCGGGCGTTGACTTCTTAGGCCCTAACATTTCGATCTGGTGGAGCAACGCCCTACAGTGAAGCCTAGGTTGCCGGGAACGTAGATATGACCATAACTTTCACACAGGTTGCAATTATTCGTTTTATACGGTGTAAAGGCTGTTGTACTTATTTTGTATTTTATTCTTCTGGTGTTGATTTCTTAGGCCCTAACTATTCGATCTGGGTGAACAACGCCGTTGAGAGAAGCCTATGTTGCCCGGAACGTAGGAATGACCATTACTTTCACACTGTTTGCAATTATTCCTTTTATACGATTGAAAAGCTGTTGTATTTATATCGTATTTTATGCTTCTGGCGTTGACTTCTAAGGACCAAACTATTCGATCTGGTGGAGCAACGCCCTACAGTGATGCCTAGGGTGCCCGGAACGTAGATACGACCATAACCTTCACACTGGTTGCAAATTATTCCTGCTATACGATGGAAAAGCTGTTGTATTTTTACTGCATGTTATTTTCGGGCATTGACTTCTAAGGCCCTAACTATGCAATGTGTTGGAGCAACGCCCTAGGGGGAAGCCTAGGTTGCCCGGAACGTAGAAATGACCATAACTTTCTCACTGGTTGCAATTATTCGGTTTATACGATGGAAAAGCAGTTGTATTTGTATCGTATTTTATGCTTCTGGCGTTGACTTCTAAGGCCCTAGCTATTCGATCTGGTCGAGCAACGCCCTAGAGTGAAGCCTAGATTGCCCGGAACGTTGAAATGACCATAACTTTCACACTGGTTGCTATTATTCGTTTTATACGATGTAAAATCTGTTTTATTTATATCGTATTTTATGCTTCTGGCGTTGACTTCTTAGGACCTAACTATTCGACCAGGTGGAGCAACGCCCTAGAGTGAAACCTAGGTTGCCCGGAACGTAGAAATGACCATTACATTCACACTGGTTGCAATTATTCCTGTTATACGATGGAAAAACTGATGTATTTTTATTGTATTCTATGCTTCTGGCGTTTAATTCTATGTCGCTAGCTATTTGATCAGGTGGAGCAACGACGTAGAGTGAAACCTAGGTTGCCCGGAACGTCGAAATGACAATTACTTTCACACTGTTTGCTATTATTCATTTTGTACGATGGAAAAGCTGTTGTATTTATATTGTATTTTATGCCTCTGGCGTTGACTTCTAAGGCCGTAGCTCTTAGATGTGGTGGAGCAACGCCCTATAGTGACGCCTAGGTTGCCCGGAACGTAGAAGTGACCATTACTTTTAAAATGTTTGCAACTATTCGTTTTATACGATGGAATAACTGTTGGACTTATATTGTATTTTATCCTTCTGGCGTTGAGTTCTAAGTCCCTATCTATTCGATCTGGTAGAGCAACGCCCTAGAGTGAAACCTAGGTTATCCGGAACGTAGAAATGGCCAGTACATTCACACTGGTTGCAGTTATTCCTGTTAAACGATGGAAAGCTGTTGCATCTTTATTGTATTTTATGCTTCTGGCGCTGACTTCTAAGGCCGTGGCTATTCGATCTGGTGGAGCAACGCCCTATGGTGAAGGGTAGGATGCGCGGAACGTAGCAATGACCATAACTTTCACACTGGTAGCAATTATTCGTTTTATACGATGGAAAAGCTGTTCTATTTATTTTGTATTTTATGCTTCGGGCGTTGACTTCTAAGGCCCTAGCTATTCGATCTGGTCGAGCAACGCCCTAGAGTGAAGCCTAGGTTGCCCGGAACGTAGAAATGACCATAACTTCCACACTGGTTGCAATTATTCGTTTTATACGATGTAAAAGCTGTTGTATTTATATCGTATTTTATGCTTCTGGCGTTGACTTCTAAGGCTCCAGCTATTCGATCTAGTGGAGCAACGCCCTAGAGTGAAGCCTAGGTTGCCCGGAACGTAGAAATGACCATCACTTTCAAACTGGTTGCAATTAATCCTGATATACGATGGAAAAACTGTTGTATTTTTATTGCATTTTATGCTTCGGGCGTTGACTTCTAAGGCCCTATCTATTCAACCTGTTGGAGCAACGCCCTAGAGTGAAGCCTAGGTTGCCCGGAACGTAGAAATGACCATAACTTTCACACTGTTTGCAATTATTCATTTTATACGATGGAAAAGCTGTTGTATTTATATCGTATTTTATGCTTCGGGCGTTGACTTCTTAGGCCCTAACATTTCTATCTGGTGGAGCAACGCCCTACAGTGAAGCCTAGGTTGCCCGGAACGTAGATATGACCATAACCTTCACACAGGTTGCAATTATTCGTTTTATACGGTGTAAAGGCTGTTGTACTTATTTTGTATTTTATTCTTCTGGTGTTGATTTCTTAGGCCCTAACTAATCGATCTGGGTGAACAACGCCGTTGAGAGAAGCCTATGTTGCCCGGAACGTAGGAAGGACCATTACTTTCACACTGTTTGCAATTATTCCTTTTATACGATTGAAAAGCTGTTGTATTTATATCGTATTTTATGCTTCTGGCGTTGACTTCTAAGGACCAAACTATTCGATCTGGTGGAGCAACGCCCTACAGTGATGCCTAGGTTGCCAGGAACGTAGATACGACCATAACCTTCACACTGGTTGCAAATTATTCCTGCTATACGATGGAAAAGCTGTTGTATTTTTACTGCATGTTATGCTTCGGGCATTGACTTCTAAGGCCCTAACTATGCAATCTGTTGGAGCAACGCCCTAGGGGGAAGCCTAGGTTGCCCGGAACGTAGAAATGACCATAACTTTCACATTGGTTGCAATTATTCGGTTTATACGATGGAAAAGCTGTTGTATTTATATCGTATTTTATGCTTCTGGCGTTGACTTCTAAGGCCCTAGCTATTCGGTCTGGTCGAGCAACGCCCTAGAATGAAGCCTAGGTTTCCCGGAACGTAGAAATGACCATAACTTCCACACTGGTTGCAATTATTCGTTTTATACGATGTAAAAGCTGTTGTATTTATATCGTATTTTATGCTTCTGGCGTTCACTTCTTAGGCCCTAACTATTCGATCTGCTGGTACAACGCGCTAGGGTGAAGCCTAGGTTGCCCGGAACGTAGAAATGACCATAACTTTTACACTGGCAGCAATTATTCATTTTATACGATGGAAAAGCTGTTGTATTTATATCGTATTTTATGCTTCGGGCGTTGACTTCATAGGCCCTAACATTTCGATCTGGTGGAGCAACGCCCTACAGTGAAGCCTAGGTTGCCCGGAACGTAGATATGACCATAACCTTCACACAGGTTGCAATTATTCGTTTTATACGGAGTAAAGGCTGTTGTACTTATTTTGTATTTTATTCTTCTGGTGTTGATTTCTTAGGCCCTAACTATTCGGTCTGGGTGAACAACGCCGTAGAGAGAAGCCTAGGTTGCCCGGAAAGTAGAAATGACCATAACTTTCATACTGGTTGCAATTATTCGTTTTATACGATGGAAAAGCTGTTGCATCTTTATTGTATTTTATGCTTCTGTCGTTGACGTCTAAGGCCGTAGCTATTAGATGTGGTGGAGCAACGCCCTAGAGTGCAGCCTAGGTTGCCTGGAACGTAGAAATGACCATCACTTTCACACGGGTTGCAATTATTCCTGTTATAGGATGGAAAGACTGTTGTAGTTTTATTGTATTTTATACTTCAGGCGTTGACTTCTGAGGCCGTATCTGTTCGTTGTGGTGGAAGAACACCATACAGTGAAGCCTAGGTTGCCCGGAACGTAGAAATGACCATAACTTTCACACTGGTTGCAATTATTAGTTTTATACGATGGAAAAGCTGTTCTATTTATTTTGTATTTAATGCTGCGGGCGTGGACTTCTAAGGCCCTAGCTATCCGATCAGGTGGAGCAACGCCCTAGAGTGAAGCCTAGGTTGCTCGATATGTAGAAATGACCATAACTTCCACACTGGTTGCAATTATTCGTTTTATACGATAGAAAAACTGTTGTATTTATATCGTATTTTATGCTTCTGGCGTTGACTTCTTAGGGCCTGACTATTCAATCTGGTGGATCGGCGCCGTAGGGGGAAGCGTAGGTTGCCCGGAAAGTAGAAATGACCATAACTTTCACGCTGGTAGCAATTATTCGTTTTATACGATGGAAAAACTGTTTTATTTATTTTGTATTTAATGCTTCGGGCGTTGACTTCTAAGGCCCTAACTGTTTGATCTGGTGGAGCAACGCCCTAGAGGGAAGCCTAGGTTGCCCGGAACGTAGAAATGACCATAACTTTCACACTGGCTGCAATTATTTGTTTTATACGATGGAAAAGCTGTTGTATTTATATCGTATTTTATGCTTCTGGCGTTGACTTCATAGGCCGTAACTATCCGACCTGGTGGAGCAACGCCCTGGAGTGAAACCTAGGTTGCCCGGAACGTAGAAATGACCATACCTTTCACACTGGTTGCTATTATTCGTTTTATACGATGGAAAAGCTGTTGTATTTATATCGTACTTTATGCTTCTGGCGTTGACTTCTAAGGCCCTCAACTATTCGATCTGGTCGAACAACGGCCTAGGGTGAAGCCTAGGTTGCCCGGAACGTAGAAATGACCATACCTTTTACACTGGTAGCAATTATTCGTTTTATACAATGGAAAAACTGTTTTATTTATTTTGTATTTAATGCTTCGGGCGTTGACTTCTAAGGCCCTAACTGTTTGATCTGGTGGAGCAACGCCCTAGAGGGAAGCCTAGGTTGCCCGGAACGTAGAAATGACCATAACTTTCACACTGGCTGCAATTATTTGTTTTATACGATGGAAAAGCTGTTGTATTTATATCGTATTTTATGCTTCTGGCGTTGACTTCTTAGGCCCTAACTATTCCATCTGGTGGAACAACGCCCTAGGGTAAAGCCCTGGTTGCGCGGAACGTAGAAATGACCATAGCTTTCACACTGGTAGCAATTATTCGTTTTATACGATGGAAAAACTGTTTTATTTATTTTGTATTTTATGCTTCGGGCGTTGCCTTCTGAGGCCCTAACTATTCGATCTGGTGGAGCAACGCCCTAGAGTGAAGCCTAGGTTGCCCGGAACGTAGAAGTGACCATAACTTTCACACTGGTTGCTATCTTTCGTTTTTTACGATGGAAAGACTGTTATATTTATATTGTCTTTTATGCTTCTGGCGTTGACTTCTAAGGCCCTAACTGATTGATCTGGTGGAGCAACGCCCTAGAGTGAAGCCTAGGTTGCCCGGAACGTAGAAATGACCATAACTTCCACACTGGTTGCAATTATTCGTTTTATACGATGGAAGAACTGTTGCATCTTTATCGTATTTTATGCTTCTGGCGTTGACTTCTTAGGCCGTAACTATTCGATCTGGTGGAGCAACGCCCTAGAGTGAAGCCTAGGTTGCCTGGAACGTAGAAATGACCATCACGTTCACACGGGTTGCAATTATTCCTGTTATAGGATGGAAAGACTGTTGTATTTTTATTGTACTTTATACTTCAGGCGTTGACTTCTGAGGCCGTAGCTATTCGATGTGGTGGAAGAACGCCATAGAGTGAAGCCTAGGTAGCCCGGAACGTAGAAATGTCCATATCTTTCACACTGTTTGCAATTATTCATTTTATACAATGGAAAAGCTGTTGTATTTATATCGTATTTTATGCTTCTGGCGTTGACTTCTTAGGCCCTAACTATTCCATCTGGTGGAACAACGCCCTAGAGTAAAGCCGAGGTTGCGCGGAACGTAGAAATGACCATAACTTTCACACTGGTCGCAATTATTCGTTTTATACAATGGAAAAACTGTTCTATTTATTTTTTATTTAATGCTTCTGGCGTTGACTTCTAAGGCCCTAATTGTTTGATCTGGTGGAGCAACGCCCTAGAGTGAAGCCTAGGTTGCCTGGTACGTAGAAATGACCATCACTTTCACACGGGTTGCAATTATTCCTGTTATAGGATGGAAAGACTGTTGTATTTTTATTGTATTTAATGCTTCGGGCGATGACTTCTAAGGCCCTAACCATTCGATCAGGTGGAGCAACGCCCTAGGGTGAAGCCTAGGTTGCTCGAAATGCAGAAATGACCATAACTTTCGCACTCGTTGCAATTATTCATTTTATACGATGGAAAAACTGTGGTACTTGTATTGTATTTTATTCTAATGGCGTTGAATTCTAAGTCGCTAGCTATTCGATCTGGTGGAGCAACGCCCTAGAGTGAAGCCTAGGTTGCCTGGAACGTAGAAATGACCATCACTTTCACACGGGTTGCAATTATCCCTCTTATAGGATGGAAAGACTGTTGTATTTTTATTGCATTTTATTCTTCTGGTGTTGACTTCTTAGGCCCTAACTATTCGATCTGGTGGAACAACGCCGTAGAGTGAAACCTAGGTTGCCCGGAACGTAGAAATGACCATTACTTTCACACAGTTTGCAATTATTCATTTTATACGATGGAACAGCTGTTGTATTTATATCGTATTTTATTCTTCTGGCGTTGATTTCTAAGGACCTAACTATTCGATCTGGTGGAGCAACGCCCTAGAGTGAAGCCTAGGTTGCTCGGAATGTAGTAATGACCATAACTTTCACACTGATTGCAATTATTCGTTTTATACGATGGAAGAACTGTTGCATCTTTATCGTATTTTATGCTTCTGGCGTTGACTTCTTAGGCCGTAACTATTCGATCTGGTGGAGCAACGCCCTAGAGTGAAGCCTAGGTTGCCTGGAACGTAGAAATGACCATCACGTTCACACGGGTTGCAATTATTCCTGTTATAGGATGGAAAGACTGTTGTATTTTTATTGTACTTTATACTTCAGGCGTTGACTTCTGAGGCCGTAGCTATTTGATGTGGTGGAAGAACGCCATAGAGTGAAGCCTAGGTAGCCCGGAACGTAGAAATGTCCATATCTTTCACACTGTTCGCAATTATTCATTTTATACGATGGCAAAGCTGTTGTATTTATATTTTATTTTATGCTTCTGGCGTTGACTTCTTAGGCCGTAACTATTCGATCTGGTGGAGCAACGCCCTAGAGTGAAGCCTAGGTTGCCTGGAACGTAGAAATGACCATCGCGTTCACACGGGTTGCAATTATTCCTGTTATAGGATGGAAAGACTGTTGTATTTTTATTGTACTTTATACTACAGGCGTTGACTTCTGAGGCCGTAGCTATTCGATGTGGTGGAAGAACGCCATAGAGTGAAGCCTAGGTAGCCCGGAACGTAGAAATGACCATTAGTTCCACACTGTTTGCAAATATACATAACATACGATGGGAAAGCTGTTGTACTTATATTGTAATTTATGCTTCTGGCGTTGACTTCTTAGGCCCTAACTATTTGATCTGGTGGAGTAACGCCCTAGAGTGAAGCCTAGGTTGCCCCGAACGTAGAACATACCATTACCTTCACACTGGTTGCAATTATTCCTGATATACGATGGAAAAACTGTTGTACTTTTATTGCATTTTATGCTTCGGGCGTTGACTTCTAAGGCCCTAACTATTCAATCTGTTGGAGCAACGCCATAGAGTAAAGCCTAGGTTGATCGGAATGTAGAAATGACCATAACTTTCACACTGGTTGCAATTATTCGTTTTATACGATGGAAAAACTGTTGTATTTATATGGTATTTTATGCTTCTGGCGTTCACTTCATAGGCCCTAACTATTCGATCTGCTGGAACAACGCCCTAGGGTGAAGCCTAGGTTGCCCGGAACGTAGAAATGACCATAACTTTCACACTGTTTGCAATTATTCGTTTTATACGATGGAAAAGCTGTTGTATTTATATCGTATTTTATGCTTCGGGCGTTGACTTCTTAGGCCCTAACATTTCGATCTGGTGGAGCAACGCCCTACAGTGAAGCCTAGGTTGCCCGGAACGTAGATATGACCATAACCTTCACACAGGTTGCAATTATTCGTTTTATACGGTGTAAAGGCTGTTGTACTTATTTTGTATTTTATTCTTCTGGTGTTGATTTCTTAGGCCCTAACTATTCGATCTGGGCGAACAACGCCGTAGAGAGAAACCTATGTTGCCCGGAACGTAGGAATGACCACTACTTTCACACTGTTTGCAATTATTCCTTTTATACGATTGAAAAGCTGTTGTATTTATATCGTATTTTATGCTTCTGGAGTTGACTTCTAAGGACCTAACTATTCGATCTGGTGGAGCAGCGCCCTACAGTGATGCCCAGGTTGCCCGGAACGTAGATACGACCATAACCTTCACACTGGTTGCAAATTATTCCTGCTATACGATGGAAAAACTGTTGTATTTTTACTGCTTTTTATGCTTCGGGCATTGACTTCTAAGGCCCTAACTATGCAATCTGTTAGAGCAACGCCCTAGGGGGAAGCCTAGGTTGCCCGGAACGTAGAAATGACCATAACTTTCACACTGGTTGCAATTATTCGGTTTATACGATGGAAAAGCTGTTGTATTTATATCGTATTTTATGCTTCTGGCGTTGACTTCTTAGGCCCTAGCTATTCAATCTGGTGGATCAACGCCCTAGGGGGAAGCCTAGGTTGCCCGGAACGTAGAAATGACCATAACTTTCACACTGGTTACCATTATTCGTTTTATATGATGGAAAAGCTGATGTATTTATATCTTATTTTATGCATCTGGCGTTGACTTCTTAGGCCCTAACTATTCGACCTGGTGGAGCAACGCCCTAGAGTGAAACCTAGGTTGCCCGGAACGTAGAAATGACCATTACATTCACATTGGTTGCAATTAATCCTGTTATACGATGGAAAAACTGATGTATTTTTATTGTATTCTATGCTTCTGGCGTTGACTTCTTAGGCCCTAACTATTCCATCTGGTGGAACAACGCCCTAGAGTAAAGCCGAGGTTGCGCGGAACGTAGAAATGACCATAACTTTCACACTGGTCGCAATTATTCGTTTTATACAATGGAAAAACTGTTCTATTTATTTTTTATTTAATGCTTCTGGCGTTGACTTCTAAGGCCCTAATTGTTTGATCTGGTGGAGCAACGCCCTAGAGTGAAGCCTAGGTTGCCTGGTACGTAGAAATGACCATCACTTTCACACGGGTTGCAATTATTCCTGTTATAGGATGGAAAGACTGTTGTATTTTTATTGTATTTAATGCTTCGGGCGTTGACTTCTAAGGCCCTAACCATTCGATCAGGTGAAGCAACGCCCTAGGGTGAAGCCTAGGTTGCTCGAAATGCAGAAATGACCATAACTTTCGCACTCGTTGCAATTATTCATTTTATACGATGGAAAAACTGTGGTACTTGTATTGTATTTTATTCTAATGGCGTTGAATTCTAAGTCGCTAGCTATTCGATCTGGTGGAGCAACGCCCTAGAGTGAAGCCTAGGTTGCCTGGAACGTAGAAATGACCATCACTTTCACACGGGTTGCAATTATCCCTCTTATAGGATGGAAAGACTGTTGTATTTTTATTGCATTTTATTCTTCTGGTGTTGACTTCTTAGGCCCTAACTATTCGATCTGGTGGAACAACGCCGTAGAGTGAAACCTAGGTTGCCCGGAACGTAGAAATGACCATTACTTTCACACAGTTTGCAATTATTCATTTTATACGATGGAACAGCTGTTGTATTTATATCGTATTTTATGCTTCTGGCGTTGATTTCTAAGGACCTAACTATTCGATCTGGTGGAGCAACGCCCTAGAGTGAAGCCTAGGTTGCTCGGAATGTAGAAATGACCATAACTTTCACACTGATTGCAATTATTCGTTTTATACGATGGAAGAACTGTTGCATCTTTATCGTATTTTATGCTTCTGGCGTTGACTTCTTAGGCCGTAACTATTCGATCTGGTGGAGCAACGCCCTAGAGTGAAGCCTAGGTTGCCTGGAACGTAGAAATGACCATCACGTTCACACGGGTTGCAATTATTCCTGTTATAGGATGGAAAGACTGTTGTATTTTTATTGTACTTTATACTACAGGCGTTGACTTCTGAGGCCGTAGCTATTCGATGTGGTGGAAGAACGCCATAGAGTGAAGCCTAGGTAGCCCGGAACGTAGAAATGTCCATATCTTTCACACTGTTCGCAATTATTCATTTTATACGACGGCAAAGCTGTTGTATTTATATTTTATTTTATGCTTCTGGCGTTGACTTCTAAGGCCCTAACTATTCGATCTGGTGGAGCAATGCCTCAGAGTTAAGTCTAGGATACCCGAAACGCCGAAATGATCATTACTTTCACGCTTGTTCCAATTATTCCTGTCATACGATGAAAACACTGTTGTATTTTTATTGTATTTTATGCTTTAGGTGTGGCCTTCTAAGGCCATAGCTATTCGATCTAGTGGAGCAACGCCCTAGAGTGAAGCCTAGGTTGCCCGGAACGTAGAAATGACCATAACTTTCGCACTCGTTGCAATTATTCATTTTATACTATGGAAAAACTGTGGTACTTGTATTGTATTTTATTCTAATGGCGTTGAATTCTAAGTCGCTAGCTATTCGATCTGGTGGAGCAACGCCCTAGAGTGAAGCCTAGGTTGCCTGGAACGTAGAAATGACCATCACTTTCACACGGGTTGCAATTATTCCTCTTATAGGATGGAAAGACTGTTGTATTTTTATTGTATTTTATTCTTCTGGTGTTGACTTCTTAGGCCCTAACTATTCGATCTGGTGGAACAACGCCGTAGAGTGAAGGCTAGGTTGCCCCGAACGTAGAAATGACCATTACTTTCACACTGTTTGCAATTATTCCTTTTATACGATGGAACAGCTGTTGTATTTATATCGTATTTTATGCTTCTGGCGTTGATTTCTAAGGACCTAACTATTCGATCTGGTGGAGTAACGCCCTAGAGTGAAGCATAGGTTGCTCGGAATGTAGGAATGAATATAACTTTCGCACTGATTGCAATTATTCGTTTTATACGATGGAAGAACTGTTGCATCTTTATCGTATTTTATGCTTCTGGCGTTGACTTCTTAGGCCGTAACTATTCGATCTGGTGGAGCAACGCCCTAGAGTGAAGCCTAGGTTGCCTGGAACGTAGAAATGACCATCACGTTCACACGGGTTGCAATTATTCCTGTTATAGGATGGAAAGACTGTTGTATTTTTATTGTACTTTATACTTCAGGCGTTGACTTCTGAGGCCGTAGCTATTCGATGTGGTGGAAGAACGCCCTAGAGTGAAGCCTAGGTTGCCTGGTACGTAGAAATGACCATCACTTTCACACGGGTTGCAATTATTCCTGTTATAGGATGGAAAGACTGTTGTATTTTTATTGTATTTAATGCTTCGGGCGTTGACTTCTAAGGCCCTAACCATTCGATCAGGTGGAGCAACGCCCTAGGGTGAAGCCTAGGTTGCTCGAAATGCAGAAATGACCATAACTTTCGCACTCGTTGCAATTATTCATTTTATACGATGGAAAAACTGTGGTACTTGTATTGTATTTTATTCTAATGGCGTTGAATTCTAAGTCGCTAGCTATTCGATCTGGTGGAGCAACGCCCTAGAGTGAAGCCTATGTTGCCTGGAACGTAGAAATGACCATCACTTTCACACGGGTTGCAATTATCCCTCTTATAGGATGGAAAGACTGTTGTATTTTTATTGCATTTTATTCTTCTGGTGTTGACTTCTTAGGCCCTAACTATTCGATCTGGTGGAACAACGCCGTAGAGTGAAACCTAGGTTGCCCGGAACGTAGAAATGACCATTACTTTCACACAGTTTGCAATTATTCATTTTATACGATGGAACAGCTGTTGTATTTATATCGTATTTTATGCTTCTGGCGTTGATTTCTAAGGACCTAACTATTCGATCTGGTGGAGCAACGCCCTAGAGTGAAGCCTAGGTTGCTCGGAATGTAGAAATGACCATAACTTTCACACTGATTGCAATTATTCGTTTTATACGATGGAAGAACTGTTGCATCTTTATCGTATTTTATGCTTCTGGCGTTGACTTCTTAGGCCGTAACTATTCGATCTGGTGGAGCAACGCCCTAGAGTGAAGCCTAGGTTGCCTGGAACGTAGAAATGACCATCACGTTCACACGGGTTGCAATTATTCCTGTTATAGGATGGAAAGACTGTTGTATTTTTATTGTACTTTATACTTCAGGCGTTGACTTCTGAGGCCGTAGCTATTCGATGTGGTGGAAGAACGCCCTAGAGTGAAGCCTAGGTTGCCTGGTACGTAGAAATGACCATCACTTTCACACGGGTTGCAATTATTCCTGTTATAGGATGGAAAGACTGTTGTATTTTTATTGTATTTAATGCTTCGGGCGTTGACTTCTAAGGCCCTAACCATTCGATCAGGTGGAGCAACGCCCTAGGGTGAAGCCTAGGTTGCTCGAAATGCAGAAATGACCATAACTTTCGCACTCGTTGCAATTATTCATTTTATACGATGGAAAAACTGTGGTACTTGTATTGTATTTTATTCTAATGGCGTTGAATTCTAAGTCGCTAGCTATTCGATCTGGTGGAGCAACGCCCTAGAGTGAAGCCTATGTTGCCTGGAACGTAGAAATGACCATCACTTTCACACGGGTTGCAATTATCCCTCTTATAGGATGGAAAGACTGTTGTATTTTTATTGCATTTTATTCTTCTGGTGTTGACTTCTTAGGCCCTAACTATTCGATCTGGTGGAACAACGCCGTAGAGTGAAACCTAGGTTGCCCGGAACGTAGAAATGACCATTACTTTCACACAGTTTGCAATTATTCATTTTATACGATGGAACAGCTGTTGTATTTATATCGTATTTTATGCTTCTGGCGTTGATTTCTAAGGACCTAACTATTCGATCTGGTGGAGCAACGCCCTAGAGTGAAGCCTAGGTTGCTCGGAATGTAGAAATGACCATAACTTTCACACTGATTGCAATTATTCGTTTTATACGATGGAAGAACTGTTGCATCTTTATCGTATTTTATGCTTCTGGCGTTGACTTCTTAGGCCGTAACTATTCGATCTGGTGGAGCAACGCCCTAGAGTGAAGCCTAGGTTGCCTGGAACGTAGAAATGACCATCACGTTCACACGGGTTGCAATTATTCCTGTTATAGGATGGAAAGACTGTTGTATTTTTATTGTACTTTATACTTCAGGCGTTGACTTCTGAGGCCGTAGCTATTTGATGTGGTGGAAGAACGCCATAGAGTGAAGCCTAGGTAGCCCGGAACGTAGAAATGTCCATATCTTTCACACTGTTCGCAATTATTCATTTTATACGATGGCAAAGCTGTTGTATTTATATTTTATTTTATGCTTCTGGCGTTGACTTCTTGGGCCCTAACTATTCGATCTGGTGGAGCAATGCCTCAGAGTTAAGTCTAGGATACCCGAAACGCCGAAATGATCATTACTTTCACGCTTGTTGCAATTATTCCTGTCATACGATGAAAAGACTGTTGTATTTTTATTGTATTTTATGCTTCAGGTGTGGCCTTCTAAGGCCATAGCTATTCGATATGTTGGAGCACCGCCCTAGAGTGAAGCCTAGGTTGCTCGGAACGTAGAAATGACCACTACTTTCACACTGTTTGCAATTATTCATTTAATACGTTGGAAATGCTGTTGTATTTATATCGTATTTTATACTTCGGGCGTTGACTTCTTAGGCCCTAACATTTCGATCTGGTGGAGCAACGCCCGACAGTGAAGATTAGGTTTCCCGGAACGTAGATATGACGACAACCTTCACACAGGTTGCAATTATTCGTTTTATACGGTGTAAAGGCTGTTGTATTTATTTTGTATTTTATTCTTCTGGTGTTGACTTCTTAGGCCATAACTATTCGATCTGGTGGAACAACGCCCTAGAGTGAAGCCTAGGTTGCCTGGAACGTAGAAATGACCATCACGTTCACACGGGTTGCAATTATTCCTGTTATAGGATGGAAAGACTGTTGTATTTTTATTGTACTTTATACTTCAGGCGTTGACTTCTGAGGCCGTAGCTATTCGATGTGGTGGAAGAACGCCATAGAGTGAAGCCTAGGTAGCACGGAACGTAGAAATGTCCATATCTTTCACACTGTTTGCAATTATTCATTTTATACAATGGAAAAGCTGTTGTATTTATATCGTATTTTATGCTTCTGGCGTTGACTTCTTAGGCCCTAACTATTCCATCTGGTGGAACAACGCCCTAGAGTAAAGCCCAGGTTGCCTGGAACGTAGAAATGACCCTCACATTCACACGGGTTGCAATTATTCCTCTTATAGGATGGAAAGACTGTTGTATTTTTATTGTATTTTATGCTTCTGGCGTTGACTTCTTAGGCGGTAACTATTCGATCTGGTGGATCAACGCCCTAGGGTGAAGCCTAGGTTGCCCGGAACGTAGAAATGACCATAGCTTTTACACTCGTAGCAATTATTCGTTTTATACAATGGAAAAGCTGTTGTATTTTTATCGTATTTTATGCTTCTGGCGTTGACTTCTTAGGCCCTAACTATTCCATCTGGTGGAACAACGCCCCAGAGTAAAGCCCAGGTTGCGCGGAACGTAGAAATGACCATAACTTTCACACTGGTCGCAATTATTCGTTTTATACAATGGAAAAACTGTTCTATTTATTTTTTATTTAATGCTTCTGGCGTTGACTTCTAAGGCCCTAACTGTTTGATCTGGTGGAGCAACGCCCTAGAGTGAAGCCTAGGTTGCCTGGTACGTAGAAATGACCATCACTTTCACACGGGTTGCAATTATTCCTGTTATAGGATGGAAAGACTGTTGTATTTTTATTGTATTTAATGCTTCGGGCGTTGACTTCTAAGGCCCTAACCATTCGATCAGGTGGAGCAACGCCCTAGAGTGAAGCCTAGGTTGCTCCAAATGCAGAAATGACCATAACTTTCGCACTCGTTGCAATTATTCATTTTATACGATGGAAAAACTGTGGTACTTGTATTGTATTTTATTCTAATGGCGTTGAATTCTAAGTCGCTAGCTATTCGATCTGGTGGAGCAACGCCCTAGAGTGAAGCCTAGGTTGCCTGGAACGTAGAAATGACCATCACTTTCACACGGGTTGCAATTATCCCTCTTATAGGATGGAAAGACTGTTGTATTTTTATTGTATTTTATTCTTCTGGTGTTGACTTCTTAGGCCCTAACTATTCGATCTGGTGGAACAACGCCGTAGAGTGAAACCTAGGTTGCCCGGAACGTAGAAATGACCATTACTTTCACACTGTTTGCAATTATTCATTTTATACGATGGAACAGCTGTTGTATTTATATCGTATTTTATGCTTCTGGCGTTGATTTCTAAGGACCTAACTATTCGATCTGGTGGAGCAACGCCCTAGAGTGAAGCCTAGGTTGCTCGGAATGTAGAAATGACCATAACTTTCACACTGATTGCAATTATTCGTTTTATACGATGGAAGAACTGTTGCATCTTTATCGTATTTTATGCTTCTGGCGTTGACTTCTTAGGCCGTAACTATTCGATCTGGTGGAGCAACGCCCTAGAGTGAAGCCTAGGTTGCCTGGAACGTAGAAATGACCATCACGTTCACACGGGTTGCAATTATTCCTGTTATAGGATGGAAAGGCTGTTGTATTTTTATTGTACTTTATACTTCAGGCGTTGACTTCTGAGGCCGTAGCTATTCGATGTGGTGGAAGAACGCCATAGAGTGAAGCATAGGTAGCCCGGAACGTAGAAAGGTCCATATCTTTCACACTGTTCGCAATTATTCATTTTATACGATGGCAAAGCTGTTGTATTTATATTTTATTTTATGCTTCTGGCGTTGACTTCTTAGGCCCTAACTATTCGATCTGGTGGAGCAATGCCTCAGAGTTAAGTCTAGGATACCCGAAACGCCGAAATGATCAGTACTTTCACGCTTGTTGCAATTATTCCTGTCATACGATGAAAAGACTGTTGTATTTTTATTGTATTTTATGCTTCAGGTGTGGCCTTCTAAGGCCATAGCTATTCGATCTGGTGGAGCAACGCCCTAGAGTGAAGCCTAGGTTGCCCGGAACGTAGAAATGACCATAACTTTCACACTGATTGCAATTATTCGTTTTATACGATGGAAGAACTGTTGCATCTTTATCGTATTTTACGCTTCTGGCGTTGACTTCTTAGGCCGTAACTATTCGATCTGGTGGAGTAACGCCCTAGAGTGAAGCCTAGGTTGCCTGGAACGTAGAAATGACCATCACGTTCACACGGGTTGCAATTATTCCTGTTATAGGATGGAAAGACTGTTGTATTTTTATTGTACTTTATACTTCAGGCGTTGACTTCTGAGGCCGTAGCTATTCGATGTGGTGGAAGAACGCCATAGAGTGAAGCCTAGGTAGCCCGGAACGTAGAAATATCCTTATCTTTCACACTGTTCGCAATTACTCATTTTATACGATGGCAAAGCTGTTGTATTTATATTTTATTTTATGCTTCTGGCGTTGACTTCTTAGGCCGTAACTATTCGATCTGGTGGAGCAACGCCCTAGAGTGAAGCCTAGGTTGCCTGGAACGTAGAAATGGCCATCGCGTTCACACGGGTTGCAATTATTCCTGTTATAGGATGGAAAGACTGTTGTATTTTTATTGTACTTTATACTTCAGGCGTTGACTTCTGAGGCCGTAGCTATTCGATGTGGTGGAAGAACGCCATAGAGTGAAGCCTTGGTAGCCCGGAACGTAGAAATGTCCATATCTTTCACACTGTTCGCAATTATTCATTTTATACGACGGCAAAGCTGTTGTATTTATATTTTATTTTATGCTTCTGGCGTTGACTTCTTAGGCCCTAACTATTCGATCTGGTGGAGCAATGCCTCAGAGTTAAGTCTAGGATACCCGAAACGCCGAAATGATCATTACTTTCACGCTTGTTCCAATTATTCCTGTCATACGATGAAAAGACTGTTGTATTTTTATTGTATTTTATGCTTCAGGTGTGGCCTTCTAAGGCCATAGCTATTCGATCTAGTGGAGCAACGCCCTAGAGTGAAGCCTAGGATGCCCGGAACGTAGAAATGACCATTACTTTCACACTGTTTGCAATTATTCCTTTTATACGATGGAAAAGCTGTTGTATTTATATCGTATTTTATGCTTCTGGCGTTGACTTCTAAGGACCCAACTATTCGATCTGGTGGAGCAACTCCCTAGAGTGTGGCCTAGGTTGCTCGGAATGTAGAAATGACCGTAACTTACACACTGGTTGCAATTATTCGTTTTACACGATGGAAAAACTGTTGCATCTTTATCGTATTTTATGCTTCTGGCGTTGACTTCTTAGGCCGTAACTATTCGATCTGGTGGTGCAACGCCCTGGAGTGAAACCTGGGTTGCACGGAACGTAGAAATGACCACTACTATCACACTGTTTGCAAGTTATTCCTGCTATTCGATGGAAAAACTGCTGCATTTTCATTGCATTTTATGCTTCTCTCGTTCACTTCTTAGGCCCTAACTATTCGATATGGTGGAACAACGGCCTAGGGTGAAGCCTAGGTTGCCCGCAACGTAGAAATGACCATAACGTTCACACTGGTTGCAATTATTTGTTTTATACAATGGAAAAGCTGTTGTATTTATATCGTATTTTATGCTTCTGGCGTTGACTTCTTAGGCCCTAACAATTCCATCTGGTGGAACAACGCCCTAGAGTAAAGCCCAGGTTGCGCGGAACGTAGAAATGACCATAACTTTCACACTGGTCGCAATTATTCGTTTTATACAATGGAAAAACTGTTCTATTTATTTTGTATTTAATGCTTCTGGCGTTGACTTCTAAGGCCCTAACTGTTGATCTGGTGGAGCAACGCCCTAGAGTGAAGCCTAGGTTGCCTGGTACGTAGAAATGACCATCACTTTCACACGGGTTGCAATTACTCCTGTTATAGGATGGAAAGACTGTTGTATTTTTATTGTATTTAATGCTTCGGGCGTTGACTTCTAAGGCCCTAACTATTCGATCAGGTGGAGCAACGCCCTAGAGTGAAGCCTAGGTTGCTCGAAATGCAGAAATGACCATAACTTTCACACTCGTTGCAATTATTCATTTTATACGATGGAAAAACTGTGGTACTTATATTGTATTTTATTCTTATGGCGTTGAATTCTAAGTCGCTAGCCATTCGATCTGGTGGAGCAACGCCCTAGAGTGAAGCCTAGGTTGCCTGGAACGTAGAAATGACCATCACGTTCACACGGGTTGCAATTATTCCTGTTATAGGATGGAAAGACTGTTGTATTTTTATTGTACTTTATACTTCAGGCGTTGACTTCTGAGGCCGTAGCTATTCGATGTGGTGGAAGAACGCCATAGAGTGAAGCATAGGTAGCCCGGAACGTAGAAATGTCCATATCTTTCACACTGTTCGCAATTATTCATTTTATACGATGGCAAAGCTGTTGTATTTATATTTTATTTTATGCTTCTGGCGTTGACTTCTTAGGCCCTAACTATTCGATCTGGTGGAGCAATGCCTCAGAGTTAAGTCTAGGATACCCGAAACGCTGAAATGATCATTACTTTCACGCTTGTTGCAATTATTCCTGTCATACGATGAAAAGACTGTTGTATTTTTATTGTATTTTATGCTTCAGGTGTGGCCTTCTAAGGCCATAGCTATTCGATCTGGTGGAGCAACGCCCTAGAGTGAAGCCTAGGTTGCCCGGAACGTAGAAATGACCATAACTTTCACACTGATTGCAATTATTCGTTTTATACGATGGAAGAACTGTTGCATCTTTATCGTATTTTATGCTTCTGGCGTTGACTTCTTAGGCCGTAACTATTCGATCTGGTGGAGCAACGCCCTAGAGTGAAGCCTAGGTTGCCTGGAACGTAGAAATGACCATCGCGTTCACACGGGTTGCAATTATTCCTGTTATAGGATGGAAAGACTGTTGTATTTTTATTGTACTTTATACTTCAGGCGTTGACTTCTGAGGCCGTAGCTATTCGATGTGGTGGAAGAACGCCATAGAGTGAAGCCTTGGTAGCCCGGAACGTAGAAATGTCCATATCTTTCACACTGTTCGCAATTATTCATTTTATACGACGGCAAAGCTGTTGTATTTATATTTTATTTTATGCTTCTGGCGTTGACTTCTTAGGCCCTAACTATTCGATCTGGTGGAGCAATGCCTCAGAGTTAAGTCTAGGATACCCTAAACGCCGAAATGATCATTACTTTCACGCTTGTTCCAATTATTCCTGTCATACGATGAAAAGACTGTTGTATTTTTATTGTATTTTATGCTTCAGGTGTGGCCTTCTAAGGCCATAGCTATTCGATCTAGTGGAGCAACGCCCTAGAGTGAAGCCTAGGATGCCCGGAACGTAGAAATGACCATTACTTTCACACTGTTTGCAATTATTCCTTTTATACGATGGAAAAGCTGTTGTATTTATATCGTATTTTATGCTTCTGGCGTTGACTTCTAAGGACCCAACTATTCGATCTGGTGGAGCAACTCCCTAGAGTGTGGCCTAGGTTGCTCGGAATGTAGAAATGACCGTAACTTACACACTGGTTGCAATTATTCGTTTTATACAATGGAAAAACTGTTCTATTTATTTTGTATTTAATGCTTCTGGCGTTGACTTCTAAGGCCATAACTGTTGATCTGGTGGAGCAACGCCCTAGAGTGAAGCCTAGGTTGCCTGGTACGTAGAAATGACCATCACTTTCACACGGGTTGCAATTACTCCTGTTATAGGATGGAAAGACTGTTGTATTTTTATTGTATTTAATGCTTCGGGCGTTGACTTCTAAGGCCCTAACTATTCGATCAGGTGGAGCAACGCCCTAGAGTGAAGCCTAGGTTGCTCGAAATGCAGAAATGACCATAACTTTCACACTCGTTGCAATTATTCATTTTATACGATGGAAAAACTGTGGTACTTATATTGTATTTTATTCTTATGGCGTTGAATTCTAAGTCGCTAGCTATTCGATCTGGTGTAGCAACGCCCTAGAGTGAAGCCTAGGTTGCCTGGAACGTAGAAATGACCATCACGTTCACACGGGTTGCAATTATTCCTGTTATAGGATGGAAAGACTGTTGTATTTTTATTGTACTTTATACTTCAGGCGTTGACTTCTGAGGCCGTAGCTATTCGATGTGGTGGAAGAACGCCATAGAGTGAAGCCTAGGTAGCCCGGAACGTAGAAATGTCCATATCTTTCACACTGTTCGCAATTATTCATTTTATACGATGGCAAAGCTGTTGTATTTATATTTTATTTTATGCTTCTGGCGTTGACTTCTTAGGCCCTAACTATTCGATCTGGTGGAGCAATGCCTCAGAGTTAAGTCTAGGATACCCGAAACGCCGAAATGATCATTACTTTCACGCTTGTTCCAATTATTCCTGTCATACGATGAAAAGACTGTTGTATTTTTATTGTATTTTATGCTTCAGGTGTGGCCTTCTAAGGCCATAGCTATTCGATCTAGTGGAGCAACGCCCTAGAGTGAAGCCTAGGATGCCCGGAACGTAGAAATGACCATTACTTTCACACTGTTTGCATTTATTCCTTTTATACGATGGAAAAGCTGTTGTATTTATATCGTATTTTATGCTTCTGGCGTTGACTTCTAAGGACCCAACTATTCGATCTGGTGGAGCAACTCCCTAGAGTGTGGCCTAGGTTGCTCGGAATGTAGAAATGACCGTAACTTACACACTGGTTGCAATTATTCGTTTTATACAATGGAAAAACTGTTCTATTTATTTTGTATCTTATGCTTCAGGCGTTGACTTCTATGGCCCGACCTATTCGATCTGGTGGAGCAACACCCTGCAGTCAAGCCTAGGTAGCCCGGAACGTAGAAATGACCATAACATTCACACCGGTTGCAATTACTCATGCTATACGTTGGAAAAACTGTTGCATTTTTATTGTGATTTATGATTCTAGCGTTGACTTCTAAGGCCGTAGCTATTCGATGTGGTGGAGCGACGCCCTAGAGTGAAGCCTAGGTTGTCCGGAACGTAGAAATGACCATTACTTTCACACTGTTTGCTATTATTCATTTTATACGATGGAAAAGGTGTTGTATCTATATCGTATTTTATGCTTCTGGCGTTGACTTCTTAGGCCCTAACTATTCCATCTGGTGGAACAACGCCCTAGAGTAAAGCCCAGGTTGCGCGGAACGTAGAAATCACCATAACTTTCACACTGGTCGCAATTATTCGTTTTATACAATGGAAAAACTGTTCTATTTATTTTGTATTTAATGCTTCTGGCGTTGACTTCTAAGGCCCTAACTGTTGATCTGGTGGAGCAACGCCCTAGAGTGAAGCCTAGGTTGCCTGGAACGTAGAAATGACCATCACTTTCACACGGGTTGCAATTATTCCTGTTATAGGGTGGAAAGTCTGTTGTATTTTTATTGTATTTAATGCATCGGGCGTTGACTTCTACGGCCCTAACTATTCGATCTGGTGGAACAACGCCGTAGAGTGAAGCCTAGGTTGCCCGGAACGTAGAAATGACCATTACTTTCACACTGTTTGCAATTATTCCTTTTATACGATGGAACAGCTGTTGTATTTATATCGTATTTTATGCTTCTGGCGTTGATTTCTAAGGACCTAACTATTCGATCTGGTGGAGCAATGCCCTAGAGTGAAGCCTAGGTTGCCCGGAACGTAGAAATGATCATCACTTTCACACTTGTTGCAATTATTCCTGTTATACGATGGAAAAACTCTTGTATATTTATTGTATTTTATGCTCCGGGCATTGACTTCTATGGCCCTACCTATTCGATCTGTTGGAGCAACACCCTACAGTTAAGCCTAGGTTTCCCGGAACGTAGAAATAAACATAACTTTCACACTAGCAGCAATTATTCGCTTGATACAATGGAAAAACTGTTCTATTTATTTTGTATTTTATGCTTCGGCCGTGGACTTCTAAGGCCCTAACTACTCGATCTGGTGGAGCAACGCCCTAGAGTGAAGCATAGGTTGCCCGGAACGTAGAAATGACCTTTACTTTCACACTGGTTGCAATTATTCCTGTTATACGATTGAAAAGCTGTTGTATTTATACTGTATTTTATGCTTCTGGCGTTGACTTCTAAGGCCGTAGCTATTCGATGTGGTGGAGCAACGCCCTAGAGTGAAGCCTAGGTTGCCCGGAACGCAGAAACGCCCATTACTTTCACACTGGTTGCAATTATTAGTTTTATACGATGGAAAGCCTGTTCTATTTATTTTGTATTTTATGCTTCGGGCGTTGACTTCTAAGGCCCTAACTATTCAATCTGTTGGAGCAACGCCCTAGGGTGAAGCCTAGGCTGCCCGGAAAGTAGAAATGACCATACCTTTCATACTGGTTGCAATTATTTGTTTTATACGATGGAAAAGCTGTAGTATTTATACCGTATTTTATGCTTCTGGCGTTGACTTCTTATGCCCTAACTATTCCATCTGGTGGAACAACGCCCTAGGGTGAAGCCTAGGTTGCCCGGAAAGTAGAAATGACCATAACATTCACACCGGTTGCAATTATTCGTTTAGTACGATGGAAAAGCTGTTGTATTAATATTGCATTTCATGCTTCGGCCGTTGACTTCTAAGGCCCTAACTATACGATCTGGTGGAGCAACGCCCTGGAGTGAAGCCTAGGTTGCCCGGAACGTAGAAATGACCATAACTTTCATACTGCTTGCAATTATTCGTTTTATACGATGGAAAGACTGTTGTATTTATATTGTATTTTATACTTCGGGCGTTGACTTCTAAGGCCCTAACTATTCAATGTGTTGGATCAACGCCCTAGAGTGAAGCCAAGGTTGCTCGGAATGTAGAAATGACCATAACATTCACACTGGTTGAAATTATTCGTTTTATACGATGGAAGAACTGTTGCATCTTTATCGTATTTTATGCTTCTGGCGTTGACTTCTTAGGCCGTAACTATTCGATCTGGTGGAGCAACGCCCTAGAGTGAAGCCTAGGTTGCCTGGAACGTAGAAATGACCATCACGTTCACACGGGTTGCAATTATTCCTGTTATAGGATGGAAAGACTGTTGTATTTTTATTGTACTTTATACTTCAGGCGTTGACTTCTGAGGCCGTAGCTATTCGATGTGGTGGAAGAACGCCATAGAGTGAAGCATAGGTAGCCCGGAACGTAGAAATGTCCATATCTTTCACACTGTTCGCAATTATTCATTTTATACGATGGCAAAGCTGTTGTATTTATATTTTATTTTATGCTTCTGGCGTTGACTTCTTAGGCCCTAACTATTCGATCTGGTGGAGCAATGCCTCAGAGTTAAGTCTAGGATACCCGAAACGCTGAAATGATCATTACTTTCACGCTTGTTGCAATTATTCCTGTCATACGATGAAAAGACTGTTGTATTTTTATTGTATTTTATGCTTCAGGTGTGGCCTTCTAAGGCCATAGCTATTCGATCTGGTGGAGCAACGCCCTAGAGTGAAGCCTAGGTTGCCCGGAACGTAGAAATGACCATAACTTTCATACTGATTGCAATTATTCGTTTTATACGATGGAAGAACTGTTGCATCTTTATCGTATTTTATGCTTCTGGCGTTGACTTCTTAGGCCGTAACTATTCGATCTGGTGGAGCAACGCCCTAGAGTGAAGCCTAGGTTGCCTGGAACGTAGAAATGACCATCACGTTCACACGGGTTGCAATTATTCCTGTTATAGGATGGAAAGACTGTTGTATTTTTATTGTACTTTATACTTCAGGCGTTGACTTCTGAGGCCGTAGCTATTCGATGTGGTGGAAGAACGCCATAGAGTGAAGCCTAGGTAGCCCGGAACGTAGAAATGTCCATATCTTTCACACTGTTCGCAATTATTCATTTTATACGATGGCAAAGCTGTTGTATTTATATTTTATTTTATGCTTCTGGCGTTGACTTCTTAGGCCGTAACTATTCGATCTGGTGGAGCAACGCCCTAGAGTGAAGCCTAGGTTGCCTGGAACGTAGAAATGACCATCGCGTTCACACGGGTTGCAATTATTCCTGTTATAGGATGGAAAGACTGTTGTATTTTTATTGTACTTTATACTTCAGGCGTTGACTTCTGAGGCCGTAGCTATTCGATGTGGTGGAAGAACGCCATAGAGTGAAGCCTTGGTAGCCCGGAACGTAGAAATGTCCATATCTTTCACACTGTTCGCAATTATTCATTTTATACGACGGCAAAGCTGTTGTATTTATATTTTATTTTATGCTTCTGGCGTTGACTTCTTAGGCCCTAACTATTCGATCTGGTGGAGCAATGCCTCAGAGTTAAGTCTAGGATACCCGAAACGCCGAAATGATCATTACTTTCACGCTTGTTCCAATTATTCCTGTCATACGATGAAAAGACTGTTGTATTTTTATTGTATTTTATGCTTCAGGTGTGGCCTTCTAAGGCCATAGCTATTCGATCTAGTGGAGCAACGCCCTAGAGTGAAGCCTAGGATGCCCGGAACGTAGAAATGACCATTACTTTCACACTGTTTGCAATTATTCCTTTTATACGATGGAAAAGCTGTTGTATTTATATCGTATTTTATGCTTCTGGCGTTGACTTCTAAGGACCCAACTATTCGATCTGGTGGAGCAACTCCCTAGAGTGTGGCCTAGGTTGCTCGGAATGTAGAAATGACGGTAACTTACACACTGGTTGCAATTATTCGTTTTATACAATGGAAAAACTGTTCTATTTATTTTGTATTTAATGCTTCTGGCGTTGACTTCTAAGGCCATAACTGTTGATCTGGTGGAGCAACGCCCTAGAGTGAAGCCTAGGTTGCCTGGTACGTAGAAATGACCATCACTTTCACACGGGTTGCAATTACTCCTGTTATAGGATGGAAAGACTGTTGTATTTTTATTGTATTTAATGCTTCGGGCGTTGACTTCTAAGGCCCTAACTATTCGATCAGGTGGAGCAACGCCCTAGAGTGAAGCCTAGGTTGCTCGAAATGCAGAAATGACCATAACTTTCACACTCGTTGCAATTATTCATTTTATACGATGGAAAAACTGTGGTACTTATATTGTATTTTATTCTTATGGCGTTGAATTCTAAGTCGCTAGCTATTCGATCTGGTGGAGCAACGCCCTAGAGTGAAGCCTAGGTTGCCTGGAACGTAGAAATGACCATCACGTTCACACGGGTTGCAATTATTCCTGTTATAGGATGGAAAGACTGTTGTATTTTTATTGTACTTTATACTTCAGGCGTTGACTTCTGAGGCCGTAGCTATTCGATGTGGTGGAAGAACGCCATAGAGTGAAGCCTAGGTAGCCCGGAACGTAGAAATGTCCATATCTTTCACACTGTTCGCAATTATTCATTTTATACGATGGCAAAGCTGTTGTATTTATATTTTATTTTATGCTTCTGGCGTTGACTTCTTAGGCCCTAACTATTCGATCTGGTGGAGCAATGCCTCAGAGTTAAGTCTAGGATACCCGAAACGCCGAAATGATCATTACTTTCACGCTTGTTCCAATTATTCCTGCCATACGATGAAAAGACTGTTGTATTTTTATTGTATTTTATGCTTCAGGTGTGGCCTTCTAAGGCCATAGCTATTCGATCTAGTGGAGCAACGCCCTAGAGTGAAGCCTAGGATGCCCGGAACGTAGAAATGACCATTACTTTCACACTGTTTGCAATTATTCCTTTTATACGATGGAAAAGCTGTTGTATTTATATCGTATTTTATGCTTCTGGCGTTGACTTCTAAGGACCCAACTATTCGATCTGGTGGAGCAACTCCCTAGAGTGTGGCCTAGGTTGCTCGGAATGTAGAAATGACCGTAACTTACACACTGGTTGCAATTATTCGTTTTATACAATGGAAAAACTGTTCTATTTATTTTGTATTTAATGCTTCTGGCGTTGACTTCTAAGGCCCTAACTGTTGATCTGGTGGAGCAACGCCCTAGAGTGAAGCCTAGGTTGCCTGGTACGTAGAAATGACCATCACTTTCACACGGGTTGCAATTACTCCTGTTATAGGATGGAAAGACTGTTGTATTTTTATTGTATTTAATGCTTCGGGCGTTGACTTCTAAGGCCCTAACTATTCGATCAGGTGGAGCAACGCCCTAGAGTGAAGCCTAGGTTGCTCGAAATGCAGAAATGACCATAACTTTCACACTCGTTGCAATTATTCATTTTATACGATGGAAAAACTGTGGTACTTATATTGTATTTTATTCTTATGGCGTTGAATTCTAAGTCGCTAGCTATTCGATCTGGTGGAGCAACGCCCTAGAGTGAAGCCTAGGTTGCCTGGAACGTAGAAATGACCATCACGTTCACACGGGTTGCAATTATTCCTGTTATAGGATGGAAAGACTGTTGTATTTTTATTGTACTTTATACTTCAGGCGTTGACTTCTGAGGCCGTAGCTATTCGATGTGGTGGAAGAACGCCATAGAGTGAAGCCTAGGTAGCCCGGAACGTAGAAATGTCCATATCTTTCACACTGTTCGCAATTATTCATTTTATACGATGGCAAAGCTGTTGTATTTATATTTTATTTTATGCTTCTGGCGTTGACTTCTTAGGCCCTAACTATTCGATCTGGTGGAGCAATGCCTCAGAGTTAAGTCTAGGATACCCGAAACGCCGAAATGATCATTACTTTCACGCTTGTTGCAATTATTCCTGTCATACGATGAAAAGACTGTTGTATTTTTATTGTATTTTATGCTTCAGGTGTGGCCTTCTAAGGCCATAGCTATTCGATCTGGTGGAGCAACGCCCTAGAGTGAAGCCTAGGTTGCCCGGAACGTAGAAATGACCATAACTTTCACACTGATTGCAATTATTCGTTTTATACGATGGAAGAACTGTTGCATCTTTATCGTATTTTATGCTTCTGGCGTTGACTTCTTAGGCCGTAACTATTCGATCTGGTGGAGCAACGCCCTAGAGTGAAGCCTAGGTTGCCTGGAACGTAGAAATGACCATCACGTTCACACGGGTTGCAATTATTCCCGTTATAGGATGGAAAGACTGTAGTATTTTTATTGTACTTTATACTTCAGGCGTTGACTTCTGAGGCCGTAGCTATTCGATGTGGTGGAAGAACGCCATAGAGTGAAGCCTAGGTAGCCCGGAACGTAGAAATGTCCATATCTTTCACACTGTTCGCAATTATTCATTTTATACGATGGCAAAGCTGTTGTATTTATATTTTATTTTATGCTTCTGGCGTTGACTTCTTAGGCCGTAACTATTCGATCTGGTGGAGCAACGCCCTAGAGTGAAGCCTAGGTTGCCTGGAACGTAGAAATGACCATCGCGTTCACACGGGTTGCAATTATTCCTGTTATAGGATGGAAAGACTGTTGTATTTTTATTGTACTTTATACTTCAGGCGTTGACTTCTGAGGCCGTAGCTATTCGATGTGGTGGAAGAACGCCATAGAGTGAAGCCTTGGTAGCCCGGAACGTAGAAATGTCCATATCTTTCACACTGTTCGCAATTATTCATTTTATACGACGGCAAAGCTGTTGTATTTATATTTTATTTTATGCTTCTGGCGTTGACTTCTTAGGCCCTAACTATTCGATCTGGTGGAGCAATGCCTCAGAGTTAAGTCTAGGATACCCGAAACGCCGAAATGATCATTACTTTCACGCTTGTTCCAATTATTCCTGTCATACGATGAAAAGACTGTTGTATTTTTATTGTATTTTATGCTTCAGGTGTGGCCTTCTAAGGCCATAGCTATTCGATCTAGTGGAGCAACGCCCTAGAGTGAAGCCTAGGATGCCCGGAACGTAGAAATGACCATTACTTTCACCCTGTTTGCAATTATTCCTTTTATACGATGGAAAAGCTGTTGTATTTATATCGTATTTTATGCTTCTGGCGTTGACTTCTAAGGACCCAACTATTCGATCTGGTGGAGCAACTCCCTAGAGTGTGGCCTAGGTTGCTCGGAATGTAGAAATGACCGTAACTTACACACTGGTTGCAATTATTCGTTTTACACGATGGAAAAACTGTTGCATCTTTATCGTATTTTATGCTTCTGGCGTTGACTTCTTAGGCCGTAACTATTCGATCTGGTGGAGCAACGCCCTGGAGTGAAACCTGGGTTGCACGGAACGTAGAAATGACCACTACTATCACACTGTTTGCAAGTTATTCCTGCTATTCGATGGAAAAACTGCTGCATTTTCATTGCATTTTATGCTTCTCTCGTTCACTTCTTAGGCCCTAACTATTCGATATGGTGGAACAACGGCCTAGGGTGAAGCCTAGGTTGCCCGCAACGTAGAAATGACCATAACGTTCACACTGGTTGCAATTATTTGTTTTATACAATGGAAAAACTGTTCTATTTATTTTGTATTTAATGCTTCTGGCGTTGACTTCTAAGGCCCTAACTGTTGATCTGGTGGAGCAACGCCCTAGAGTGAAGCCTAGGTTGTCCGGAACGTAGAAATGACCATTACTTTCACACTGTTTGCTATTATTCATTTTATACGATGGAAAAGGTGTTGTATCTATATCGTATTTTATGCTTCTGGCGTTGACTTCTTAGGCCCTAACTATTCCATCTGGTGGAACAACGCCCTAGAGTAAAGCCCAGGTTGCGCGGAACGTAGAAATCACCATAACTTTCACACTGGTCGCAATTATTCGTTTTATA
The DNA here is from genome assembly GCF_051401765.1 of Calliopsis andreniformis. Classification (NCBI taxonomy): domain Eukaryota; kingdom Metazoa; phylum Arthropoda; class Insecta; order Hymenoptera; family Andrenidae; genus Calliopsis; species Calliopsis andreniformis. The sequence goes on from NW_027480423.1 coordinate 27,908,841, forward strand.
CAATGGAAAAACTGTTCTATTTATTTTGTATTTAATGCTTCTGGCGTTGACTTCTAAGGCCCTAACTGTTGATCAGGTGGAGCAACGCCCTAGAGTGAAGCCTAGGTTGCCTGGAACGTAGAAATGACCATCACTTTCACACGGGTTGCAATTATTCCTGTTATAGGGTGGAAAGTCTGTTGTATTTTTATTGTATTTAATGCATCGGGCGTTGACTTCTACGGCCCTAACTATTCGATCTGGTGGAACAACGCCGTAGAGTGAAGCCTAGGTTGCCCGGAACGTAGAAATGACCATTACTTTCACACTGTTTGCAATTATTCCTTTTATACGATGGAACAGCTGTTGTATTTATATCGTATTTTATGCTTCTGGCGTTGATTTCTAAGGACCTAACTATTCGATCTGGTGGAGCAATGCCCTAGAGTGAAGCCTAGGTTGCCCGGAACGTAGAAATGATCATCACTTTCACACTTGTTGCAATTATTCCTGTTATACGATGGAAAAACTCTTGTATATTTATTGTATTTTATGCTCCGGGCATTGACTTCTATGGCCCTACCTATTCGATCTGTTGGAGCAACACCCTACAGTTAAGCCTAGGTTTCCCGGAACGTAGAAATAAACATAACTTTCACACTAGCAGCAATTATTCGCTTGATACAATGGAAAAACTGTTCTATTTATTTTGTATTTTATGCTTCGGCCGTGGACTTCTAAGGCCCTAACTACTCGATCTGGTGGAGCAACGCCCTAGAGTGAAGCATAGGTTGCCCGGAACGTAGAAATGACCTTTACTTTCACACTGGTTGCAATTATTCCTGTTATACGATTGAAAAGCTGTTGTATTTATACTGTATTTTATGCTTCTGGCGTTGACTTCTAAGGCCGTAGCTATTCGATGTGGTGGAGCAACGCCCTAGAGTGAAGCCTAGGTTGCCCGGAACGCAGAAACGCCCATTACTTTCACACTGGTTGCAATTATTAGTTTTATACGATGGAAAGCCTGTTCTATTTATTTTGTATTTTATGCTTCGGGCGTTGACTTCTAAGGCCCTAACTATTCAATCTGTTGGAGCAACGCCCTAGGGTGAAGCCTAGGCTGCCCGGAAAGTAGAAATGACCATACCTTTCATACTGGTTGCAATTATTCGTTTTATACGATGGAAAGACTGTTGTATTTATATTGTATTTTATACTTCGGGCGTTGACTTCTAAGGCCCTAACTATTCAATGTGTTGGATCAACGCCCTAGAGTGAAGCCAAGGTTGCTCGGAATGTAGAAATGACCATAACATTCACACTGGTTGAAATTATTCGTTTTATACGATGGAAGAACTGTTGCATCTTTATCGTATTTTATGCTTCTGGCGTTGACTTCTTAGGCCGTAACTATTCGATCTGGTGGAGCAACGCCCTAGAGTGAAGCCTAGGTTGCCTGGAACGTAGAACTGACCATCACGTTCACACGGGTTGCAATTATTCCTGTTATAGGATGGAAAGACTGTTGTATTTTTATTGTACTTTATACTTCAGGCGTTGACTTCTGAGGCCGTAGCTATTCGATGTGGTGGAAGAACGCCATAGAGTGAAGCATAGGTAGCCCGGAACGTAGAAATGTCCATATCTTTCACACTGTTCGCAATTATTCATTTTATACGATGGCAAAGCTGTTGTATTTATATTTTATTTTATGCTTCTGGCGTTGACTTCTTAGGCCCTAACTATTCGATCTGGTGGAGCAATGCCTCAGAGTTAAGTCTAGGATACCCGAAACGCTGAAATGATCATTACTTTCACGCTTGTTGCAATTATTCCTGTCATACGATGAAAAGACTGTTGTATTTTTATTGTATTTTATGCTTCAGGTGTGGCCTTCTAAGGCCATAGCTATTCGATCTGGTGGAGCAACGCCCTAGAGTGAAGCCTAGGTTGCCCGGAACGTAGAAATGACCATAACTTTCACACTGATTGCAATTATTCGTTTTATACGATGGAAGAACTGTTGCATCTTTATCGTATTTTATGCTTCTGGCGTTGACTTCTTAGGCCGTAACTATTCGATCTGGTGGAGCAACGCCCTAGAGTGAAGCCTAGGTTGCCTGGAACGTAGAAATGACCATCACGTTCTCACGGGTTGCAATTATTCCTGTTATAGGATGGAAAGACTGTTGTATTTTTATTGTACTTTATACTTCAGGCGTTGACTTCTGAGGCCGTAGCTATTCGATGTGGTGGAAGAACGCCATAGAGTGAAGCCTAGGTAGCCCGGAACGTAGAAATGTCCATATCTTTCACACTGTTCGCAATTATTCATTTTATACGATGGCAAAGCTGTTGTATTTATATTTTATTTTATGCTTCTGGCGTTGACTTCTTAGGCCGTAACTATTCGATCTGGTGGAGCAACGCCCTAGAGTGAAGCCTAGGTTGCCTGGAACGTAGAAATGACCATCGCGTTCACACGGGTTGCAATTATTCCTGTTATAGGATGGAAAGACTGTTGTATTTTTATTGTACTTTATACTTCAGGCGTTGACTTCTGAGGCCGTAGCTATTCGATGTGGTGGAAGAACGCCATAGAGTGAAGCCTTGGTAGCCCGGAACGTAGAAATGTCCATATCTTTCACACTGTTCGCAATTATTCATTTTATACGACGGCAAAGCTGTTGTATTTATATTTTATTTTATGCTTCTGGCGTTGACTTCTTAGGCCCTAACTATTCGATCTGGTGGAGCAATGCCTCAGAGTTAAGTCTAGGATACCCGAAACGTCGAAATGATCATTACTTTCACGCTTGTTCCAATTATTCCTGTCATACGATGAAAAGACTGTTGTATTTTTATTGTATTTTATGCTTCAGGTGTGGCCTTCTAAGGCCATAGCTATTCGATCTAGTCGAGCAACGCCCTAGAGTGAAGCCTAGGATGCCCGGAACGTAGAAATGACCATTACTTTCACACTGTTTGCAATTATTCCTTTTATACGATGGAAAAGCTGTTGTATTTATATCGTATTTTATGCTTCTGGCGTTGACTTCTAAGGACCCAACTATTCGATCTGGTGGAGCAACTCCCTAGAGTGTGGCCTAGGTTGCTCGGAATGTAGAAATGACCGTAACTTGCACACTGGTTGCAATTATTCGTTTTACACGATGGAAAAACTGTTGCATCTTTATCGTATTTTATGCTTCTGGCGTTGACTTCTTAGGCCGTAACTATTCGAGCTGGTGGTGCAACGCCCTGGAGTGAAACCTGGGTTGCACGGAACGTAGAAATGACCACTACTATCACACTGTTTGCAAGTTATTCCTGCTATTCGATGGAAAAACTGCTGCATTTTCATTGCATTTTATGCTTCTCTCGTTCACTTCTTAGGCCCTAACTATTCGATATGGTGGAACAACGGCCTAGGGTGAAGCCTAGGTTGCCCGCAACGTAGAAATGACCATAACGTTCACACTGGTTGCAATTATTTGTTTTATACAATGGAAAAGCTGTTGTATTTATATCGTATTTTATGCTTCTGGCGTTGACTTCTTAGGCCCTAACTATTCCATCTGGTGGAGCAACGCCCTAGGGTGAAGCCTGGGTTGCCCGGAACGTAGAAATGACCATAACTTTCACACCGGTAGCAATTATTAGTTTTATACGATGGAAAAACTGTTCTATTTATTTTGTATTTTATGCATCGGGCGTTGACTTCTTAGGCCCTAACAATTCGATCTGGTGGAACAACGCCCTAGAGAGAAGCCTGGGTTGCCTGGAACGTACAAATGACCATCACTTTCACACGGGTTGCAATTATTGCTGTTATAGGATGGAAAGACTGTTGTATTTTTATTGTATTTTATGCTTCGGGCGTTGACTTCTATGGCCCTACCTATTCGATCTGGTGGAGCAACGCCCTACGTTCAAGCCTAGGTTGTCCGGAACGTAGAAATGAACATAACTTTCACACTGGAAGCAATTATTCGTTTTATACAATGGAAAAACTGTTCTATTTATTTTGTATCTTATGCTTCAGGCGTTGACTTCTATGGCCCGACCTATTCGATCTGGTGGAGCAACACCCTGCAGTCAAGCCTAGGTAGCCCGGAACGTAGAAATGACCATAACATTCACACCGGTTGCAATTACTCATGCTATACGTTGGAAAAACTGTTGCATTTTTATTGTGATTTATGATTCTAGCGTTGACTTCTAAGGCCGTAGCTATTCGATGTGGTGGAGCGACGCCCTCGTGTGAAGCCTAGGTTGTCCGGAACGTAGAAATGACCATTACTTTCACACTGTTTGCTATTATTCATTTTATACGATGGAAAAGGTGTTGTATCTATATCGTATTTTATGCTTCTGGCGTTGACTTCTTAGGCCCTAACTATTCCATCTGATGGAACAACGCCCTAGAGTAAAGCCCAGGTTGCGCGGAACGTAGAAATGACCATAACTTTCACACTGGTCGCAATTATTCGTTTTATACAATGGAAAAACTGTTCTATTTATTTTGTATTTAATGCTTCTGGCGTTGACTTCTAAGGCCCTAACTGTTGATCTGGTGGAGCAACGCCCTAGAGTGAAGCCTAGGTTGCCTGGAACGTAGAAATGACCATCACTTTCACACGGGTTGCAATTATTCCTGTTATAGGATGGAAAGTCTGTTGTATTTTTATTGTATTTAATGCATCGGGCGTTGACTTCTACGGCCCTAACTATTCGATCTGGTGGAACAACGCCGTAGAGTGAAGCCTAGGTTGCCCGGAACGTAGAAATGACCATTACTTTCACACTGTTTGCAATTATTCCTTTTATACGATGGAACAGCTGTTGTATTTATATCGTATTTTATGCTTCTGGCGTTGATTTCTAAGGACCTAACTATTCGATCTGGTGGAGCAACGCCCTAGAGTGAAGCCTAGGTTGCCCGGAACGTAGAAATGATCATCACTTTCACACTTGTTGCAATTATTCCTGTTATACGATGGAAAAACTCTTGTATATTTATTGTATTTTATGCTCCGGGCATTGACTTCTATGGCCCTACCTATTCGATCTGTTGGAATAACACCCTACAGTTAAGCCCAGGTTTCCCGGAACGTAGAAATAAACATAACTTTCACACTAGCAGCAATTATTCGCTTGATACAATGGAAAAACTGTTCCATTTATTTTGTATTTTATGCTTCGGCCGTGGACTTCTAAGGCCCTAACTACTCGATCTGGTGGAGCAACGCCCTAGAGTGAAGCATAGGTTGCCCGGAACGTAGAAATGACCTTTACTTTCACACTGGTTGCAATTATTCCTGTTATACGATTGAAAAGCTGTTGTATTTATACTGTATTTTATGCTTCTGGCGTTGACTTCTAAGGCCGTAGCTATTCGATGTGGTGGAGCAACGCCCTAGAGTGAAGCCTAGGTTGCCCGGAACGCAGAAACGCCCATTACTTTCACACTGGTTGCAATTATTAGTTTTATACGATGGAAAGCCTGTTATATTTATATTGTATTTTATGCTTCGGGCGTTGACTTCTATGTCCCTACCTATTCGATCTGGTGGAGCAACACCCTACAGTCAAGCCTAGGTTGCCCGGATCGTAGAAATGACCATAACTTTCACACTGGTTGCTATTATTCGTTCTATACGATGGAAAAACTGTTATATTTAGATTGTATCTTATGCTTCTGGCGTTGACTTCTTAGGCCCTAACAATTCGATCTGGTGGAACAACGCCCTAGAGTGAAGCCTAGGTTGCCTGGAACGTACAAATGACCATCACATTCACACGGGTTGCAATTATTCCTGTTATAGGATGGAAAGACTGTTGTATTTTTATTGTATTTTATGCTTCGGGCGTTGACTTCTAAGGCCCTAACTGTTCGATCTGGTGGAACAACGCCCTAGAGTGAAGCCTAGGTTACCCGGAACGTAGAAATGACCAGTACTATCACACTGTTTGCAATTATTCATTTTATACGGTGGAAAAGCTGTTGCACTGATATTGTATTTTATGCTTCTGGCGTTGACTTCTAAGGTCGTAGCTATTAGCTGTGGTGGAGCAACGCCCTACAGTGACGCATAGGTTGCCCGGAACGTAGAAATGACCATTAATTTCACAATGTTTGCAATTATTCATTTTATACAATGGAAAAACGGTTGTAGTAATACTGTGTTTTATTCTTCTGGCGTTGAATTCCAAGTCCCTTGCTATTCGATCTGGTGGAGCAACGCCCAAGAGTGAAACGTAGGTTGCCCGGAACGTAGAAATGACCATAACATTCACACCGGTTGCAATTATTCGTTTAGTACGATGGAAAAGCTGTTGTATTAATATTGCATTTCATGCTTCGGCCGTTGACTTCTAAGGCCCTAACTATACGATCTGGTGGAGCAACGCCCTAGAGTGAAGCCTAGGTTGCCCGGAACGTAGAAATGACCATAACTTTCATACTGCTTGCAATTATTCGTTTTATACGATGGAAAGACTGTTGTATTTATATTGTATTTTATACTTCGGGCGTTGACTTCTAAGGCCCTAACTATTCAATGTGTTGGATCAACGCCCTAGAGTGAAGCCAAGGTTGCTCGGAATGTAGAAATGACCATAACATTCACACTGGTTGAAATTATTCGTTTTATACGATGGAAAAGCTGTTGCATCTTTATTGTATTTTATGCTTCTGGCGTTGCCTTCTTAGGCCCTAACTGTTCGATCTGGTGGAACAACGCCCTAGAGTGAAGCCTAGGTTGCCCGGAACGTAGAAATGACCATCACTTTCACACTGGTTGCAATTATTCCTGTTATACGATGGAAAGGCTCTTGTATATTTAATGTATTTTATGCTTCGGGCGTTGACTTCTATGGCCCTACCTATTCGATCTGGTGGAGCAACGCCCTACAGTCAAGCCTAGGTTGCCCGGAACGTAGAAATGAACATAACTTTCACACTGGTTGCAATTATACGTTTTATACAATGGAAAAACTGTTCTATTTATCTTGTATTTTATGCTTCGGGCGTTTACTTCTATGTCCCTACCTATTCGATCTGGTGGAGCAACACCCTACAGTCAAGCCTAGGTTGCCCGGAAAGTAGAAATGACCACAGCTTTCATACTGGTTGCAATTACTCGTTTTATATGATGGAAAAACTGTTGTATTTATATTGTATTTTATGCTTCTGGCGTTCACTTCTTAGACCCTAACTATTCCATCTGGTGGAACAACGCCCTGTGGTGAAGCCTAGGTTGCCCGGAACGTAGAAATGACCATAACTTTCACGCTGGTTGCTATTATTCGTTTTATACGATGGAAAAACTGTTATATTTATATTGTATTTTATGCTTCTGGCGTTGCCATCTTAGGCCCTAACTGTTCGATCTGGTGGAACAACGCTCTAGAGTGAAGCCTAGGTTACCCGGAACGTAGAAATGACCGGTACTATCACACTGGTTGCAATTATTCATTTTATACGGTGGAAAAGCTGTTGTATTGATATTGTATTTTATGCTTCTGGCGTTGACTTCTAAGGCCGTAGCTATTAGCTGTGGTGGAGCAACGCCCTACAGTGACGCATAGGTTGCCCGGAACGTAGAAATGACCATAACTTTCAAACTGGTTGCAATTAATCCTTTTATACGATGGAAAAACTGTTGCATTTTTATTGCATTTTATGCTTCGGGCGTTGACTTCTAAGGCCCTAACTATTCAATCTGTTGGAGCAACGCCCTGGCGTGAAGCCTAGGTTGCCCGGAACTTAGAAATGACCATAACTTTCACACTGATTGCTATTATTCGTTTGATACGATGGAAAAACTGTTATATTTATATTGTATTTTATGCTTCTGGTGGTGACTTCTTAGGCCCTAAGTGTTCGATCTGGTGGAACAACGCCCTACCGTGAAGCCTACGTTGCCGGGAACGTATAAATGATCATCACTTTCACACTGGGTGCAATTATTCCTGATATACGATGGAAAAACCCTTGTATATTTATTGTATTTTATGCTTCGGGCATAGACTTCTATGGCCCTACCTATTCTATCTGGTGGATCAACGCCCTAGAGTGAAGCCTACGTTGCTCGGAATGTAGAAATGACCATAACATTCACACTGGTTGAAATTATTCGTTTTATACGATGGAAAAACTGTTATATTTATATTGTATTTTATGCTTCTGCCGTTGATTTCATAGGCCCTAACTATTCAATCTGGTGTAACAACGCCCTAGAGTGAGGCCTAGGTTGGCCGGAACGTAGAAATGACCATCACTTCCATACTGGTAGCAATTATTCGTTTTATACGATGATAAAACAGTTGTATTTACATTGTATTTTATGCTTCTGGCGTTGACTTCTAAGGCACTAACTATTCCATCTGGTGGAACAACGCTCTAGAGTGAAGCCTAGGTTGCCCGGAACGTAGAAATGACCATCACTTTCAAACTGGTTGCAATTATTCCTGTTATATGATGGAAAAACTGTTATATTTGTATTGTATTTTATGCTTCTGGCGTTGACTTCTAAGGCACTAACTATTCCATCTGGTGGAGCAACGCCCTAGGGTGAAGCCTAGGTTGCCCGGAACGTAGAAATGACCATCACTTTCAAACTGGTTGCAATTATTCCTGTTATATGATGGAAAAACTGTTATATTTATATTGTATTTTATGCTTCGGGCGCTGACTTCTAAGGCCCTAAATATTCAATCTGTTGGACCAACGCCCTAGAGTGAAGCATAGGTTGCTCGGAATGTAGAAATGACCATAAGTCTCATACTGGTTGCAATTATTCGTTTTATACGATGGAAAAACTGTTGTATTTATATTGTATTTCATGCTTCTGGCGTTGACTTCTAAGGCCCTAGCTATTCGATCTGGTGGAGCACCGCCCTAGAGTGAAGCCTAGGATGCTCGGAACGTAAAAATGACCACAACTTTCACACTGTTTGCAATTACTCATTTAATACGATGGAAAAGCTGTTGTATTTATATCGTATTTTACGCTTCGGGCGTTGACTTCTTAGGCCCTAACACTTCGATCTGGTGGAGCAACGCCCTACAGTGAAGCCTAGGTTGCCCGGAACGTAGATATGACCATAAACTTCACACAGGTTGCAATTATTCGTTTTATACGGTGTAAAGGCTGTTGTATTTATATTGTATTTTATGCTTCTGGCGTTGATTTCTTAGGCCCTAACTATTCAATCTGGTGGAACAACGCCATATAGTGAGGCCTAGGTTGCCCGGAACGTAGAAATGACCATCACTTCCATACTGGTAGCAATTATTCGTTTTATACGATGGAAAAACTGTTGTGTTTAAATTGTATTTTAAGCTTCTGGCGTTGACTTCTGTGGCCGTAGCTATTCGATGTGGTGGAAGAACGCCATAGAGTGAAGCCTGGGTTGCCCGGAACGTAGAAATTGCCATAACTTTCATACTGGTTGCAATTATTCGTTTTATATGATGGAAGAACTGTTGCATTTATATTGTATTTTATGCTGCTGGCGTTCACTTCCTAGGCCCTAACTATTCGATCTGGTGGAACAACGACCTGGGGTGAAGCCTAGGTTGCCCGGAACGTAGAAATGACCATCACTTCCATACTGGTAGCAATTATTCGTTTTATACGATGGAAAAACTGTTGTATTTATATCGTATTTTTTGCTTCTGGCGTAGACTTCTTAGGCCGTAACTTTTCGATCTGGTGGAGCAACGCCCTGGAGTAAAGCCTAGGTTGCGCGGAACGTAAAATTGGACATCACTTTCAAACTGGTTGCAATTATTCCTGTTATATGATGGAAACACTGTTGTATTTTTATTGCATTTTATGCTTCGGGCGTTGACTTCTAAGGCCCTAACTATTCGATCTGGTGGAGCACCGCCCTAGAGTGAAGCCTAGGTTGCCCGGAACGTAGAAATGACCATTACTTTCACACTGGTTGAAATTATTAGTTTTATACGATGGAAAAACAATTCTATTTATTTTGTATTTTATACTTCGGGCGTCGACTTCTAAGGCCCTAGCTATTCGATCTGGTGGAGCAACGCCCTAGAGTGAAGCCTAGGTTGCCCGGTACGTAGAAGTGACCATCACTTCCAAACTGGTTGCAAATATTCCTGTTATATGATGGAAAAACTGTTGTATTTTTATTGCATTTGATGATTCGGGCATTGACTTCTAAGGCCCTAACTATTCAATCTGTAGGAGCAACGCCCTATCGTGTAGCCTAGGTTGCCCGTAAAGTAGAAATGACCATAGCTTTCATACTGGTTGCAATTATTCGTTTTATATGATGGAAAAACTGTTGCATCTTTATTGAATTTTATGCTTCTGGCGTTGACTTCTAAGGCCCTCACTATTCCATCTGGTGGATCAACGACCTAGAGTGAAGCCTAGGTTGCTCGGAATGTAGAAATGACCATAACATTCACACTGGTTGAAATTATTCGTTTTACACGATGGAAAAACAGTTATATTTATATTGTATTTTATGCTTCTGCCGTTGATTTCTTAGGCCCTAACTATTCAATCTGGAGGAACAACGCCCTAGAGTGAGGCCTAGGTTGCCCGGAACGTAGAAATGAGCATCACTTCCATACTGGAAGCAATTATTCGTCTTATACGATGGAAAAACTGTTGTATTTATATTGTATTTTATGCTTCTGGCGTTGACTTCTAAGGCACTAACTATTCGATCTCGTCGAGCAACGCCCTAGAGTGAAGCCTAGGTGGCCCGGAACGTAGAAATGACCATCACTTTCAAACTGGGTGCAATTATTCCTGCTATATGATGGAAAAACTGTTACATTTATATTGTATTTTATGCTTCGGGCGTTGACTCCTAAGGCCCTAACTATTCAATCTGTTGGATCAACGCCCTAGAGTGAAGCCTAGGTTGCTCGGAATGTAGAAATGACAATAACATTCACACTGGTTGAAATTATTCGTTTAATACGATGGAAAAGCTGTTGCATCTTTATTGTATTTTATGCTTCTGGCGTTGACTTCTAAGGCCCCAACTATTCGATCTGGTGGAGCAACGCCCTAGAGTGAAGCCGAGGTTTCCCGGAACGTAGAAATGACCATCACTTTCGAACTGGTTGCAATTATTCCTGTTATATGATGGAAAAACTGTTGTATTTTTATTGCATTTTATGCTTCGGGCATTGACTTCTAAGGCCCTAACAATTCAAACTGCTGGAGCGACGCCCTGTGATGTAGCCTAGGTTGCCCGCAAAGTAGAAATGACCATAACTTTCATACTGGTTGCAATTATTCGTTTTATATGATGGAAAAACTGTTGTATCTATATTGCATTTTATGCTGCTGGCGTTCACTTCTTAGGCCCTAACTATTCGATCTGGTGGAACAACGCCCTGTGGTGAAACCTAGGTTGCCCGGAACGTAGAAATGACCATAACTTTCGCACTGGTTGCTACTATTCGTTTTATACGATGGAAAAACTGTTATATTTATTTTGTATTTTATGCTTCGGGCGTTGACTTCTAAGGAACTAACTGTTTGATCTGGTGGAGCAACGCCCTAGAGTGAAGCCTAGGTTGCCCGGAACGTAGAAATGACCATAACTTTCACACTGGATGCTATTATTCGTTCTATACGATGGAAAAATTGTTATATTTATATTGTATCTTATGCTTCTGGCGTTGACTTCTTCGGCCCTAACAATTCTATCTGGTGGAACAACGCCCTAGAGTGAAGACTAGGTTGCCTGGAACGTACAAATGACCATCACTTCCACACGGGTTGCAACTATTCCTGTTATAGGATGGAAAGACTGTTGTATTTTTATCGTATATTATGCTTCAGGCGTTGACTTCTGAGGCCGTAGCTATTCGATGTGGTGGAAGAACGCCATAGAGTGAAGCCTAGGTTGCCCGGAACGTAGAAGTGACCATCACTTTCAAACTGGTTGCAATTAATCCTTTTATACGATGGAAAAACTGTTGTATTTATTTTGTATTTTATGCTTCGGGCGTTGACTTCTAAGGCCCTAACTATTCAATCTGTTGGAGCGACGCCCTAGGGTGAAGCCTAGGTTGCTCGGAACGTAGAATTGACGTTAACTTTCATACTGTTTGAAATTACTCGTTTTATACGATTGAAACACTGTTGTATCTATATTGTATTTTATGCTTCTGGCGTTGACTTCTTATGCCCTAACTATACCATCTGGTGGAACAACGACCTATGGTGAAGCCTAGGTTGCCCGCAACGTAGAAATGACCATAACTTTCACACCGGTAGCAATTATTCGTTTTATACGATGGAAAAACTGTTCTATTTATTTTGTATTTTATGCTTCGGGTGTTGACTTCTAAGGCCCTAACTATTCAATCTGTTGAAGCAACGCCCTAGGGTGAAACCTAGGTTGCCCGGAAAGTAGAAATGACCATAAATTTCATACTGGTTGCAATTATTCGTTTTATACGATGGAAAAACAGTTGCATTTATATTGTATTTTATGCTTCGGACGTAGACTTCCAAGGCCCTAGTTATTCGATCTGGTGGAGCAACGCCCTAGAGTGAAGCCTAGGTTGCCCGGAACGTAGAAATGACCATCACTTTCAAACTGGTTGCAATTCATCCTTTTGTACGATGGAAAAGCTGTTGTATTTTTATTGCATTTTATGTTTCCGGCGTTGACTTCTAAGGCCCTAACTATTCAATCTGTTGGAGCAACGCCCTAGGGTGAAGCCTAGGTTGCTCGGAACGTAGAATTGACGTTAACTTTCATACTGGTTGCAATTACTCGTTTTATACGATTGAAACACTGTTGTATCTATATTGTATTTTATGCTTCTGGCGTTGACTTCTTATGCCCTAACTATACCATCTGGTGGAACAACGACCTATGGTGAAGCCTAGGTTGCCCGCAACGTAGAAATGACCATAACTTTCACACCGGTAGCAATTATTCATTTATACGATGGAAAAACTGTTCTATTTATTTTGTATTTTATGCTTCGGGTGTTGACTTCTAAGGCCCTAACTATTCAATCTGTTGAAGCAACGACCTAGGGTGAAGCCTAGGTTGCCCGGAAAGTAGAAATGACCATAACTTTCATACTGGTTGCAATTTTTCGTTTTGTATGATGGAAAAACTGTTGTATTTATATTGTATTTTATGATTCTGGCGTTCACTTCTTAGGCCCTAACTATTCAATCTGGTGGAACAACACCCTAGAGTGAGGCCTAGGTTGCCCGGAACGTAGAAATGACCATCACTTCCATACTGGTAGCAATTATTCGTTTTATACGATGGAAAAACTGTTGTGTTTTTATTGTATTTTATGCTTCTGGCGTTGACTTCTAAGGCCCTAACTATTCGATCTGGTGGAGCAACGCCCTGGAGTAAAGCCTAGGTTGCCAGGAACGTAGAAATGGCCATCAGTTTCAAACTGGTTGCAATTAATCCTTTTATACGATGGAAAAACTGTTGTGTTTATATTGCATTTTATGCTTCTGGCTTTGACTTCTTAGGCCGTAACTATTCGATCTGGTGGAGCACCGCCCTAGAGTGAAGCCTAGGTTGCCCGGAACGTAGACATGATCATCACTTTCAAACTGGTTGCAATTATTCGTTTTATACGTTGGGAAAACTGTTATATTTATATTGTATCTTATGCTTCTGGCGTTGACTTCTTAGGCCCTAACAATTCGATCTGGTGGAACAACGCCCTAGAGTGAAGCCTAGGTTGCTCGGAATGTAGAAATGACCATCACATTCACACTGGTTGAAATTATTCGTTTAATACGATGGAAAAGCTGTTGCATCTTCATTGTATTTTATGATTCTGGCGTTCACTTCTAAGGCCCTAACTTTTCGATCTGGTGGAGCAACGCCCTAGAGTGACGCCTAGGTAGCCCGGAACGTAGAAATGACCATCACTTTCAAACTGGTTGCAATTATTCCTGTTATGTGATGGAAAAACTGTTGTATTTATATTGTATTTTATGCTTCGGGCATTGACTTCTAAGGTCCTAACTATTCAATCTGTTGGAGCAACGCCCTAGGGTGAAGCCTAGGTTGCGCGGAAAGTAGAAATGACAACAACTATCACACTGGGTGCAATTATTCGTTTTATACGATGGAAAAACTGTTGTACTTATACTGTATTTTATGCTTCTGGCGTTGACTTCTAAGGCCCTAACTATTCGATCTGGTGGAGCAACGACCTAGAGTGAAGCCTAGGTTGCCCGGAACGTAGAAATGACCATCACTTCCACACGGGTTGCAACTAATCCTGTTATAGGATGGAAAGACTGTTGTATTTTTATCGTATATTATGCTTCAGGCGTTGACTTCTGAGGCCGTAGCTATTCGATGTGGTGGAAGAACGCCATAGAGTGAAGCCTAGGTTGCCCGGAACGTAGAAATGACCATAACTTTCATACTGGTTGCAATTATTCGTTTTATATGATGGAAAAACTGTTGTATTTATATTGCATTTTATGCTTCTGGCGTTGCCTTCGTATGCCCTAACTGTTCGATCTGGTGGAACAACGCCCTAGAGTGAAGCCTGGGTTACCCGGAACGTAGAAATGACCAGTACTTTCACACTGTTTGCAATTATTCCTGCTATACGATGGAAAAACTGTTGCATCTTTATTGAATTTTATGCTTCTGGCGTTGACTTCTAAGGCCCTAACTATTCTCTCTGGACGATCAACGCCCTAGAGTGTAGCCTAGGTTGCTCGGAATGTAGAAATGACCATAACATTCACACTGGTTGAAATTATTCGTTTTATACGATGGAAAAACTGTTATATTTATATTGTATTTTATGATTCTGGCGTTCACTTCATAGGCCCTAACTATTCAATCTGGTGGAACAACACCCTAGAGTGAGGGATAGGTTGCCCGGAACGTAGAAATTGCCATAACTTTCATACTGGTTGCCATTATTCGTTTTATATGATGGAAGAACTGTTGTATTTATATTGTATTTTATGCTGCTGGCGTTCACTTCCTAGGCCCTAGCTATTCGATCTGGTGGAGCAACGCCCTAGAGTGAAGCCTAGGTTGCCCGGTACGTAGAAGTGACCATCACTTTCACACTGGTTGCAATTATTCCTGATATACGATGGAAAAACTCTTGTATATTTATTGTATTTTATGCTTCTGGCGTTGACTTCTAAGGCCGTAGCTATTCGATGTGGTGGAGCAGCGCCCTAGAGTGGAGCCTAGGTTGCCCGGTACGTAGAAGTGACCATCACTTTCAAAGTGGTTGCAAATATTCCTGTTATATGATGGAAAAACTGTTGTATTTTTATTGCATTTGATGCTTCGGGCATTGACTTCTAAGGCCCTAACTATTCAATCTGTAGGAGCAACGCCCTATCGTGTAGCCTAGGTTGCCCGTAAAGTAGAAATGACCATAGCTTTCATACTGGTTGCAATTATTCGTTTTATATGATGGAAAAACTGTTGCATCTTTATTGAATTTTATGCTTCTGGCGTTGACTTCTAAGGCCCTCACTATTCTATCTGGTGGATCAACGACCTAGAGTGAAGCCTAGGTTGCTCGGAATGTAGAAATGACCATAACATTCACACTGGTTGAAATTATTCGTTTTACACGATGGAAAAACAGTTATATTTATATCGTATTTTATGCTTCTGCCGTTGATTTCTTAGGCCCTAACTATTCAATCTGGAGGAACAACGCCCTAGAGTGAGGCCTAGGTTGCCCGGAACGTAGAAATGAGCATCACTTCCATACTGGTAGCAATTATTCGTTTTATACGATGGAAAAACTGTTGTATTTATATTGTATTTTATGCTTCTGGCGTTGACTTCTAAGGCACTAACTATTCGATCTCGTCGAGCAACGCCCTAGAGTGAAGCCTAGGTGGCCCGGAACGTAGAAATGACCATCACTTTCAAACTGGGTGCAATTATTCCTGCTATATGATGGAAAAACTGTTACATTTATATTGTATTTTATGCTTCGGGCGTTGACTCCTAAGGCCCTAACTATTCAATCTGTTGGATCAACGCCCTAGAGTGAAGCCTAGGTTGCCTGGAACGTAGAAATGACCATCACTTTCAAACTGGTTGCAAGTAATCCTTTTGTACGATGGAAAAACTGTTGTATTTTTATTGCATTTTATGCTACCGGCGTTGACTTCTAAGGCCCTAACTATTCAATCTGTTGGAGCAACGCGCAAGGGTGAAGCCTAGGTTGCCCGGAAAGTAGAAAGGACGTTAACTTTCATACTGGTTGCAATTATTCGTTTTATACGATGGAAAAACTGTTGTATTTATATTGTATTTTATGCTTCTGGCGTTGACTTCTAATGCACTAGCTATTCGATCTGACGGAGCAACGCCCTAGAGTGAAGCCGAGGTTTCCCGGAACGTAGAAATGACCATCACTTTCGAACTGGTTGCAATTATTCCTGTTATATGATGGAAAAACTGTTGTATTTTTATTGCATTTTATGCTTCGGGCATTGACTTCTAAGGCCCTAACAATTCAAACTGCTGGAGCAACGCCCTGTGATGTAGCCTAGGTTGCCCGGAAAGTAGAAATGACCATAACTTTCATACTGGTTGCAATTATTCGTTTTATATGATGGAAAAACTGTTGTATCTATATTGCATTTTATGCTGCTGGCGTTCACTTCTTAGGCCCTAACTATTCGATCTGGTGCAACAACGCCCTGTGGTGAAACCTAGGTTGCCCGGAACGTAGAAATGACCATAACTTTCACACCGGTAGCAATTATACGTTTTATACAATGGAAAAACTGTACTATTTATTTTGTATTTTATGCTTCGGGCGTTGACTTCTAAGGCCCTAGCTATTCGATCTGGTGGAGCAACGCCCTAGAGTGAAGTCTAGGTTGCCCGGAACGTAGAAGTGACCATCACTTTCAAACTGGTTGCAAATATTCCTGTTATAGGACGGAAAGACTGTTGTATTTTTATTGTATTTTATGCTTCAGGCGTTGACTTCTGAGGCCGTAGCTATTCGATGTGGTAGAAGAACGCCATAGAGTGAAGCCTAGGTTGCCCGGAACGTAGAAATGACCATAACATTCATACTGGTTGAAATTATTCGTTTTATATGATGGAAGAACTGTTGTATTTATATTGTATTTTATGCTTCTGGCGTTGATTTCTTAGGCCCTAACTATTCAGTCTGGTGGAACAACGCCATATAGTGAGGCCTAGGTTGCCCGGAACGTAGAAATGACCATCACTTCCATACTGGTAGCAATTATTCGTTTTGTACGATGGAAAAACTGTTGTGTTTAAATTGTATTTTAAGCTTCTGGCGTTGACTTCTGTGGCCGTAGCTATTCGATGTGGTGGAAGAACGCCATAGAGTGAAGCCTGGGTTGCCCGGAACGTAGAAATTGCCATAACTTTCATACTGGTTGCAATTATTCGTTTTATATGATGGAAGAACTGTTGTATTTATATTGTATTTTATGCTGCTGGCGTTCACTTCCTAGGCTCTAACTATTCGATCTGGTGGAACAACGACCTGGGGTGAAGCCTAGGTTGCCCGGAACGTAGAAATGACCATCACTTCCATACTGGTAGCAATTATTCGTTTTATACGATGGAAAAACTGTTGTATTTATATTTTATTTTATGCTTCTGGCGTTCACTTCTTAGGCCCTAACTATTCGATCTGGTGGAACAACGCCCTGGGGTGAAGCCTAGTTTGCCGGAACGTAGAAATGACCATAACTTTCATACTGGTTGCAATTATTCGTTTTATACGATGGAAAAGCTGTTGTATTTATATCGTATTTTATGCTGCTGGCGTTCACTTCCTAGGCTCTAACTATTCGATCTGGTGGAACAACGACCTGGGGTGAAGCCTAGGTTGCCCGGAACGTAGAAATGACCATCACTTCCATACTGGTAGCAATTATTCGTTTTATACGATGGAAAAACTGTTGTATTTATATTTTATTTTATGCTTCTGGCGTTCACTTCTTAGGCCCTAACTATTCGATCTGGTGGAACAACGCCCTGGGGTGAAGCCTAGTTTGCCGGAACGTAGAAATGACCATAACTTTCATACTGGTTGCAATTATTCGTTTTATACGATGGAAAAGCTGTTATATTTATATTGTATTTTATGCTTCTGCCGTTGATTTCTTAGGCCCTAACTATTCAATCTGGAGGAACAACGCCCTAGAGTGAGGCCTAGGTTGCCCGGAACGTAGAAATGAGCATCACTTCCATACTGGAAGCAATTATTCGTTTTATACGATGGAAAAACTGTTGTATTTATATTGTATTTTATGCTTCTGGCGTTGACTTCTAAGGCACTAACTATTCGATCTCGTCGAGCAACGCCCTAGGGTGAAGCCTAGGTGGCCCGGAACGTAGAAATGACCATCACTTTCAAACTGGGTGCAATTATTCCTGCTATATGATGGAAAAACTGTTACATTTATATTGTATTTTATGCTTCGGGCGTTGACTCCTAAGGCCCTAACTATTCAATCTGTTGGATCAACGCCCTAGAGTGAAGCCTAGGTTGCTCGGAATGTAGAAATGACAATAACATTCACACTGGTTGAAATTATTCGTTTAATACGATGGAAAAGCTGTTGCATCTTTATTGTATTTTATGCTTCTGGCGTTGACTTCTAAGGCCCCAACTATTCGATCTGGTGGAGCAACGCCCTAGAGTGAAGCCTAGGTTGCCTGGAACGTACAAATGACCATCACTTTCAAACTGGTTGCAAGTAATCCTTTTGTACGATGGAAAAACTGTTGTATTTTTATTGCATTTTATGCTACCGGCGTTGACTTCTAAGGCCCTAACTATTCAATCTGTTGGAGCAACGCGCAAGGGTGAAGCCTAGGTTGCCCGGAAAGTAGAAAGGACGTTAACTTTCATACTGGTTGCAATTATTCGTTTTATACGATGGAAAAACTGTTGTATTTATATTGTATTTTATGCTTCTGGCGTTGACTTCTAATGCACTAGCTATTCGATCTGGCGGAGCAACGCCCTAGAGTGAAGCCGAGGTTTCCCGGAACGTAGAAATGACCATCACTTTCGAACTGGTTGCAATTATTCCTGTTATATGATGGAAAAACTGTTGTATTTTTATTGCATTTTATGCTTCGGGCATTGACTTCTAAGGCCCTAACAATTCAAACTGCTGGAGCAACGCCCTGTGATGTAGCCTAGGTTGCCCGGAAAGTAGAAATGACCATAACTTTCATACTGGTTGCAATTATTCGTTTTATATGATGGAAAAACTGTTGTATCTATATTGCATTTTATGCTGCTGGCGTTCACTTCTTAGGCCCTAACTATTCGATCTGGTGGAACAACGCCCTGTGGTGAAACCTAGGTTGCCCGGAACGTAGAAATGGCCATAACTTTCACACTGGTTGCTATTATTCGTTTTATACGATGGAAAAACTGTTATATTTATTTTGTATTTTATGCTTCGGGCGTTGACTTCTAAGGAACTAACTGTTTGATCTGGTGGAGCAACGCCCTAGAGTGAAGCCTAGGTTGCCCGGAACGTAGAAATGACCATAACTTTCACACTGGATGCTATTATTCGTTCTATACGATGGAAAAATTGTTATATTTATATTGTATCTTATGCTTCTGGCGTTGACTTCTTAGGCCCTAACAATTCTATCTGGTGGAACAACGCCCTAGAGTGAAGCCTAGGTTGCCTGGAACGTACAAATGACCATCACTTCCACACGTGTTGCAACTATTCCTGTTATAGGATGGAAAGACTGTTGTATCTTTATCGTATATTATGCTTCAGGCGTTGAGTTCTGAGGCCGTAGCTATTCGATGTGGTGGAAGAACGCCATAGAGTGAAGCCTAGGTTGCCCGGAACGTAGAAATGACCATAACTTTCATACCGGTTGCAATTATTCGTTTTATATGATGGAAAAACTGTTGTATTTAAATTGCATTTTATGCTTCTGGCGTTGCCTTCGTATGCCCTAACTGTTCGATCTGGTGGAACGACGCCCTAGAGTGAAGCCTGGGTTACCCGGAACGTAGAAATGACCAGTACTTTCACACTGCTTGCAATTATTCCTGCTATACGATGGAAAAACTGTTGCATCTTTATTGAATTTTATGCTTCTGGCGTTGACTTCTAAGGCCCTAACTATTCTCTCTGGACGATCAACGCCCTAGAGTGTAGCCTAGGTTGCTCGGAATGTAGAAATGACCATAACATTCACACTGGTTGAAATTATTCGTTTTATACGATGGAAAAACTGTTATATTTATATTGTATTTTATGCTTCTGGCGTTGATTTATTAGGCCCTAACTATTCCATCTGGTGGAACAACGCCCTAGAGTGAGGCCTAGGTTGCCCGGAACGTAGAAATGACCATCACTTCCATACTGGTAGCAATTATTCGTTTTATACGATGGAAAAACTGTTGTGTTTATATTGTATTTTATGCTTCTGGCGTTGACTTCTAAGGCACTAACTATTCGATCTGGTGGAGCAACGCCCTAGAGTAAAGCCTAGGTTGCCCGGAACGTAGAAGTGACCATCACTTTCAAACTGTTTGCAATTAATCCTTTTATACGATGGAAAAACTGATGTATTATTATTGCATTTTATGCTTCCGGCGTTGACTTCTAAGGCCCTAACTATTCAATCTGTTGGAGCAACGCCCTAGGGTGAAGCCTAGGTTGCGCGGAAAGTAGAAATGACAATAACTTTCACACTGGGTGCAATTATTCGTTTTATACGATGGAAAAGCTGTTGCATCTTTATTGTATTTTATGCTTCTGTCGTTGACGTCTAAGGCCGTAGCTGTTAGATGTTGTGGAGCAACGCACTCGAGTGACGCCTAGGTTGCCCGGAACGTGGAATGACCATTACTTTCGCAATGTTTGCAATTATTCATTTTATACGATGGAAAAACTGTTGTACTTATATTGTATTTTATGCTTCTGGCGCTGACTTCTAAGGCCGTAGCTATTCGATGTGGTGGAGCAGCGCCCTAGAGTGAAGCCTAGGTTGTCCGGAACGTAGAAATGCCCATTACTTTCACACTGGTTGAAATTATTAGTTTTATACGATGGAAAAACAATTCTATTTATTTTGTATTTTATACTTCGGGCGTCGACTTCTAAGGCCCTAGCTATTCGATCTGGTGGAGCAACGCCCTAGAGTGAAGCCTAGGTTGCCCGGAACGTAGAAGTGACCATCACCTTCAAACTGGTTGCAAATATTCCTGTTAAATGATGGAAAAACTGTTGTATTTTTATTGCATTTGATGCTTCGGGCATTGACTTCTAAGGCCCTAACTATTCAATCTGTAGGAACAGCGCCCTAGCGTGTAGCCTAGGTTGCCCGTAAAGTAGAAATGACCATAGCTTTCATACTGGTTGCAATTATTCGTTTTATATGATGGAAAAACTGTTGCATCTTTATTGAATTTTATGCTTCTGGCGTTGACTTCTAAGGCCCTCACTATTCTATCTGGTGGATGAACGACCTAGAGTGAAGCCTAGGTTGCTCGGAATGTAGAAATGACCATAACATTCACACTGGTTGAAATTATTCGTTTTACACGATGGAAAAACAGTTATATTTATATTGTATTTTATGCTTCTGCCGTTGATTTCTTAGGCCCTAACTATTCAATCTGGAGGAACAACGCCCTAGAGTGAAGCCTAAGTTGCCTGGAACGTACAAATGACCATCACTTCCACACGGGTTGCAATTATTCCTGTTATAGGATGGAAAGACTGTTGTATTTTTATCGTATTTTATGCTTCTGGCGTTGACTTCTGAGGCACTAACTATTCGATCTGGTGGAGCAACGCCCTAGAGTGAAGCCTAGGTTGCCCGGAACGTAGAAATGACCATAACATTCACACTGGTTGAAATTATTCGTTTAATACGATGGAAAAGCTGTTGCATCTTCATTGTATTTTATGATTATGGCGTTGACTTCTAAGGCCCTAACTATTCGATCTGGTGGAGCAACGCCCTAGAGTGAAGCCTAGGTTGCCCGGAACGTAGAAATGACCATCACTTTCAAGCTGGTTGCAACTAATCCTTTTATACGATGGAAAAACTGTTGCATTTTTATTGCATTTTATGCTTCGGCCATTCACTTCTAAGGCCCTAACTATTCAATCTGTTGGAGCAACGCCCTAGGGTGTAGCATAGGTTGCCCGGAAAGTAGAAATGACCACAACCTTCATACTGGTTGCAATTACTCGTTTTATATGATAGAAAAACTGTTGTATTTATATTGTATTTTATGCTTCTGGCGTTGACTTCTAAGGCCCTAACTATTCAATCTGTTGGAACAGCGCCCTGGGGTGAAGCCTAGGTTGTCCGGAACGTAGAAGTGACCATCACTTTCAAACTGTTTGCAATTAATCCTTTTATACGATGTAAAAACTGATGTATTTTTATTGCATTTTATGCTTCCGGCGTTGACTTCTAAGGCCCTAACTATTCAATCTGGTGGAACAACGCCCTAGAGTGAGGCCTAGGTTGCTCGGAACGTAGAAATGACCATAACTTTCATACTGGTTGCATTTACTCGTTTTATATGATCGAAAAACTGTTGTATTTATATTGTACTTTATGCTTCTGGCGTTGACTTCTAAGGCCCTAACTATTCAATCTGTTGGAGCAACGCCCTAGGGTGTAGCCTAGGTTGCCCGGAAAGTAGAAATGACCACAACCTTCATACTGGTGGCAATTACTCGTTTTATATGATAGAAAAACTGTTGTATTTATGTTGTATTTTATGCTTCTGGCGTTGACTTCTAAGGCCGTAGCTATTCGATGTGGTGGAGCAGCGCCCTAGAGTGAAGCCTAGGTTGTCCGGAACGTAGAAATGCCCATTACTTTCACACTGGTTGAAATTATTAGTTTTATACGATGGAAAAACAATTCTATTTATTTTGTATTTTATACTTCGGGCGTCGACTTCTAAGGCCCTATCTATTCCATCTGGTGGAACAACGACCTAGGGTGAAGCCTAGGTTGCCCGGAACGTAGAAATGACCATAACTTTCACACCGGTAGCAATTATACGTTTTATACAATGGAAAAACTGTACTATTTATTTTGTATTTTATGCTTCGGGCGTTGACTTCTAAGGCCCTAGCTATTCGATCTGGTGGAGCAACGCCCTAGAGTGAAGCCTAGGTTGCCCGGAACGTAGAAGTGACCATCACTTTCAAACTGGTTGCAAATATTCCTGTTATATGATGGAAAAACTGTTGTATTTTTATTGCATTTGATGCTTCGGGCATTGACTTCTAAGGCCCTAACTATTCAATCTGTAGGAACAGCGCCCTAGCGTGTAGCCTAGGTTGCCCGTAAAGTAGAAATGACCATAGCTTTCATACTGGTTGCAATTATTCGTTTTATATGATGGAAAAACTGTTGCATCTTTATTGAATTTTATGCTTCTGGCGTTGACTTCTAAGGCCCTCACTATTCTATCTGGTGGATCAACGACCTAGAGTGAGGCCTAGGTTGCTCGGAAAGTAGAAATGACCATAACATTCACACTGGTTGAAATTATTCGTTTTACACGATGGAAAAACAGTTATATTTATATTGTATTTTATGCTTCTGCCGTTGATTTCTTAGGCCCTAACAATTCAATCTGGAGGAACAACGCCCTAGAGTGAGGCCTAGGTTGCCCGGAACGTAGAAATGAGCATCACTTTCAAACTGGTTGCAATTATTCCTGTTTTATGATGGAAAAACTGTTATATTTATATTGTATTTTATGCTTCGGGCGTTGACTCCTAAGGCCCTAACTATTCAATCTGTTGGATCAACGCCCTAGAGTGAAGCCTAGGTTGCTCGGAATGTAGAAATGACAATAACATTCACACTGGTTGAAATTGTTCGTTTAATACGATGGAAAAGCTGTTGCATCTTTATTGTATTTTATGCTTCTGGCGTTGACTTCTAAGGCCCCAACTATTCGATCTGGTGGAGCAACGCCCTAGAGAGTAGCCTAGGTTGCCCGGAACGTAGAAATGACCATCACTTTCAAACTGGTTGCAATTAATCCTTTTATACGATGGAAAAACTGTTGTATTTTTATTGCATTTTATGCTTCCGGCGTTGACTTCTAAGACCCTAACTATTCAATCTGTTGGAGCAACGCGCAAGTGTGAAGCCTAGGTTGCCCGGAAAGTAGAAATGACGTTAACTTTCATACTGGTTGCAATTATTCGTTTTATACGATGGAAAAACTGTTGTATTTATATTGTATTTTATGCTTCTGGCGTTGACTTCTAATGCACTAACTATTCGATCTTGCGGAGCAACGCCCTAGAGTGAAGCCGAGGTTTCCCGGAACGTAGAAATGACCATCACTTTCAAACTGGTTGCAATTATTCCTGTTATATGATGGAAAAACTGTTGTATTTATATTGTATTTTATGCTTCTGGCGTTGACTTCTGAGGCATTAACTATTCGATCTGGTGGAGCAACGCCCTAGAGTGAAGCCTAGGTTGCCCGGAACGTAGCAAATACCATCACTTTCAAACTGGTTGCAAATACTCCTGTTATATGATGTAAAAACTGTTGCATTTTTATTGCATTGTATGCGTCGGGCGTTGACTTCTAAGGCCCTAACTATTCAATCTGTTGGATCGACGCCCTAGGGTGAAGCCTAGGTTGCCCGGAACTTAGAAATGACCATAACTTTCACACTGGTTGATATTATTCGTTTTATACGATGGAAAGACTGTTCTATTTATTTTGTATTTTATGCTTCGGGCGTTGACTTCTAAGGCACTAACTGTTTGATCTGGTGGAGCAACGCCCTAGAGTGAAGCCTAGGTTGCCCGGAACGTAGAAATGACCATAACTTTCACACTGGATGCTATTATTCGTTCTATACGATGGAAAAACTGTTATATT
The DNA here is from genome assembly GCF_051401765.1 of Calliopsis andreniformis. NCBI lineage: Eukaryota > Metazoa > Arthropoda > Insecta > Hymenoptera > Andrenidae > Calliopsis > Calliopsis andreniformis. The sequence goes on from NW_027480423.1 coordinate 27,933,757, forward strand.
TATATTGTATCTTATGCTTCTGGCGTTGACTTCTTAGGCCCTAACAATTCGACCTGGTGGAACAACGCCCTAGAGTGAGGCCTAGGTTGCCCGGAACGTAGAAATGACCATCACTTCCATACTGGTAGCAATTATTCGTTTTATACGATGGAAAAACTGTTGTGTTTATATTGTATTTTATGCTTCTGGCGTTGACTTCTAAGGCACTAACTATTCGATCTGGTGGAGCAACGCCCTAGAGTAAAGCCTAGGTTGCCCGGAACGTAGAAGTGACCATCACTTTCAAACTGTTTGCAATTAATCCTTTTATACGATGGAAAAACTGTTGTATTTATATTGTATTTTATGCTTCTGGCGTTGACTTCTAAGGCCCTAACTATTCAATCTGTTGGAGCAACGCCCTAGGTGACGCCTAGGTTGCCCGGAAAGTAGAAATGACGTTATCTTTCATACTGGTTGCAATTATTCGTTTTATATGATGGAAAAACTGTTGTATTTATATTGTATTTTATGCTTCTGTCGTTGACGTCTAAGGCCGTAGCTATTAGATGTGGTGGAGCAACGCACTAGAGTGACGCCTAGGCTGCCCGGAACGTAGGAATGACCATTACTTTCGCAATGTTTGCAATTATACATTTTATACGATGGATAAACTGTTGTACTTATATCGTCTTTTATGCTTCTGGCGTTGACTTCTTATGCCCTAACTATTCCATCTGGTGGAACAACGCCCTAGGGTGAAGCCTAGGTTGCCCGGAACGTAGAAATGGAAATAACTTTCACACCGTTAGCAATTATTCGTTTTATACGATGGAAAAACAGTTCTATTTATTTTGTATTTTATGCTTCGGCCGTTGACTTCTAAGGCACTAACTATTCAATCTGTTGGGACAACGCCCTAGGCTGAAGCCTAGGTTGTCCGGAACGTAGAAATGACGTTAACTTTCGTACTGGTTGCGATTACTCGTTTTATACGATTGAAAAACTGTTATATTTATATTGTATTTTATGCTTCTGGCGCTGACTTCTTAGGCCCTAACTATTCGATCTGGTGGAACAACGCCGTAGAGTGAAGCCTAGGTTGCCCGGAAAGTAGAAATGACGTTAACTTTCAAACTGGTTGCAATTAATCCTTTTATACGATGGAAAAACTGTTGTATTTTTATTGCATTTTATGCTTCGGGCAATAACTTCTGAGGCCCTAACTATTCAATCTGTAAGAGCAACGCCCTATGGCGTAGCCTAGGTTGCCCGTAAAGTAGAAATGACCCTAGCTTTCATACTGGTTGCAATTATTCGTTTTGTATGATGGAAAAACTGTTGTATTTATATTGTATTTTATGCTTCTGGGGTCCACTTCTTAGGCCCTAACTATTCGATCTGGTGGAGTAACGCCGTATGGTGAAGCCTAGGTTGACCGGAACGTAGAAATGACCATAATTTTCACACCGGTAGCAATTATTCGTTTTATACGATGGAAAAGCTGTTGCACTTTTATTGCATTTTATGCGTCGGGCGTTGACTTCTAAGGCCCTAAGTGCTCGATCTGTTGGAACAACGCCCTAGTGTGAAGCCTACGTTGCCCGGAACGTAGAAATGACCATCACTTTCACACTGGTTGCAATTATTCCTGATATACGATGGAAAAACTGTTGTATTTTTATTGCATTTTATGCTTCGGGCATTGACTTCTAAGGCCCTAACTATTCAATCTGTTGGAGCAACGCCCTACGGTGAAGCCTAGGTTGCCCGGAAAGTAGAAATGACGTTAACTTTCACACTGGTTGCTATTATTCGTTCTATACGATGGAAAAACTGTTCTATTTATTTTGTATTTTATGCTTCGGGCGTTGACATCTAAGGAACTAACTGTTTGACCTGGTGGAGTAACGCCCTATGCTGAAGCCTAGGTTGACCGGAACGTAGAAATGACCATAATTTTCACACCGGTAGCAATTATTCGTTTTACACGATGGAAAAACTGTTCTATTTATTTTGTATTTTATGCATCGGGCGTTGACTTCTAAGGCCCTAACTATTCAATCTGTTGGAGCAACGCCCTAGGGTGAAGCCTAGGTTGCCCGGAAAGTAGAAATGACGTTGACTTTCACACTGGTTGCTATTATTCGTTCTATACGATGGAAAAACTGTTATATTTATAATGTATTTTATGCTTCGGGCGTTGACTTGTAAGGCCCTAGCTGTATTGATCTGGTGGAGCAACGCCCTAGAGTGAAGCCCAGGTTGCCCGAACGTAGAAATGACCATAACCTTCACACTGGTTGCTATTATTCGTTTTATACAATGGAAAAACTGTTCTATTTATTTTGTATTTTATGCTTCGGTCGTTGACTTCTGAGGCACTAACTATTCTATCTGGTGGAACAACGCCGTAGAGTGTAGCCTAGGTTGCCCGGAACGTAGAAATGCCCATAACTTTCACACTGGTTGCTATTATACGTTTTATACGATGGAAAAGCTGTTGTATTTATACCGTATTTTATGCTTCTGGCGTTGACTTCTTATGCCCTAACTATTCCATCTGGTGGAACAACGCCCCAGGGTGAAGCCTAGGTTGCCCGGAACGTAGAAATGACCATAACTTTCACACCGGTAGCAATTATACGTTTTATACAATGGAAAAACTGTACTATTTATTTTGTATTTTATGTTTCGGGCGTTGACTTCTAAGGCCCTAGCTATTCGATCTGGTGGAGCAACGCCCTAGAGTGAAGGCTAGGTTGCCCGGAACGTAGAAATGGCCATCACTTTCAAACTGGTTGCAATTAATCCTTTTATACGATGGAAAAACTGTTGTATTTTTATTGCATTTTTGCTTCGGGCGCTAACTTCTAAGGCCCTAACTATTCAATCTGTAAGAGCAACGCCCTAGGGTGTAGCCTAGGTTGCCCGTAAAGTAGAAATGACCCTAGCTTTCATACTGGTTGCAATTATTCGTTTCGTATGATGGAAAAACTGTTGTATTTATATTGTATTTTATGCTTCTGGGGTTCACATCTTAGGCCCTAACTATTCGATCTGGTGGAGTAACGCCCTATGGTGAAGCCTAGGTTGACCGGAACGTAGAAATGACCATAATTTTCACACCGGTAGCAATTATTCGTTTTACACGATGGAAAAGCTGTTCTATTTATTTTGTATTTTATACATCGGGCGTTGACTTCTAAGGCCCTAACTATTCAATCTGTTGGAGCAACGCCCTAGGGTGAAGCCTAGGTTGCCCGGAAAGTAGAAATGACGTTAACTTTCACACTGGCTGCTATTATTCGTTCTATACGATGGAAAAACTGTTATATTTATACTGTATTTTATGCTTCGGGCGTTGACTTCTAAGGCCCCAGCTGTTTGATCTGGTGGAGCAACGCCCTAGAGTGAAGCCCAGGTTGCCCGAACGTAGAAATGACCATAACTTTCACACTGGTTGCTATTATTCGTTTTATACAATGGAAAAACTGTTGTATTTATATTTTATTTTATGCTTCTGGCGTTCACTTCTTAGGCCCTAACTATTCGATCTGGTGGAACAACGCCCTGGGGTGAAGCCTAGTTTGCCGGAACGTAGAAATGACCATAACTTTCACACTGGTTGCTATTATTCGTTTTGTACGATGGAAAAACTGTTGTATTTATTTTGTATTTTATGCTTCGGGCGTTGACTTCTAAGGAACTAACTGTTTGATCTGGTGGAGTAACGCCCTATGGTGAAGCCTAGGTTGACCGGAACGTAGAAATGACCATAATTTTCACACCGGTAGCAATTATTCGTTTTACACGATGGAAAAACTGTTCTATTTATTTTGTATTTTATGCATCGGGCGTTGACTTCTAACGCCCTAACTATTCAATCTGTTGGAGCAACGCCCTAGGGTGAAGCCTAGGTTGCCCAGAAAGTAGAAATGACGTTAACTTTCACACTGGTTGCTATTATTCGTTCTATACGATGGAAAAACTGTTATATTTATATTGTATTTTATGCTTCGGGCGTTGACCTCTAAGGCTCTAGCTGTTTGATCTGGTGGAGCAACGCCCTAGAGTGAAGCCCAGGTTGCCCGAACGTAGAAATGACCATAACTTTCACACTGGTTGCTATTATTCGTTTTATACAATGGAAAAACTGTTCTATTTATTTTGTATTTTATGCTTCGGTCGTTGACTTCTGAGGCACTAACTATTCGATCTGTTGGAGCAACGCCCTAGGGTGAAGCCTAGGTTGCCCGGAACGTAGAAATGACCATAACTTTCACACTGGCTGCTATTATTCGTTTTATACGATGGAAAAACTGTTATATTTATATTGTATTTTATGCTTCTGGCGCTGACTTCTTATGCCCTAACTATTCCATCTGGTGGAACAACGCCCTAGGGTGAAGCCTAGGTTGCCCGGAACGTAGAAATGGAAATAACTTTCACACCGGTAGCAATTATTCGTTTTATACGATGGAAAAACAGTTCTATTTATTTTGTATTTTATGCTTCGGCCGTTGACTTCTAAGGCACTAACTATTCGATCTGGTGGAACAACGCCGTAGAGTGTAGCCTAGGTTGCCCGGAACGTAGAAATGACCATCACTTTCACACTGGTTGCTATTATACGTTTTATACGATGGAAAAGCTGTTGTATTTATACCGTATTTTATGCTTCTGGCGTTGACTCCTTATGCCCTAACTATTCCATCGGGTTGAACAACGCCCTAGGGGGAAGCCTAGGTTGCCCGGAACGTAGAAATGACCATCACTTTCAAACTGGTTGCAATTAATCCTTTCATACGATGGAAAAACTGTTGCATTTTTATTGCATTTTATGCGTCGGGCGTTGACTTCTAAGGCCCTAACTATTCAATCTGTTGGAGGGACGCCCTAGGGTGAAGCCTAGGTTGCGCGGAACTTAGAAATGACCATAACTTTCACACTGATTGCTATTATTCGTTTTATACGATGGAAAAACTGTTATATTTATATTGTATTTTATGCTTCTGGCGGTGCCTTCTTAGGCCCTAAGTGTTCGATCTGTTGGAACAACGCCCTAGAGTGAAGCCTACGTTGCCCGGAACGTAGAAATGACCATCACTTTCACACTGGTTGCAATTATTCCTGATATACGATGGAAAAACTCTTGTATATTTATTGTATTTTATGCTTCTGGCGTTGACTTCTAAGGCCGTAGCTATTCGATGTGGTGGAGCAACGCCCTAGAGTGAAGCCTAGGTTGTCCGGAACGTAGAAATGCCCATTACTTTCACACTGGTTGATATTATTAGTTTTATACGATGGAGAAACTGTTCTATTTATTTTGTATTTCATACTTCGGGCGTTGACTTCTAAGGCCCTAACTATTCCATCAGGTGGAACAACGACCTAGGGTGAAGCCTATGTTGCCCGGAACGTAGAAATGACCATAACTTTCACACCGGTAGCAATTATACGTTTTATACAATGGAAAAAGTGTACTCTTTATTTTGTATTTTATGCTTCGGACGTTGACTTCTGAGGCCCTAGCTATTCGATCTGGTGGAGCAACGCCCTAGAGTGAAGGCTAGGTTGCCCGGAACGTAGAAATGACCATCACTTTCAAACTGGTTGCAATTAATCCTTTTATACGATGGAAAAACTGTTGTATTTATATTGTATTTTATGCTTCTGGGGTTCACATCTTAGGCCCTAACTATTCGATCTGGTGGAGTAACGCCCTGTGGTGAAGCCTAGGTTGACCGGAACGTAGAAATGACCATAATTTTCACACCGGTGGCAATTATTCGTTTTACACGATGGAAAAACTGTTGCACCTTCATTGTATTTTATGATTCTGGCGTTTACTTCCAAGGCCCTAACTATTCGATCTGGTGGAGCAACGCCCTAGAGTGAGCCTAGGTTTCCCGGAACGTAGAAATGACCATCACTTTCAAACTGGTTGCAATTAATCCTTTTATACGATGGAAAAACTGTTGTATTTTTATTGCATTTTATGCATCGGGCGTTGACTTCTAAGGCCCTAACTATTCAATCTGTTGGAGCAACGCCCTAGGGTGAAGCCTAGGTTGCCCGGAAAGTAGAAATGACGTTAACTTTCACACTGGTTGCTATTATTCGTTCTATACGATGGAAAAACTGTTGTATTTATATTTTATTTTATGCTTCTGGCGTTCACTTCTTAGGCCCTAACTATTCGATCTGGTGGAACAACGCACTGGGGTGAAGCCTAGTTTGCCGGAACGTAGAAATGACCATAGCTTTCACACTGGTTGCTATTATTCGTTTTATACGATGGAAAAGCTGTTCTATTTATTTTGTATTTTATGCTTCGGGCGTTGACTTCTAAGGAACTAACTGTTTGATCTGGTGGAGTAACGCCCTATGGTGAAGCCTAGGTTGACCGGAACGAAGGAATGACCATAATTTTCACACCGGTAGCAATTATTCGTTTTACACGATGGAGAAACTGTTCTATTTATTTTGTATTTTATGCATCGGGCGTTGACTTCTAAGGCCCTAACTATTCAATCTGTTGGAGCAACGCCCTAGGGTGAAGCCTAGGTTGCCCGGAAAGTAGAAATGACGTTAACTTTCACACTGGTTGCTATTATTCGTTCTATACGATGGAAAAACTGTTATATTTATATTGTATTTTATGCTTCGGGCGTTGACTTCTAAGGCCCTAGCTCTTTGATCTGGTGGAGCAACGCCCTAGAGTGAAGCCCAGGTTGCCCGAACGTAGAAATGACCATAACTTTCACACTGGTTGCTATTATTCGTTTTATACAATGGAAAAACTGTTCTATTTATTTTGTATTTTATGCTTCGGTCGTTGATTTCTTAGGCCGTAACTATTCAATCTGGTGGAACAACGCCCTAGAGTGAGGCCTAGGTTGCCCGGAACGTAGAAATGACCATCACTTCCATACAGGTAGCAATTATTCGTTTTATACGATGGAAAAACTGTTGTGTTTATATTGTATTTTATGCTTCTGGCGTTGACTTCTAAGGCACTAACTATTCGATCTGGTGGAGCAACGCCCTAGGGTGAAGCCTAGGTTGTCCGGAACGTAGAAATGACGTTAACTTTCGTACTGGTTGCAATTACTCGTTTCAGACGATTGAAAAACTGTTGTATTTATATTGTATTTTATGCTTCTGGCGTTGACTTCTTATGCCCTAACTATTCCATCTGGTGGAACACCGCCCTATGGTAAAGCCTAGGTTGCCCGGAACGTATGAATGACCATAACTTTCACACCGGTAGCAATTATTCGTTTTATACGATGGAAAAACTGTTCTATTTATTTTGTATTTTCTGCTTCTGGCGTTGACTTCTGAGGCCCTAACTATCCCATCTGGTGGAACAAAGACCTAGGGTGAAGCCTAGGTTGCCCGGAACGTAGAAATGACCATAACTTTCACACCGGTAGCAATTATACGTTTTATACAATGGAAAAACTGTACCCTTTATTTTGTATTTTATGCTTCGGGCGTTGACTCCTAAGGCCCTAGCTGTTTGATCTGGTGGAGCAACGCCCTAGAGTGAAGCCCAGGTTGCCCGAACGTAGAAATGACCATAACTTTCACACTGGTTGCTATTATTCGTTTTATACAATGGAAAAACTGTTCTATTTATTTTATATTTTATGCTTCGGTCGTTGACTGCTAAGGCCCTAACTGTTTGATCTGGTGGAGCAACGCCCTAGAGTGAAGCCTAGGTTGCCCGGAACGTAGAAGTGACCATAACTTTCACACTGGTTGCTATTATTCGTTCTATACAATGGAAAAACTGTTACCTTTATATTGTATCTTATGCTTCTGGCGTTGACTTCTTGGGCCCTAAAAATTCGATCTGGTGGATCAACGCCCTAGAGTGAAGATTAGGTTGCCTGGATCGTCCAAATGACCATCACTTTCACACGGGTTGCAATTATTCCTGTTATAGGACGGAAAGACTGTTGTATTTTTATTGTATTTTATGCTTCAGGCGTTGACTTCTGAGGCCGTTGCTATTCGATGTAGTGGAAGAACGCCATAGAGTGAAGCCTAGGTTGCCCCGAACGTAGAAATGACCATCACTTTCAAACTGGTTGCAATTAATCCTTTTATACGATGGAAAAACTGTTGTATTTTTATTGCGTTTTATGCTTCGGGCATTAACTTTTAAGGCCCTAACTATTCAATCTGTAAGAGCAACGCCCTAGGGTGTAGCCTATGTTGCCCGTAAAGTAGAAATGACCCTAGCTTTCATACTGGTTGCAATTATTCGTTTTGTATGATGGAAAAACTGTTGTATTTATATTGTATTTTATGCTTCTGGGGTTCACATCTTAGGCCCTAACTATTCGATCTGGTGGAGTAACGCCCTAGGGTGAAGCCTAGGTTGCCCGGAAAGTAGAAATGACGTTAACTTTCACACTGGTTGCTATTATTCGTTCTATACGATGGAAAAACTGTTATATTTATATTGTATTTTATGCTTCGGGCGTTGACTTCTAAGACCCTAGCTGTTTGATCTGGTGGAGCAACGCCCTAGAGTGAAGCCCAGCTTGCCCGAACGTAGAAATGACCATAACTTTCACACTGGTTGCTATTATTCGTTTTATACAATGGAAAAACTGTTCTATTTATTTTGTATTTTATGCTTCGGTCGTTGACTTCTGAGGCACTAACTATTCGATCTGTTGGAGCAACGCCCTAGGGTGAAGCCTAGGTTGCCCGGAACGTAGAAATGACCATAACTTTCACACTGGCTGCTATTATTCGTTTTATACGATGGAAAAACTGTTATATTTATATTGTATTTTATGCTTCTGGCGCTGACTTCTTATGCCCTAACTATTCCATCTGGTGGAACAACGCCCTAGGGTGAAGCCTAGGTTGCCCGGAACGTAGAAATGGAAATAACTTTCACACCGGTAGCAATTATTCGTTTTATACGATGGAAAAACAGTTCTATTTATTTTGTATTTTATGCTTCGGCCGTTGACTTCTAAGGCACTAACTATTCGATCTGGTGGAACAACGCCGTAGAGTGTAGCCTAGGTTGCCCGGAACGTAGAAATGACCATCACTTTCACACTGGTTGCTATTATACGTTTTATACGATGGAAAAGCTGTTGTATTTATACCGTATTTTATGCTTCTGGCGTTGACTCCTTATGCCCTAACTATTCCATCTGGTTGAACAACGCCCTAGGGTGAAGCCTAGGTTGCCCGGAACGTAGAAATGACCATCACTTTCAAACTGGTTGCAATTAATCCTTTCATACGATGGAAAAACTGTTGCATTTTTATTGCATTTTATGCGTCGGGCGTTGACTTCTAAGGCCCTAACTATTCAATCTGTTGGAGCGACGCCCTAGGGTGAAGCCTAGGTTGCGCGGAACTTAGAAATGACCATAACTTTCACACTGATTGCTATTATTCGTTTTATACAATGGAAAAACTGTTATATTTATATTGTATTTTATGCTTCTGGCGGTGCCTTCTTAGGCCCTAAGTGTTCGATCTGTTGGAACAACGCCCTAGAGTGAAGCCTACGTTCCCCGGAACGTAGAAATGACCATCACTTTCACACTGGTTGCAATTATTCCTGATATACGATGGAAAAACTCTTGTATATTTATTGTATTTTATGCTTCTGGCGTTGACTTCTTAAGCCCTAAAAATTCGATCTGGTGGAACAACGCCCTAGAGTGAAGATTAGGTTGCCTGGAACGTCCAAATGACCATCACTTTCACACGGGTTGCATTTATTCCTGTTATAGGACGGAAAGACTGTTGTATTTTTATTGTATTTTATGCTTCAGGCGTTGACTTCTGAGGCCGTTGCTATTCGATGTAGTGGAAGAACGCCATAGGGTGAAGCCCAGGTTGCCCCGAACGTAGAAATGACCATAACTTTCATACTGGTTGCAATTATTCGTTTTATACGTTGGAAAAACTGTTGTATTTATATTGTATTTTATGCTTCGGGCGTTGACTGCTAAGGCCCTAACTATTCAATCTGTTCGATCAACGCCCTAGAGTGAAGCCTAGGTTGCTCGGAATGTAGAAATGACCATAACATTCACACTGTTTGAAATTATTCGTTTTATACGATGGAAAAGCTGTTGCACCTTCATTGTATTTTATGATTCTGGCGTTTACTTCCAAGGCCCTAACTATTCGATCTGGTGGAGCAACGCCCTAGAGTGAGCCTAGGTTGCCCGGAACGTAGAAATGACCATCACTTTCAAACTGGTTGCAATTAATCCTTTTATACGATGGAAAAACTGTTGTATTTTTATTGCATTTTATGCATCGGGCGTTGACTTCTAAGGCCCTAACTATTCAATCTGTTGGAGCAACGCCCTAGGGTGAAGCCTAGGTTGCCCGGAAAGTAGAAATGACGTTAACTTTCACACTGGTTGCTATTATTCGTTCTATACGATGGAAAAACTGTTATATTTATACTGTATTTTATGCTTCGGGCGTTGACTTCTAAGGCCCCAGCTGTTTGATCTGGTGGAGCAACGCCCTAGAGTGAAGCCCAGGTTGCCCGAACGTAGAAATGTCCTAACTTTCACACTGGTTGCTATTATTCGTTTTATACAATGGAAAAACTGTTGTATTTATATTTTATTTTATGCTTCTGGCGTTCACTTCTTAGGCCCTAACTATTCGATCTGGTGGAACAACGCACTGGGGTGAAGCCTAGTTTGCCGGAACGTAGAAATGACCATAGCTTTCACACTGGTTGCTATTATTCGTTTTATACGATGGAAAAGCTGTTCTATTTATTTTGTATTTTATGCTTCGGGCGTTGACTTCTAAGGAACTAACTGTTTGATCTGGTGGAGTAACGCCCTATGGTGAAGCCTAGGTTGACCGGAACGTAGGAATGACCATAATTTTCACACCGGTAGCAATTATTCGTTTTACACGATGGAGAAACTGTTCTATTTATTTTGTATTTTATGCATCGGGCGTTGACTTCTAAGGCCCTAACTATTCAATCTGTTGGAGCAACGCCCTAGGGTGAAGCCTAGGTTGCCCGGAAAGTAGAAATGACGTTAACTTTCACACTGGGTGCTATTATTCGTTCTATACGATGGAAAAACTGTTATATTTATATTGTATTTTATGCTTCGGGCGTTGACTTCTAAGGCCCTAGCTCTTTGATCTGGTGGAGCAACGCCCTAGAGTGAAGCCCAGGTTGCCCAAACGTAGAAATGACCATAACTTTCACACTGGTTGCTATTATTCGTTTTATACAATGGAAAAACTGTTCTATTTATCTTGTATTTTATGCTTCGGTCGTTGATTTCTTAGGCCGTAACTATTCAATCTGGTGGAACAACGCCCTAGAGTGAGGCCTAGGTTGCCCGGAACGTAGAAATGACCATCACTTCCATACAGGTAGCAATTATTCGTTTTATACGATGGAAAAACTGTTCTATTTATTTTGTATTTTCTGCTTCTAGCGTTGACTTCTGAGGCCCTAACTATTCCATCTGGTGGAACAAAGACCTAGGGTGAAGCCTAGGTTGCCCGGAACGTAGAAATGACCATAACTTTCACACCGGTAGCAATTATACGTTTTATACAATGGAAAAACTGTACCCTTTATTTTGTATTTTATGCTTCGGGCGTTGACTCCTAAGGCCCTAGCTGTTTGATCTGGTGGAGCAACGCCCTAGAGTGAAGCCCAGGTTGCCCGAACGTAGAAATGACCATAACTTTCACACTGGTTGCTATTATTCGTTTTATACAATGGAAAAACTGTTCTATTTATTTTATATTTTATGCTTCGGTCGTTGACTGCTAAGGCCCTAACTGTTTGATCTGGTGGAGTAACGCCCTAGAGTGAAGCCTAGGTTGCCCGGAACGTAGAAGTGACCATAACTTTCACACTGGTTGCTATTATTCGTTCTATACAATGGAAAAACTGTTACCTTTATATTGTATCTTATGCTTCTGGCGTTGACTTCTTGGGCCCTAAAAATTCGATTTGGTGGATCAACGCCCTAGAGTGAAGATTAGGTTGCCTGGAACGTCCAAATGACCATCACTTTCACACGGGTTGCAATTATTCCTGTTATAGGACGGAAAGACTGTTGTATTTTTATTGTATTTTATGCTTCAGGCGTTGACTTCTGAGGCCGTTGCTATTCGATGTAGTGGAAGAACGCCATAGAGTGAAGCCTAGGTTGCCCCGAACGTAGAAATGACCATCACTTTCAAACTGGTTGCAATTAATCCTTTTATACGATGGAAAAACTGTTGTATTTTTATTGCATTTTATGCTTCGGGCATTAACTTTTAAGGCCCTAACTATTCAATCTGTAAGAGCAACGCCCTAGGGTGTAGCCTATGTTGCCCGTAAAGTAGAAATGACCCTAGCTTTCATACTGGTTGCAATTATTCGTTTTGTATGATGGAAAAACTGTTGTATTTATATTGTATTTTATGCTTCTGGGGTTCACATCTTAGGCCCTAACTATTCGATCTGGTGGAGTAACGCCCTAGGGTGAAGCCTAGGTTGCCCGGAAAGTAGAAATGACGTTAACTTTCACACTGGTTGCTATTATTCGTTCTATACGATGGAAAAACTGTTATATTTATATTGTATTTTATGCTTCGGGCGTTGACTTCTAAGACCTAGCTGTTTGATCTGGTGGAGCAACGCCCTAGAGTGAAGCCGAGCTTGCCCGAACGTAGAAATGACCATAACTTTCACACTGGTTGCTATTATTCGTTTTATACAATGGAAAAACTGTTCTATTTATTTTGTATTTTATGCTTCGGTCGTTGACTTCTGAGGCACTAACTATTCGATCTGTTGGAGCAACGCCCTAGGGTGAAGCCTAGGTTGCCCGGAACGTAGAAATGACCATAACTTTCACACTGGCTGCTATTATTCGTTTTATACGATGGAAAAGCTGTTATATTTATATTGTATTTTATGCTTCTGGCGCTGACTTCTTATGCCCTAACTATTCCATCTGGTGGAACAACGCCCTAGGGTGAAGCCTAGGTTGCCCGGAACGTAGAAATGGAAATAACTTTCACACCGGTAGCAATTATTCGTTTTATACGATGGAAAAACAGTTCTATTTATTTTGTATTTTATGCTTCGGCCGTTGACTTCTAAGGCACTAACTATTCGATCTGGTGGAACAACGCCGTAGAGTGTAGCCTAGGTTGCCCGGAACGTAGAAATGACCATCACTTTCACACTGGTTGCTATTATACGTTTTATACGATGGAAAAGCTGTTGTATTTATACCGTATTTTATGCTTCTGGCGTTGACTTCTTATGCCCTAACTATTCCATCTGGTTGAACAACGCCCTAGGGTGAAGCCTAGGCTGCCCGGAACGTAGAAATGACCATCACTTTCAAACTGGTTGCAATTAGTCCATTTTTACGATGGAAAAACTGTTGCATTTTTATTGCATTTTATGCGTCGGGGGTTGACTTCTTATGCCCTAACTACTCCATCTGGCGGAACAACGCCCTAGGGTGAAGCCTAGGTTGCCCGGAACGTAGAAATGACCATCACTTTCAAACTGGTTGCAATTAATCCTTTTATACGATGGAAAAACTGTTGCATTTTTATTGCATTTTATGCGTCGGGCGTTGACTTCTAAGGCCCTAACTATTCAATCTGTTGGAGCGACGCCCTAGGGTGAAGCCTAGGTTGCCCGGAACTTAGAAATGACCATAACTTTCACACTGATTGCTATTATTCGTTTTATACGATGGAAAAACAGTTCTATTTATTTTGTATTTTATGCTTCGGGCGTTGAATTCTAAGGCCCTAGCTATTCGATCTGGTGGAGCAACGCCCTAGAGTGAAGGCTAGGTTGCCCGGAACGTAGAAATGACCATCACTTTCAAACTGGTTGCAATTAATCCTTTTATACGATGGAAAAACTGTTGTATTTATATTGTATTTTATGCTTCTGGGGTTCACATCTTAGGCCCTCACTATTCGATCTGGTGGAGTAACGCCCTATGGTGAAGCCTAGGTTGACCGGAACGTAGAAATGACCATAATTTTCACATCGGTAGCAATTATTCGTTTTACACGATGGAAAAACTGTTCTATTTATTTTGTATTTTATGCATCGGGCGTTGACTTCTAAGGCCCTAACTACTCAATCTGTTGGAGCAACGCCCTAGGGTGAAGCCTAGGTTGCCCCGAAAGTAGAAATGACGTTAACTTTCACACTGGTTGCTATTATTCGTTCTATACGATGGAAAAACTGTTATATTTATATTGTATTTTATGCTTCGGGCGTTGACTTCTAAGGCCCTAGCTGTTTGGTCTGGTGGAGCAACGCCCTAGAGTGAAGCGCAGGTTGCCCGAACGTAGAAATGACCATAACTTTCACACTGGTTTCTATTATTCGTTTTATACAATGGAAAAACTGTTCTATTTATTTTGTATTTTATGCTTCGGTCGTTGACTGCTAAGGCCCTAACTGTTTGATCTGGTGCAGCAACGCCCTAGAGTGAAGGCTAGGTTGCCCGGAACGTAGAAATGGCCATCACTTTCAAACTGGTTGCAATTAATCCTTTTATACGATGGAAAAACTGTTGTATTTTTATTGCATTTTTGCTTCGTGCGCTAACTTCTAAGGACCTAACTATTCAATCTGTAAGAGCAACGCCCTAGGGTGTAGCCTAGGTTGCCCGTAATGTAGAAATGACCCTAGCTTTCATACTGGTTGCAATTATTCGTTTTGTATGATGGAAAAACTGTTGTATTTATATTGTATTTTATGCTTCTGGGTTTCACATCTTAGGCCCTAACTATTCGATCTGGTGGAGTAACGCCCTATGGTGAAGCCTAGGTTGACCGGAACGTAGAAATGACCATAGTTTTCACACCGGTAGCAATTATTCGTTTTACACGATGGAAAAGCTGTTCTATTTATTTTGTATTTTATGCATCGGGCGTTGACTTCTAAGGCCCTAACTATTCAATCTGTTGGAGTAACGCCCTAGGGTGAAGCCTAGGTTGCCCGGAAAGTAGAAATGACGTTAACTTTCACACTGGCTGCTATTATTCGTTCTATACGATGGAAAAACTGTTATATTTATACTGTATTTTATGCTTCGGGCGTTGACTTCTAAGGCCCCAGCTGTTTGATCTGGTGGAGCAACGCCCTAGAGTGAAGCCCAGGTTGCCCGAACGTAGAAATGACCATAACTTTCACACTGGTTGCTATTATTCGTTTTATACAATGGAAAAACTGTTGTATTTATATTTTATTTTATGCTTCTGGCGTTCACTTCTTGGGCCCTAACTATTCGATCTGGTGGAACAACGCCCTGGGGTGAAGCCTAGTTTGCCGGAACGTAGAAATGACCATAACTTTCACACTGGTTGCTATTATTCGTTTTATACGATGGAAAAACTGTTGTATTTATTTTGTATTTTATGCTTCGGGCGTTGACTTCTAAGGAACTAACTGTTTGATCTGGTGGAGTAACGCCCTATGGTGAAGCCTAGGTTGACCGGAACGTAGAAATGACCATAATTTTCACACCGGTAGCAATTATTCGTTTTACACGATGGAAAAACTGTTCTATTTATTTTGTATTTTATGCACCGGGCGTTGACTTCTAACACCCTAACTATTCAATCTGTTGGAGCAACGCCCTAGGGTGAAGCCTAGGTTGCCCAGAAAGTAGAAATGACGTTAACTTTCACACTGGTTGCTATTATTCGTTCTATACGATGGAAAAACTGTTATATTTATATTGTATTTTATGCTTCGGGCGTTGACCTCTAAGGCTCTAGCTGTTTGATCTGGTGGAGCAACGCCCTAGAGTGAAGCCCAGGTTGCCCGAACGTAGAAATGACCATAACTTTCACACTGGTTGCTATTATTCGTTTTATACAATGGAAAAACTGTTCTATTTATTTTGTATTTTATGCTTCGGTCGTTGACTTCTGAGGCACTAACTATTCGATCTGTTGGAGCAACGCCCTAGGGTGTAGCCTAGGTTGCCCGGAACGTAGAAATGACCATAACTTTCACACTGGCTGCTATTATTCGTTTTATACGATGGAAAAACTGTTATATTTATATTGTATTTTATGCTTCTGGCGCTGACTTCTTATGCCCTAACTATTCCATCTGGTGGAACAACGCCCTAGGGTGAAGCCTAGGTTGCCCGGAACGTAGAAATGACCATAACTTTCACACCGGTAGCAATTATACGTTTTATACAATGGAAAAACTGTACTATTTATTTTGTATTTTATGTTTCGGGCGTTGACTTCTAAGGCCCTAGCTATTCGGTCTGGTGGAGCAACGCCCTAGAGTGAAGGCTAGGTTGCCCGGAACGTAGAAATGGCCATCACTTTCAAACTGGTTGCAATTAATCCTTTTATACGATGGAAAAACTGTTGTATTTTTATTGCATTTTTGCTTCGTGCGCTAACTTCTAAGGCCCTGACTATTCAATCTGTAAGAGCAACGCCCTAGGGTGTAGCCTAGGTTGCCCGTAAAGTAGAAATGACCCTAGCTTTCATACTGGTTGCAATTATTCGTTTTGTATGATGGAAAAGCTGTTGTATTTATATTGTATTTTATGCTTCTGGGGTTCACATCTTAGGCCCTAACTATTCGATCTGGTGGAGTAACGCCCTATGGTGAAGCCTAGGTTGACCGGAACGTAGAAATGACCATAATTTTCACACCGGTAGCAATTATTCGTTTTACACGATGGAAAAGCTGTTCTATTTATTTTGTATTTTATGCATCGGGCGTTGACTTCTAAGGCCCTAACTATTCAATCTGTTGGAGCAACGCCCTAGGGTGAAGCCTAGGTTGCCCGGAAAGTAGAAATGACGTTAACTTTCACACTGGCTGCTATTATTCGTTCTATACGATGGAAAAACTGTTATATTTATACTGTATTTTATGCTTCGGGCGTTGACTTCTAAGGCCCCAGCTGTTTGATCTGGTGGAGCAACGCCCTAGAGTGAAGCCCAGGTTGCCCGAACGTAGAAATGACCATAACTTTCACACTGGTTGCTATTATTCGTTTTATACAATGGAAAAACTGTTGTATTTATATTTTATTTTATGCTTCTGGCGTTCACTTCTTAGGCCCTAACTATTCGATCTGGTGGAACAACGCCCTGGGGTGTAGCCTAGTTTGCCGGAACGTAGAAATGACCATAACTTTCACACTGGTTGCTATTATTCGTTTTATACGATGGAAAAACTGTTGTATTTATTTTGTATTTTATGCTTCGGGCGTTGACTTCTAAGGAACTAACTGTTTGATCTGGTGGAGTAACGCCCTATGGTGAAGCCTAGGTTGACCGGAACGCAGAAATGACCATAATTTTCACACCGGTAGCAATTATTCGTTTTACACGATGGAAAAACTGTTCTATTTATTTTGTATTTTATGCACCGGGCGTTGACTTCTAACACCCTAACTATTCAATCTGTTGGAGCAACGCCCTAGGGTGAAGCCTAGGTTGCCCAGAAAGTAGAAATGACGTTAACTTTCACACTGGTTGCTATTATTCGTTCTATACGATGGAAAAACTGTTATATTTATATTGTATTTTATGCTTCGGGCGTTGACCTCTAAGGCTCTAGCTGTTTGATCTGGTGGAGCAACGCCCTAGAGTGAAGCCCAGGTTGCCCGAACGTAGAAATGACCATAACTTTCACACTGGTTGCTATTATTCGTTTTATACAATGGAAAAACTGTTCTATTTATTTTGTATTTTATGCTTCGGTCGTTGACTTCTGAGGCACTAACTATTCGATCTGTTGGAGCAACGCCCTAGGGTGTAGCCTAGGTTGCCCGGAACGTAGAAATGACCATAACTTTCACACTGGCTGCTATTATTCGTTTTATACGATGGAAAAACTGTTATATTTATATTGTATTTTATGCTTCTGGCGCTGACTTCTTATGCCCTAACTATTCCATCTGGTGGAACAACGCCCTAGGGTGAAGCCTAGGTTGCCCGGAACGTAGAAATGGAAATGACTTTCACACCGGTAGCAATTATTCGTTTCATACGATGGAAAAACAGTTCTATTTATTTTGTATTTTATGCTTCGGCCGTTGACTTCTAAGGCACTAACTATTCGATCTGGTGGAACAACGCCGTAGAGTGTAGCCTAGGTTGCCCGGAACGTAGAAATGACCATCACTTTCACACTGGTTGCTATTATACGTTTTATACGATGGAAAAGCTGTTGTATTTATTTTGTATTTTATGCTTCGGTCGTTGACTGCTAAGGCCCTAACTGTTTGATCTGGTGCAGCAACGCCCTAGAGTGAAGCCTAGGTTGCCCGGAACGTAGAAGTGACCATAACTTTCACACTGGTTGCTATTATTCGTTCTATACGATGGAAAAACTGTTACCTTTATATTGTATCTTATGCTTCTGGCGTTGACTTCTTAAGCCCTAAAAATTCGATCTGGTGGAACAACGCCCTAGAGTGAAGATTAGGTTGCCTGGAACGTCCAAATGACCATCACTTTCACACGGGTTGCAATTATTCCTGTTATAGGACGGAAAGACTGTTGTATTTTTATTGTATTTTATGCTTCAGGCGTTGACTTCTGAGGCCGTTGCTATTCGATGTAGTGGAAGAACGCCATAGAGTGAAGCCTAGGTTGCCCCGAACGTAGAAATGACCATAACTTTCATACTGGTTGCAATTATTCGTTTTATACGTTGGAAAAACTGTTGTATTTATATTGTATTTTATGCTTCTGGCGTTGACTTCTAAGGCACTAACTATTCGATCTGGTGGAGCAACGCCCCAGAGTCAAGCCTAGGTAGCCCGGAACGTAGAAATGACCATCACTTTCAAACTGGTTGCAATTATTCCTGTCATACGATGGAAAAGCTGTTGTATTTATATTGTATTTTATGCTTCGGGCGTTGACTGCTAAGGCCCTAACTATTCAATCTGTTCGATCAACGCCCTAGAGTGAAGCCTAGGTTGCTCGGAATGTAGAAATGACCATAACATTCACACTGCTTGAAATTATTCGTTTTATACGATGGAAAAGCTGTTGCACCTTCATTGTATTTTATGATTCTGGCGTTTACTTCCAAGGCCCTAACTATTCGATCTGGTTGAGCAACGCCCTAGAGTGAGCCTAGGTTGCCCGGAACGTAGAAATGACCATCACTTTCAAACTGGTTGCAATTAATCCTTTTATACGATGGAAAAACTGTTGTATTTTTATTGCATTTTATGCATCGGGCGTTGACTTCTAAGGCCCTAACTATTCAATCTGTTGGAGCAACGC
This sequence comes from Calliopsis andreniformis, assembly GCF_051401765.1. Taxonomy (NCBI): domain Eukaryota; kingdom Metazoa; phylum Arthropoda; class Insecta; order Hymenoptera; family Andrenidae; genus Calliopsis; species Calliopsis andreniformis. The sequence continues at coordinate 27,953,053 of NW_027480423.1, forward strand.
CCTAGGGTGAAGCCTAGGTTGCCCGGAAAGTAGAAATGACGTTAACTTTCACACTGGTTGCTATTATTCGTTCTATACGATGGAAAAACTGTTATATTTATACTGTATTTTATGCTTCGGGCGTTGACTTCAAAGGCCCCAGCTGTTTGAGCTGGTGGAGCAACGCCCTAGAGTGAAGCCCAGGTTGCCCGAACGTAGAAATGTCCATAACTTTCACACTGGTTGCTATTATTCGTTTTATCCAATGGAAAAACTGTTGTATTTATATTTTATTTTATGCTTCTGGCCTTCACTTCTTAGGCCCTAACTATTCGATCTGGTGGAACAACGCCCTGGGGTGAAGCCTAGTTTGCCGGAACGTAGAAATGACCATAACTTTCACACTGGTTGCTATTATTCGTTTTATACGATGGAAAAACTGTTCTATTTATTTTGTATTTTATGCTTCGGGCGTTGACTTCTAAGGAACTAACTGTTTGATCTGGTGGAGTAACGCCCTATGGTGAAGCCTAGGTTGACCGGAACGTAGGAATGACCATAATTTTCACACCGGTAGCAATTATTCGTTTTACACGATGGAGAAACTGTTCTATTTATTTTGTATTTTATGCATCGGGCGTTGACTTCTAAGGCCCTAACTATTCAATCTGTTGGAGCAACGCCCTAGGGTGAAGCCTAGGTTGCCCGGAAAGTAGAAATGACGTTAACTTTCACACTGGTTGCTATTATTCGTTCTATACGATGGAAAAACTGTTATATTTATATTGTATTTTATGCTTCGGGCGTTGACTTCTAAGGCCCTAGCTCTTTGATCTGGTGGAGCAACGCCCTAGAGTGAAGCCCAGGTTGCCCGAACGTAGAAATGACCATAACTTTCACACTGGTTGCTATTATTCGTTTTATACAATGGAAAAACTGTTCTATTTATTTTGTATTTTATGCTTCGGTCGTTGATTTCTTAGGCCGTAACTATTCAATCTGGTGGAACAACGCCCTAGAGTGAGGCCTAGGTTGCCCGGAACGTAGAAATGACCATCACTTCCATACAGGTAGCAATTATTCGTTTTATACGATGGAAAAACTGTTGTGTTTATATTGTATTTTATGCTTCTGGCGTTGACTTCTAAGGCACTAACTATTCGATCTGGTGGAGCAACGCCCTAGGGTGAAGCCTAGGTTGTCCGGAACGTAGAAATGACGTTAACTTTCGTACTGGTTGCAATTACTCGTTTCAGACGATTGAAAAACTGTTGTATTTATATTGTATTTTATGCTTCTGGCGTTGACTTCTTATGCCCTAACTATTCCATCTGGTGGAACACCGCCCTATGGTAAAGCCTAGGTTGCCCGGAACGTATAAATGACCATAACTTTCACACCGGTAGCAATTATTCGTTTTATACGATGGAAAAACTGTTCTATTTATTTTGTATTTTCTGCTTCTGGCGTTGACTTCTAAGGCCCTAACTATTCCATCTGGTGGAACAAGGACGTAGGGTGAAGCCTAGGTTGCCCGGAACGTAGAAATGACCATAACTTTCACACCGGTAGCAATTATACGTTTTATACAATGGAAAAACTGTACCCTTTATTTTGTATTTTATGCTTCGGGCGTTGACTTCTAAGGCCCTAGCTGTTTGATCTGGTGGAGCAACGCCCTAGAGTGAAGCCCAGGTTGCCCGAACGTAGAAATGACCATAACTTTCACACTGGTTGCTATTATTCGTTTTATACAATGGAAAAACTGTTCTATTTATTTTGTATTTTATGCTTCGGTCGTTGACTGCTAAGGCCCTAACTGTTTGATCTGTTGGAGCAACGCCCTAGAGTGAAGCCTAGGTTGCCCGGAACGTAGAAGTGACCATAACTTTCACACTGGTTGCTATTATTCGTTCTATACAATGGAAAAGCTGTTACCTTTATATTGTATCTTATGCTTCTGGCGTTGACTTCTTGGGCCCTAAAAATTCGATCTGGTGGATCAACGCCCTAGAGTGAAGATTAGGTTGCCTGGAACGTCCAAATGACCATCACTTTCACACGGGTTGCAATTATTCCTGTTATAGGACGGAAAGACTGTTGTATTTTTATTGTATTTTATGCTTCAGGCGTTGACTTCTGAGGCCGTTGCTATTCGATGTAGTGGAAGAACGCCATAGAGTGAAGCCTAGGTTGCCCCGAACGTAGAAATGGCCATAACTTTCATACTGCTTGCAATTATTCGTTTTATACGATGGAAAAACTGTTCTATTTATTTTGTATTTTATGCTTCGGGCGTTGACTTCTAAGGAACTAACTGTTTGACCTGGTGGAGTAACGCCCTATGGTGAAGCCTAGGTTGACCGGAACGTAGAAATGACCATAATTTTCACACCGGTAGCAATTATTCGTTTTACACGATGGAAAAGCTGTTCTATTTATTTTGTATATTATGCATCGGGCGTTGACTTCTAAGGCCCTAACTATTCAATCTGTTGGAGCAACGCCCTAGGGTGATGGCTAGGTTGCCCGGAAAGTAGAAATGACGTTAACTTTCACACTGGTTGCTATTATTCGTTCTATACGATGGAAAAACTGTTATATTTATATTGTATTTTATGCTTCGGGCGTTGACTTCTAAGGCCTTGGCTGTTTGATCTGGTGGAGCAACGCCCTAGAGTGAAGCCCAGGTAGCCCGAACGTAGAAATGACCATAACTTTCACACTGGTTGCTATTATTCGTTTTATACAATGGAAAGACTGTTCTATTTATTTTGTATTTTATGCTTCGGTCGTTGACTTCTGAGGCACTAACTATTCGATCAGTTGGAGCAACGCCCTAGGGTGAAGCCTAGGTTGCCCGAACGTAGAAATGACCATAACTTTCACACTGGTTGCTATTATTCGTTTTATACAATGGAAAAACTGTTGTATTTATATTTTATTTTATGCTTCTGGCGTTCACTTCTTAGGCCCTAACTATTCGATCTGGTGGAACAACGCCCTGGGGTGAAGCCTAGTTTGCCGGAACGTAGAAATGACCATAACTTTCACACTGGTTGCTATTATTCGTTTTATACGATGGAAAAACTGTTGTATTTATTTTGTATTTTATGCTTCGGGCGTTGACATCTAAGGAACTAACTGTTTGATCTGGTGGAGTAACGCCCTATGGTGAAGCCTAGGTTGACCGGAACGTAGGAATGACCATAATTTTCACACCGGTAGCAATTATTCGTTTTACACGATGGAGAAACTGTTCTATTTATTTTGTATTTTATGCATCGGGCGTTGACTTCTAAGGCCCTAACTATTCAATCTGTTGGAGCAACGCCCTAGGGTGAAGCCTAGGTTGCCCGGAAAGTAGAAATGACGTTAACTTTCACACTGGTTGCTATTATTCGTTCTATACGATGGAAAAACTGTTATATTTATATTGTATTTTATGCTTCGGGCGTTGACTTCTAAGGCCCTAGCTCTTTGATCTGGTGGAGCAACGCCCTAGAGTGAAGCCCAGGTTGCCCGAACGTAGAAATGACCATAACTTTCACAGTGGTTGCTATTATTCGTTTTATACAATGGAAAAACTGTTCTATTTATTTTGTATTTTATGCTTCGGTCGTTGATTTCTTAGGCCGTAACTATTCAATCTGGTGGAACAACGCCCTAGAGTGAGGCCTAGGTTGCCCGGAACGTAGAAATGACCATCACTTCCATACAGGTAGCAATTATTCGTTTTATACGATGGAAAAACTGTTGTGTTTATATTGTATTTTATGCTTCTGGCGTTGACTTCTAAGGCACTAACTATTCGATCTGGTGGAGCAACGCCCTAGGGTGAAGCCTAGGTTGTCCGGAACGTAGAAATGACGTTAACTTTCGTACTGGTTGCAATTACTCGTTTCAGACGATTGAAAAACTGTTGTATTTATATTGTATTTTATGCTTCTGGCGTTGACTTCTTATGCCCTAACTATTCCATCTGGTGGAACACCGCCCTATGGTAAAGCCTAGGTTGCCCGGAACGTATAAATGACCATAACTTTCACACCGGTAGCAATTATTCGTTTTATACGATGGAAAAACTGTTCTATTTATTTTGTATTTTCTGCTTCTGGCGTTGACTTCTAAGGCCCTAACTATTCCATCTGGTGGAACAAGGACGTAGGGTGAAGCCTAGGTTGCCCGGAACGTAGAAATGACCATAACTTTCACACCGGTAGCAATTATACGTTTTATACAATGGAAAAACTGTACCCTTTATTTTGTATTTTATGCTTCGGGCGTTGACTTCTAAGGCCCTAGCTGTTTGATCTGGTGGAGCAACGCCCTAGAGTGAAGCCCAGGTTGCCCGAACGTAGAAATGACCATAACTTTCACACTGGTTGCTATTATTCGTTTTATACAATGGAAAAACTGTTCTATTTATTTTGTATTTTATGCTTCGGGCGTTGACTTCTAAGGAACTAACTGTTTGACCTGGTGGAGTAACGCCCTATGGTGAAGCCTAGGTTGACCGGAACGTAGAAATGACCATAATTTTCACACCGGTAGCAATTATTCGTTTTACACGATGGAAAAGCTGTTCTATTTATTTTGTATATTATGCATCGGGCGTTGACTTCTAAGGCCCTAACTATTCAATCTGTTGGAGCAACGCCCTAGGGTGATGGCTAGGTTGCCCGGAAAGTAGAAATGACGTTAACTTTCACACTGGTTGCTATTATTCGTTCTATACGATGGAAAAACTGTTATATTTATATTGTATTTTATGCTTCGGGCGTTGACTTCTAAGGCCTTGGCTGTTTGATCTGGTGGAGCAACGCCCTAGAGTGAAGCCCAGGTAGCCCGAACGTAGAAATGACCATAACTTTCACACTGGTTGCTATTATTCGTTTTATACAATGGAAAGACTGTTCTATTTATTTTGTATTTTATGCTTCGGTCGTTGACTTCTGAGGCACTAACTATTCGATCAGTTGGAGCAACGCCCTAGGGTGAAGCCTAGGTTGCCCGAACGTAGAAATGACCATAACTTTCACACTGGTTGCTATTATTCGTTTTATACAATGGAAAAACTGTTGTATTTATATTTTATTTTATGCTTCTGGCGTTCACTTCTTAGGCCCTAACTATTCGATCTGGTGGAACAACGCCCTGGGGTGAAGCCTAGTTTGCCGGAACGTAGAAATGACCATAACTTTCACACTGGTTGCTATTATTCGTTTTATACGATGGAAAAACTGTTGTATTTATTTTGTATTTTATGCTTCGGGCGTTGACATCTAAGGAACTAACTGTTTGATCTGGTGGAGTAACGCCCTATGGTGAAGCCTAGGTTGACCGGAACGTAGGAATGACCATAATTTTCACACCGGTAGCAATTATTCGTTTAACACGATGGAGAAACTGTTCTATTTATTTTGTATTTTATGCATCGGGCGTTGACTTCTAAGGCCCTAACTATTCAATCTGTTGGAGCAACGCCCTAGGGTGAAGCCTAGGTTGCCCGGAAAGTAGAAATGACGTTAACTTTCACACTGGTTGCTATTATTCGTTCTATACGATGGAAAAACTGTTATATTTATATTGTATTTTATGCTTCGGGCGTTGACTTCTAAGGCCCTAGCTCTTTGATCTGGTGGAGCAACGCCCTAGAGTGAAGCCCAGGTTGCCCGAACGTAGAAATGACCATAACTTTCACAGTGGTTGCTATTATTCGTTTTATACAATGGAAAAACTGTTCTATTTATTTTGTATTTTATGCTTCGGTCGTTGATTTCTTAGGCCGTAACTATTCAATCTGGTGGAACAACGCCCTAGAGTGAGGCCTAGGTTGCCCGGAACGTAGAAATGACCATCACTTCCATACAGGTAGCAATTATTCGTTTTATACGATGGAAAAACTGTTGTGTTTATATTGTATTTTATGCTTCTGGCGTTGACTTCTAAGGCACTAACTATTCGATCTGGTGGAGCAACGCCCTAGGGTGAAGCCTAGGTTGTCCGGAACGTAGAAATGACGTTAACTTTCGTACTGGTTGCAATTACTCGTTTCAGACGATTGAAAAACTGTTGTATTTATATTGTATTTTATGCTTCTGGCGTTGACTTCTTATGCCCTAACTATTCCATCTGGTGGAACACCGCCCTATGGTAAAGCCTAGGTTGCCCGGAACGTATAAATGACCATAACTTTCACACCGGTAGCAATTATTCGTTTTATACGATGGAAAAACTGTTCTATTTATTTTGTATTTTCTGCTTCTGGCGTTGACTTCTAAGGCCCTAACTATTCCATCTGGTGGAACAAGGACGTAGGGTGAAGCCTAGGTTGCCCGGAACGTAGAAATGACCATAACTTTCACACCGGTAGCAATTATACGTTTTATACAATGGAAAAACTGTACCCTTTATTTTGTATTTTATGCTTCGGGCGTTGACTTCTAAGGCCCTAGCTGTTTGATCTGGTGGAGCAACGCCCTAGAGTGAAGCCCAGGTTGCCCGAACGTAGAAATGACCATAACTTTCACACTGGTTGCTATTATTCGTTTTATACAATGGAAAAACTGTTCTATTTATTTTGTATTTTATGCTTCGGGCGTTGACTTCTAAGGAACTAACTGTTTGACCTGGTGGAGTAACGCCCTATGGTGAAGCCTAGGTTGACCGGAACGTAGAAATGACCATAATTTTCACACCGGTAGCAATTATTCGTTTTACACGATGGAAAAGCTGTTCTATTTATTTTGTATATTATGCATCGGGCGTTGACTTCTAAGGCCCTAACTATTCAATCTGTTGGAGCAACGCCCTAGGGTGATGGCTAGGTTGCCCGGAAAGTAGAAATGACGTTAACTTTCACACTGGTTGCTATTATTCGTTCTATACGATGGAAAAACTGTTATATTTATATTGTATTTTATGCTTCGGGCGTTGACTTCTAAGGCCTTGGCTGTTTGATCTGGTGGAGCAACGCCCTAGAGTGAAGCCCAGGTAGCCCGAACGTAGAAATGACCATAACTTTCACACTGGTTGCTATTATTCGTTTTATACAATGGAAAGACTGTTCTATTTATTTTGTATTTTATGCTTCGGTCGTTGACTTCTGAGGCACTAACTATTCGATCAGTTGGAGCAACGCCCTAGGGTGAAGCCTAGGTTGCCCGAACGTAGAAATGACCATAACTTTCACACTGGTTGCTATTATTCGTTTTATACAATGGAAAAACTGTTGTATTTATATTTTATTTTATGCTTCTGGCGTTCACTTCTTAGGCCCTAACTATTCGATCTGGTGGAACAACGCCCTGGGGTGAAGCCTAGTTTGCCGGAACGTAGAAATGACCATAACTTTCACACTGGTTGCTATTATTCGTTTTATACGATGGAAAAACTGTTGTATTTATTTTGTATTTTATGCTTCGGGCGTTGACATCTAAGGAACTAACTGTTTGATCTGGTGGAGTAACGCCCTATGGTGAAGCCTAGGTTGACCGGAACGTAGGAATGACCATAATTTTCACACCGGTAGCAATTATTCGTTTTACACGATGGAGAAACTGTTCTATTTATTTTGTATTTTATGCATCGGGCGTTGACTTCTAAGGCCCTAACTATTCAATCTGTTGGAGCAACGCCCTAGGGTGAAGCCTAGGTTGCCCGGAAAGTAGAAATGACGTTAACTTTCACACTGGTTGCTATTATTCGTTCTATACGATGGAAAAACTGTTATATTTATATTGTATTTTATGCTTCGGGCGTTGACTTCTAAGGCCCTAGCTCTTTGATCTGGTGGAGCAACGCCCTAGAGTGAAGCCCAGGTTGCCCGAACGTAGAAATGACCATAACTTTCACACTGGTTGCTATTATTCGTTTTATACAATGGAAAAACTGTTCTATTTATTTTGTATTTTATGCTTCGGTCGTTGATTTCTTAGGCCGTAACTATTCAATCTGGTGGAACAACGCCCTAGAGTGAGGCCTAGGTTGCCCGGAACGTAGAAATGACCATCACTTCCATACAGGTAGCAATTATTCGTTTTATACGATGGAAAAACTGTTGTGTTTATATTGTATTTTATGCTTCTGGCGTTGACTTCTAAGGCACTAACTATTCGATCTGGTGGAGCAACGCCCTAGGGTGAAGCCTAGGTTGTCCGGAACGTAGAAATGACGTTAACTTTCGTACTGGTTGCAATTACTCGTTTCAGACGATTGAAAAACTGTTGTATTTATATTGTATTTTATGCTTCTGGCGTTGACTTCTTATGCCCTAACTATTCCATCTGGTGGAACACCGCCCTATGGTAAAGCCTAGGTTGCCCGGAACGTATAAATGACCATAACTTTCACACCGGTAGCAATTATTCGTTTTATACGATGGAAAAACTGTTCTATTTAGTTTGTATTTTCTGCTTCTGGCGTTGACTTCTAAGGCCCTAACTATTCCATCTGGTGGAACAAGGACGTAGGGTGAAGCCTAGGTTTCCCGGAACGTAGAAATGACCATAACTTTCACACCGGTAGCAATTATACGTTTTATACAATGGAAAAACTGTACCCTTTATTTTGTATTTTATGCTTCGGGCGTTGACTTCTAAGGCCCTAGCTGTTTGATCTGGTGGAGCAACGCCCTAGAGTGAAGCCTAGGTTGCCCGAACGTAGAAATGACCATAACTTTCACACTGGTTGCTATTATTCGTTTTATACAATGGAAAAACTATTATATTTATATTGTATTTTATGTTTCTGGCGGTGCCTTCTTAGGCCCTAAGTGTTCGATCTGTTGGAACAACGCCCTATAGTGAAGCCTACGTTGCCCGGAACGTAGAAATGACCATCACTTTCACACTGGTTACAATTATTCCTGATATACGATTGAAAAACTCTTGTATATTTATTGTATTTTATGCTTCTGGCGTTGACTTCTAAGGCCGTAGCTATTCGATGTGGTGGAGCAACGCCCTAGAGTGAAGCCTAGGTTGTCCGGGACGTAGAAATGGCCATTACTTTCACACTGGTTGAAATTATTAGTTTTATACGATGGAAAAACTGTTCTATATATTTTGTATTTTATACTTCGGGCGTTGACTTCTAAGGCACTAACTATTCGATCTGGTGGAGCAACGACCGAGAGTGAAGCCTAGGTTGCCCGGAACGTAGAAATGACCATCACTTTCAAACTGGTTGCAATTATTCCTGTTATATGATGGAAAAACTGTTGTATTTATTTGTATTTTATGCTTCGGGCGTTGACTGCTAAGGCCCTAACTATTCAATCTGTTGGATCAACGCCCTAGGGTGAAGCCTAGGTTGCTCGGAATGTAGAAATGACCATAACATTCACACTTGTTGAAATTATTCGTTTAATACGATGGAAAAGCTGTTGCATCTTCATTGTATTTTATGATTCTGGCGTTGACTTCTAAGGCCCTAACTATTCGATCTGGTGCAGCAACGCCCTAGAGTGAAGCCTAGGTTGCCCGGAACGTAGAAATGACCATCACTTTCAGACTGGTTGCAATTAATCCTTTTATACGATGGAAAAACTGTTGTATTTTTATTGCATTTTATGCTTCGGGCATTGACTTCTAAGGCCCTAACTATTCAATCTGTTGGAGCAACGCCCTAGGGTGTAGCCTAGGTTGCCCGGAAAGTATAAATGACCACAATTTTCATACTGGTTGCAATTACTCGTTTTATATGATAGAAAAACTGTTGTATTTATATTTTATTTTATGCTTCTGGCGTTCACTTCTTAGGCCCTAACTATTCGATCTGGTGGAACAACGCCCTGGGGTGAAGCCTAGGTTGCCGGAACGTAGAAATGACCATAACTTTCACACTGGTTGCTATTATTCGTTTTATACGATGGAAAAACTGTTCTATTTATTTTGTATTTTATGCTTCTGGCGGTGCCTTCTTAGGCCCTAAGTGGTCGATCTGTTGGAACAACGCCCTAGAGTGAAGCCTACGTTGCCCGGAACGTAGAAATGACCATCACTTTCACACTGGTTGCAATTATTCCTGATATACGATGGAAAAACTCTTGTATATTTATTGTATTTTATGCTTCTGGCATTGACTTCTAAGGCACTAACTATTCGATCTGGTGGAGCAACGCCCTAGAGTGAAGCCTAGGTTGCCCGGAACGTAGAAATGACCATTACTTTCAAACTGGTTGCAATTAATCCTTTTATACGATGGAAAAACTGTTGTATTTTTATTGCATTTTATGCTTCGGGCATTGACTTCTAAGGCCCTAACTGCACAATCTGTAGGAGCAACGCCCTAGGCTGAAGCCTAGGTTGCCCGGAAAGTAGAAATGACGTTAACTTTCACACTGGTTGCTATTATTCGTTCTATACGATGGAAAAACTTCTATTTATTTTGTATTTTATGCTTCGGGCGTTGACTTCTAAGGAACTAACTGTTTGACCTGGTGGAGTAACGCCTATGCTGAAGCCTAGGTTGACCGGAACGTAGGAATGACCATAATTTTCAAACCGGTAGCAATTATTCGTTTTACACGATGGAAAAGCTGTTCTATTTATTTTGTATTTTATGCATCGGGCGTTGACTTCTAAGGCCCTAACTATTCAATCTGTTGGAGCAACGCCCTAGGGTGAAGCCTAGGTTGCCCGGAAAGTAGAAATGACGTTAACTTTCACACTGGTTGCTATTATTCGTACTATACGGTGGAAAAACTGTTACATTTATATTGTATTTTATGCTTCCGGCGTTGACTTCTAAGGCCCCAGCTGTTTGATCTGGTGGAGAAACGCCCTAGTGTGAAGCCCAGGTTGCCCGAACGTAGAAATGACCATAACTTTCATACTGGTTGCTATTATTCGTTTTATACAATGGAAAAACTGTTCCATTTATTTTGTATTTTATGCTTGGGTCGTTGACTTCTGAGGCACTAACTATTCGATCTGTTGGAGCAACGCCCTAGGGTGAAGCCTAGGTTGCCCGGAACGTAGAAATGACCATAACTTTCACACTGGCTGCTATTATTCGTTTTATACGATGGAAAAACTGTTGCATCTTCATTGTATTTTATGATTCTGGCGTTGACTTCTAAGGCCCTAACTATTCGATCGGGTGCAGCAACGCCCTAGAGTGAAGCCTAGGTTGCCCGGAACGTAGAAATGACCATCACTTTCAGACTGGTTGCAATTAATCCTTTTATACGATGGAAAAACTGTTGTATTTTTATTGCATTTTATGCTTCGGGCATTGACTTCTAAGGCCCTAACTATTCAATCTGTTGGAGCAACGCCCTAGGGTGTAGCCTAGGTTGCCCGGAAAGTATAAATGACCACAATTTTCATACTGGTTGCAATTACTCGTTTTATATGATAGAAAAACTGTTGTATTTATATTTTATTTTATGCTTCTGGCGTTCACTTCTTAGGCCCTAACTATTCGATCTGGTGGAACAACGCCCTGGGGTGAAGCCTAGGTTGCCGGAACGTAGAAATGACCATAACTTTCACACTGGTTGCTATTATTCGTTTTATACGATGGAAAAACTGTTCTATTTATTTTGTATTTTATGCTTCTGGCGGTGCCTTCTTAGGCCCTAAGTGGTCGATCTGTTGGAACAACGCCCTAGAGTGAAGCCTACGTTGCCCGGAACGTAGAAATGACCATCACTTTCACACTGGTTGCAATTATTCCTGATATACGATGGAAAAACTCTTGTATATTTATTGTATTTTATGCTTCTGGCATTGACTTCTAAGGCACTAACTATTCGATCTGGTGGAGCAACGCCCTAGAGTGAAGCCTAGGTTGCCCGGAACGTAGAAATGACCATTACTTTCAAACTGGTTGCAATTAATCCTTTTATACGATGGAAAAACTGTTGTATTTTTATTGCATTTTATGCTTCGGGCATTGACTTCTAAGGCCCTAACTGCACAATCTGTAGGAGCAACGCCCTAGGCTGAAGCCTAGGTTGCCCGGAAAGTAGAAATGACGTTAACTTTCACACTGGTTGCTATTATTCGTTCTATACGATGGAAAAACTTCTATTTATTTTGTATTTTATGCTTCGGGCGTTGACTTCTAAGGAACTAACTGTTTGACCTGGTGGAGTAACGCCTATGCTGAAGCCTAGGTTGACCGGAACGTAGGAATGACCATAATTTTCAAACCGGTAGCAATTATTCGTTTTACACGATGGAAAAGCTGTTCTATTTATTTTGTATTTTATGCATCGGGCGTTGACTTCTAAGGCCCTAACTATTCAATCTGTTGGAGCAACGCCCTAGGGTGAAGCCTAGGTTGCCCGGAAAGTAGAAATGACGTTAACTTTCACACTGGTTGCTATTATTCGTACTATACGGTGGAAAAACTGTTACATTTATATTGTATTTTATGCTTCCGGCGTTGACTTCTAAGGCCCCAGCTGTTTGATCTGGTGGAGAAACGCCCTAGTGTGAAGCCCAGGTTGCCCGAACGTAGAAATGACCATAACTTTCATACTGGTTGCTATTATTCGTTTTATACAATGGAAAAACTGTTCCATTTATTTTGTATTTTATGCTTGGGTCGTTGACTTCTGAGGCACTAACTATTCGATCTGTTGGAGCAACGCCCTAGGGTGAAGCCTAGGTTGCCCGGAACGTAGAAATGACCATAACTTTCACACTGGCTGCTATTATTCGTTTTATACGATGGAAAAACTGTTATATTTATATTGTATTTTATGCTTCTGGCGCTGGCTTCTTATGCCCTAACTATTCCATCTGGTGGAACAACGCCCTAGGGTGAAGCCTAGGTGGCCCGGAACGTAGAAATAGAAATAACTTTCACACCGGTAGCAATTATTCGTTTTATACAATGGAAAAACAGTTCTATTTATTTTGTATTTTATGCTTCCGCCGTTGACTTCTAAGGCACTAACTATTCGATCTGTTGGAGCAACGCCCTAGGGTGAAGCCTGGGTTGCCCGGAACGTAGAAATGACCATAACTTTCACACTGGCTGCTATTATTCGTTTTATACGATGGAAAAACTGTTATATTTATATTGTATTTTATGCTTCTGGCGCTGACTTCTTAGGCCCTAACTATTCGATCTGGTGGAACAACGCCGCAGAGTGTAGCCTAGGTTGCCCGGAACGTAGAAATGCCCATAACTTTCACGCTGGTTGCTATTATACGTTTTATACGATGGAAAAGCTGTTGTATTTATAGCGTATTTTATGCTTCTGGCGTTGACTTCTTATGCCCTAACCACTCCATCTGGCGGAACAACGCCCTAGGGTGAAGCCTAGGTTGCCCGGAACGTAGAAATGACCATCACTTTCAAACTGGTTGCAATTAATCCTTTTATACGATGGATAAACTGTTGCATATTTATTGCATTTTATGCGTCGGGCGTTGACTTCTAAGGCCCTAACTATTCAATCTGTTGGAGCGACGCCCTAGGGTGAAGCCTAGGTTGCCCGGAACTTAGAAATGACCATAACTTTCACACTGATTGCTATTATTCGTTTTATACGATGGAAAAACTATTATATTTATATTGTATTTTATGTTTCTGGCGGTGCCTTCTTAGGCCCTAAGTGTTCGATCTGTTGGAACAACGCCCTATAGTGAAGCCTACGTTGCCCGGAACGTAGAAATGACCATCACTTTCACACTGGTTACAATTATTCCTGATATACGATGGAAAAACTCTTGTATATTTATTGTATTTTATGCTTCTGGCGTTGACTTCTAAGGCCGTAGCTATTCGATGTGGTGGAGCAACGCCCTAGAGTGAAGCCTAGGTTGTCCGGGACGTAGAAATGGCCATTACTTTCACACTGGTTGAAATTATTAGTTTTATACGATGGAAAAACTGTTCTATATATTTTGTATTTTATACTTCGGGCGTTGACTTCTAAGGCACTAACTATTCGATCTGGTGGAGCAACGACCGAGAGTGAAGCCTAGGTTGCCCGGAACGTAGAAATGACCATCACTTTCAAACTGGTTGCAATTATTCCTGTTATATGATGGAAAAACTGTTGTATTTATTTGTATTTTATGCTTCGGGCGTTGACTGCTAAGGCCCTAACTATTCAATCTGTTGGATCAACGCCCTAGGGTGAAGCCTAGGTTGCTCGGAATGTAGAAATGACCATAACATTCACACTTGTTGAAATTATTCGTTTAATACGATGGAAAAGCTGTTGCATCTTCATTGTATTTTATGATTCTGGCGTTGACTTCTAAGGCCCTAACTATTCGATCTGGTGCAGCAACGCCCTAGAGTGAAGCCTAGGTTGCCCGGAACGTAGAAATGACCATCACTTTCAGACTGGTTGCAATTAATCCTTTTATACGATGGAAAAACTGTTGTATTTTTATTGCATTTTATGCTTCGGGCATTGACTTCTAAGGCCCTAACTATTCAATCTGTTGGAGCAACGCCCTAGGGTGTAGCCTAGGTTGCCCGGAAAGTATAAATGACCACAATTTTCATACTGGTTGCAATTACTCGTTTTATATGATAGAAAAACTGTTGTATTTATATTTTATTTTATGCTTCTGGCGTTCACTTCTTAGGCCCTAACTATTCGATCTGGTGGAACAACGCCCTGGGGTGAAGCCTAGGTTGCCGGAACGTAGAAATGACCATAACTTTCACACTGGTTGCTATTATTCGTTTTATACGATGGAAAAACTGTTCTATTTATTTTGTATTTTATGCTTCTGGCGGTGCCTTCTTAGGCCCTAAGTGGTCGATCTGTTGGAACAACGCCCTAGAGTGAAGCCTACGTTGCCCGGAACGTAGAAATGACCATCACTTTCACACTGGTTGCAATTATTCCTGATATACGATGGAAAAACTCTTGTATATTTATTGTATTTTATGCTTCTGGCATTGACTTCTAAGGCACTAACTATTCGATCTGGTGGAGCAACGCCCTAGAGTGAAGCCTAGGTTGCCCGGAACGTAGAAATGACCATTACTTTCAAACTGGTTGCAATTAATCCTTTTATACGATGGAAAAACTGTTGTATTTTTATTGCATTTTATGCTTCGGGCATTGACTTCTAAGGCCCTAACTGCACAATCTGTAGGAGCAACGCCCTAGGCTGAAGCCTAGGTTGCCCGGAAAGTAGAAATGACGTTAACTTTCACACTGGTTGCTATTATTCGTTCTATACGATGGAAAAACTTCTATTTATTTTGTATTTTATGCTTCGGGCGTTGACTTCTAAGGAACTAACTGTTTGACCTGGTGGAGTAACGCCTATGCTGAAGCCTAGGTTGACCGGAACGTAGGAATGACCATAATTTTCAAACCGGTAGCAATTATTCGTTTTACACGATGGAAAAGCTGTTCTATTTATTTTGTATTTTATGCATCGGGCGTTGACTTCTAAGGCCCTAACTATTCAATCTGTTGGAGCAACGCCCTAGGGTGAAGCCTAGGTTGCCCGGAAAGTAGAAATGACGTTAACTTTCACACTGGTTGCTATTATTCGTACTATACGGTGGAAAAACTGTTACATTTATATTGTATTTTATGCTTCCGGCGTTGACTTCTAAGGCCCCAGCTGTTTGATCTGGTGGAGAAACGCCTTAGTGTGAAGCCCAGGTTGCCCGAACGTAGAAATGACCATAACTTTCATACTGGTTGCTATTATTCGTTTTATACAATGGAAAAACTGTTCCATTTATTTTGTATTTTATGCTTGGGTCGTTGACTTCTAAGGCCCTAACTATTCGATCTGGTGCAGCAACGCCCTAGAGTCAAGCCTAGGTTGCCCGGAACGTAGAAATGACCATCACTTTCAGACTGGTTGCAATTAATCCTTTTATACGATGGAAAAACTGTTGTATTTTTATTGCATTTTATGCTTCGGGCATTGACTTCTAAGGCCCTAACTATTCAATCTGTTGGAGCAACGCCCTAGGGTGTAGCCTAGGTTGCCCGGAAAGTATAAATGACCACAATTTTCATACTGGTTGCAATTACTCGTTTTATATGATAGAAAAACTGTTGTATTTATATTTTATTTTATGCTTCTGGCGTTCACTTCTTAGGCCCTAACTATTCGATCTGGTGGAACAACGCCCTGGGGTGAAGCCTAGGTTGCCGGAACGTAGAAATGACCATAACTTTCACACTGGTTGCTATTATTCGTTTTATACGATGGAAAAACTGTTCTATTTATTTTGTATTTTATGCTTCTGGCGGTGCCTTCTTAGGCCCTAAGTGGTCGATCTGTTGGAACAACGCCCTAGAGTGAAGCCTACGTTGCCCGGAACGTAGAAATGACCATCACTTTCACACTGGTTGCAATTATTCCTGATATACGATGGAAAAACTCTTGTATATTTATTGTATTTTATGCTTCTGGCATTGACTTCTAAGGCACTAACTATTCGATCTGGTGGAGCAACGCCCTAGAGTGAAGCCTAGGTTGCCCGGAACGTAGAAATGACCATTACTTTCAAACTGGTTGCAATTAATCCTTTTATACGATGGAAAAACTGTTGTATTTTTATTGCATTTTATGCTTCGGGCATTGACTTCTAAGGCCCTAACTGCACAATCTGTAGGAGCAACGCCCTAGGCTGAAGCCTAGGTTGCCCGGAAAGTAGAAATGACGTTAACTTTCACACTGGTTGCTATTATTCGTTCTATACGATGGAAAAACTTCTATTTATTTTGTATTTTATGCTTCGGGCGTTGACTTCTAAGGAACTAACTGTTTGACCTGGTGGAGTAACGCCTATGCTGAAGCCTAGGTTGACCGGAACGTAGGAATGACCATAATTTTCAAACCGGTAGCAATTATTCGTTTTACACGATGGAAAAGCTGTTCTATTTATTTTGTATTTTATGCATCGGGCGTTGACTTCTAAGGCCCTAACTATTCAATCTGTTGGAGCAACGCCCTAGGGTGAAGCCTAGGTTGCCCGGAAAGTAGAAATGACGTTAACTTTCACACTAGTTGCTATTATTCGTTCTATACGATGGAAAAACTGTTATATTTATATTGTATTTTATGCTTCTGGCGCTGACTTCTTATGCCCTAACTATTCCATCTGGTGGAACAACGCCCTAGGGTGAAGCCTAGGTTGCCCGGAACGTAGAAATAGAAATAACTTTCACACCGGTAGCAATTATTCGTTTTATACGATGGAAAAACAGTTCTATTTATTTTGTATTTTATGCTTCGGCCGTTGACTTCTAAGGCACTAACTATTCGATCTGTTGGGGCAACGCCCTAGGGTGAAGCCTAGGTTGCCCGGAACGTAGAGATGACCATAGCTTTCACACTGGCTGCTATTATTCGTTTTATACGATGGAAAAACTGTTATATTTATATTGTATTTTATGCTTCTGGCGCTGACTTCTTAGGCCCTAACTATTCGATCTGGTGGAACAACGCCGTAGAGTGTAGCCTAGGTTGCCCGGAACGTAGAAATGCCCATAACTTTCACACTGGTTGCTATTATACGTTTTATACGATGGAAAAGCTGTTGTATTTATACCGTATTTTATGCTTCTGGCGTTGACTTCTTATGCCCTAACTATTCCATCTGGTGGAACAACGCCCTAGGGTGAAGCCTAGGTTGCCAGGAACGTAGAAATGACCATCACTTTCAAACTGGTTGCAATTAATCCTTTTATACGATGGAAAAACTGTTGCATTTTTATTGCATTTTATGCGTCGGGGGTTGACTTCTTATGCCCTAACTACTCCATCTGGCGGAACAACGCCCTAGGGTGAAGCCTAGGTTTCCCGGAACGTAGAAATGACCATCACTTTCACACTGGTTGCAATTATTCCTGATATACGATGGAAAAACTCTTGTATATTTATTGTATTTTATGCTTCTGGCGTTGACTTCTAAGGCCGTAGCTATTCGATGTGGTGGAGCAACGCCCTAGAGTGAAGCCTAGGTTGTCCGGAACGTAGAAATGCCCATTACTTTCACACTGGTTGAAATTATTAGTTTTATACGATGGAAAAACTGTTCTATTTATTTTGTATTTTATACTTCGGGCGTTGACTTCTAAGACCCTAACTATTCCATCTGGTGGAACAACGACCTAGGGTGAAGCCTAGGTTGCCCGGAACGTAGAAATGACCATAACTTTCACACCGGTAGCAATTATACGTTTTATACAATGGAAAAACTGTACTATTTATTTTGTATTTTATGCTTCGGGCGTTGACTTCTACGGCCCTAGCTATTCGATCTGGCGGAGCAACGCCCTAGAGTGAAGGCTAGGTTGCCCGGAACGTAGAAATGACCATCACTTTCAAACTGGTTGCAATTAATCCTTTTATACGATGGAAAAACTGTTGTATTTTTATTGCATTTTATGCTTCGGGCATTAACTTCTAAGGCCCTAACTATTCAATCTGTAAGAGCAACGGCCTAGGGTGTAGCCTAGGTTGCCCGTAAAGTAGAAATGACCCTAGCTTTCATACTGGTTGCAATTATTCGTTTTGTATGATGGAAAGACTGTTGTAATTATATTGTATTTTATGCTTCTGGGGTTCACATCTTAGGCCCTAACTATTCGACCTGGTGGAGTAACGCCCTATGGTGAAGCCTAGGTTGACCGGAACGTAGAAATGACCATAATTTTCACACCGGTAGCAATTATTCGTTTTACACGATGGAAAAGCTGTTCCATCTATTTTGTATTTTATGCATCGGGCGTTGACTTCTAAGGCCCTAACTATTCAATATGTTGGAGCAACGCCCTAGGGTGAAGCCTAGGTTGCCCGGAAAGTAGAAATGACGTTAACTTTCACACTGGTTGCTATTATTCGTACTATACGATGGAAAAACTGTTGTATTTATATTGTATTTTATGCTTCGGGCGTTGACTTCTAGGGCCCCAGCTGTTTGATCTGGTGGAGCAACGCCCTAGAGTGAAGCCCAGGTTGCCCGAACGTAGAAATGACCATAACTTTCACACTGGTTGCTATTATACGTTTTATACGATGGAAAAGCTGTTGTATTTATACCGTATTTTATGCTTCTGGCGTTGACTTCATATGCCCTAACTATTTCATTTGGTGGAACAACGCCCTAGGGTGAAGCCTAGGTTGCCCGGAACGGAGAAATGACCATCACTTTCAAACTGGTTGCAATTAATCCTTTTATACGATGGAAAAACTGTTGCATTTTTATTGCATTTTATGCGTCGGGCGTTGACTTCTAAGGCCCTAACTATTGAATCTGTTGGAGCGACGCCCTAGGGTGAAGCCTAGGTTGCCCGTAACTTAGAAATGACCATATCTTTCACACTGATTGCTATTATTCGTTTTATACGATGGAAAAACTGTTATATTTATATTGTATTTTATGCTTCTGGCGGTGCCTTCTTAGGCCCTAAGTGTTCGATCTGTTGGAACAACGCCCTAGAGTGAAGCCTACGTTGCCCGGAACGTAGAAATGACCATCACTTTCACACTGGTTGCAATTATTCCTGATACACGATGGAAAAACTCTTGTATATTTATTGTATTTTATGCTTCTGGCGTTGACTTCTAAGGCCGTAGCTATTCGATGTGGTGGAGCAACGCCCTAGAGTGAAGCCTAGGTTGTCCGGAACGTAGAAATGCCCATTACTTTCACACCGGTAGCAATTATACGTTTTATACAATGGAAAAACTGTACTATTTATTTTGTATTTTATGCTTCGGGCATTGACTTCTACGGCCCTAGCTATTCGATCTGGTGGAGCAACGCCCTGGAGTGAAGGCTAGGTTGCCCGGAACGTAGAAATAACCATCACTTTCAAACTGGTTGCAATTAATCCTTTTATACGATGGAAAAACTGTTGCATTTTTATTGCATTTTATGCTTCGGGCATTAACTTCTAAGGCCCTAACTATTCAATCTGTAAGAGCAACGCCCTAGGGTGTAGCCTAGGTAGCCCGTAAAGTAGAAATGACCCTAGCTTTCATACTGGTTGCAATTATTCGTTTTGTATGATGGAAAAACTGTTGTATTTATATTGTATTTTATGCTTATGGGGTTCACATCTTAGGCCCTAACTATTCGACCTGGTGGAGTAACGCCCTATGGTGAAGCCTAGGTTGACCGGATCGTAGAAATGACCATAATTTTCACACCGGTAGCAATTATTCGTTTTACACGATGGAAAAGCTGTTCCATTTATTTTGTATTTTATGCATCGGGCGTTGACTTCTAAGGCCCTAACTATTCAATCTGTTGGAGCAACGCCCTAGGGTGAAGACTAGGTTGCCCGGAAAGTAGAAATGACGTTAACTTTCGCACTGGTTGCTATTATTCGTACTATACGATGGAAAAACTGTTATATTTATATTGTATTTTATGCTTCGGGCGTTGGCTTCTAAGGCCCCAGCTGTTTGATCTGGTGGAGCAACGCCCTAGTGTGAAGCCCAGGTTGCCCGAACGTAGAAATGACCATAACTTTCACACTGGTTGCCATTATTCGTTTTATACAATGGAAAGACTGTTCCACTTATTTTGTATTTTATGCTTCGGTCGTTGACTTCTGAGGCACTAACTATTCGATCTGTTGGAGCAACGCCCTAAGGTGAAGCCTAGGTTGCCCGGAACGTAGAAATGACCATAACTTTCACACTGGCTGCTATTATTCGTTTTATACGATAGAAAAACTGTTATATTTATATTGTATTTTATGCTTCAGGCGCTGACTTCTTATGCCCTAACTATTCCATCTGGTGGAACAACGCCCTAGGGTGAAGCCTAGGTGGCCCGGAACGTAGAAATAGAAATACCTTTAACACCGGTAGCAATTATTCGTTTTATACAATGGAAAAACAGTTCTATTTATTTTGTATTTTATGCTTCGGCCGTTGACTTCTTAGGCCCTAACTATTCGATCTGGTGGAACAACGCCGTAGAGTGTAGCCTAGGTTGCCCGGAACGTAGAAATGCCCATAACTTTCACACTGGTTGCTATTATACGTTTTATACGATGGAAAAGCTGTTGTATTTATACCGTATTTTATGCTTCTGGCGTTGACTTCTTATGCCCTAACTATTCCATCTGGTGGAACAACGCCCTAGGGTGAAGCCTAGGTTGCCCGGAACGGAGAAATGACCATCACTTTCAAACTGGTTGCAATTAATCCTTTTATACGATGGAAAAACTGTTGCATTTTTATTGCATTTTATGCGTCGGGGGTTGACTTCTTATGCCCTAACTAGTCCATCTGGCGGAACAACGCCCTAGGGTGAAGCCTAGGTTGCCCGGAACGTAGAAATGACCATCACTTTCAAACTGGTTGCAATTAATCCTTTTATACGATGGATAAACTGTTGCATTTTTATTGCATTTTATGCGTCGGGCGTTGACTTCTAAGGCCCTAACTATTGAATCTGTTGGAGCGACGCCCTAGGCTGAAGCCTAGGTTGCCCGTAACTTAGAAATGACCATAACTTTCACACTGATTGCTATTATTCGTTTTATACGATGGAAAAACTGTTATATTTATATTGTATTTTATGCTTCTGGCGGTGCCTTCTTAGGCCCTAAGTGTTCGATCTGTTGGAACAACGCCCTAGAGTGAAGCCTACGTTGCCCGGAACGTAGAAATGACCATCACTTTCACACTGGTTGCAATTATTCCTGATATACGATGGAAAAACTCTTGTATATTTATTGTATTTTATGCTTCTGGCGTTGACTTCAAAGGCCGTAGCTATTCGATGTGGTGGAGCAACGCCCTAGAGTGAAGCCTAGGTTGTCCGGAACGTAGAAATGCCCATTACTTTCACACTGGTTGAAATTATTAGTTTTATACGATGGAAAAACTGTTCTATATATTTTGTATTTTATACTTCGGGCGTTGACTTCTAAGGCACTAACTATTCGATCTGGTGGAGCAACGACCGAGAGTGAAGCCTAGGTTGCCCGGAACGTAGAAATGACCATCACTTTCAAACTGGTTGCAATTATTCCTGTTATATGATGGAAAAACTGTTGTATTTATTTGTATTTTATGCTTCGGGCGTTGACTGCTAAGGCCCTAACTATTCAATCTGTTGGATCAACGCCCTAGGGTGAAGCCTAGGTTGCTCGGAATGTAGAAATGACCATAACATTCACACTTGTTGAAATTATTCGTTTAATACGATGGAAAAGCTGTTGCATCTTCATTGTATTTTATGATTCTGGCGTTGACTTCTAAGGCACTAACTATTCGATCTGGTGGAGCAACGACCGAGAGTGAAGCCTAGGTTGCCCGGAACGTAGAAATGACCATCACTTTCAAACTGGTTGCAATTAATCCTTTTATACGATGGAAAAACTGTTGTATTTTTATTGCATTTTATGCTTCGGGCATTAACTTCTAAGGCCCTAACTATTCAATCTGTAAGAGCAACGGCCTAGGGTGTAGCCTAGGTTGCCCGTAAAGTAGAAATGACCCTAGCTTTCATACTGGTTGCAATTATTCGTTTTGTATGATGGAAAGACTGTTGTAATTATATTGTATTTTATGCTTCTGGGGTTCACATCTTAGGCCCTAACTATTCGACCTGGTGGAGTAACGCCCTATGGTGAAGCCTAGGTTGACCGGAACGTAGAAATGACCATAATTTTCACACCGGTAGCAATTATTCGTTTTACACGATGGAAAAGCTGTTCCATCTATTTTGTATTTTATGCATCGGGCGTTGACTTCTAAGGCCCTAACTATTCAATATGTTGGAGCAACGCCCTAGGGTGAAGCCTAGGTTGCCCGGAAAGTAGAAATGACGTTAACTTTCACACTGGTTGCTATTATTCGTACTATACGATGGAAAAACTGTTGTATTTATATTGTATTTTATGCTTCGGGCGTTGACTTCTAGGGCCCCAGCTGTTTGATCTGGTGGAGCAACGCCCTAGAGTGAAGCCCAGGTTGCCCGAACGTAGAAATGACCATAACTTTCACACTGGTTGCTATTATACGTTTTATACGATGGAAAAGCTGTTGTATTTATACCGTATTTTATGCTTCTGGCGTTGACTTCATATGCCCTAACTATTTCATTTGGTGGAACAACGCCCTAGGGTGAAGCCTAGGTTGCCCGGAACGGAGAAATGACCATCACTTTCAAACTGGTTGCAATTAATCCTTTTATACGATGGAAAAACTGTTGCATTTTTATTGCATTTTATGCGTCGGGCGTTGACTTCTAAGGCCCTAACTATTGAATCTGTTGGAGCGACGCCCTAGGGTGAAGCCTAGGTTGCCCGTAACTTAGAAATGACCATATCTTTCACACTGATTGCTATTATTCGTTTTATACGATGGAAAAACTGTTATATTTATATTGTATTTTATGCTTCTGGCGGTGCCTTCTTAGGCCCTAAGTGTTCGATCTGTTGGAACAACGCCCTAGAGTGAAGCCTACGTTGCCCGGAACGTAGAAATGACCATCACTTTCACACTGGTTGCAATTATTCCTGATACACGATGGAAAAACTCTTGTATATTTATTGTATTTTATGCTTCTGGCGTTGACTTCTAAGGCCGTAGCTATTCGATGTGGTGGAGCAACGCCCTAGAGTGAAGCCTAGGTTGTCCGGAACGTAGAAATGCCCATTACTTTCACACCGGTAGCAATTATACGTTTTATACAATGGAAAAACTGTACTATTTATTTTGTATTTTATGCTTCGGGCATTGACTTCTACGGCCCTAGCTATTCGATCTGGTGGAGCAACGCCCTGGAGTGAAGGCTAGGTTGCCCGGAACGTAGAAATGACCATCACTTTCAAACTGGTTGCAATTAATCCTTTTATACGATGGAAAAACTGTTGTATTTTTATTGCATTTTATGCTTCGGGCATTAACTTCTAAGGCCCTAACTATTCAATCTGTAAGAGCAACGGCCTAGGGTGTAGCCTAGGTTGCCCGTAAAGTAGAAATGACCCTAGCTTTCATACTGGTTGCAATTATTCGTTTTGTATGATGGAAAGACTGTTGTATTTATATTGTATTTTATGCTTCTGGGGTTCACATCTTAGGCCCTAACTATTCGACCTGGTGGAGTAACGCCCTATGGTGAAGCCTAGGTTGACCGGAACGTAGAAATGACCATAATTTTCACACCGGTAGCAATTATTCGTTTTACACGATGGAAAAGCTGTTCCATTTATTTTGTATTTTATGCATCGGGCGTTGACTTCTAAGGCCCTAACTATTCAATATGTTGGAGCAACGCCCTAGGGTGAAGCCTAGGTTGCCCGGAAAGTAGAAATGACGTTAACTTTCACACTGGTTGCTATTATTCGTACTATACGATGGAAAAACTGTTGTATTTATATTGTATTTTATGCTTCGGGCGTTGACTTCTAGGGCCCCAGCTGTTTGATCTGGTGGAGCAACGCCCTAGAGTGAAGCCCAGGTTGCCCGAACGTAGAAATGACCATAACTTTCACACTGGTTGCTATTATACGTTTTATACGATGGAAAAGCTGTTGTATTTATACCGTATTTTATGCTTCTGGCGTTGACTTCATATGCCCTAACTATTTCATTTGGTGGAACAACGCCCTAGGGTGAAGCCTAGGTTGCCCGGAACGGAGAAATGACCATCACTTTCAAACTGGTTGCAATTAATCCTTTTATACGATGGAAAAACTGTTGCATTTTTATTGCATTTTATGCGTCGGGCGTTGACTTCTAAGGCCCTAACTATTGAATCTGTTGGAGCGACGCCCTAGGGTGAAGCCTAGGTTGCCCGTAACTTAGAAATGACCATATCTTTCACACTGATTGCTATTATTCGTTTTATACGATGGAAAAACTGTTATATTTATATTGTATTTTATGCTTCTGGCGGTGCCTTCTTAGGCCCTAAGTGTTCGATCTGTTGGAACAACGCCCTAGAGTGAAGCCTACGTTGCCCGGAACGTAGAAATGACCATCACTTTCACACTGGTTGCAATTATTCCTGATACACGATGGAAAAACTCTTGTATATTTATTGTATTTTATGCTTCTGGCGTTGACTTCTAAGGCCGTAGCTATTCGATGTGGTGGAGCAACGCCCTAGAGTGAAGCCTAGGTTGTCCGGAACGTAGAAATGCCCATTACTTTCACACTGGTTGAAATTATTAGTTTTATACGATGGAAAAACTGTTCTATTTATTTTGTATTTTATACTTCGGGCGTTGACTTCTAAGGCCCTAACTATTCCATCTGGTGGAACAACGACCTAGGGTGAAGCCTAGGTAGCCCGGAACGTAGAAATGACCATAACTTTCACACCGGTAGCAATTATACGTTTTATACAATGGAAAAACTGTACTATTTATTTTGTATTTTATGCTTCGGGCGTTGACTTCTACGGCCCTAGCTATTCGATCTGGTGGAGCAACGCCCTGGAGTGAAGGCTAGGTTGCCCGGAACGTAGAAATAACCATCACTTTCAAACTGGTTGCAATTAATCCTTTTATACGATGGAAAAACTGTTGCATTTTTATTGCATTTTATGCTTCGGGCATTAACTTCTAAGGCCCTAACTATTCAATCTGTAAGAGCAACGCCCTAGGGTGTAGCCTAGGTAGCCCGTAAAGTAGAAATGACCCTAGCTTTCATACTGGTTGCAATTATTCGTTTTGTATGATGGAAAAACTGTTGTATTTATATTGTATTTTATGCTTATGGGGTTCACATCTTAGGCCCTAACTATTCGACCTGGTGGAGTAACGCCCTATGGTGAAGCCTAGGTTGACCGGAACGTAGAAATGACCATAATTTTCACACCGGTAGCAATTATTCGTTTTACACGATGGAAAAGCTGTTCCATTTATTTTGTATTTTATGCATCGGGCGTTGACTTCTAAGGCCCTAACTATTCAATCTGTTGGAGCAACGCCCTAGGGTGAAGACTAGGTTGCCCGGAAAGTAGAAATGACGTTAACTTTCGCACTGGTTGCTATTATTCGTACTATACGATGGAAAAACTGTTATATTTATATTGTATTTTATGCTTCGGGCGTTGACTTCTAAGGCCCCAGCTGTTTGATCTGGTGGAGCAACGCCCTAGTGTGAAGCCCAGGTTGCCCGAACGTAGAAATGACCATAACTTTCACACTGGTTGCCATTATTCGTTTTATACAATGGAAAGACTGTTCCACTTATTTTGTATTTTATGCTTCGGTCGTTGACTTCTGAGGCACTAACTATTCGATCTGTTGGAGCAACGCCCTAAGGTGAAGTCTAGGTTGCCCGGAACGTAGAAATGACCATAACTTTCACACTGGCTGCTATTACTCGTTTTATACGATAGAAAAACTGTTATATTTATATTGTATTTTATGCTTCAGGCGCTGACTTCTTATGCCCTAACTATTCCATCTGGTGGAACAACGCCCTAGGGTGAAGCCTAGGTGGCCCGGAACGTAGAAATAGAAATACCTTTAACACCGGTAGCAATTATTCGTTTTATACAATGGAAAAACAGTTCTATTTATTTTGTATTTTATGCTTCGGCCGTTGACTTCTTAGGCCCTAACTATTCGATCTGGTGGAACAACGCCGTAGAGTGTAGCCTAGGTTGCCCGGAACGTAGAAATGCCCATAACTTTCACACTGGTTACTATTATACGTTTTATACGATGGAAAAGCTGTTGTATTTATACCGTATTTTATGCTTCTGGCGTTGACTTCTTATGCCCTAACTATTCCATCTGGTGGAACAACGCCCTAGGGTGAAGCCTAGGTTGCCCGGAACGGAGAAATGACCATCACTTTCAAACTGGTTGCAATTAATCCTTTTATACGATGGAAAAACTGTTGCATTTTTATTGCATTTTATGCGTCGGGGGTTGACTTCTTATGCCCTAACTAGTCCATCTGGCGGAACAACGCCCTAGGATGAAGCCTAGGTTGCCCGGAACGTAGAAATGACCATCACTTTCAAACTGGTTGCAATTAATCCTTTTATACGATGGATAAACTGTTGCATTTTTATTGCATTTTATGCGTCGGGCGTTGACTTCTAAGGCCCTAACTATTGAATCTGTTGGAGCGACGCCCTAGGGTGAAGCCTAGGTTGCCCGTAAAGTAGAAATGACCCTAGCTTTCATACTGGTTGCAATTATTCGTTTTGTATGATGGAAAAACTGTTGTATTTATATTGTATTTTATGCTTCTGGGGTTCACATCTTAGGCCCTAACTATTCGACCTGGTGGAGTAACGCCCTATGGTGAAGCCTAGGTTGACCGGAACGTAGAAATGACCATAATTTTCACACCGGTAGCAATTATTCGTTTTACACGATGGATAAGCTGTTCCATTTATTTTGTATTTTATGCATCGGGCGTTGACTTCTAAGGCCCTAACTATTCAATCTGTTGGAGCAACGCCCTAGGGTGAAGCCTAGGTTACCCGGAAAGTAGAAATGACGTTAACTTTCACACTGGTTGCTATTATTCGTACTATACGATGGAAAAACTGTTACATTTATATTGTATTTTATGCTTCGGGCGTTGACTTCTAAGGCCCCAGCTGTTTGATCTGGTGGAGCAACGCCCTAGTGTGAAGCCCAGGTTGCCCGAACGTAGAAATGACCATAACTTTCACACTGGTTGCTATTATTCGTTTTATACAATGGAAAAACTGTTCCATTTATTTTGTATTTTATGCTTCGGTCGTTGACTTCTGAGGCACTAACTATTCGATCTGTTGGAGCAACGCCCTAGGGTGAAGCCTAGGTTGCCCGGAACGTAGAAAGGACCATAACTTTCACACTGGCTGCTATTATTCGTTTTATACGATGGAAAAACTGTTATATTTATATTGTATTTTATGCTTCTGGCGCTGACTTCTTATGCCCTAACTATTCCATCTGGTGGAACAACGCCCTAGGGTGAAGCCTAGGTGGCCCGGAACGTAGAAATAGAAATAACTTTCACACCGGTAGCAATTATTCGTTTTATACAATGGAAAAACAGTTCTATTTATTTTGTATTTTATGCTTCGGCCGTTGACTTCTAAGGCACTAACTATTCGATCTGTTGGAGCAACGCCCTAGGGTGAAGCCTAGGTTGCCCGGAACGTAGAAATGACCATAACTTTCACACTGGCTGCTATTATTCGTTTTATACGATGGAAAAACTGTTATATTTATATTGTATTTTATGCTTCTGGCGCTGACTTCTTAGGCCCTAACTATTCGATCTGGTGGAACAACGCCGTAGAGTGTAGCCTAGGCTGCCCGGAACGTAGAAATGCCCATAACTTTCACACTGGTTGCTATTATACGTTTTATACGATGGAAAAGCTGTTGTATTTATAGCGTATTTTATACTTCTGGCGTTGACTTCTTATGCCCGAACTACTCCATCTGGCGGAACAACGCCCTAGGGTGAAGCCTAGGTTGCCCGGAACGTAGAAATGACCATCACTTTCAAACTGGTTGCAATTAATCCTTTTATACGATGGATAAGCTGTTGCATTTTTATTGCATTTTATGCGTCGGGCGTTGACTTCTATGGCCCTAACTATTCAATCTGTTGGAGCGACGCCCTAGGGTGAAGCCTAGGTTGCCCGGAACTTAGAAATGACCATAACTTTCACACTGATTGCTATTATTCGTTTTATACGATGGAAAAACTATTATATTTATATTGTATTTTATGTTTCTGGCGGTGCCTCCTTAGGCCCTAAGTGTTCGATCTGTTGGAACAACGCCCTAGAGTGAAGCCTACGTTGCCCGGAACGTAGAAATGACCATCACTTTCACACTGGTTACAATTATTCCTGATATACGATGGAAAAACTCTTGTATATTTATTGTATTTTATGCTTCTGGCGTTGACTTCTAAGGCCGTAGCTATTCGATGTGGTGGAGCAACGCCCTAGAGTGAAGCCTAGGTTGTCCGGGACGTAGAAATGGCCATTACTTTCACACTGGTTGAAATTATTAGTTTTATACGATGGAAAAACTGTTCTATTTATTTTGTATTTTATACTTCGGGCGTTGACTTCTAAGGCACTAACTATTCGATCTGGTGGAGCAGCGACCGAGAGTGAAGCCTAGGTTGCCCGGAACGTAGAAATGACCATCACTTTCAAAATGGTTGCAATTATTCCTGTTATATGATGGAAAAACTGTTGTATTTATTTGTATTTTATGCTTCGGGCGTTGACTGCTAAGGCCCTAACTATTCAATCTGTTGAATCAACGCCCTAGGGTGAAGCCTAGGTTGCTCGGAATGTAGAAATGACCATAACATTCAAAATTGTTGAAATTATTCGTTTAATACGATGGAAAAGCTGTTGCATCTTCATTGTATTTTATGATTCTGGCGTTGACTTCTAAGGCCCTAACTATTCGATCTGGTGGAGCAACGCCCTAGAGTGAAGCCTAGGTTGCCCGGAACGTAGAAATGACCATCACTTTCAAACTGGTTGCAATTAATCCTTTTATACGATGGAAAAACTGTTGTATTTTTATTGCATTTTATGCTTCGGGTATTGACTTCTAAGGCCCTAACTATTCAATCTGTTGGAGCAACGCCCTAGGGTGTAGCCTAGGTTGCCCGGAAAGTAGAAATGACCACAATTTTCATACTGGTTGCAATTACTCGTTTTATATGATAGAAAAACTGTGGTATTTATATTTTATTTTATGCTTCTGGCGTTCACTTCTTAGGCCCTAACTATTCGATCTGGTGGAACAACGCCCTGGGGTGAAGCCTAGGTTGCCGGAACGTAGAAATGACCATAACTTTCACACTGGTTGCTATTATTCGTTTTATACGATGGAAAAACTGTTCTATTTATTTTGTATTTTATGCTTCTGGCGGTGCCTTCTTAGGCCCTAAGTGTTCGATCTGTTGGAACAACGCCCTAGAGTGAAGCCTACGTTTCCCGGAACGTAGAAATGACCATCACTTTCACACTGGTTGCAATTATTCCTGATATACGATGGAAAAACTCTTGTATATTTATTGTATTTTATGCTTCTGGCATTGACTTCTAAGGCACTAACTATTCGATCTGGTGGAGCAACGCCCTAGAGTGAAGCCTAGGTTGCCCGGAACGTAGAAATGACCATTACTTTCAAACTGGTTGCAATTAATCCTTTTATAAGATGGAAAAACTGTTGTATTTTTATTGCATTTTATGCTTCGGGCATTGACTTCTAAGGCCCTAACCGTACAATCTGTAGGAGCAACGCCCTAGGCTGAAGCCTAGGTTGCCCGGAAAGTAGAAATGACGTTAACTTTCACACTGGTTGCTATTATTCGTTCTATACGATGGAAAAACTGTTCTATTTATTTTGTATTTTATGCTTCGGGCGTTGACTTCTAAGGAACTAACTGTTTGACCTGGTGGAGTAACGCCCTATGCTGAAGCCTAGGTTGACCGGAACGTAGGAATGACCATAATTTTCACACCGATAGCAATTATTCGTTTTACACGATGGAAAAGCTGTTCTATTTATTTTGTATTTTATGCATCGGGCGTTGACTTCTAAGGCCCTAACTATTCAATCTGTCGGAGCAACGCCCTAGGGTGAAGCCTAGGTTGCCCGGACAGTAGAAATGACGTTAACTTTCACACTGGTTGCTATTATTCGTTCTGTACGATGGAAAAACTGTTATATTTATATTGTATTTTATGCTTCTGGCGTTGACTTCTTATGCCCTAACTATTCCATCTGGTGGAACAACGCCCTAGGGTGAAGCCTAGGTTGCCCGGAACGTAGAAATAGAAATAACTTTCACACCGGTAGCAATTATTCGTTTTATACGATGGAAAAACAGTTCTATTTATTTTGTATTTTATGCTTCGGCCGTTGACTTCTAAGGCACTAACTATTCGATCTGTTGGGGCAACGCCCTAGGGTGAAGCCTAGGTTGCCCGGAACGTAGAAATGACCATAGCTTTCACACTGGCTGCTATTATTCGTTTTATACGATGGAAAAGCTGTTATATTTATATTGTATTTTATGCTTCTGGCGCTGACTTCTTAGGCCCTAACTATTCGATCTGGTGGAACAACGCCGTAGAGTGTAGCCTAGGTTGCCCGGAACGTAGAAATGCCCATAACTTTCACACTGGTTGCTATTATACGTTTTATACGATGGAAGAGCTGTTGTATTTATACCGTATTTTATGCTTCTGGCGTTGACTTCTTATGCCCTAACTATTCCATCTGGTGGAACAACGCCCTAGGCTGAAGCCTAGGTTGCCCGGAACGTAGAAATGACCATCACTTTCAAACTGGTTGCAATTAATCCTTTTATACGATGGAAAAACTGTTGCATTTTTATTGCATTTTATGCGTCGGGGCTTGACTTCTTATGCCCTAACTACTCCATCTGGCGGAACAACGCCCTAGGGTGAAGCCTAGGTTGCCCGGAACGTAGAAATGACCATCACTTTCAAACTGGTTGCAATTAATCCTTTTATACGATGGATAAACTGTTGCATTTTTATTGCATTTTATGCGTCGGGCGTTGACTTCTAAGGCCCTAACTATTGAATCTGTTGGAGCGACGCCCTAGGGTGAAGCCTAGGTTGCCCGTAACTTAGAAATGACCATAACTTTCACACTGATTGCTATTATTCGTTTTATACGATGGAAAAACTGTTATATTTATATTGTATTTTATGCTTCTGGCGGTGCCTTCTTAGGCCCTAAGTGTTCGATCTGTTGGAACAACGCCCTAGAGTGAAGCGTACGTTGCCCGGAACGTAGAAATGACCATCACTTTCACACTGGTTGCAATTATTCCTGATATACGATGGAAAAACTCTTGTATATTTATTGTATTTTATGCAACTGGCGTTGACTTCTAAGGCCGTAGCTATTCGATGTGGTGGAGCAACGCCCTAGAGTGAAGCCTAGGTTGTCCGGAACGTAGAAATGCCCATTACTTTCACACTGGTTGAAATTATTAGTTTTATACGATGGAAAAACTGTTCTATTTATTTTGTATTTTATACTTCGGGCGTTGACTTCTAAGGCCCTAACTGTTCCATCTGGTGGAACAACGACCTAGGGTGAAGCCTAGGTTGCCCGGAACGTAGAAATGACCATAACTTCCACACCGGTAGCAATTATACGTTTTATACAATGGAAAAACTGTACTATTTATTTTGTATTTTATGCTTCGGGCGTTGACTTCTACGACCCTAGCTATTCGATCTGGCGGAGCAACGCCCTAGAGTGAAGGCTAGGTTGCCCGGAACGTAGAAATGCCCATAACTTTCACACTGGTTGCTATTATACGTTTTATACGATGGAAAAGCTGTTGTATCTATAGCGTATTTTATGCTTCTGGCGTTGACTTCTTATGCCCTAACTACTCCATCTGGCGGAACAACGCCCTAGGGTGAAGCCTAGGTTGCCCGGAACGTAGAAATGACCATCACTTTCAAACGGGTTGCAATTAATCCTTTTATACGATGGATAAACTGTTGCATTTTTATTGCATTTTATGCGTCGGGCGTTGACTTCTAAGGCCCTAACTATTCAATCTGTTGGAGCGACGCCCTAGGGTGAAGCCTAGGTTGCCCGGAACTTAGAAATGACCATAACTTTCACACTGGTTGAAATTATTAGTTTTATACGATGGAAAAACTGTTCTATTTATTTTGTATTTTATACTTCGGGCGTTGACTTCTAAGGCCCTAACTATTCAATCTGTTGGAGCAACGCCCTAGGGTGTAGCCTAGGTTGCCCGGAAAGTAGAAATGACCACAACTTTCATACTGGTTGCAATTACTCGTTTTATATGATAGAAAAACTGTTGTATTTATATTTTATTTTATGCTTCTGGCGTTCACTTCTTAGGCCCTAACTATTCGATCTGGTGGAACAACGCCCTGGGGTGAAGCCTAGGTTGCCGGAACGTAGAAATGACCATCACTTTCAAACTGGTTGCAATTAATCCTTTTATACGATGGATAAACTGTTGCATTTTTATTGCATTTTATGCGTCGGGCGTTGACTTCTAAGGCCCTAACTATTGAATCTGTTGGAGCGACGCCCTAGGGTGAAGCCTAGGTTGCCCGTAACTTAGAAATGACCATAACTTTCACACTGATTGCTATTATTCGTTTTATACGATGGAAAAACTGTTATATTTATATTGTATTTTATGCTTCTGGCGGTGCCTTCTTAGGCCCTAAGTGTTCGATCTGTTGGAACAACGCCCTAGAGTGAAGCGTACGTTGCCCGGAACGTAGAAATGACCATCACTTTCACACTGGTTGCAATTATTCCTGATATACGATGGAAAAACTCTTGTATATTTATTGTATTTTATGCAACTGGCGTTGACTTCTAAGGCCGTAGCTATTCGATGTGGTGGAGCAACGCCCTAGAGTGAAGCCTAGGTTGTCCGGAACGTAGAAATGCCCATTACTTTCACACTGGTTGAAATTATTAGTTTTATACGATGGAAAAACTGTTCTATTTATTTTGTATTTTATACTTCGGGCGTTGACTTCTAAGGCCCTAACTGTTCCATCTGGTGGAACAACGACCTAGGGTGAAGCCTAGGTTGCCCGGAACGTAGAAATGACCATAACTTCCACACCGGTAGCAATTATACGTTTTATACAATGGAAAAACTGTACTATTTATTTTGTATTTTATGCTTCGGGCGTTGACTTCTACGACCCTAGCTATTCGATCTGGCGGAGCAACGCCCTAGAGTGAAGGCTAGGTTGCCCGGAACGTAGAAATGCCCATAACTTTCACACTGGTTGCTATTATACGTTTTATACGATGGAAAAGCTGTTGTATCTATAGCGTATTTTATGCTTCTGGCGTTGACTTCTTATGCCCTAACTACTCCATCTGGCGGAACAACGCCCTAGGGTGAAGCCTAGGTTGCCCGGAACGTAGAAATGACCATCACTTTCAAACGGGTTGCAATTAATCCTTTTATACGATGGATAAACTGTTGCATTTTTATTGCATTTTATGCGTCGGGCGTTGACTTCTAAGGCCCTAACTATTCAATCTGTTGGAGCGACGCCCTAGGGTGAAGCCTAGGTTGCCCGGAACTTAGAAATGACCATAACTTTCACACTGGTTGAAATTATTAGTTTTATACGATGGAAAAACTGTTCTATTTATTTTGTATTTTATACTTCGGGCGTTGACTTCTAAGGCCCTAACTATTCAATCTGTTGGAGCAACGCCCTAGGGTGTAGCCTAGGTTGCCCGGAAAGTAGAAATGACCACAACTTTCATACTGGTTGCAATTACTCGTTTTATATGATAGAAAAACTGTTGTATTTATATTTTATTTTATGCTTCTGGCGTTCACTTCTTAGGCCCTAACTATTCGATCTGGTGGAACAACGCCCTGGGGTGAAGCCTAGGTTGCCGGAACGTAGAAATGACCATAACTTTCACACTGGTTGCTATTATTCGTTTTATACGATGGAAAAACTGTTCTATTTATTTTGTATTTTATGCTTCGGGCGTTGAATTCTAAGGAACTAACTGTTTGATCTGGTGGAGTACGCCCTATGGTGAAGCCTAGGTTGACCGGAACGTAGAAATGACCATAATTTTCACACCGGTAGCAATTATTCGTTTTACACGATGGAAAAACTGTTCTATTTATTTTGTATTTTATGCATCGGGCGTTGACTTCTAAGGCCCTAACTATTCAATCTGTTGGAGCAACGCCCTAGGGTGAAGCCTAGGTTGCCCGGAACGTAGAAATGACCATCACTTTCAAACTGGTTGCAATTAATCCTTTTATACGATGGAAAAACTGTTGTATTTTTATTGCATTTTATGCTTCGGGCATTAACTTCTAAGGCCCTAACTATTCAATCTGTAAGAGCAACGGCCTAGGGTGTAGCCTAGGTTGCCCGTAAAGCAGAAATGACCCTAGCTTTCATACTGGTTGCAATTATTCGTTTTGTATGATGGAAAGACTGTTGTATTTATATTGTATTTTATGCTTCTGGGGTTCACATCTTAGGCCCTAACTATTCGACCTGGTGGAGTAACGCCCTATGGTGAAGCCTAGGTTGACCGGAACGTAGAAATGACCATAATTTTCACACCGGTAGCAATTATTCGTTTTACACGATGGAAAAGCTGTTCCATTTATTTTGTATTTTATGCATCGGGCGTTGACTTCTAAGGCCCTAACTATTCAATATGTTGGAGCAACGCCCTAGGGTAATGCCTAGGTTGCCCGGAAAGTAGAAGTGACGTTAACTTTCACACTGGTTGCTATTATTCGTACTATGCGATGGAAAAACTGTTATATTTATATTGTATTTTATGCTTCGGGCGTTGACTTCTAGGGCCCCAGCTGTTTGATCTGGTGGAGCAACGCCCTAGAGTGAAGCCCAGGTTGCCCGAACGTAGAAATGACCATAACTTTCACACTGGTTGCAATTATTCGTTTTATACAATGGAAAAACTGTTCGATTTATTTTGTATTTTATACTTCGGGCGTTGACTTCTAAGGCACTAACTATTCGATCTGGTGGAGCAACGACCGAGAGTGAAGCGTAGGTTGCCCGGAACGTAGAAATGACCATCACTTTCAAACTGGTTCCAATTATTCCTGTTATATGATGGAAAAACTGTTGTATTTATTTGTATTTTATGCTTCGGGCGTTGACTGCTAAGGCCCTAACTATTCAATCTGTTGGATCAACGCCCTAGGGTGAAGCCTAGGTTGCTCGGAATGTAGAAATGACCATAACATTCACACTTGTTGAAATTATTCGTTTAATACGATGGAAAAGCTGTTGCACCTTCATTGTATTTTATGATTCTGGCGTTGACTTCTAAGGCCCTAACTATTCGATCTGGTGGAGCAACGCCCTAGAGTGAAGCCTAGGTTGCCCGGAACGTAGAAATGACCATCACTTTCAAACTGGTTGCAATTAATCCTTTTATACGGTGGAAAAACTGTTGTATTTTTATTGCATTTTATGCTTCGGGCATTGACTTCTAAGGCCCTAACTATTCAATCTGTTGGAGCAACGCCCTAGGGTGTACCCTAGGTTGCCCGGAAAGTAGAAATGACCACAATTTTCACACTGGTTGCAATTACTCGTTTTATATGATAGAAAAACTGTTGTATTTATATCTTATTTTATGCTTCTGGCGTTCACTTCTTAGGCCCTAACTATTCGATCTGGTGGAACAACGCCCTGGGGTGAAGCCTAGGTTGCCGGAACGTAGAAATGACCATAACTTTCACACTGGTTGCTATTATTCGTTTTATACGATGGAAAAACTGTTCTATTTATTTTGTATTTTATGCTTCTGGCGGTGCCTTCTTAGGCCCTAAGTGTTCGATCTGTTGGAACAACGCCCTAGAATGAAGCCTACGTTGCCCGGAACGTAGAAATGACCATCACTTTCACACTGGTTGCAATTATTCCTGATATACGATGGAAAAACTCTTGTATATTTATTGTATTTTATGCTTCTGGCATTGACTTCTAAGGCACTAACTATTCGATCTGGTGGAGCAACGCCCTAGAGTGAAGCCTAGGTTGCCCGGAACGTAGAAATGACCATTACTTTCAAACTGGTTGCAATTAATCCTTTTATACGATGGAAAAACTGTTGTATTTTTATTGCATTTTATGCTTCGGGCATTGACTTCTAAGGCCCTAACTGTACAATCTGTAGGAGCAACGCCCTAGGCTGAAGCCTAGGTTGCCCGGAAAGTAGAAATGACGTTAACTTTCACACTGGTTGCTATTATTCGTTCTATACGATGGAAAAACTGTTCTATTTATTTTGTATTTTATGCTTCTGGCGTTCACTTCTTAGGCCCTAACTATTCGATCTGGTGGAACAACGCCCTGGGGTGAAGCCTAGGTTGCCGGAACGTAGAAATGACCATAACTTTCACACTGGTTGCTATTATTCGTTTTATACGATGGAAAAACTGTTCTATTTATTTTGTATTTTATGCTTCTGGCGGTGCCTTCTTAGGCCCTAAGTGTTCGATCTGTTGGAACAACGCCCTAGAATGAAGCCTACGTTGCCCGGAACGTAGAAATGACCATCACTTTCACACTGGTTGCAATTATTCCTGATATACGATGGAAAAACTCTTGTATATTTATTGTATTTTATGCTTCTGGCATTGACTTCTAAGGCACTAACTATTCGATCTGGTGGAGCAACGCCCTAGAGTGAAGCCTAGGTTGCCCGGAACGTAGAAATGACCATTACTTTCAAACTGGTTGCAATTAATCCTTTTATACGATTGAAAAACTGTTGTATTTTTATTGCATTTTATGCTTCGGGCATTGACTTCTAAGGCCCTAACTGTACAATCTGTAGGAGCAACGCCCTAGGCTGAAGCCTAGGTTGCCCGGAAAGTAGAAATGACGTTAACTTTCACACTGGTTGCTATTATTCGTTCTATACGATGGAAAAACTGTTCTATTTATTTTGTATTTTATGCTTCTGGCGTTCACTTCTTAGGCCCTAACTATTCGATCTGGTGGAACAACGCCCTGGGGTGAAGCCTAGGTTGCCGGAACGTAGAAATGACCATAACTTTCACACTGGTTGCTATTATTCGTTTTATACGATGGAAAAACTGTTCTATTTATTTTGTATTTTATGCTTCGGGCGTTGAATTCTAAGGAACTAACTGTTTGATCTGGTGGAGTAACGCCCTATGGTGAAGCCTAGGTTGACCGGAACGTAGAAATGACCATAATTTTCACACCGGTAGCAATTATTCGTTTTACACGATGGAAAAACTGTTCTATTTATTTTGTATTTTATGCATCGGGCGTTGACTTCTAAGGCCCTAACTATTCAATCTGTTGGAGCAACGCCCTAGGGTGAAGCCTAGGTTGCCCGGAACGTAGAAATGACCATCACTTTCAAACTGGTTGCAATTAATCCTTTTATACGATGGAAAAACTGTTGTATTTTCATTGCATTTTATGCTTCGGGCATTAACTTCTAAGGCCCTAACTATTCAATCTGTAAGAGCAACGCCCTACGGTGTAGCCTAGGTTGCCCGTAAAGTAGAAATGACCCTAGCTTTCATACTGGTTGCAATTATTCGTTTTGTATAATGGAAAAACTGTTGTATTTATATTGTATTTTATGCTTCTGGGGTTCACATCTTAGGCCCTAACTATTCGACCTGGTGGAGTAATGCCCTATGGTGAAGCCTAGGTTGACCAGAACGTAGAAATGACCATAATTTTCACACCGGTAGCAATTATTCGTTTTACACGATGGAAAAGCTGTTCCATTTATTTTGTATTTTATGCATCGGGCGTTGACTTCTAAGGCCCTAACTATTCAATCTGTTGGAGCGACGCCCTAGGGTGAAGCCTAGGGTGCCCGGAATGTAGAAATGACGTTAACTTTCACACTGGTTGCTATTATTCGTACTATACGATGGAAAAACTGTTATATTTATATTGTATTTTATGCTTCGGGCGTTGACTTCTAAGGCCCCAGCTGTTTGATCTGGTGGAGCAACGCCCTAGAGTGAAGCCCAGGTTACCCGAACGTAGAAAAGACCATAACTTTCACACTGGTTGCTATTATTCGTTTTATACGATGGAAAAACTGTTCCATTTATTTTGTATTTTATGCTTCGGTCGTTGACTTCTGAGGCGCTAACTATTCGATCTGTTGGAGCAACGCCCTAGGGTGAAGCCTAGGTTGCCCGGAACGTAGAAATGACCATAACTTTCACACTGGCTGCTATTATTCGTTTTATACGATGGAAAAACTTATATATTTATATTGTATTTTATGCTTCTGGCGCTGACTTCTTATGCCCTAACTATTCCATCTGGTGGAACAACGCCCTAGGGTGAAGCCTAGGTGGCCCGGAACGTAGAAATAGAAATAACTTTCACACCGGTAGCAATTATTCGTTTTATACAATGGAAAAACAGTTCTATTTATTTTGTATTTTATGCTTCTGGCGCTGACTTCTTAGGCCCTAACTATTCGATCTGGTGGAACAACGCCGTAGAGTGTAGCCTAGATTGCCCGGAACGTAGAAATGCCCATAACTTTCACACTGGTTGCTATTATACGTTTTATACGATGGAATGGCTGTTGTATTTATAGCGTATTTTATGCTTCTGGCGTTGACTTCTTATGCCCTAACTATTCCATCTGGTGGAACAACGCCCTATGGTAAAGCCTAGGTTGCCCGGAACGTAGAAATGACCATAACTTTCACACCCGTAGCAATTATTCGTTTTATACGATGGAAAAACTGTTTTATTTATTTTGTATTTTATGCTTCGGGCGTTGACTTGTTAGGCCCCAAATATTCAATCTGGTGGAGCAACGCCCTAGAGTGAAGCCCAGGTTGCCCGGAACGTAGAAATGGCTATCACTTTCAAACTGGTTGCAATTAATCCTTTTATACGATGGAAAAACTGTTGTATTTTTATTGCATTTTATGCTTCCGGCGCTGACTTCTAAGGCCCTAACTATTCAATCTGTTGGAGCAACGCCCTAGGTGATGCCTAGGTTGCCCGGAAAGTAGAAATGACGTTATTTTTCATACTGGTTGCAATTATTCGTTTTATACGATGGAAAAACTGTTGCAATTATATTGTATTTTATGCTTCTGGCATTGACTTCTACGGCACTAACTATTCGACCTGGTGGAGCAGCGCCCCAGAGTGAAGCCTAAGTTGCCCGGAACGTAGCAATTACCATCACTTTCAAACTGGATGCAAATACTCCTGTTATATGATGGAAAAGCTGTTGTACTTTTATTGCATTTTATGCTTGGGGCATTTACTTCTAAGGCCCTAACTATTCAATCTGTTGGAGCAACGCCCTAGGGTGTAGCCTAGGTCGCCCGTAAAGTAGAAATGACCATAGCTTTCATACTGGTTGCAATTATTCGTTTTATATGATGGAAAAACTGTTGTATTTATATTGTATTTTATGCTTCTGTCGTTGACGTCTAAGGCCGTAGCTATTAGATGTGGTGGAGCAACGCACTAGAGTGACGCCTAGGTTGCCCGGAACGTAGAAATGACCATTACTTTCGCAATGTATGCAATTATACATTTTATACGATGGAAAAACTGTTGTACTTATATCGACTTTTATGCTTGTGGCGTTGACTTCTTATGCCCTAACTATTCCATCTGGTGGAACAACGCCCTAGGGTGAAGCCTAGGTTGCCCGGAACGTAGAAATGGAAATAACTTTCACACCGGTAGCAATTATTCGTTTTATACGATGGAAAAACAGTTCCATTTATTTTGTATTTTATGCTTCGGCCGTTGACTTCTAAGGCACTAAGTATTCGATCTGTTGGAGCAACGCCCTAGGGTGAAGCCTAGGTTGCCCGGAACGTGGAAATGACCATAACTTTCACACTGGTTGCTATTATTCGTTTTATACGATGGAAAAACTGTTATATTTATGTTGTATTTTACGCTTCTTGCGCTGACTTCTTAGGCCCTAACTATTCGATCTGGTGGAGCAACGCCCTAGAGTGAAGCCTATGTTGCCCGGAACGTAGAAATGACCATAACTTTCACACTGGATGCTATTATTCGTTCTATACGATGGAAAAACTGTTATATTTATATTGTATCTTATGCTTTTGGCGTTGACTTCTTAGGCCCTAACAATTCGATCTGGTGGAATAACGCCCTAGAGTGAAGCCTAGGTTGCCTGGAACGTACAAATGACCATCACTTCCACACGGGTTGCAATTATTCCTGTTATAGGATGGAAAGACTGTTGTATTTTTATCGTATTTTATGCTTCAGGCGTTGACTTCTGAGGCCGTAGCTATTCGATGTGGTGGAAGAACGCCATAGAGTGAAGCCTAGGTTGCCCGGAAAGCAGAAATGACCATAACTTTCATACTGGTTGCAATTATTCGTTTTATATGATGGAAGAACTGTTGTATTTATATTGTATTTTATGCTGCTGGCGTTCACTTCTTAGGCCCTAAGTATTCGATCTGGTGGAACAACGCCTTAGAGTGAGGCCTAGGTTGCCCGGAACGTAGAAATGACCATCACTTCCATATTGGTAGCAATTATTCGTTTTATACGATGGAAAAACTGTTGTGTTTATATTGTATTTTATGCTTCTGGCGTTGACTTCTAAGGCACTACCTATTCGATCTGGTGGAGCAACGCCCTAGAGTAAAGCCTAGGTTGCCCGGAACGTAGAAGTGACCATCACTTTCAAACTGTTTGCAATTAATCCTTTTATACGATGGAAAAACTGATGAATTATTATTGCATTTTATGCTTCCGGCGTTGACTTCTAAGGCCCTAACTATTCAATCTGTTGGAGCAACGCCCTAGGGTGAAGCCTAGGTTGCCCGGAACGTAGAAATGGAAATAACTTTCACACCGGTAGCAATTATTCGTTTTATACGATGGAAAAACAGTTCTATTTATTTTGTATTTTATGTTTCGGCCGTTGACTTCTAAGGCACTAACTATTCGATCTGTTGGAGCGACGCCCTAGGGTGAAGCCTAGGTTGCCCGGAACGTATAAATGACCATAACTTTCACACTGGTTGCTATTATTCGTTTTATACGATGGAAAAACTGTTGTATTTATATTGTATTTTATGCTTCTGGCGTTCACTTCTTAGGCCCTAACTATTCGATCTGGTGGAACAACGCCCTAGGGTGAAGCCTAGGTTGCCCGGAACGTAGAAATGACCATAACTTTTACACTGGTAGCAAGTGTTCGTTTTATACCATGGAAAAACTGTTCTATTTATTTTGTATTTTATGCTTCGGGCGTTGACTTCTTAGGCCCTAACTATTCGATCTGGTGGAATAACGCCATATGGTGAAGCCTAGGTTGACCGGAACGTAGAAATGACCATAACTTTCACACCGGTAGCAATTATTCGTTTCACACGATGGAAAAACTGTTCTATTTATATTGTATTTTATGCTTCGGGCGTTGACTTCTAAGGCCCTAGCTGTTTGTTCTGGTGGAGCAACGCCCTAGTGTGAAGCCTAGGTTGCCCGGAACGTAGAAATGATCATAACTTTCACACTGGTTGCTATTATTCGTTTTATACAATGGAAAAACTGTTCTATTTATTTTGTATTTTATGCTTCGGGCGTTGACTTCTAAGGCCCTAACTGTTTGCTCTGGTGGAGCAACGCCCTAGTGTGAAGACTAGGTTGCCCGGAACGTAGAAGTGACCATAACTTTCACACTGGTTGCTATTATTCGTTCTATACGATGGAAATACTGTTATATTTATATACTATCTTATGCTTCTGGCGTTGACTTCTTAGGCCCTAACAATTCGATCTGGTGGAACAACGCCTTAGAGTGAGGCCTAGGTTGCCCGGAACGTAGAAATGACCATCACTTCCATATTGGTAGCAATTATTCGTTTTATACGATGGAAAAACTGTTGTGTTTATATTGTATTTTATGCTTCTGGCGTTGACTTCTAAGGCACTACCTATTCGATCTGGTGGAGCAACGCCCTAGAGTAAAGCCTAGGTTGCCCGGAACGTAGAAGTGACCATCACTTTCAAACTGTTTGCAATTAATCCTTTTATACGATGGAAAAACTGATGAATTATTATTGCATTTTATGCTTCCGGCGTTGACTTCTAAGGCCCTAACTATTCAATCTGTTGGAGCAACGCCCTAGGGTGAAGCCTAGGTTGCCCGGAACGTAGAAATGGATATAACTTTCACACCGGTAGCAATTATTCGTTTTATACGATGGAAAAACAGTTCTATTTATTTTGTATTTTATGCTTCGGCCGTTGACTTCTAAGGCACTAACTATTCGATCTGTTGGAGCGACGCCCTAGGGTGAAGCCTAGGTTGCCCGGAACGTATAAATGACCATAACTTTCACACTGGTTGCTATTATTCGTTTTATACAATGGAAAAACTGTTGTATTTATATTGTATTTTATGCTTCTGGCGTTCACTTCTTAGGCCCTAACTATTCGATCTGGTGGAACAACGCCCTAGGGTGAAGCCTAGGTTGCCCGGAACGTAGAAATGACCATAACTTTTACACTGGTAGCAAGTGTTCGTTTTATACCATGGAAAAACTGTTCTATTTATTTTGTATTTTATGCTTCGGGCGTTGACTTCTTAGGCCCTAACTATTCGATCTGGTGGAATAACGCCATATGGTGAAGCCTAGGTTGACCGGAACGTAGAAATGACCATAACTTTCACACCGGTAGCAATTATTCGTTTCACACGATGGAAAAACTGTTCTATTTATATTGTATTTTATGCTTCGGGCGTTGACTTCTAAGGCCCTAGCTGTTTGTTCTGGTGGAGCAACGCCCTAGTGTGAAGCCTAGGTTGCCCGGAACGTAGAAATGATCATAACTTTCACACTGGTTGCTATTATTCGTTTTATACAATGGAAAAACTGTTCTATTTATTTTGTATTTTATGCTTCGGGCG
This sequence comes from Calliopsis andreniformis, assembly GCF_051401765.1. Classification (NCBI taxonomy): domain Eukaryota; kingdom Metazoa; phylum Arthropoda; class Insecta; order Hymenoptera; family Andrenidae; genus Calliopsis; species Calliopsis andreniformis. The sequence goes on from NW_027480423.1 coordinate 27,996,443, forward strand.
TTGACTTCTAAGGCCCTAACTGTTTGCTCTGGTGGAGCAACGCCCTAGTGTGAAGACTAGGTTGCCCGGAACGTAGAAGTGACCATAACTTTCACACTGGTTGCTATTATTCGTTCTATACGATGGAAATACTGTTATATTTATATACTATCTTATGCTTCTGGCGTTGACTTCTTAGGCCCTAACAATTCGATCTGGTGGAACAACGCGCTAGAGTGAAGCCTAGGTTGCCTGGAACGTACAAATGACCATCACTTTCACACGGGTTGCAATTATTCCTGTTATAGGACGGAAAGACTGTTGTATTTTTATTGTATTTTATGCTTCAGGCGTTGACTTCTGAGGCCGTTGCTATTCCATGTGGTGGAAGAACGCCATAGAGTGAAGCCTGGGTTGCCCGGAACGTAGAAATGACCATAACTTTCATACTGGTTGCAATTATTCGTTTTATATGATGGAAGAACTGTTGCATTTATATTGTATTTTATGCTGCTGGCGTTCACTTCCTAGGCCCTAACCATTCGATCTGGTGGAACAACGGCCTGGGGTGAAGCCCAGGTTGCCCGGAACGTAGAAATGACCATAACTTTCACACTCGTTGCAATTATTCGTTTTATACGATGGAAAAGCTGTTGTATTTATATCGCATTTTATGCTTCTGGCGTTGTCTTCTTAGGCCGTAACTATTCGATCTGGTGGAGCAACGCCCTGGAGTGAAGCCTAGGTTGCGCGGAACGTAGAATTGGCCATCACTTTCAAACTGGTTGCAATTATTCCTGTTAGATGATGGAAACACTGTTGTATTTTTATTGCATTTTATGCGTCGGGCGTTGACTTCTAAGGCCCTAACTATTCGATCTGGTGGAGCACCGCCCTAGAGTGAAGCCTAGGTTGCCCGGAACGTAGAAATGACCCTCACTTTCAAACTGGTTGCAATTATTCCTGTCATATGATGGAAAAACTGTTGTATTTCTATTGCTTTTATGTTTCGGGCATTGACTTCTAAGGCCCTAATTATTCAATCTGTTGGAGCAACGCCCTAGTGTGTAGCCTAGGTTGCCCGGAAAGTAGAAATGACCACAACTGTCATACTGGTTGCATTTACTCGTTTTATATGATAGAAAAACTGTTGTATTTATATTGTATTTTATGCTTCTGGCGTTCACTTCTTAGGCCCTATCTATTTGATCTGGTGGAACAACGCCCTGGGGTGAAGCCTAGGTTGCCGGAACGTAGAAATGACCATAACTTTCACACTGGTTGCTACTATTCGTTTTATACGATGGAAAAACTGTTCTATTTTTTTGTATTTTATGCTTCGGGCGTTGAATTCTAATGAACTAACTGTTTGATCTGGTGGTGCAACGCCCTAGAGTGAAGCCTAGGTTGCCCGGAACGTAGAAATGACCATAACTTTCACACTGGATGCTATTATTCGTTCTATACGATGGAACAACTGTTATATTTATATTGTATCTTATGCTTCTGGCGTTGACCTCTTAGGCCCTAACAATTCGATCTGGTGGAATAACGCCATATGGTGAAGCCTAGGTTGACCGGAACGTAGAAATGACCATAACTTTCACACCGGTAGCAATTATTCGTTTTACACGATGGAAAAACTGTTCTATTTATTTTGTATTTTATGCATCGGGCGTTGACTTCTAAGGCCCTAACTATTCAATCTGTTGGAGCAACGCCCTAGGGTGAAGCCTAGGTTGCCCGGAAAGTAGAAATGACGTTAACTTTCACACTGGTTGCTATTATTCGTTCTATACGATGGAAAAACTGTTATATTTATATTGTATTTTATGCTTCGGGCGTTGACTTCTAAGGCCCTAGCTGTTTGTTCTGGAGGAGCAACGCCCTAGAGTGAAGCCTAGGTTGCCCGGAACGTAGAAATGATCATAACTTTCACACTGGTTGCTATTATTCGTTTTATACAATGGAAAAACTGTTCTATTTATTTTGTATTTTATGCTTCGGGCGTTGACTTCTAAGGCCCTAACTGTTTGATCTGGTGGAGCAACGCTCTAGAGTGAAGCCTAGGTTGCCCGGAACGTAGAAATGACCATCACTTTCACACGGGTTGCAATTATTCCTGTTATAGGACGGAAAGACTGTTGTATTTTTATTGTATTTTATGCTCCAGGCGTTGACTTCTGAGGCCGTTGCTATTCGATGTAGTGGAAGAACGCCATAGAGTGAAGCCTAGGTTACCAGGAACGTAGAAATGACCATAACTTTCATACTGGTTGCAATTATTCGTTTTATACGATGGAAAAACTGTTGTATTTATATTGTATTTTATGCTTCTGGCGTTGACTTCTAAGGCACTAACTATTCGATCTGGTGGAGCAACGCTCTAGAGTGAAGCCTAGGTTGCCCGGAACATAGAAATGACCATCACTTTCAAACTGGTTGCAATTATTCCTATTATATGATGGAAAAACTGTTGTATTTATATTGTATTTTATGCTTCGGGCGTTGACTGCTAAGGCCCTAACTATTCAATCTGTTGGATCAACGCCCTAGAGTGAAGCCTAGGTTGCTCGGAATGTAGAAATGACCATAACATTCACACTGGTTGAAATTATTCGTTTAATACGATGGAAAAGCTGTTGCATCTTTATTGTATTTTATGATTCTGGCGTCGACTTCAAAGGCCCTAACTATTCGATCTGGTGGAGCAACGCCCTAGAGTGAAGCCTAGGTTGCCCGGAACGTAGAAATGACGTTAACTTTCATACTGGTTGCAATTATTCGTTTTATGCGATGGAAAAACTGTTCTATTTATTTTGTATTTTATGCTTCTGGCGTTGCTTTCTTAGGCCCTAACTGTTCGATCTGGTGGAACAACGCCCTAGAGTGAAGCCTAGGTTACCCGGAACGTAGAAATGACCATCACTTTCAAACTGGTTGCAATTATTCGTTTTATACGATGGAAAAACTGTTGTGTTTATATTGTATTTTATGCTTCTGGCGTTGACTTCTAAGGCACTAACTATTCGATCTGGTGGAACAACGCCCTAGGGTGAAGCCTAGGTTGCCCGGAACGTAGAAATAACCATAACTTTTACACTGGTAGCAATTATTCGTTTTATACGATGGAAAAACTGTTGTGTTTATATTGTATTTTATGCTTCTGGCGTTGACTTCTAAGGCACTAACTATTCGATCTGGTGGAGCAACGCCCTAGAGTGAAGCCTAGGTTCCCCGGAACGTAGAAATGACCAGTACTTTCACACTGTTTGCAGTTATTCCTGCTATACGATGGAAAAACTGTTGCATCCTTATTGAATTTTATGCTTCTGACGTTGACTTCTAAGGCCCTATCTATTCTATCTGGTGGATCAACGCCCTAGTATGAAGCCGAGGTTGCCCGGAACGTAGAAATGACGTTAACTCTCATACTGGTTGCAATTATTCGTTTTATACGACGGAAAAACAGTACTATTTATTTTGTATTTTATGCTTCGGCCGTGGACTTCTAAGGCACTAACTATTCGATCTGTTGGAGCAACGCCCTAGGGTGTAGCCTGGGTTGCCCGGAAAGTAGAAATGACCACAACTTTCATACTGGTTGCAATTACTCGTTTTATATGATGGAAAAACTGTTGTATTTATATTGTATTTTATGCTTCTGGCGTTCACTTCTTAGGCCCTAACTATTCGATCTGGTGGAACAACTCCCTAGGGTGAAGCCTAGGTTGCCCGGAACGTAGAAATGACCATAACTTTTACACTGGTAGCAAGTGTTCGTTTTATACCATGGAAAAACTGTTCTATTTATTTTGTATTTTATGCTTCGGGCGTTGACTTCTTAGGCCCTAACTATTCAATCTGGTGGAATAACGCCATATGGTGAAGCCTAGATTGACCGGAACGTAGAAATGACCATAACTTTCACACCGGTAGCAATTATTCGTTTTACACGATGGAAAAACCGTTCTATTTATTTTGTATTTTATGCATCGGGCGTTGACTTCTAAGGCCCTAACTATTCAATCTGTTGGAGCAACGCCCTAGGGTGAAGCCTAGGTTGCCCGGAAAGTAGAAATGACGTTAACTTTCACACTGGTTGCTATTATTCGTTCTATACGATGGAAAAACTGTTATATTTATATTGTATTTTATGCTTCGGGCGTTGACTTCTAAGGCCCTAGCTGTTTGTTCTGGTGGAGCAACGCCCTAGAGTGAAGCCTAGGTTGCCCGGAACGTAGAAATGATCATAACTTTCACACTGGTTGCTATTATTCGTTTTATACAATGGAAAAACTGTTCTATTTATTTTGTATTTTATGCTTCGGGCGTTGACTTCTAAGGCCCTAACTGTTTGATCTGGTGGAGCAACGCCCTAGTGTGAAGACTAGGTTGCCCGGAACGTAGAAGTGACCATAACTTTCACACTTGTTGCTATTATTCGTTCTATACGATGGAAATACTGTTATATTTATATACTATCTTATGCTTCTGGCGTTGACTTCTTAGGCCCTAACAATTCGATCTGGTGGAACAACGCCCTAGAGTGAAGCCTAGGTTGCCTGGAACGTACAAATGACCATCACTTTCACACGGGTTGCAATTATTCCTGTTATAGGACGGAAAGACTGTTGTATTTTTATTGTATTTTATGCTTCAGGCGTTGACTTCTGAGGCCGTTGCTATTCGATGTAGTGGAAGAACGCCATAGAGTGAAGCCTAGGTTGCCAGGAACGTAGAAATGACCATAACTTTCATACTGGTTGCAATTATTCGTTTTATACGATGGAAAAACTGTTGTATTTATATTGTATTTTATGCTTCTGGCGTTGACTTCTAAGGCACTAACTATCCGATCTGGTGGAGCAACGCTCTAGAGTGAAGCCTAGGTTGCCCGGAACGTAGAAATGACCATCACTTTCAAACTGGTTGCAATTATTCCTATTATATGATGGAAAAACTGTTGTATTTATATTGTATTTTATGCTTCGGGCGTTGACTGCTAAGGCCCTAACTATTCAATCTGTTGGATCAACGCCCTAGAGTGAAGCCTAGGTTGCTCGGAATGTAGAAATGACCATAACATTCACACTGGTTGAAATTATTCGTTTAATACGATGGAAAAGCTGTTGCATCTTTATTGTATTTTATGATTCTGGCGTCGACTTCAAAGGCCCTAACTATTCGATCTGGTGGAGCAACGCCCTAGAGTGAAGCCTAGGTTGCCCGGAACGTAGAAATGACGTTAACTTTCATACTGGTTGCAATTATTCGTTTTATACGATGGAAAAACTGTTCTATTTATATTGTATTTTATGCTTCTGGCGTTGCTTTCTTAGGCCCTAACTGTTCGATCTGGTGGAACAACGCCCTAGAGTGAAGCCTAGGTTACCCGGAACGTAGAAATGACCAGTACTTTCACACTGTTTGCAGTTATTCCTGCTATACGATGGAAAAACTGTTGCATCTATATTGAATTTTATGCTTCTGGCGTTGACTTCTAAGGCCCTAACTATTCTATCTGGTGCATGAACGCCCTAGAGTGAAGCGTAGGTTGCTCGGAATGTAGAAATGACAATAACATTCACACTGGTTGAAATTATTCGTTTTATACGATGGAAAAACTGTTATATTTATATTGTATTTTATGCTTCTGGCGTTGATTTCTTAGGCCCTAACTATTCAATCTGGTGGAACAACGCCCTAGAGTGAGGCCTACGGTGCCCGGAACGTAGAAATGACCATCACTTCCATACTGGTAGCAATTATTCGTTTTATACGATGGAAAAACTGTTGTGTTTATATTGTATTTTATGCTTCTGGCGTTGACTTCTAAGGTCCTAACTATTCAATCTGTTGGAGCAACGCCCTAGGGTGAAGCCTAGGTTGCGCGGAAAGTAGAAACGACATTAACTTTCACACTGGGTGCAATTATTCGTTTTATACGATGGAAAAGCTGTTGCATCTTTATTGTATTTTATGCTTCTGTCGTCGACGTCTAAGGCCGTAGCAGTTAGGTGTGGTGGAGCAACGTACTAGAGTGACGCCTAGGTTGCCCGGAACGTGGAATGACCATTACTTTCGCAATGTTTGCAATTATTCATTTTATACGATGGAAAAACTGTTGTACTTATATTGCATTTTATGCTTCTGGCGTTGACTTCTAAGGCCCTAACTATTCGATCTGGTGGAGCAACGCCCTAGAGTGAAGCCTAGGTTGCCCGGAACGTAGAAATGACCATCACTTTCAAACTGGTTGCAATTAATCCTTTTATACGATGGAAAAGCTGTTGTATTTTTCTTGCATTTTATGCTTCGGGCATTAACTTCTAAGGCCCTAACTATTCAATCTGTAAGAGCAACGCCCTATGGTGTAGCCTAGGTTGCCCGGAACGTAGAAATGATCATAACTTTCACACTGGTTGCTATTATTCGTTTTATACAATGGAAAAACTGTTCTATTTATTTTGTATTTTATGCTTCGGGCGTTGACTTCTAAGGCCCTAACTGTTTGATCTGGTGGAGCAACGCCCTAGTGTGAAGACTAGGTTGCCCGGAACGTAGAAGTGACCATTACTTTCACACTGGTTGCTATTATTCGTTCTATACGATGGAAATACTGTTATATCTATATACTATCTTATGCTTCTGGCGTTGACTTCTTAGGCCCTAACAATTCGATCTGGTGGAACAACGCCCTAGAGTGAAGCCTAGGTTGCCTGGAACATACAAATGACCATCACTTTCACACGGGTTGCAATTATTCATGTTATAGGACGGAAAGACTGTTGTATTTTTATTGTATTTTATGCTTCGGGCGTTGACTGCTAAGGCCCTAACTATTCAATCTGTTGGATCAACGCCCTAGAGTGAAGCCTAGGTTGCTCGGAATGTAGAAATGACCATAACATTCACACTGGTTGAAATTATTCGTTTAATACGATGGAAAAGCTGTTGCATCTTTATTGTATTTTATGATTCTGGCGTCGACTTCAAAGGCCCTAACTATTCGATCTGGTGGAGCAACGGCCTAGAGTGAAGCCTAGGTTGCCCGGAACGTAGAAATGACGTTAACTTTCATACTGGTAGCAATTATTCGTTTTATACGATGGAAAAAATGTTCTATTTATATTGTATTTTATGATTCTGGCGTTGCCTTCTTAGGCCCTAACTGTTCGATCTGGTGGAACAACGCCCTAGAGTGAAGCCTAGGTTACCCGGAACGTAGAAATGACCAGTACTTTCACACTGTTTGCACTTATTCCTGCTATACGATGGAAAGACTGTTGCATCTATATTGAATTTTATGCTTCTGGCGTTGACTTCTAAAGCCCTAACTATTCTATCTGGTGCATCAACGCCCTAGAGTGAAGCGTAGGTTGCTCGGAATGTAGAAATGACCATAACATTCACACTGGTTGAAATTATTCGTTTTATACGATGGAAAAACTGTTATATTTATATTGTATTTTATGCTTCTGGCGTTGATTTCTTAGGCCCTAACTATTCAATCTGGTGGAACAACGCCCTAGAGTGAGGCCTAGGGTGCCCGGAACGTAGAAATGACCATCACTTCCATACTGGTAGCAATTATTCGTTTTATACGATGGAAAAACTGTTGTGTTTATATTGTATTTTATGCTTCTGGCGTTGACTTCTAAGGTCCTAACTATTCAATCTGTTGGAGCAACGCCCTAGGGTGAAGCCTAGGTTGCGTGGAAAGTAGAAACGACAATAACTTTCACACTGGGTGCAATTATTCGTTTTATACGATGGAAAAGCTGTTGCATCTTTATTGTATTTTATGCTTCTGTCGTTGACGTCTAAGGCCGTAGCTATTAGGTGTGGTGGAGCAACGTACTAGAGTGACGCCTAGGTTGCCCGGAACGTGGAATGACCATTACTTTCGCAATGTTTGCAATTATTCATTTTATACGATGGAAAAACTGTTGTACTTATATTGCATTTTATGCTTCGGGCGTTGACTTCTAAGGAACTAACTGTTTGATCTGGTGGATCAGCGCCCTAGAGTGAAGCCTAGGTTGCTCGGAACGCAGAAATGACCATCACTTTCTAACTGGTTGCAATTATTCCTGTTATAGGATAGAAAGACTGTTGTATTTTTATTGTATTTTATGCTTCAGGCGTTGACTTCTGAGGCCGTAGCTATTCGATGTGGTGGAAGAACGCCATAGAGTGAAGCCTGGGTTTCCCGGAACGTAGAAATGACCATAACTTTCATACTGGTAGCAATTATTCGTTTTATATGGTGGAAGAACTGTTGTATTTATATTGTATTTTATGCTGCTGGCGTTCACTTCTTAGGCCCTAGCTATTCGATCTGGTGGAACAACGACCTGGGGTGAAGCCTAGGTTGCCCGGAACGTAGCAACGACCATAACTTTCACACTGGTTGCAATTGTTCGTTTTATACGATGGAAAAGCTGTTGTATTTATATCGTATTTTATGCCTCTGGCGTTGTCTTCTTAGGCCGTAACTATTCGATCTGGTGGAGCAACGCCCTGGAGTGAAGCCTAGGTTGCGCGGAACGTAGAATTGGCCATCACTTTCAAACTGGTTGCTATTATTCCTGTTATATGATGGAAACACAGTTGTATTTTTATTGCATTTTATGCTTCGGGCGTTGACTTCTAAGGCCCTAATTATTCGATCTGGTGGAGCAACGCCCTAGAGAGAAGCCTAGGTTGCCCGGAACGTAGAAATGACCATCACTTTCAAACTGGTTGCAATTATTCCAGTTATATGATGGAAAAACTGTTGTATTTTTATTGCATTTTATGCTTCGGGCATTGACTTCTAAGGTCCTAACTATTCAATCTGTTGGAGCAACGCCCTAGGGTGATGCCTAGGTTGCGCAGAAAGTAGAAATGACAATAACTTTCACGCTGGGTGCAATTATTCGTTTTATACGATGGAAAAGCTGTTGCACCTTTATTGTATTTTATGCTTCTGTCGTTGACGTCTATGGCCGTAGCAATTAGATGTGGTGGAGCAACGCACCAGAGTGACGCCTAGGTTGCCCGGAACGTGGAATGACCATTACTTTCGCAATGTTTGCAATTATTCATTTTATACGATGGAAAAACTGTTGTACATATTGTATTTTATGCTTCTGGCGTTGACTTCTAAGGCCCTAACTATTCGATCTGGTGGAGCAACGCCCTAGAGTGAAGCCTAGGTTGCCCGGAACGTAGAAATGACCATCACTTTCAAACTGGTTGCAATTAATCCTTTTATACGATGGAAAAACTGTTGTATTTTTATTGCATTTTATGCATCCGGCGTTGACTTCTAAGGCCCTAACTATTCAATCTGTTGGAACAACGCCCTAGGGTGAAGCCTGGGTTGGCCGGAAAGTAGAAATGACGTTAACTTTCATACTGGTTGCACTTAGTCGTTTGATACGATGGAAAAACTGTTGTATTTATATTGCATTTTATGCTTCTGGCGTTGACTTCTAAGGCCCTAACAATTCGATCTGGTGGAACAACGCTCTAAAGTGAAGCCTAGGTTGCCTGGAACGTACAAATGACCATCACCTTCACACGGGTTGCAATTATTCCAGTTATAGGATGGAAAGACTGTTGTATTTTTATTGTATTCTATGCCTCAGGCGTTGACTTCTGAGGCCGTAGCTATTCGATGTGGTGGAAGAACGCCATAGGGTGAAGCCTAGGTTGCCCGGAACGTAGAAATGACCATAACCTTCATACTGGTTGCAATTATCCGTTTTATATGATGGAAGAACTGTTGTATTTATATTGTATTTTATGCTCCTGGCGTTCACTTCTTAGGCCCTAACTATTCGATCTGGTGGAACAACTACCTGTGGTGAAGACTAGGTTGCCGGGACGTAGAAATGGCCATAACTTTCACACTGGTTGCTATTATTCGTTTTATGCGATGGAAAAACTGATATATTTATATTGTATTTTATGCTTCTGGCGGTGCCTCCTTAGGCCCTAACTGTTCGATCTGGTGGAACAACGCCCTAGAGTGAAGCCTAGGTTACCCGGAACGTAGAAATGACCAGTACTTTCACACTGTTTGCAGTTATTCCTGCTATACGATGGAAAAACTGTTGCATCCTTATTGAATTTTATGCTTCTGACGTTGACTTCTAAGGCCCTAACTATTCTATCTGGTGGATCAACGCCCTAGTGTGAAGCCTAGGTTGCCCGGAACGTAGAAATGACGTTATCTCTCATACTGGTTGCAATTATTCGTTTTATACGACGGAAAAACAGTACTATTTATTTTGTATTTTATGCTTCGGCCGTGGACTTCTAAGGCACTAACTATTCGATCTGTTGGAGCAACGCCCTAGGGTGTAGCCTGGGTTGCCCGGAAAGTAGAAATGACCATAACTTTCATACTGGTTGCAATTACTCGTTTTATATGATGGAAAAACTGTTGTATTTATATTGTATTCTATGCTTCTGGCGTTCACTCCTTAGGCCCTAACTATTCGATCTGGTGGAACAACGCCCTAGGGTGAAGCCTAGGTCGCCCGGAACGTAGAAATGACCATAACTTTTACGCTGGTAGCAAGTGTTCGTTTTATACCATGGAAAAACTGTTCTATTTATTTTGTATTTTATGCTTTGGGCGTTGACTTCTTAGGCCCTAACTATTCGATCTGGTGGAATAACGCCATATGGTGAAGCCTAGGTTGACCGGAACGTAGAAATGACCATAACTTTCACACCGGTAGCAATTATTCGTTTTACACGATGGAAAAACTTTTATATTTATATTGTATTTTATGTTTCGGGCGTCGACTTCTAAGGCCCTAGCTGTTTGATCTGGTGGAGCAACGCCCTAGAGTGAAGCCTAGGTTGCCCGGAACGTAGAAATGATCATAACTTTCACACTGGTTGCTATTATTCGTTTTATACAATGGAAAAACTGTTCTATTTATTTTGTATTTTATGCTTCGGGCGTTGACTTCTAAGGCCCTAACTGTTTGGTCTGGTGGAGCAACGCCCTAGAGTGAAGACTAGGTTGCCCGGAACGTAGAAGTGACCATAACTTTCACACTGGTTGCTATTATTCGTTCTATACGATGGAAAAACTGTTATATTTATATACTATCTTATGCTTCTGGCGTTGACTTCTTAGGCCCCAACAATTCGATCTGGTGGAACAACGCCCTAGAGTGAAGCCTAGGCTGCCTGGAACGTACAAATGACCATCACTTTCACACGGGTTGCAATTATTCCTGTTATAGGACGGAAAGACTGTTGTACTTTTAAAGTATTTTATGCTTCAGGCGTTGACTTCTAAGGCCCTAACTATTCTATCTGGTGGATCAACGCCCTAGAGTGAAGCCTAGGTTGCTCGGAATGTAGAAATGACCATAACATTCACACGGGTTGAAATTATTCCTGTTATATGATGGAAAAACTGTTGTATTTTTATTGAATTTTATGCTTCGGGCATTGACTTCTCAGGTCCTAACTATTCAATCTGTTGGAGCAACGCCCTAGGGTGAAGCCTAGGTTGCGCAGAAAGTAGAAATGACAATAACTTTCACACTGGGTGCAATTATTCGTTTTGTACGATGGAAAAGCTGTTGCATCTTTATTGTATTTTATGCTTCTGTCGTTGACGTCTAAGGCCGTAGCAATTAGATGTGGTGGAGCAACGCACTAGAGTGACGCCTAGGTTGCCCGGAACGTGGAATGACCATTACTTTCGCAATGTTTGCAATTATTCATTTTATACGATGGAAAAACTGTTGTACTTATATTGTATTTTATGCTTCTGGCGTTGACTTCTAAGGCCCTAACTATTCGATCTGGTGGAGCAACGCCCTAGAGTGAAGCCTAGGTTGCCCGGAACGTAGAAATGACCATCACTTTCAAACTCGTTGCAATTAATCCTTTTATACGATGGAAAATCTGTTGTATTTTTATTGCATTTTATGCATCCGGCGTTGACTTCTAAGGCCCTAACAATTCAATCTGTTGGAACAACGCCCTAGGGTGAAGCCTGGGTTGCCCGGAAAGTAGAAATGACGTTAACTTTCATACTGGTTGCACTTAGTCGTTTTATACGATGGAAAAACTGTTGTATTTATATTGTATTTTATGCTTCTGGCGTTCACTTCTTAGGCCCTAACTATTCGATCTGGTGGAACAACGCCCTAGGGTGAAGCCTAGGTTGCCCGGATAGTAGAAATGACCATAACTTTTACACTGGTAGCAAGTGTTCGTTTTATACCATGGAAAAACTGTTCTATTTATTTTGTATTTTATGCTTCGGGCGTTGACTTCTAAGGCCCTAACTGTTTGATCTGGTGGAGCAACGCCCTAGTGTGAAGACTAGGTTGCCCGGAACGTAGAAGTGACCATAACTTTCACACTGGTTGCAATTATTCGTTTTATACGATGGAAAAACTGTTGTATTTATATTGTATTTTATGCTTCTGGCGTTGACTTCTAAGGCACTAACTATTCGATCTGGTGGAGCAACGCTCTAGAGTGAAGCCTAGGTTGCCCGGAACGTAGAAATGACCATCACTTTCAAACTGGTTGCAATTATTCCTATTATATGATGGAAAAACTGTTGTATTTATATTGCATTTTATGCTTCGGGTGTACACTGCTAAGGCCCTAACTATTCTATCTGGTGCATCAACGCCCTAGAGTGAAGCGTATGTTGTTCGGAATGTAGAAATGACCATAACATTCACACTGGTTGAAATTATTCGTTTTATACGATGGAAAAACTGTTATATTTATATTGTATTTTATGCTTCTGGCGTTGATTTCTTAGGCCCTAACTATTCAATCTGGTGGAACAACGCCCTAGAGTGAGGCCTAGGGTGCCCGGAACGTGGAAATGACCATCACTTCCATACTGGTAGCAATTATTCGTTTTATACCATGGAAAACTGTTGTGTTTATATTGTATTTTATGCTTCTGGCGTTGACTTCTAAGGTCCTTACTATTCAATCTGTTGGAGCAACGCCCTAGGGTGAAGCCTAGGTTGCGCGGAAAGCAGAAACGACAATAACTATCACACTGGGTGCAATTATTCGTTTTATACGGTGGAAAAGCTGTTGCATCTTTATTGTATTTTATGCTTCTGTCGTTGACGTCTAAGGCCGTAGCTATTAGATGTGGTGGAGCAACGCACTAGAGTGACGCCTAGGTTGCCCGGAACGTGGAAGGACCATTACTTTCGCAATGTTTGCAATTATTCATTTTATACGATGGAAAAACTGTTGTACTTATATTGCATTTTATGCTTCTGGCGTTCACTTCTTAGGGCCTAACTATTCGATCTGGTGGAACAACGCCCTAGGGTGAAGCCTAGGTTGCCCGGAACGTAGAAATGACCATAACTTTTACACTGGTAGCAAGTGTTCGTTTTATACCATGGAAAAACTGTTCTATTTATTTTCTATTTTATGCTTCGGGCGTTGAGTTCTTAGGCCCTAACTATTCGATCTGGTGGAATAACGCCCTATGGTGAAGCCTGGGATGCCCTGAACGTAGAAATGACCATAAGTTTCATACTGGATGCAATTATTCGTTTTATATGATGGAAAAACTGTTGTATTTATATTGTATTTTATGCTTCTAGCGTTGACTTCTAAGGCACTAACTATTCGATCTGGTGGAGCAACGCTCTAGAGTGAAGCCTAGGTTGCCCGGAACGTAGAAATGAACATCACTTTCACACGGGCTGCAATTATTCCTGTTATAGGACGGAAAGACTGTTGTATTTTTATTGTATTTTATGCTTCAGGCGTTGACTTCTGAGGCCGTTGCTATTCGATGTAGTGGAAGAACGCCATAGAGTGAAGCCTAGGTTGCCCGGAACGTAGAAATGACCATAACTTTCATACTGGTTGCAAGTGTTCGTTTTATACCATGGAAAAACTGTTGTATTTATTTTGTGTTTTATGCTTCGGGCGTTGACTGCTAAGGCCCTAACTATTCAATCTGTTGGATCAACGCCCTAGAGTGAAGCCTAGGTTGCTGGCAATGTAGAAATGACCATAACATTCACACTGGTTGAAATTATTCGTTTAATACGATGGAAAAGCTGTTGCATCTTTATTGTATTTTATGATTTTGGCGTTGACTTCTAAGGCCCTAACTATTCGATCTGGTGGAGCAACGCCCTAGAGTGAAGCCTAGGTTGCCCGGAACGTAGAAATGACGTTAACTTTCATACTGGTTGCAATTATTCGTTTTATACGACGGAAAAACAGTTCTATTTATTTTGTATTTTATGCTTCGGCCGTGGACTTCTAAGGCACTAACTATTCGATCTGTTGGAGCAACGCCCTAGGGTGTAGCCTGGGATGCCCGAAATTTAGAAATGACCACAACTTTCATACTGGTTGCAATTACTCGTTTTACATGATGGAAAAACTGTTGTATTTATATCGTATTTTATGCTTCTGGCGTTCACTTCTTAGGCCGTAACTATTCGATCTGGTGGAGCAACGCCCTGGAGTGAAGCCTAGGTTGCGCGGAACGTAGAAATGACCATCACTTCCAAACTGGTTGCAATTAATCCTTTTATACGATGGAAAAACTGTTGCATTTTTATTGTATTTTATGCTTCGGCCGTTGACTTCTAATGCCCTAACTATTTAATCTGTTGGAGGAACGCCCTAGGGTGAAGCCTATGTTGCCCGGAACTTAGAAATGATCATAAGTTTCATCCTGGTTGCAATTATTCGTATTATACAATGGAAAAACTGTTGTATTTAGTTTGTATTTTACGCTTCTGGCGTTGACTTCTAAGGCCCTAGCTATTCGACTTAGTGGAGCAACGCCCTAGAGTGAAGCCTAGGTTGCCCGGAAAGGAGAAATGACCATCACTTTCAAACTGGTTGCAATTAATCCTATTATACGATGGAAAAACTATTGTATTTTTATTGCATTTTACGCTTCTGGCGTTCACTTCTTAGGCCCTAACTATTCGATCTGGTGGAGCAACGCCCTAGAGTGAAGCCTAGGCTGCCCGGGACGTAGAAATGACCATAACTTTCACACTGGTTGCTATTATTCGTTCTATACGATGGAAAAACTGTTATATTTATATTGAATCTTATGCTTCTGGAGTTGACTTCTTAGGCCCTAACAATTCGATCTGGTGGAACAACGCCCTAGAGTGAAGCCTAGGTTGCCTGGAACTTACAAATGACCATCACTTTCACACGGGTTGCAATTATTCCTGTTATAGGATGGAAAGACTGGTGTATTTTTGTTGTATTTTATGCTTCAGGCGTTGACTTCTGAGGCCGTAGCTATTCGATGTGGTGGAAGAACGCCATAGAGTGAAGCCTAGGTTGCCCGGAACGTAGAAATGACCATAACCTTCATACTGGTTGCAATTATTCGTTTTATATGATGGAAAAACTGTTGTATTCATATTGTATTTTATGCTGCTGGCGTTCACTCCTTAGGCCCTAATTATTCAGTCTGGTGGAACAACGCGCTAGAGTGAGGCCTAGGTTGCCCGGAACTTAGAAATGACCATAAGTTTCATACTGGTTGCAATTATTCGTTTTATACAATGGAAAAACTGTTGTATTTATATTGTATTTTATGCTTCTGGCGTTGACTTCTAAGGCCCTAGCTATTCGACCTAGTGGAGCAACGACCTAGAGTGAAGCCTAGGTTGCCCGGAAAGGAGAAATGACCATCACTTTCAAACTGGTTGCAATTAATCCTGTTATACGATGGAAAAACTGTTGCATTTTTATTGCATTTTACGCTTCTGGCGTTCACTTCTTAGGCCCTAACTATTCGATCTGGTGGAGCAACGCCCTAGAGTGAAGCCTAGGTTGCCCGGAACGTAGAAATGACGTTAACTTTCATACTGGTTGCAATTACTCGTTTTATACGATTGAAAAACTGTTGCATTTTTATTGCATTTTATGCTTCTGGCGTTGACTTCTAAGGCCCTAACTATTCAGTCTGTTGGAGCAACGCCGTAGTGTGAAGCCTAGGTTGCCCGGAACTTAGAAATGACCATAACTTTCACACTGATTGCTATTATTCGTTTTATACGATGGAAAAACTGTTATGTTTATATTGTATTTTATGCTTCTGGCGGTGCCTTCTTAGGCCCTAAGTGTTCGATCTGGTGGAACAACGCCCTAGAGTGAAGCCTACGTCGCCCGGAACGTAGAAATGACCATCACTTTCACACTGGTTGCAATTATTCCTGATATACGATGGAAAAACTCTTGTATATTTATTGTATTTTATGCTTCGGGCGTAGACTTCTATGGCCCTACCTATTCGATCTGTTGGAGCAACACCCTACAGTGAAGCCAAGGTTGCCCGGAACGTAGATATGACCATAACCTTCACACAGGTTGCAATTATTCGTTTTCTACGATGGAAAAGCTGTTGCATCTTTATTGTATTTTATTCTTCTGTTGTTGTCGTCTAAGGCCGTAGCTATTAGATGTGGTGGAGCAACGCACTAGAGTGACGCGTAGGTTGCCCGGAACGTGGAATGACCATTACTTTCGGAATGTTTGCAATTATTCCTTTTATACGATGGAAAAACTGTTGCAATTTTATTGCATTTTATGCTTCCGGCGTTGACTTCTAAGGCCCTAACTATTCAATCTGTTGGAGCAACGCCCTAGGGTGAAGCCTAGGTTGCCCGGAAAGTAGAAATGACGTTAACTTTCATACTGGTTGCAATTATTCGTTTTATACGATGGAAAAACAGTTGTATTTATATTGTATTTTATGCTTCTGGCGTTGACTTCTAAGGCACTAACTATTCGATCTAGTGGAGCAACGCCCTAGAGTGATGCCTAAGTTGCCCGGAACGTAGCAATTACCATCACTTTCAAACTGGTTGCAAATATTCCTGTTATATGATGGAAAAACTTTTATATTTATATTGTATCTTATGCTTCTGGCGTTGAATTCTTAGGCCCTAACAATTCGAGCTGGTGGAACAACGCCCTAGAGTGATGCCTAGGTTGCCTGGAACGTACAGATGACCATCACTTTCACAAGGGTTGCAATTATTCCTGTTATAGGATGGAAAGACTGTTTTATTTTTATTGTATTTTATGCTTCAGGCGTTGGCTTCTGAGGCCGTAGCTATTCGATGTGGTGGAAGAACGCCATAGAGTGAAGCCTAGGTTGCCCGGAACGTAGAAAGGACCATAACTTTCATACTGGTTGCAATTATTCGTTTTATATGATGGAAGATCTGTTGTATTTATATTGTATTTTATGCTGCTGGCGTTCACTTCTTAGGCCCTAACTATTCGACCTGGTGGAACAACGCCCTGGGGTGAAGCCTAGGTTTCCAGAACGTAGAAATGATCATAACTTTCACACTGGTTGCTATTATTCGTTTTATACGATGGAAAAACTGTTCTATTTATTTTGTATTTTATGCTTCGGGCGTTGACTTCTAAGGAACTAACTGTTTGATCTGGTGGAGCAACGCCCTAGAGTGAAGCCTAGGTGGCCCGGAACGTAGAAATGACCATAACTTTCACGTTGGATGCTATTATTCGTTCTATACGATGGAAAGACTGTTGTATTTTTATTGTATTTTATGCTTCAGGCGTTGACTTTTGAGGCCGTAGCTATTCGATGTGGTGGAAGAACGCCATAGAGTGAAGCCTAGGTTGCCCGGAACGTAGAAATGACCATAACTTTCATACTGGTAGCAATTATTCGTTTTATATGATGGAAGAACTGTTGTATTTATATTGTATTTTATGCTGCTGGCGTTCACTTCTTAGGCCCTAGCTATTCGATCTGGTGGAACAACGACCTGGGGTGAAGCCTAGGTTGCCCGGAACGTAGAAATGACCATAACTTTCATACTGGTTGCAATTATTCGTTCTATACGATGGAAAAACTGTTGTATTTATATTGTATTTTATGCTTCTGGCGTTGACTTCTAAGGCACTAACTATTCGATCTGGTGGAGCAACGCCCTAGAGTGAAGCCTAGGTTGCCCGGAACGTAGAAATGACCATCACTTTCTAACTGGTTGCAATTATTCCTGTTATATGATGGAAAAACTGTTGTACTTATATTGTATTTTATGCTCCGGGCGTTGACTGCTAAGGCCCTAACTATTCAATCTGTTGGATCAACGCCCTAGAGTGAAGCCTAGGTTGCTCGGAATGTAGAAATGGCCATAACATTCACACTGGTTGAAATTATTCGTTTAATACGATGGAAAAGCTGTTGCATCTTCATTGTATTTTATGATTCTGGCGTTGACTTCTGAGGCCGCAGCTATTCGGTGTGGTGGAAGAACGCCATAGAGTGAAGCCTAGGTTGCCCGGAACGTAGAAATGATCATAACTTTCATACTGGTTGCAATTATTCGTTTTATATGATGGAAGAACTGTTGTATTTATATTGTATTTTATGCTGCTGGCGTTCACTTCTTAGGCCCTAACTATTCGATCTGTTGGAACAACGCCCTGGGGTGAAGCCTAGGGTGCCGGAACGTAGAAATGATCGTAACTTTCACACTGGTTGCTATTATTCGTTTTATACGATGGAAAAACTGTTCCATTTATTTTGTACTTTATGCTTCGGGCGTTGACTTATAAGGAACTAACTGTTTGATCTGTTGGAGCAACGCCCAAGAGTGAAGCCTAGGATGCACGGAACGTAGAAATGACCATAACTTTCACACTGGATGCTATTATTCGTTCTATACGATGGAAAAACTGTTATATTTATATTGTATCTTATGCTTCTGGCGTTCACTTCTTAGGCCCTAACTGTTTGATCTGGTGGAGCAACGCCCTAGAGTGAAGCCTAGGTTGCCCGGAACGTAGAAGTGACCATAACTTTCACACTGGTTGCTATTATTCGTTCTATACGATGGAAAAACTGTTATATTTATATTGTACCTTATGCTTCTCGCGTTGACTTCTTAGGCCCTAACAATTCGATCTGGTGGAACAACGCCCTAGAGTGAAGCCTAGGCTGCCTGGAACGTACAAATGACCATCACTTTCACACGGGTTGCAATTATTCCTGTTATAGGACGGAAAGACTGTTGTACTTTTAAAGTATTTTATGCTTCAGGCGTTGACTTCTAAGGCCCTAACTATTCTATCTGGTGGATCAACGCCCTAGAGTGAAGCCTAGGTTGCTCGGAATGTAGAAATGACCATAACATTCACACTGGTTGAAATTATTCCTGTTATATGATGGAAAAACTGTTGTATTTTTATTGAATTTTATGCTTCTGGCGTTGACTTCTAAGGTCCTAACTATTCAATCTGTTGGAGCAACGCCCTAGGGTGAAGCCTAGGTTGCGCGGAAAGCAGAAACGACAATAACTTTCACACTGGGTGCAATTATTCGTTTTATACGGTGGAAAAGCTGTTGCATCTTTATTGTATTTTATGCTTCTGTCGTTGACGTCTAAGGCCGTAGCTATTAGATGTGGTGGAGCAACGCACTAGAGTGACGCCTAGGTTGCCCGGAACGTGGAAGGACCATTACTTTCGCAATGTTTGCAATTATTCATTTTATACGATGGAAAAACTGTTGTACTTATATTGCATTTTATGCTTCTGGCGTTGACTTCTAAGGCCCTAACTATTCGATCTTGTGGAGCAACGCCCTAGAGTGAAGCCTAGGTTGCCCGGAACGTAGAAATGACCATCACTTTCAAACTGGTTGCAATTAATCCTTTTATACGATGGAAAAGCTGTTGTATTTTTATTGCATTTTATGCTTCGGGCATTAACTTCTAAGGCCCTAACTATTCAATCTGTAAGAGCAACGCCCTAGGGTGTAGCCTAGGTTGCCCGTAAAGTAGAAATGACCCTAGCTTTCATACTGGTTGCTACTATTCGTTTTGTATGATGGAAAAACTGTTGTATTTATATTGTATTTTATGTTTCTGGCGTTCACTTCTTAGGCCCTAACTATTCGATCTGGTGGAATAACGCCCTATGGTGAAGCCTAGGTTGACCGGAACGTAGAAATGACCTTAACTTTCACACCGGTAGCAATTATTCGTTTTACACGATGGAAAAACTGTTCTATTTATTTTGTATTTTATGCATCGGGCGTTGACTTCAAAGGCCCCAACTATTCCATCTGTTGGAGCAACGCTCTAGAGTGAAGCCTAGGTTGCCCGGAACGTAGAAATGACCATAACTTTCACACTGGTTGCTATTATTCGTTCTATACGATGGAAAAACTGTTATATTTATATTGAATCTTATGCTTCTGGAGTTGACTTCTTAGGCCCTAACAATTCGATCTGGTGGAACAACGCCCTAGAGTGAAGCCTAGGTTGCCTGGAACTTACAAATGACCATCACTTTCACACGGGTTGCAATTATTCCTGTTATAGGATGGAAAGACTGGTGTATTTTTGTTGTATTTTATGCTTCAGGCGTTGACTTCTGAGGCCGTAGCTATTCGATGTGGTGGAAGAACGCCATAGAGTGAAGCCTAGGTTGCCCGGAACGTAGAAATGACCATAACCTTCATACTGGTTGCAATTATTCGTTTTATATGATGGAAAAACTGTTGTATTCATATTGTATTTTATGCTGCTGGCGTTCACTCCTTAGGCTCTAATTATTCAGTCTGGTGGAACAACGCGCTAGAGTGAGGCCTTGGTTGCCCGGAACTTAGAAATGACCATAAGTTTCATACTGGTTGCAATTATTCGTTTTATACAATGGAAAAACTGTTGTATTTATATTGTATTTTATGCTTCTGGCGTTGACTTCTAAGGCCCTAGCTATTCGACCTAGTGGAGCAACGACCTAGAGTGAAGCCTAGGTTGCCCGGAAAGGAGAAATGACCATCACTTTCAAACTGGTTGCAATTAATCCTGTTATACGATGGAAAAACTGTTGTATTTTTATTGCATTTTACGCTTCTGGCGTTCACTTCTTAGGCCCTAACTATTCGATCTGGTGGAGCAACGCCCTAGAGTGAAGCCTAGGTTGCCCGGAACGTAGAAATGACGTTAACTTTCATACTGGTTGCAATTACTCGTTTTATACGATTGAAAAACTGTTGCATTTTTATTGCATTTTATGCTTCTGGCGTTGACTTCTAAGGCCCTAACTATTCAGTCTGTTGGAGCAACGCCCTAGTGTGAAGCCTAGGTTGCCCGGAACTTAGAAATGACCATAACTTTCACACTGATTGCTATTATTCGTTTTATACGATGGAAAAACTGTTATGTTTATATTGTATTTTATGCTTCTGGCGGTGCCTTCTTAGGCCCTAAGTGTTCCATCTGGTGGAACAACGCCCTAGAGTGAAGCCTACGTCGCCCGGAACGTAGAAATGACCATCACTTTCACACGGGTTGCAATTATTCCTGTTATAGGACGGAAAGACTGTTGTATTTTTATTGTATTTTATGCTTCAGGCGTTGACTTCTGAGGCCGTAGCTATTCGATGTGGTGGAGCAACGCCCTAGAGTGAAGCCTAGGTTGCCCGGAACGTAGAGGTGACCATAACTTTCACACTGGTTGCTATTATTCGTTCTATACGATGGAAAGACTGTTATATTTATATTCTATCTTATGCTTCTGGCGTTGACTTCTTAGGCCCTAACAATTCGATCTGGTGGAACAACGCCCTAGAGTGAAGCCTAGGTTGCCTGGAACGTCCAAATGACCATCTCTTTCACACGGGTTGCAATTATTCCTGTTATAGGACGGAAAGACTGTTGTATTTTTATTGTATTTTATGCTTCAGGCGTTGACTTCTGAGGCCGTTGCTATTCGATGTAGTGGAAGAACGCCATAGAGCGAAGCCTAGGTTGCCCGGAACGTAGAAATGACCATAACTTTTATACTGGTTGCAATTATTCGTTTTATACGTTGGAAAAACTGTTGTATTTATATTGTATTTTATGCTTCTGGCGTTGACTTCTAAGGCACTAACTATTCGATCTGGTGGAGCAACGCCCTAGAGCGAAGCCTAGGTTGCCCGGAACGTAGAAATGACCATCACTTTCAAACTGGTTGCAATTATTCCTGTTATATGATGGAAAAACTGTTGTATTTATATTGTATTTTCTGCTTCGGGCGTTGACTGCTAAGGCCCTAACTATTCAATCTGTTGGATCAACGCCCTAGAGTGAAGCCTAAGTTGCTCGGAATGTAGAAATGCCCATAACATTCACACTGGTTGAAATTATTCGTTTAATACGATGGAAAAGCTGTTGCACCTTCACTGTATTTTATGATTCTGGCGTTGACTTCTAAGGCCCTAACTATTCGATCTGGTGGAGCAACGCCCTAGAGTGAAGCCTAGGCTGCCCGGAACGTAGAAATGACCATCACTTTCAAGCTGGCTGCAATTAATCCTTTTATGCGATGGAAAAACTGTTGTATTTTTATTGCATTTTACGCTTCGGCCATTGACTTCTAAGGCCCTAACTATTCAGTCTGTTGAAGCAACGCCCTAGGGTGTAGCCTAGGTTGCCCGGAAAGTAGAAATGACCACAACTTTCATACTGGTTGCAATTACTCGTTTTATATGATAGAAAAACTGTTGTACTTATATCGTCTTTTATGCTTCTGGCGTTGACTTCTTATGCCCTAACTATTCCATCTGGTGGAACAACGCCCTAGGGTGAAGCCTAGGTTGCCCGGAACGTAGAAATGGAGATAACTTTCACACCGGTAGCAATTAGTCGTTTTATACGATGGAAAAACAGTTCTATTTATTTTGTATTTTATGCTTCGGCCGCTGTCTTCTAAGGCACTAACTATTCGATCTGTTGGAGCAACGCCCTAGGGTGAAGCCTAGGTTGCCCGGAACGTAGAAATGACCATAACTTTCACACTGGTTGCTATTATTCGTTTTATACGATGGAAAAACTGTTATATTTATATTGCATTTTATGCTTCTGGCGTTGATTTCTTAGGCCCTAACTATTCAATCTGGTGGAACAACGCCCTAGGGTGAAGCCTAGGTTGCCTGGAACGTCCAAATGACCATCACTTTCACACGGGTTGCAATTATTCCTGTTATAGGACGGAAAGACTGTTGTATTTTTATTGTATTTTATGCTTCAGGCGTTGACTTCTAAGGCTCTAACTATTCGATCTGGTGGAGCAACGCCCTAGAGTGAAACCTAGGTTGCCCGGAACGTAGAAATAGCCATCACTTTCAAACTGGTTGCAATTATTCCTGTTATATGATGGAAAAACTGTTGTATTTTTATTGCATTATATGCTTCGGGCATTAACTTCTAAGGCCCGAACTATTCAATCTGTAAGAGCAACGCCCTAGAGTGAAGCCTAGGTTGCCCGGATAGTAGAAGTGACCATCACTTTCAAACTGGTTGCAATTAATCCTTTTATACGATGGAAAAACTGTTATATTTATATTGTATGTTAGGCTTCTGGCGTTGATTTCTTAGGCCCTAGCTATTCAATCTGGTGGAACAACGCCCTAGGGTGAAGCCTAGGTTGCCTGGAACGTCCAAATGACCATCACTTTCACACGGGTTGCAATTATTCCTGTTATAGGACGGAAAGACTGTTGTATTTTTATTGTATTTTATGCTTCAGGCGTTGACTTCTGAGGCCGTAGCTATTCGATGTGGTGGAAGAACGCCATAGAATGAAGCCTAGGTTGCCCGGAACGGAGAAATGACCATAACTTTCATACTGGTTGCAATTATTCGTTTTATATGATGGAAAGACTGTTGTATTTATATTGTACTTATGCTGCTGGCGTTCACTTCTTAGGCCCTAACAATTCGATCTGGTGGAACAACGACCTGGGGTGAAGCCTAGGTTGCCCGGAACGTAGAAATGACCATAACTTTCACACTGGTTGCAATTATTCGTTTTATACGATGGAATAGCTGTTGTATTTATATCGTGTTTGATGCTTCTGGCGTTGACTTCTTAGGCCGTAACTTTTCGATCTGGTGGAGCAACGCCCTGGAGTAAAGCCTAGGTTGCGCGGAACGTAGTATTGGACATCACTTTCAAACTGGTTGCAATTATTCCTGTTATATGATGGAAACACTGTTGTATTTTTATTGCATTTTATGCTTCGGGCGTTGACTTCTAAGGCCCTAACTATTCGATCTGGTGGAGCACCGCCCTAGAGTGAAGCCTAGGTTGCCCGGAACGTAGAAATGACCATCACTTTCAAACTGGTTGCAATTATTCCTGTTATATGATGGAAAAACTGTTGTATTTTTATTGCATTTTATGCTTCGGGCATTGACTTCTAAGGTCCTAGCTATTCAATCTGTTGGAGCAACGCCCTAGGGTGAAGCCTAGGTTGCGCGGAAAGTAGAAATGACAATAACTTTCACACTGGGTGCAATTATTCGTTTTATACGATGGAAAAGCTGTTGCATCTTTATTGTATTTTATGCTTCTGTCGTTGACGTCTAAGGCCGTAGCTGTTAGATGTGGTGGAGCAACGCACTAGAGTGACGCCTAGGTTGCCCGGAACGTGGAATGACCATTACTTTCGCAATGTTTGCAATTATTCATTTTATACGATGGAAAAACTGTTCTACTTATATTGTACTTTATGCTTCTGGCGTTGACTTCTAAGGCCCTAACTATTCGATCTGGTGGAGCAACGCCCTAGAGTGAAGCCTAGGTTGCCCGGAACGTAGAAATGACCATCACTTTCAATCTGGGTGCAATTAATCCTTTTATACGATGGAAAAACTGTTGTATTTTTATTGCATTTTATGCTTCGGGCATTAACTTCTAAGGCCCTAACTATTCAATCTGTAAGAGCAACGCCCTAGGGTGAAGCCTAGGCTGACCGGAACGTAGAAATGACCATAATTTTCACACCGGTAGCAATTATTCGTTTTATACGTTGGAAAAACTGTTGTATTTATTTTGTATTTTATGCTTCTGGCGTGGACTTCTAAGGCACTAACTATTCGAACTGGTGGAGCAACGCCCTAGAGTGAAGCCTAGGTTGCCCGGAACGTAGAAATGACCATCACTTTCAAACTGGTTGCAATTATTCCTGTTATATGATGGAAAAACTGTTGTATTTATACTGTATTTTATGCTTCGGGCGTTGACTGCTAAGGCCCTAACTATTCAATCTGTTGGATCAACGCCCTAGAGTGAAGCCTAGGTTGCTCGGAATGTAGAAATGACCATAACATTCACAATGGTTGAAATTATTCGTTTAATACGATGGAAAAGCTGTTGCATCTTCATTGTATTTTATGATTCTGGCGTTGATTTCTAAGGCCCTAACTATTCGATCTGGTGGAGCAACGCCCTAGAGTGAAGCCTAGGTTGCCCGGAACGTAGAAATGACCATCACTTTCAAGCCGGTTGCAACTAATCCTTTTATACGATGGAAAAACTGTTGCATTTTTATTGCATTTTATGCTTCGGCCATTCACTTCTAAGGCCCTAACTATTCAATCTGTTGGAGCAACGCCCTAGTGTGTAGCCTAGGTTGCCCGGAAAGTAGAAATGACCACAACCTTCATACTGGTAGCAATTACTCGTTTTATATGATAGAAAAACTGTTGTATTTATATTGTATTTAATGCTTCTGGCGTTGACTTCTAAGGCCCTAACTATTCAATCTGGTGGAACAACGCCCTAGAGTGAGGCCTAGGTTGCCCGGAACGTAGAAATGACCACAACTTTCACACTGGTTGCTATTATTCGTTTTATACGATGGAAAAACTGTTCTATCTATTTTGTATTTTATGCTTCGGGCGTTGACTTCTAAGGAACTAACTGTTTGATCTGGTGGAGTAACGCCCTATGGTGAAGCCTAGGTTGACCGGAACGTACAAATGACCATCACTTCCACACGGGTTGCAATTATTCCTGTTATAGGATGGAAAGACTGTTGTATTTTTATTGTATTTTATGCTTCAGGCGTTGACTTCTGAGGCCGTAGCTGTTCGATGTGGTGGAAGAACGCCATAGAGTGAAGCCTAGGTTGCCTGGAACGTACAAATGACCATAACATTCACACTGGTTGAAATTATTCGTTTTATATGATGGAAAAACTGTTATATTTATATTGTATTTTATGCTTCTGGCGTTGATTTCTTAGGCCCGAACTATTCAATCTGGTGGAACAACGCCCTAGAGTGAGGCCTAGGTTGCCCGGAACGTAGAAATGACCATCACTTCCATACAGGTAGCAATTATTCGTTTTATACGATGGAAAAACTGTTGTATTTATATTGTATTTTATGCTTCTGTCGTCGACGTCTAAGGCCGTAGCTATTAGATGTGGTGGAGCAACGCACTAGAGTGACGCCTAGGTTGCCCGGAACGTAGAAATGACCATTACTTTCGCAATGTTTGCAATTATACATTTTATACGATGGAAAAGCTGTTGTATTTATACCGTATTTTATGCTTCTGGCGTTGACTTCTAATGCACTAACTATTCGATCTGGCGGAGCAACGCCCTAGAGTGAAGCCGAGGTTTCCCGGAACGTAGAAATGACCATCACTTTCAAACTGGTTGCAATTATTCCTGTTATATGATGGAAAAACTGTTGTATTTTTATTGCATTTTATGCTTCGGGCATTGACTTCTAAGGCCCTAACTATTCAAACTGCTGGAGCAACGCCCTATGGTGTAGCCTAGGTTGCCCGGAAAGTAGAAATGACCATAACTTTCATACTGGTTGCAATTATTCCTTTTATATGATGGAAAAACTGTTGTATTTATATTGCATTTTATGCTGCTGGCGTTCACTTCTTAGGCCCTAACTATTCCATGTGGTGGAACAACGCCCTGTGGTGAACCCTAGGTTGCCCGGAACGTAGAAATGACCATAACTTTCACACTGGTTGATATTATTCGTTTTATACGATGGAAAGACTGTTCTATTTATTTTGTATTTTATGCTTCGGGCGTTGACTTCTAAGGAACTACCTGTTTGATCTGGTGGAGCAACGCCCTGGAGTGAAGCCTAGGTTGCCCGGAAAGTAGAAATGACCATAACTTTCATACTGGTTGCAATTATTCCTTTTATATGATGGAAAAACTGTTGTATTTATATTGCATTTTATGCTGCTGGCGTTCACTTCTTAGGCCCTAACTATTCGATGTGGTGGAACAACGCCCTAGAGTGAAGCCTAGGTTGCCTGGAACGTACAAATGACCATCACTTCCACGCGGGTTGCAATTATTCCTGTTATAGGATGGAAAGACTGTTGTATTTTTATTGTATTTTATGCTTCAGGCGTTGACTTCTGAGGCCGTAGCTATTCGATGTGGTGGAAGAACGCCATAGAGTGAAGCCTAGGTTGCCTGGAACGTACAAATGACCATAACATTCACACTGGTTGAAATTATTCGTTTTATACGATGGAAAAACTGTTATATTTATATTGTATTTTATGCTTCTGGCGTTGATTTCTTAGGCCCTAACTATTTAATCTGCTGGAACAACGCCCTAGGGTGAGGCCTAGGTTGCCCGGAACGTAGAAATGACCATCACTTCCATACAGGTAGCAATTATTCGTATTACGATGGAAAAACTGTTGTGTTTATATTGTATTTTATGCTTCCGGCGTTGACTTCTAAGGCCCTAACTATTCAATCTGTTGGAGCAACGCCCTAGGGTGAAGCCTAGGTTGTCCGGAAGGTAGAAATGACGTTAACTTTCGTACTGGTTGCAATTACTCGTTTTATACGATTGAAAAATTGTTGTATTTATATTGTATTTTATGCTTCTGGCGTTGACTTCTTATGCCCTAACTATTCCATCTGGTGGAACAAAGCCCTATGGTAAATCCTAGGTTGCCCGGAACGTATAAATGACCATAACTTTCACACCGGTAGCAATTATTCGTTTTATACGATGGAAAAACTGTTCTATTTATTTTGTATTTTATGCTTCGGGCGTTGACTTCTAAGGCCCTAAATATTCAATCTGTTGAAGCAACGCCCTAGGGTGATGCCTAGGTTGCCCGGAAAGTAGAAATGACGTTATCATTCATACTGGTTGCAATTATTCGTTTTATACGATGGAAAAACTGTTGTATTTATATTGTATTTTATGCTGCTGGCATTGACTTCTAAGGCACTAACTATTCGATCTGGTGGAGCAACGCCCTAGAGTGAAGCCTAAGTTGCCCGGAACGTAGCAAGTACCATCACTTTCAAACTGGTTGCAAATACTCCTGTTATATGATGGAAAAACTGTTGTATTTTTATTGCATTTTATCCTTCGGGCATTGACTTCTAAGGCCCTAACAATTCAATCTGTAGGAGCAACGCCCTAGGGTGTAGCCTAGGTTGCCCGTAAAGTAGAAATGACCATAGCTTTCATACTGGTTGCAATTATTCGTTTTATATGATGGAAAAAATGTTGTATTTATATTGTATTTTATGCTTCTGTCGTTGACGTCTAAGGCCGTATCTATTAGATGTGGTGGAGCAACGCACTAGAGTGACGCCTAGGTTGCCCGGAACGTAGAAATGACCATTACTTTCGCAATGTTTGCAATTATACATTTTATACGATGGAAAGCTGTTGTATTTATACCGTATTTTATGCTTCTGGCGTTGACTTCTTATGGCCTAGCTATTCCATCTGGTGGAACAACGCCCTAGGGTGAAGCCTAGGTTGCCCGGAACGTAGAAATGACCATCACTTTCAAACTGGTTGCAATTAATCCTTTTATACGATGGAAAAACTGTTGCATTTTTATTGCATTTTATGCGTCGGGGTTGACTTCTTATGCCCTAACAACTCCATCTGGCGGAACAACGCCCTAGGGTGAAGCCTAGGTTGCCCGGAACGTAGAAATGACCATCACTTTCAAACTGGTTGCAATTAATCCTTTTATACGATGGAAAAACTGTTGCATTTTTATTGCATTTTATGCGTCGGGCGTTGACTTCTAAGGCCCTAACTATTCAATCTGTTGGAGCGACGCCCTAGGGTGAAGCCTAGGTTGCCCGGAACTTAGAAATGACCATAACTTTCACACTGATTGCTATTATTCGTTTTATACGATGGTAAAACTGTTATATTTATATTGTATTTTATGCTTCTGGCGGTGCCTTCTTAGGCCCTAAGTGTTCGATCTGCTGGAACAACGCCCTAGAGTGAAGCCTACGTTGCCCGGAACGTAGAAATGATCATCACTTTCACACTGGTTGCAATTATTCCTGATATACGGTGGAAAAACTCTTGTATATTTATTGTATTTTATGCTTCTGGCGTTGATTTCTAAGGCCGTAGCTATTCGATGTGGTGGAGCAACGCCCTAGAGTGAAGCCTAGGTTGTCCGGAACGTAGAAATGCCCATTACTTTCACACTGGTTGAAATTATTAGTTTTATACGATGGAAAAACTGTTCTATTTATTTTGTATTTTATACTTCGGGCGTTGACTTCTAAGGCCCTAACTATTCGATCTGGTGGAGCAACGCCCTAGCGTGAAGCCTAGGTTGCCCGGACCGTAGAAGTGACCATCACTTTCAAACTGGTTGCAAATATTCCTGTTATATGATGGAAAAACTGTTGTTTTTTTATTGCATTTGATGCTTCGGGCATTGACTTCTAAGGCCCTAACTGTTCTATCTGTAGGAGCAACGCCCTAGGGTGCAGCCTAGGTTGCCCGTAAAGTAGAAATGACCATAGCTTTCATACTGGTTGCAATTATTCGTTTTATATGATGGAAAAACTGTTGCATCTTTATTGAATTTTATGCTTCTTGGGTTGACTTCTAAGGCCCTCACTATTCTATCTGGTGGATCAACGACCTAGGGTGAAGCCTAGGTTGCTCGGAATGTAGAAATGACCATAACATTCACACTGGTTGAAATTATTCGTTTTACACGATGGAAAAACAGGTATATTTATATCGTATTTTATGCTTCTGCCGTTGATTTCTTAGGCCCTAACTATTCAATCTGGAGGAACAACGCCCTAGAGTGAGGCCTAGGTTGCCCGGAACGTAGAAATGAGCATCACTTCCATACTGGTAGCAATTATTCGTTTTATACGATGGAAAAACTGCTGTATTTATATTGTATTTTATGCTTCTGGCGTTGACTTCTAAGGCACTAACCATTCAATATGGTGGATCAACGACCTAGAGTGAAGCCTAGGTTGCTCGGAATGTAGAAATGACCATAACATTCACACTGGTTGAAATTATTCGTTTTACACGATGGAAAAACAGGTATATTTATATTGTATTTTATGCTTCGGGCGTTCACTCCTAAGGCCCTAACTGTTCAATCTGTTGGATCAACGCCCTAGAGTGAAGCCTAGGTTGACCGGAAAGTAGAAATGACGTTAACCTTCATACTGGTTGCAATTATTCGTTTTATACGATGGAAGAACTGTTGTATTTATACTGTATTTTATGCTTCTGGCGTTGACTTCTAATGCACTAACTATTCGACCTGGCGGAGCAACGCCCTAGAGTGAAGCCGCGGTTTCCCGGAACGTAGAAATGACCATCAGTTTCAAACTGGTTGCAATTATTCCTGTTATATGATGGAAAAACTGTTGTATTTTTATTGCATTTTATGCTTCGGGCATTGACTTCTAAGGCCCTAACTATTCAAACTGCTGGAGCAACGCCCTATGCTGTAGCCTAGGTTGCCCGGATAGTAGAAATGACCATAACTTTCGTACTGGTTGCAATTACTCGTTTTATACGATTGAAAAACTGTTGTATTTATATTGTATTTTATGCTTCTGGCATTGACTTCTAAGGCCCTAACCATTCAATCTGTTGGAGCAACGCCCTAGGTGATGCCTAGGTTGCCCGGAAAGTAGAAATGACGTTATCTTTCATACTGGTTGCAATTATTCGTTTTATATGATGGAAAAACTGTTTTATTTATATTGTATTTTATGCTTCTGTCGTTGACGTCTAAGGCAGTAGCTATTAGATGTGGTGGAGCAACGCACTAGAGTGACGCCTACGTTGCCCGGAACGTAGAAATGACCATTACTTTCGCAATGTTTGCAATTATACATTTTATACGATGGAAAAACTGTTGTACTTATATCGTCTTTTATGCTTCTGGCGTTGACTTCTTATGCCCTAACTATTCCATCTGGTGGAACAACGCCCTACGGTGAAGCCTAGGTTGCCGGAACGTAGAAATGCAAATAAATTTCACACCGGTAGCAATTATTCGTTTTATACGATGGAAAAACTGTTCTATTTATTTTGTATTTTATGCTTCGGGCGTTGACTTCTAAGGCCCTAAATATTCAATCTGTTGAAGCAACGCCCTAGGGTGATGCCTAGGTTGCCCGGAAAGTAGAAATGACGTTATCATTCATACTGGTTGCAATTATTCGTTTTATACGATGGAAAAACTGTTGTATTTATATTGTATTTTATGCTGCTGGCATTGACTTCTAAGGCACTAACTATTCGATCTGGTGGAGCAACGCCCTAGAGTGAAGCCTAAGTTGCCCGGAACGTAGCAAGTACCATCACTTTCAAACTGGTTGCAAATACTCCTGTTATATGATGGAAAAACTGTTGTATTTTTATTGCATTTTATCCTTCGGGCATTGACTTCTAAGGCCCTAACAATTCAATCTGTAGGAGCAACGCCCTAGGGTGTAGCCTAGGTTGCCCGTAAAGTAGAAATGACCATAGCTTTCATACTGGTTGCAATTATTCGTTTTATATGATGGAAAAAATGTTGTATTTATATTGTATTTTATGCTTCTGTCGTTGACGTCTAAGGCCGTATCTATTAGATGTGGTGGAGCAACGCACTAGAGTGACGCCTAGGTTGCCCGGAACGTAGAAATGACCATTACTTTCGCAATGTTTGCAATTATACATTTTATACGATGGAAAGCTGTTGTATTTATACCGTATTTTATGCTTCTGGCGTTGACTTCTTATGGCCTAGCTATTCCATCTGGTGGAACAACGCCCTAGGGTGAAGCCTAGGTTGCCCGGAACGTAGAAATGACCATCACTTTCAAACTGGTTGCAATTAATCCTTTTATACGATGGAAAAACTGTTGCATTTTTATTGCATTTTATGCGTCGGGGTTGACTTCTTATGCCCTAACAACTCCATCTGGCGGAACAACGCCCTAGGGTGAAGCCTAGGTTGCCCGGAACGTAGAAATGACCATCACTTTCAAACTGGTTGCAATTAATCCTTTTATACGATGGAAAAACTGTTGCATTTTTATTGCATTTTATGCGTCGGGCGTTGACTTCTAAGGCCCTAACTATTCAATCTGTTGGAGCGACGCCCTAGGGTGAAGCCTAGGTTGCCCGGAACTTAGAAATGACCATAACTTTCACACTGATTGCTATTATTCGTTTTATACGATGGTAAAACTGTTATATTTATATTGTATTTTATGCTTCTGGCGGTGCCTTCTTAGGCCCTAAGTGTTCGATCTGCTGGAACAACGCCCTAGAGTGAAGCCTACGTTGCCCGGAACGTAGAAATGATCATCACTTTCACACTGGTTGCAATTATTCCTGATATACGGTGGAAAAACTCTTGTATATTTATTGTATTTTATGCTTCTGGCGTTGATTTCTAAGGCCGTAGCTATTCGATGTGGTGGAGCAACGCCCTAGAGTGAAGCCTAGGTTGTCCGGAACGTAGAAATGCCCATTACTTTCACACTGGTTGAAATTATTAGTTTTATACGATGGAAAAACTGTTCTATTTATTTTGTATTTTATACTTCGGGCGTTGACTTCTAAGGCCCTAACTATTCGATCTGGTGGAGCAACGCCCTAGCGTGAAGCCTAGGTTGCCCGGACCGTAGAAGTGACCATCACTTTCAAACTGGTTGCAAATATTCCTGTTATATGATGGAAAAACTGTTGTTTTTTTATTGCATTTGATGCTTCGGGCATTGACTTCTAAGGCCCTAACTGTTCTATCTGTAGGAGCAACGCCCTAGGGTGCAGCCTAGGTTGCCCGTAAAGTAGAAATGACCATAGCTTTCATACTGGTTGCAATTATTCGTTTTATATGATGGAAAAACTGTTGCATCTTTATTGAATTTTATGCTTCTTGGGTTGACTTCTAAGGCCCTCACTATTCTATCTGGTGGATCAACGACCTAGGGTGAAGCCTAGGTTGCTCGGAATGTAGAAATGACCATAACATTCACACTGGTTGAAATTATTCGTTTTACACGATGGAAAAACAGGTATATTTATATCGTATTTTATGCTTCTGCCGTTGATTTCTTAGGCCCTAACTATTCAATCTGGAGGAACAACGCCCTAGAGTGAGGCCTAGGTTGCCCGGAACGTAGAAATGAGCATCACTTCCATACTGGTAGCAATTATTCGTTTTATACGATGGAAAAACTGCTGTATTTATATTGTATTTTATGCTTCTGGCGTTGACTTCTAAGGCACTAACCATTCAATATGGTGGATCAACGACCTAGAGTGAAGCCTAGGTTGCTCGGAATGTAGAAATGACCATAACATTCACACTGGTTGAAATTATTCGTTTTACACGATGGAAAAACAGGTATATTTATATTGTATTTTATGCTTCGGGCGTTCACTCCTAAGGCCCTAACTGTTCAATCTGTTGGATCAACGCCCTAGAGTGAAGCCTAGGTTGACCGGAAAGTAGAAATGACGTTAACCTTCATACTGGTTGCAATTATTCGTTTTATACGATGGAAGAACTGTTGTATTTATACTGTATTTTATGCTTCTGGCGTTGACTTCTAATGCACTAACTATTCGACCTGGCGGAGCAACGCCCTAGAGTGAAGCCGCGGTTTCCCGGAACGTAGAAATGACCATCAGTTTCAAACTGGTTGCAATTATTCCTGTTATATGATGGAAAAACTGTTGTATTTTTATTGCATTTTATGCTTCGGGCATTGACTTCTAAGGCCCTAACTATTCAAACTGCTGGAGCAACGCCCTATGCTGTAGCCTAGGTTGCCCGGATAGTAGAAATGACCATAACTTTCGTACTGGTTGCAATTACTCGTTTTATACGATTGAAAAACTGTTGTATTTATATTGTATTTTATGCTTCTGGCATTGACTTCTAAGGCCCTAACCATTCAATCTGTTGGAGCAACGCCCTAGGTGATGCCTAGGTTGCCCGGAAAGTAGAAATGACGTTATCTTTCATACTGGTTGCAATTATTCGTTTTATATGATGGAAAAACTGTTTTATTTATATTGTATTTTATGCTTCTGTCGTTGACGTCTAAGGCAGTAGCTATTAGATGTGGTGGAGCAACGCACTAGAGTGACGCCTACGTTGCCCGGAACGTAGAAATGACCATTACTTTCGCAATGTTTGCAATTATACATTTTATACGATGGAAAAACTGTTGTACTTATATCGTCTTTTATGCTTCTGGCGTTGACTTCTTATGCCCTAACTATTCCATCTGGTGGAACAACGCCCTACGGTGAAGCCTAGGTTGCCGGAACGTAGAAATGCAAATAAATTTCACACCGGTAGCAATTATTCGTTTTATACGATGGAAAAACAGTTCTATTTATTTTGTATTTTATGCTTCTGGCGGTGCCTTCTTAGGCCCTAAGTGTTCGATCTGTTGGAGCAACGCCCTAGAGTGAAGCCTACGTTGCCCGGAACGTAGAAATGACCATCACTTTCACACTGGTTGCCATTATTCCTGATATACGATGGAAAAACTCTTATATATTTATTGTATTTTATGCTTCTGGCGTTGACTTCTAAGGCCGTAGCTATTCGATGTGGTGGAGCAACGCCCTAGAGTGAAGCCTAGGTTGTCCGGAACGTAGAAATGCCCATTACTTTCACACTTGTTGAAATTATTAGTTTTATACGATGGAAAAACTGTTCTATTTATTTTGTATTTTATACTCCGGGCGTTGACTTCTAAGGCCCTAACTATTCCATCTGGTGGAACGACGACCTAGGGTGAAGCCTAGGTTGCCCGGAACGTAGAAATGACCATAACTTTCACACCGGTAGCAATTATACGTTTTATACAATGGAAAAACTGTACTATTTATTTTGTATTTTATGCCTCGGGCGTTGACTTCTAAGGCCGTAGCTATTCGATCTGGTGGAGCAACGCCCTAGAGTGAAGCCTAGGTTGCCCGGAACGTAGAAATGACCATCACTTTCAAACTGGTTGCAATTAATCCTTTTATACGATGGAAAAACTGTTGGATTTTTATTGCATTTTATGCTTCGGGCATTAACTTCTAAGGCCCTAACTCTTCAATCTGTAAGAGCAACGCCCTAGGGTGTAGCCTAGGTTGCCCGTAAAGTAGAAATGACCCTAGCTTTCATACTGGTTGCAATTATTCGTTTTACACTATGGAAAAACAGGTATATTTACATTGTATTTTATGCTTCTGCCGTTGATTTCTTAGGCCCTAACTATTCAATCTGGAGGAACAACGCCCTAAAGTGAGGCATAGGTTGCCCGGAACGTAGAAATGAGCAGCACTTCCATACTGGTAGCAATTATTCGTTTTACACGATGGAAAAAGTGTTCTATTTATTTTGTATTTTATGCATCGGGCGTTGACTTCTAAGGCCCTAACTATTCAATCTGTTGGAGCAGCGCCCTAGAGTGAAGCCCAGGTTGCCCGAACGTAGAAATGACCATAACTTTCACACTGGTTGCTATTATTCGTTTTATACAATGGAAAAACTGTTCTATTTATTTTGTATTTTATGCTTCGGTCGTTGACTGCTAAGGCCCTAACTGTTTGATCTGGTGGAGTAACGCCCTAGAGTGAAGCCTAGGTTGCCCGGAACGTAGAAGTGACCATAACTTTCACACTGGTTGCTATTATTCGTTTTATACAATGGAAAAACTGTTCTATTTATTTTGTATTTTATGCTTCAGGCGTTGACTTCTGAGGCCGTTGCTATTCGATGTAGTGGAAGAACGCCATAGAGTGAAGCCTAGGTTGCCCCGAACGTAGAAATGACCATAACTTTCATACTGGTTGCAATTATTCGTTTTATACGCTGGAAAAACTGTTGTATTTACATTGTATTTTATGCTTCTGGCGTTGACTTCTAAGGCACTAACTATTCGATCTGGTGGAGCAACACACTAGAGTGAAGCCTAGGTTGCCCGGAACGTAGAAATGACCATCACTTTCCAACTGGTTGCAATAAATCCTTTTATACGATGGAAAAACTGTTGTATTTTTAATGCATTTTATGCTTCCGGCGTTGACTTCTAAGGCCCTAACTATTCAATATGGTGGATCAACAACCTAGAGTGAAGCCTAGGTTGCTCGGAATGTAGAAATGACCATAACATTCACACTGGTTGAAATTATTCGTTTTACACGATGGAAAAACTGTTGCATTTTTATTGCATTTTATGCGTCGGGCGTCGACTTCTAAGGCCCTAACTATTCAATCTGTTGGAGCGACGCCCTAGGGTGAAGCCTAGGTTGCCCGGAACTTAGAAATGACCATAACTTTCACACTGATTGCTATTATTCGTTTTATACGATGGAAAAACTGTTATATTTATATTGTATTTTATGCTTCTGGCGGTGCCTTCTTAGGCCCTAAGTGTTCGATCTGTTGGAACAACGCCCTAGAGTGAAGCCTACGTTGCCCGGAACGTAGAAATGACCATCACTTTCAAACTGGTTGCAATTATTCCGTATATACGATGGAAAAACTGTTGCATTTTTATTGCATTTTATGCGTCGGGCGTTGACTTCTAAGGCCGTAACTATTCAATCTGTTAGAGCGACGCCCTAGGGTGAAGCCTAGGTTGCCCGGAACGTAGAAATGCCCATTACTTTCACACTTGTTGAAATTATTAGTTTTATACGATGGAAAAACTGTTCTATTTATTTTGTATTTTATACTTCAGGCGTTGACTTCTAAGGCCCTACCTATTCCATCTGGTGTAACAACGACCTAGGGTGAAGCCTAGGTTGCCCGGAACGTAGAAATGACCATAACTTTCACACCGGTAGCAATTATACGTTTTATACAATGGAAAAACTGTACTATTTATGTTGTATTTTATGCTTCGGGCGTTGACTTCTAAGGCCCTAGCTATTCGATCTGGTGGAGCAACGCCCTAGAGTGAAGCCTAGGTTGCCCGGAACGTAGAAATGACCATCACTTTCAAACTGGTTGCAATTAATCCTTTTATACGATGGAAAAACTGTTGTATTTTTATTGCATTTTATGCTTCGGGCATTAACTCCTAAGGCCCTAACTATTCAATCTGTAAGAGCAACGCCCTAGGGTGTAGCCTAGGTTGCCCGTAAAGTAGAAATGACCCTAGCTTTCATACTGGTTGCAATTATTCGTATTGTATGATGGAAAAACTGTTGTATTTATATTGTATTTTATGCTCCTGGGGTTCACTTCTTAGGCCCTAACTATTCGATCTGGTGGAGTAACGCCCTGTGGTGAAGCCGAGGTTGACCGGAACGTAGAAATGACCATAATTTTCACACCGGTAGTAATTATTCGTTTTACACGATGGAAAAACTGTTCTATTTATTTTGTATTGTATGCATCGGGCGTTGACTTCTAAGGCCCTAACTATTCAATCTGTTGGAGCAACGCCCTAGAGTGAAGCCCAGGTTGCCCGAACGTAGAAATGACCATAACTTTCACACTGGTTGCTATTATTCGTTTCATACAATGGAAAAACTGTTCTATTTATTTTGTATTTTATGCTTCGGTCGTTGACTACTAAGGCCCTAACTGTTTGATCTGGTGGAGCAACGCCCTAGAGTGAAGCCTAGGTTGCCCGGAACGTAGAAGTGACCATAACTTTCACACTGGTTGCTATTATTCGTTCTATACGATGGAAAAACTGTTACCTTTATATTGTATCTTATGCTTCTGGCGTTGACCTGTTAGGCCCGGACAATTCGATCTGGTGGAGCAACGCCCTAGAGTGAAGATTAGGTTGCCTGGAACGTCCAAATGACCATCACTTTCACACGGGTTGCAATTATTCCTGTTATAGGACGGAAAGACTGTTGTATTTTTATTGTATTTTATGCTTCAGGCGTTGACTTCTGAGGCCGTTGCTATTCGATGTAGTGGAAGAACGCCATAGAGTGAAGCCTAGGTTGCCCCGAACGTAGAAATGACCATAACTTTCATACTGGTTGCAATTATTCGTTTTATACGTTTTAAAAACTGTTGTATTTATATTGTATTTTATGCTTCTGGCGTTGACTTCTAAGGCACTAACTATTCGACCTGGTGGAGCAACGCCCTAGAGTGAAGCCTAGGTTGCCCGGAACGTAGAAATGACCATCACTTTCAAACTGGTTGCAATTATTCCTGCTATAGGATGGAAAAACTGTTGTATTTATACTGTATTTTATGCTTCGGGCGTTGACTGCTAAGGCCCTAACTATTCAATTTGTTGGATCAACGCCCTAGAGTGAAGCCTAGGTTTCTCGGAATGTAGAAATGACCATGACATTCACACTGGTTGAAATTATTCGTTTAATACGATGGAAAAGCTGTTGCATCTTCATTGTATTTTATGATTCTGGCGTTGACTTCTAAGGCCCTAACTATTCGATCTGGTGGAGCAACGCCCTAGAGTGAAGCCTAGGTTGCCCGGAACGTAGAAATGACCATCACTTTCAAACTGTTTGCAATTAATCCTTTTATACGATGGATAAACTGATGTATTATTATTGCATTTTATGCTTCCGGCGTTGACTTCTAAGGCCCTGACTATTCAATATGTTGGAGCAACGCCCTAGGGTGAAGCCTAGGTTGTCCGGAACGTAGAAATGACGTTAACTTTCGTACTGGTTGCAATTACTCGTTTTATACGATTGAAAAACTGTTGCATTTATATTGTGTTTTATGCTTCTGGCGTTGACTTCTTAGGCCCTAACTATTCGATCTGGTGGAGTAACGCCCTGTGGTGAAGCCGAGGTTGACCGGAACGTAGAAATGACCATAATTTTCACACCGGTAGTAATTATTCGTTTTACACGATGGAAAAACTGTTCTATTTATTTTGTATTGTATGCATCGGGCGTTGACTTCTAAGGCCCTAACTATTCAATCTGTTGGAGCAACGCCCTAGAGTGAAGCCCAGGTTGCCCGAACGTAGAAATGACCATAACTTTCACACTGGTTGCTATTATTCGTTTCATACAATGGAAAAACTGTTCTATTTATTTTGTATTTTATGCTTCGGTCGTTGACTACTAAGGCCCTAACTGTTTGATCTGGTGGAGCAACGCCCTAGAGTGAAGCCTAGGTTGCCCGGAACGTAGAAGTGACCATAACTTTCACACTGGTTGCTATTATTCGTTCTATACGATGGAAAAACTGTTACCTTTATATTGTATCTTATGCTTCTGGCGTTGACCTGTTAGGCCCTGACAATTCGATCTGGTGGAGCAACGCCCTAGAG
This sequence comes from Calliopsis andreniformis, assembly GCF_051401765.1. Classification (NCBI taxonomy): domain Eukaryota; kingdom Metazoa; phylum Arthropoda; class Insecta; order Hymenoptera; family Andrenidae; genus Calliopsis; species Calliopsis andreniformis. The sequence goes on from NW_027480423.1 coordinate 28,035,804, forward strand.
TGAAGATTAGGTTGCCTGGAACGTCCAAATGACCATCACTTTCACACGGGTTGCAATTATTCCTGTTATAGGACGGAAAGACTGTTGTATTTTTATTGTATTTTATGCTTCAGGCGTTGACTTCTGAGGCCGTTGCTATTCGATGTAGTGGAAGAACGCCATAGAGTGAAGCCTAGGTTGCCCCGAACGTAGAAATGACCATAACTTTCATACTGGTTGCAATTATTCGTTTTATACGTTGGAAAAACTGTTGTATTTATATTGTATTTTATGCTTCTGGCGTTGACTTCTAAGGCACTAACTATTCGACCTGGTGGAGCAACGCCCTAGAGTGAAGCCTAGGTTGCCCGGAACGTAGAAATGACCATCACTTTCAAACTGGTTGCAATTATTCCTGCTATATGATGGAAAAACTGTTGTATTTATACTGTATTTTATGCTTCGGGCGTTGACTGCTAAGGCCCTAACTATTCAATTTGTTGGATCAACGCCCTAGAGTGAAGCCTAGGTTTCTCGGAATGTAGAAATGACCATGACATTCACACTGGTTGAAATTATTCGTTTAATACGATGGAAAAGCTGTTGCATCTTCATTGTATTTTATGATTCTGGCGTTGACTTCTAAGGCCCTAACTATTCGATCTGGTGGAGCAACGCCCTAGAGTGAAGCCTAGGTTGCCCGGAACGTAGAAATGACCATCACTTTCAAACTGTTTGCAATTAATCCTTTTATACGATGGAAAAACTGATGTATTATTATTGCATTTTATGCTTCCGGCGTTGACTTCTAAGGCCCTAACTATTCAATATGTTGGAGCAACGCCCTAGGGTGAAGCCTAGGTTGTCCGGAACGTAGAAATGACGTTAACTTTCGTACTGGTTGCAATTACTCGTTTTATACGATTGAAAAACTGTTGCATTTATATTGTGTTTTATGCTTCTGGCGTTGACTTCTTATGCCCTAACTATTCCATCTGGTGGAACAACGCCCTATGGTAAAGCCTAGGTTGCCCGGAACGTAGAAATGACCATAACTTTCACACCCGTAGCAATTATTCGCTTTTTACGATGGAAAAACTGTTCTATTTATTTTGTATTTTATGCTTCGGGCGTTGACTTCTAAGGCCCTAAATATTCAATCTGTTGAAGCAACGCCCTAGGGTGATGCCTAGGTTGCCCGGAAAGTAGAAATGACAATAACTTTCATACTGGTTGCAATTATTCGTTTTATGCGATGGAAAAACTGTTGTATTTATATTGTATTTTATGCTTCTGGCGTTGACTTCTAAGGCCCTAGTTATTCGATCTGGTGGAGCAACGCCCTAGAGTGAAGCCTAGGTTGCCCGGAACGTAGAAATGGCCATCACTTTCAAACTGGTTGCAATTAATCCTTTTATAGGATGGAAAAACTGTTGTATTTTTATTGCATTTTATGCTTCCGGCGTTGACTTCTAAGGCCCTAACTATTCAATCTGTTAGAACAACGCCCTAGGTGATGCCTAGGTTGCCCGGAAAGTAGAAATGACGTTATCTTTCATACTGGTTGCAATTATTCGTTTTATACGATGGAAAAACTGTTGTATTTATATTGTATTTTATGCTTCGGGCGTTGACTTCTAAGGCCCTAGCTGTTTGATCAGGTGGAGCATCGCCCTAGAGTGAAGCCTAGGTTGCTCGGAATGTAGAAATGACCATAACTTTCACACTGGTTGCAATTATTCATTTTATACGATGGAAAAACTGTTGTACTTATATTGTATTTTATTCTTATGGCGTTGAATTCTAAGTCCCTAGCTATTCCATCTGGTGGAGCAACGCCCTAGAGTGAAACCTATGTTACCCGGAACGTAGAAATGACCAGTACTTTCACACTGTTTGCAGTTATTCCTGTTATACGATGGAAAAACTTTTGCATCTTTATTGCATTTTATGCTTCTGGCGTTGACTCCTTATGCCCTAGCTATTCGATTTGGTGGAGCAACGCCCTAGAGTGGAGCCTAGATTGCAAGGTACGTAGAAATGACCATTACTTTCACACTGTTTGCAATTATTCGTTTTATACGTTGGAAAAACTGTTGTATTTTTATTGCATTTTATGCTTCGGGCATTGACTTCTAAGGCCCTACCTATTCAATCTGTTGGAGCAACGCCCTAGGGTGAAGCCTAGGTTGCCCGGAAAGTAGAAATGAACATAACTTTCACACTGGCAGCAGTTATTCGTTTTATATGATGGAAAAACTGTTGTATTTATATTGTATTTTATGCTTCGGGCGTTGACTTCTAAGGAACTAACTGTTTGATCTGGTGGAGCAACGCCCTAGAGTGAAGCCTAGGTTGCCCGTAACGTAGAAATGACCATAACTTTTAAACTGGTTGCTATCATTCGTTTTATATGATAGAAAAACTGTTATATTTATATTGTATTTTATGGTTCTGGCGTTGACGTCTAAGGCCCTAACTGTTTGATCTGGTGGAACAACGCCCTAGGGTGAAGCCTAGGTTGCCCGGAACGTAGAAATGACCATCACTTTCAAACTGCTTGCAATTATTCCTGTTATATGATGGAAAAACTGTTGTATTTTTATTGCATTTTATGCTTAGGGCGTTGACTTCTAAGGCCCTAACTATTCAATCTGTTGGAGCAACGCCCTATCGTGAAGCCTAGGTTGCCCGGAAAGTAGAAATGACCATAACTTTCATACTGGTTGCAATTATTCGTTTTATATGATGGAAAAACTGTTGTATTTATATTGTATTTTATGCTTCTGGCGTTCACTTCCTAGGCCCTAACTATTCGATCTGGTGGAACAACGCCCTAGGGTGAAGCCTAGGTGGCCCGGAACGTAGAAATGACAATAACTTTCACACTGGTTGCTATTATTCGTTTTAGACGATGGAAAAACTGTTGTACTTATATTGTATTTTATTCTTATGGCGTTGAATTCTAAGTCCCTAGCTATTCGATCTGGTGGAGCAACGCCCTAGAGTGAAACCTATGTTACCCGGAACGTAGAAATGACCACTACTATCACACTGGTTACAAATTATTCCTGCAATACGGTGGAAAAACTGTAGTATTTTTATTGCATTTTATGCTTCGGGCATTGACTTCTAAGGCCCTAACTATTCAATCTGTTGGTGCAACGCCCTAGAGTGAAGCCTAGGTTGCCTGGAACGTAGAAATGAACATAACTTTCACACTGATTGCTATTATTCGTTTTATACGATGGAAAGACTGTTACATTTATATTGTATTTTATGCTTCTGGCGTTGACTTCTAAGGCTCTAACTATTCGATCTGGTGGTACAACGCCCTATGGTGATGCCTAGGTTGCCCGGAACGTAGAAATGACCACAACTTTTACACTGGTTGCAATTATTCGTTTTATACGATGGAGAAACTGTTGTATTTTTATTGCATTTTATGCTTCGGGCGTTGACTTCTAAGGCCCTAGCTATTCGATCTGCTGGAGCAACGCCCTAGAGTGAAGCCTAGGTTGCCTGGAACGTACAACTGACCATCACTTCCACACGGGTTGCAATTATTCCTGTTATAGGATGGAAAGACTCTTGCATTTTTATTGTATTTTATGCTTCAGGCGTTGACTTCTGAGGCCGTAGCTATTCGATGTGGTGGAAGAACGCCATAGAGTGAAGCCTAGGTTGCCCGGAACGTAGAAATGACCATAACTTTCATACTGGTTGCAATTATTCGTTTTATGCAATGGAAAAACTGTTGTATTTATATTGTATTTTATGATTGTGGCGTTGACTTCAAAGGCGCTAGCTATTCGATCTAGTGGAGCAACGCCCTAGATTGAAGACTAGATTGCGCGGAAAGGAGAAATGACCATCACTTTCAAACTGGTTGCAATTCTTCCTCTTATACGATGGAAAAACTGTTGTATTTTTATTGCATTTTAAGCTTCTGGCGTTCACTTCTTAGGCCCTAACTATTCGATCTGGTGGAACAACGGCCTAGGGTGAAGCCTAGGTTGCCCGGAACGTAGAAATGGCCATAACTTTACACTGGTAGCAATTATTCGTTTTATACAATGGAAAAACTGTACTATTTATTTTGTATTTAATGCTTCGGGCGTTGTCTTCTAAGGCCCTAACTATTCAATCTGTTGGAGCAACGCCCTAGGCTGAAGCCTAGGTTGCTCGGAAAGTAGAAATGACCATAAGTTTCATACTGGTTGCAATTATTCGTTTTATACGATGGAAATGCTGTTGTATTTATATTGTATTTTATGCTTCTGGCGTTGACTTCTAAGGCACTAACTATTCGATCTGGTGGAGCAACGCCCTAGAGTAAAGCCTAGGTTGCCCGGAACGTAGAATTGGCCATCACTTTCAAACTGGTTGCAATTATTCCTGTTATATGATGGAAACACTGTTGTATTTTTATTGCATCTTATGCTTCGGGCGTTGACTTATAAGGCCCTAACTATTCAATCTGTTGGAACAACGCCCTAGGGTAAAGCCCAGCTTGCGCGGAACGTAGAAATGACCATAACTTTCACACTGGTAGCAATTATTCGTTTTATACGATGGAAAAACTGTTTCATATATATCGTATTTTATGCTTCTGGCGTTGACTTCTTAGGCCCTAACTATTCCATCTGGTGGAACAACGCCCTAGGGTAAAGCTCAGATTGCGCGGAACGTAGAAATGGCCATAACTTTCACACTGGTAGCAATTATTCGTTTTATACGATGGAAAAACTGTTTTATCTATTTTGTATTTAATGCTTCGGGCGTTGACTTCTAAGGCCCTAACTGTTTGATCTGGTGGAGCAACGCCCTAGAGTGAAGCCTATGTTGCCCGGAACGTAGAAATGACCATAACTTTCACACTGGTTGCTATTATACCTGTTATAGGATGGAAAGACTGTTGTATTTTTATTGTATTTTATACTTCAGGCGTTGACTTCTGAGGCCGTAGCTATTCGGTGTGGTGGAAGAACGCCATACAGTGAAGCCTAGGTTGCCCGGAACGTAGAAATGGCCATAAGTTTCATACTGGTTGCAATTATTCGTTTTATACGATGGAAAAACTGTTGTATTTATAATGTATTTTATGCTTCTGGCGTTCACTTCTTAGGCCCTAACTATTCGATCTGGTGGAACAACGCCCTAGAGTGAAGCCTAGGTTGCCTGGAACGTAGAAATGACCATAACTTTCACACTGGTTGCTATTATACCTGTTATAGGATGGAAAGACTGTTGCATCTTTATTGTATTTTATGCTTCCAGCGTTGACTTCTAAGGCCCTACCTATTCGATCAGGTGGAGCATCGCCCTAGAGTGAAGCCTAGGTTGCTCGGAATGTAGAAATGACCATAACTTTCACACTGGTTGCAATTATTCATTTTATACGATGGAAAAACTGTTGTACTTATATTGTATTTTATTCTTATGGCGTTGAATTCTAAGTCCCTAGCTATTCCATCTGGTGGAGCAACGCCCTAGAGTGAAACCTATGTTACCCGGAACGTAGAAATGACCAGTACTTTCACACTGTTTGCAGTTATTCCTGTTATACGATGGAAAAACTTTTGCATCTTTATTGCATTTTATGCTTCTGGCGTTGACTCCTTATGCCCTAGCTATTCGATTTGGTGGAGCAACGCCCTAGAGTGGAGCCTAGATTGCAAGGTACGTAGAAATGACCATTACTTTCACACTGTTTGCAATTATTCGTTTTATACGTTGGAAAAACTGTTGTACTTATATCGTCTTTTATGCTTCTGGCGTTGACTTCTTATGCCCTAACTATTCCATCTGGTGGAACAACGCCCTACGGTGAAGCCTAGGTTGCCCGGAACGTAGAAATGGAAATAACTTTCACACCGGTAGCAGTTATTCGTTTTATACGATGGAAAAACAGTTCTATTTATTTTGTATTTTATGCTTCGGCCGTTGACTTCTAAGGCACTAACTATTCGATCTGTTGGAGCAACGCCCTAGGGTGAAGCCTAGGTTGCCCGGAACGTAGAAATGACCATAACTTTCACACTGGTTTCTATTATTCGTTTTATACGATGGAAAAACTGTTATATTTATATTGTATTTTATGCTTCTGGCGCTGACTTCTTAGGTCCTAACTATTCGATCTGGTGGAACAACGCCGTGGAGTGAAGCCTAGGTTGCCCGGAACGTAGAAATGCCCATAACTTTCACACTGGTTGCTATTATACGTTTTATACGATGGAAAAGCTGTTATATTTATACCGTATTTTATGCTTCTGGCGTTGACTTCTTATGCCCTAACTATTCCATCTGGTGGAACAACGCCCTAGGGTGAAGCCTAGGTTGCCCGGAACGTAGAAATGACCATCACTTTCAAACTGGTTGCAATTAATCCTTTTATACGATGGAAAAACTGTTGCATTTTTATTGCATTTTATGCGTCGGGGGTTGACATCTTATGCCCTAACTACTCCATCTGGCGGAACAACGCCCTAGGGTGAAGCCTAGGTTGCCCGGAACGTAGAAATGACCATCACTTTCAAACTGGTTGCAATTAATCCTTTTATACGATGGAAAAACTGTTGTATTTTTATTGCATTTTATGCTTCGGGCATTAACTTCTAAGGCCCTAACTATTCAATCTGTAAGAGCAACGCCCTAGGGTGTAGCCTAGGTTGCCCGTAAAGTAGAAATGACCCTAGCTTTCATACTGGTTGCAATTATTCGTTTTGTATGATGGAAAAACTGTTGTATTTATATTGTATTTTATGCTTCTGGGGCTCACTTCTTAGGCCCTAACTATTCGATCTGGTGGAGTAACGCCCTGTGGTGAAGCCTAGGTTGACCGGAACGTAGAAATGACCATAATTTTCACACCGGTAGCAATTATTCGTTTTACACGATGGAAAAACTGTTCTATTTATTTTGCATTTTATGCATCGGGCGTTGACTTCTAAGGCCCTAACTATTCAATCTGTTGGAGCAACGCCCTAGAGTGAAGCCCAGATTGCCCGAACGTAGAAATGACCATAACTTTCACACTGGTTGCTATTATTCGTTTCATACAATGGAAAAACTGTTCTATTTATTTTGTATTTTATGCTTCGGTCGTTGACTGCTAAGGCCCTAACTGTTTGATCTGGTGGAGCAACGCCCTAGAGTGAAGCCTATGTTGCCCGGAACGTAGAAGTGACCATAACTTTCACACTGGTTGGTATTATTCGTTCTATACGATGGAAAAACTGTTACCTTTATATTGTATCTCATGCTTCTGGCGTTGACTTCTTAGGCCCTGACAATTCGATCTGGTGGAACAACGCCCTAGAGTGAAGATTAGGTTGCCTGGAACGTCCAAATGACTATCACTTTCACACGGGTTGCAATTATTCCTGTTATAGGACGGAAAGACTGTTGTATTTATATTGTATTTTATGCTTCGGGCGTTGACTCCTAAGGTCCTAACTGTTCAATCTGTTGGATCAACGCCCTAGAGAGAAGCCTAGGTTGCTCGGAATGTAGAAATGGCAATAACATTCACACTGGTTGAAATTATTCGTTTAATACGATGGAAATGCTGTTGCATCTTTATTGTATTTTATGCTTCTGGCGTTGACTTCTAAGGCCCCAACTATTCGATCTGGTGGAGCAACGCCCTAGAGTGAAGCCTAGGTTGCCCGGAACGTAGAAATGACCATCACTTTCCAACTGGTTGCAATAAATCCTTTTATACGATGGAAAAACTGTTGTATTTTTAATGCATTTTATGCTTCCGGCGTTGACTTCTAAGGCCCTAACTATTCAATATGGTGGATCAACAACCTAGAGTGAAGCCTAGGTTGCTCGGAATGTAGAAATGACCATAACATTCACACTGGTTGAAATTATTCGTTTTACACGATGGAAAAACTGTTGCATTTTTATTGCATTTTATGCGTCGGGCGTCGACTTCTAAGGCCCTAACTATTCAATCTGTTGGAGCGACGCCCTAGGGTGAAGCCTAGGTTGCCCGGAACTTAGAAATGACCATAACTTTCACACTGATTGCTATTATTCGTTTTATACGATGGAAAAACTGTTATATTTATATTGTATTTTATGCTTCTGGCGGTGCCTTCTTAGGCCCTAAGTGTTCGATCTGTTGGAACAACGCCCTAGAGTGAAGCCTACGTTGCCCGGAACGTAGAAATGACCATCACTTTCAAACTGGTTGCAATTATTCCGTATATACGATGGAAAAACTGTTGCATTTTTATTGCATTTTATGCGTCGGGCGTTGACTTCTAAGGCCGTAACTATTCAATCTGTTAGAGCGACGCCCTAGGGTGAAGCCTAGGTTGCCCGGAACGTAGAAATGCCCATTACTTTCACACTTGTTGAAATTATTAGTTTTATACGATGGAAAAACTGTTCTATTTATTTTGTATTTTATACTTCAGGCGTTGACTTCTAAGGCCCTACCTATTCCATCTGGTGTAACAACGACCTAGGGTGAAGCCTAGGTTGCCCGGAACGTAGAAATGACCATAACTTTCACACCGGTAGCAATTATACGTTTTATACAATGGAAAAACTGTACTATTTATGTTGTATTTTATGCTTCGGGCGTTGACTTCTAAGGCCCTAGCTATTCGATCTGGTGGAGCAACGCCCTAGAGTGAAGCCTAGGTTGCCCGGAACGTAGAAATGACCATCACTTTCAAACTGGTTGCAATTAATCCTTTTATACGATGGAAAAACTGTTGTATTTTTATTGCATTTTATGCTTCGGGCATTAACTCCTAAGGCCCTAACTATTCAATCTGTAAGAGCAACGCCCTAGGGTGTAGCCTAGGTTGCCCGTAAAGTAGAAATGACCCTAGCTTTCATACTGGTTGCAATTATTCGTATTGTATGATGGAAAAACTGTTGTATTTATATTGTATTTTATGCTCCTGGGGTTCACTTCTTAGGCCCTAACTATTCGATCTGGTGGAGTAACGCCCTGTGGTGAAGCCGAGGTTGACCGGAACGTAGAAATGACCATAATTTTCACACCGGTAGTAATTATTCGTTTTACACGATGGAAAAACTGTTCTATTTATTTTGTATTGTATGCATCGGGCGTTGACTTCTAAGGCCCTAACTATTCAATCTGTTGGAGCAACGCCCTAGAGTGAAGCCCAGGTTGCCCGAACGTAGAAATGACCATAACTTTCACACTGGTTGCTATTATTCGTTTCATACAATGGAAAAACTGTTCTATTTATTTTGTATTTTATGCTTCGGTCGTTGACTACTAAGGCCCTAACTGTTTGATCTGGTGGAGCAACGCCCTAGAGTGAAGCCTAGGTTGCCCGGAACGTAGAAGTGACCATAACTTTCACACTGGTTGCTATTATTCGTTCTATACGATGGAAAAACTGTTACCTTTATATTGTATCTTATGCTTCTGGCGTTGACCTGTTAGGCCCGGACAATTCGATCTGGTGGAGCAACGCCCTAGAGTGAAGATTAGGTTGCCTGGAACGTCCAAATGACCATCACTTTCACACGGGTTGCAATTATTCCTGTTATAGGACGGAAAGACTGTTGTATTTTTATTGTATTTTATGCTTCAGGCGTTGACTTCTGAGGCCGTTGCTATTCGATGTAGTGGAAGAACGCCATAGAGTGAAGCCTAGGTTGCCCCGAACGTAGAAATGACCATAACTTTCATACTGGTTGCAATTATTCGTTTTATACGTTTTAAAAACTGTTGTATTTATATTGTATTTTATGCTTCTGGCGTTGACTTCTAAGGCACTAACTATTCGACCTGGTGGAGCAACGCCCTAGAGTGAAGCCTAGGTTGCCCGGAACGTAGAAATGACCATCACTTTCAAACTGGTTGCAATTATTCCTGCTATAGGATGGAAAAACTGTTGTATTTATACTGTATTTTATGCTTCGGGCGTTGACTGCTAAGGCCCTAACTATTCAATTTGTTGGATCAACGCCCTAGAGTGAAGCCTAGGTTTCTCGGAATGTAGAAATGACCATGACATTCACACTGGTTGAAATTATTCGTTTAATACGATGGAAAAGCTGTTGCATCTTCATTGTATTTTATGATTCTGGCGTTGACTTCTAAGGCCCTAACTATTCGATCTGGTGGAGCAACGCCCTAGAGTGAAGCCTAGGTTGCCCGGAACGTAGAAATGACCATCACTTTCAAACTGTTTGCAATTAATCCTTTTATACGATGGATAAACTGATGTATTATTATTGCATTTTATGCTTCCGGCGTTGACTTCTAAGGCCCTGACTATTCAATATGTTGGAGCAACGCCCTAGGGTGAAGCCTAGGTTGTCCGGAACGTAGAAATGACGTTAACTTTCGTACTGGTTGCAATTACTCGTTTTATACGATTGAAAAACTGTTGCATTTATATTGTGTTTTATGCTTCTGGCGTTGACTTCTTAGGCCCTAACTATTCGATCTGGTGGAGTAACGCCCTGTGGTGAAGCCGAGGTTGACCGGAACGTAGAAATGACCATAATTTTCACACCGGTAGTAATTATTCGTTTTACACGATGGAAAAACTGTTCTATTTATTTTGTATTGTATGCATCGGGCGTTGACTTCTAAGGCCCTAACTATTCAATCTGTTGGAGCAACGCCCTAGAGTGAAGCCCAGGTTGCCCGAACGTAGAAATGACCATAACTTTCACACTGGTTGCTATTATTCGTTTCATACAATGGAAAAACTGTTCTATTTATTTTGTATTTTATGCTTCGGTCGTTGACTACTAAGGCCCTAACTGTTTGATCTGGTGGAGCAACGCCCTAGAGTGAAGCCTAGGTTGCCCGGAACGTAGAAGTGACCATAACTTTCACACTGGTTGCTATTATTCGTTCTATACGATGGAAAAACTGTTACCTTTATATTGTATCTTATGCTTCTGGCGTTGACCTGTTAGGCCCTGACAATTCGATCTGGTGGAGCAACGCCCTAGAGTGAAGATTAGGTTGCCTGGAACGTCCAAATGACCATCACTTTCACACGGGTTGCAATTATTCCTGTTATAGGACGGAAAGACTGTTGTATTTTTATTGTATTTTATGCTTCAGGCGTTGACTTCTGAGGCCGTTGCTATTCGATGTAGTGGAAGAACGCCATAGAGTGAAGCCTAGGTTGCCCCGAACGTAGAAATGACCATAACTTTCATACTGGTTGCAATTATTCGTTTTATACGTTGGAAAAACTGTTGTATTTATATTGTATTTTATGCTACTGGCGTTGACTTCTAAGGCACTAACTATTCGACCTGGTGGAGCAACGCCCTAGAGTGAAGCCTAGGTTGCCCGGAACGTAGAAATGACCATCACTTTCAAACTGGTTGCAATTATTCCTGCTATATGATGGAAAAACTGTTGTATTTATACTGTATTTTATGCTTCGGGCGTTGACTGCTAAGGCCCTAACTATTCAATTTGTTGGATCAACGCCCTAGAGTGAAGCCTAGGTTTCTCGGAATGTAGAAATGACCATGACATTCACACTGGTTGAAATTATTCGTTTAATACGATGGAAAAGCTGTTGCATCTTCATTGTATTTTATGATTCTGGCGTTGACTTCTAAGGCCCTAACTATTCGATCTGGTGGAGCAACGCCCTAGAGTGAAGCCTAGGTTGCCCGGAACGTAGAAATGACCATCACTTTCAAACTGTTTGCAATTAATCCTTTTATACGATGGAAAAACTGATGTATTATTATTGCATTTTATGCTTCCGGCGTTGACTTCTAAGGCCCTAACTATTCAATATGTTGGAGCAACGCCCTAGGGTGAAGCCTAGGTTGTCCGGAACGTAGAAATGACGTTAACTTTCGTACTGGTTGCAATTACTCGTTTTATACGATTGAAAAACTGTTGCATTTATATTGTGTTTTATGCTTCTGGCGTTGACTTCTTATGCCCTAACTATTCCATCTGGTGGAACAACGCCCTATGGTAAAGCCTAGGTTGCCCGGAACGTAGAAATGACCATAACTTTCACACCCGTAGCAATTATTCGCTTTTTACGATGGAAAAACTGTTCTATTTATTTTGTATTTTATGCTTCGGGCGTTGACTTCTAAGGCCCTAAATATTCAATCTGTTGAAGCAACGCCCTAGGGTGAAGCCTAGGTTGCCCGGAAAGTAGAAATGACAATAACTTTCATACTGGTTGCAATTATTCGTTTTATGCGATGGAAAAACTGTTGTATTTATATTGTATTTTATGCTTCTGGCGTTGACTTCTAAGGCCCTAGTTATTCGATCTGGTGGAGCAACGCCCTAGAGTGAAGCCTAGGTTGCCCGGAACGTAGAAATGGCCATCACTTTCAAACTGGTTGCAATTAATCCTTTTATAGGATGGAAAAACTGTTGTATTTTTATTGCATTTTATGCTTCCGGCGTTGACTTCTAAGGCCCTAACTATTCAATCTGTTAGAACAACGCCCTAGGTGATGCCTAGGTTGCCCGGAAAGTAGAAATGACGTTATCTTTCATACTGGTTGCAATTATTCGTTTTATACGATGGAAAAACTGTTGTATTTATATTGTATTTTATGCTTCGGGCGTTGACTTCTAAGGCCCTAGCTGTTTGATCAGGTGGAGCATCGCCCTAGAGTGAAGCCTAGGTTGCTCGGAATGTAGAAATGACCATAACTTTCACACTGGTTGCAATTATTCATTTTATACGATGGAAAAACTGTTGTACTTATATTGTATTTTATTCTTATGGCGTTGAATTCTAAGTCCCTAGCTATTCCATCTGGTGGAGCAACGCCCTAGAGTGAAACCTATGTTACCCGGAACGTAGAAATGACCAGTACTTTCACACTGTTTGCAGTTATTCCTGTTATACGATGGAAAAACTTTTGCATCTTTATTGCATTTTATGCTTCTGGCGTTGACTCCTTATGCCCTAGCTATTCGATTTGGTGGAGCAACGCCCTAGAGTGGAGCCTAGATTGCAAGGTACGTAGAAATGACCATTACTTTCACACTGTTTGCAATTATTCGTTTTATACGTTGGAAAAACTGTTGTGTTTTTATTGCATTTTATGCTTCGGGCATTGACTTCTAAGGCCCTACCTATTCAATCTGTTGGAGCAACGCCCTAGGGTGAAGCCTAGGTTGCCCGGAAAGTAGAAATGAACATAACTTTCACACTGGCAGCAGTTATTCGTTTTATATGATGGAAAAACTGTTGTATTTATATTGTATTTTATGCTTCGGGCGTTGACTTCTAAGGAACTAACTGTTTGATCTGGTGGAGCAACGCCCTAGAGTGAAGCCTAGGTTGCCCGTAACGTAGAAATGACCATAACTTTTAAACTGGTTGCTATCATTCGTTTTATATGATAGAAAAACTGTTATATTTATATTGTATTTTATGGTTCTGGCGTTGACGTCTAAGGCCCTAACTGTTTGATCTGGTGGAACAACGCCCTAGGGTGAAGCCTAGGTTGCCCGGAACGTAGAAATGACCATCACTTTCAAACTGCTTGCAATTATTCCTGTTATATGATGGAAAAACTGTTGTATTTTTATTGCATTTTATGCTTAGGGCGTTGACTTCTAAGGCCCTAACTATTCAATCTGTTGGAGCAACGCCCTATCGTGAAGCCTAGGTTGCCCGGAAAGTAGAAATGACCATAACTTTCATACTGGTTGCAATTATTCGTTTTATATGATGGAAAAACTGTTGTATTTATATTGTATTTTATGCTTCTGGCGTTCACTTCCTAGGCCCTAACTATTCGATCTGGTGGAACAACGCCCTAGGGTGAAGCCTAGGTGGCCCGGAACGTAGAAATGACAATAACTTTCACACTGGTTGCTATTATTCGTTTTAGACGATGGAAAAACTGTTGTACTTATATTGTATTTTATTCTTATGGCGTTGAATTCTAAGTCCCTAGCTATTCGATCTGGTGGAGCAACGCCCTAGAGTGAAACCTATGTTACCCGGAACGTAGAAATGACCACTACTATCACACTGGTTACAAATTATTCCTGCAATACGGTGGAAAAACTGTAGTATTTTTATTGCATTTTATGCTTCGGGCATTGACTTCTAAGGCCCTAACTATTCAATCTGTTGGTGCAACGCCCTAGAGTGAAGCCTAGGTTGCCTGGAACGTAGAAATGAACATAACTTTCACACTGATTGCTATTATTCGTTTTATACGATGGAAAGACTGTTACATTTATATTGTATTTTATGCTTCTGGCGTTGACTTCTAAGGCTCTAACTATTCGATCTGGTGGTACAACGCCCTATGGTGATGCCTAGGTTGCCCGGAACGTAGAAATGACCACAACTTTTACACTGGTTGCAATTATTCGTTTTATACGATGGAGAAACTGTTGTATTTTTATTGCATTTTATGCTTCGGGCGTTGACTTCTAAGGCCCTAGCTATTCGATCTGCTGGAGCAACGCCCTAGAGTGAAGCCTAGGTTGCCTGGAACGTACAACTGACCATCACTTCCACACGGGTTGCAATTATTCCTGTTATAGGATGGAAAGACTCTTGCATTTTTATTGTATTTTATGCTTCAGGCGTTGACTTCTGAGGCCGTAGCTATTCGATGTGGTGGAAGAACGCCATAGAGTGAAGCCTAGGTTGCCCGGAACGTAGAAATGACCATAACTTTCATACTGGTTGCAATTATTCGTTTTATGCAATGGAAAAACTGTTGTATTTATATTGTATTTTATGATTGTGGCGTTGACTTCAAAGGCGCTAGCTATTCGATCTAGTGGAGCAACGCCCTAGATTGAAGACTAGATTGCGCGGAAAGGAGAAATGACCATCACTTTCAAACTGGTTGCAATTCTTCCTCTTATACGATGGAAAAACTGTTGTATTTTTATTGCATTTTAAGCTTCTGGCGTTCACTTCTTAGGCCCTAACTATTCGATCTGGTGGAACAACGGCCTAGGGTGAAGCCTAGGTTGCCCGGAACGTAGAAATGGCCATAACTTTACACTGGTAGCAATTATTCGTTTTATACAATGGAAAAACTGTACTATTTATTTTGTATTTAATGCTTCGGGCGTTGTCTTCTAAGGCCCTAACTATTCAATCTGTTGGAGCAACGCCCTAGGCTGAAGCCTAGGTTGCTCGGAAAGTAGAAATGACCATAAGTTTCATACTGGTTGCAATTATTCGTTTTATACGATGGAAATGCTGTTGCATTTATATTGTATTTTATGCTTCTGGCGTTGACTTCTAAGGCACTAACTATTCGATCTGGTGGAGCAACGCCCTAGAGTAAAGCCTAGGTTGCCCGGAACGTAGAATTGGCCATCACTTTCAAACTGGTTGCAATTATTCCTGTTATATGATGGAAACACTGTTGTATTTTTATTGCATCTTATGCTTCGGGCGTTGACTTATAAGGCCCTAACTATTCAATCTGTTGGAACAACGCCCTAGGGTAAAGCCCAGCTTGCGCGGAACGTAGAAATGACCATAACTTTCACACTGGTAGCAATTATTCGTTTTATACGATGGAAAAACTGTTTCATATATATCGTATTTTATGCTTCTGGCGTTGACTTCTTAGGCCCTAACTATTCCATCTGGTGGAACAACGCCCTAGGGTAAAGCTCAGATTGCGCGGAACGTAGAAATGGCCATAACTTTCACACTGGTAGCAATTATTCGTTTTATACGATGGAAAAACTGTTTTATCTATTTTGTATTTAATGCTTCGGGCGTTGACTTCTAAGGCCCTAACTGTTTGATCTGGTGGAGCAACGCCCTAGAGTGAAGCCTATGTTGCCCGGAACGTAGAAATGACCATAACTTTCACACTGGTTGCTATTATACCTGTTATAGGATGGAAAGACTGTTGTATTTTTATTGTATTTTATACTTCAGGCGTTGACTTCTGAGGCCGTAGCTATTCGGTGTGGTGGAAGAACGCCATACAGTGAAGCCTAGGTTGCCCGGAACGTAGAAATGGCCATAAGTTTCATACTGGTTGCAATTATTCGTTTTATACGATGGAAAAACTGTTGTATTTATAATGTATTTTATGCTTCTGGCGTTCACTTCTTAGGCCCTAACTATTCGATCTGGTGGAACAACGCCCTAGAGTGAAGCCTAGGTTGCCTGGAACGTAGAAATGACCATAACTTTCACACTGGTTGCTATTATACCTGTTATAGGATGGAAAGACTGTTGCATCTTTATTGTATTTTATGCTTCCAGCGTTGACTTCTAAGGCCCTACCTATTCGATCAGGTGGAGCATCGCCCTAGAGTGAAGCCTAGGTTGCTCGGAATGTAGAAATGACCATAACTTTCACACTGGTTGCAATTATTCATTTTATACGATGGAAAAACTGTTGTACTTATATTGTATTTTATTCTTATGGCGTTGAATTCTAAGTCCCTAGCTATTCCATCTGGTGGAGCAACGCCCTAGAGTGAAACCTATGTTACCCGGAACGTAGAAATGACCAGTACTTTCACACTGTTTGCAGTTATTCCTGTTATACGATGGAAAAACTTTTGCATCTTTATTGCATTTTATGCTTCTGGCGTTGACTCCTTATGCCCTAGCTATTCGATTTGGTGGAGCAACGCCCTAGAGTGGAGCCTAGATTGCAAGGTACGTAGAAATGACCATTACTTTCACACTGTTTGCAATTATTCGTTTTATACGTTGGAAAAACTGTTGTATTTTTATTGCATTTTATGCTTCGGGCATTGACTTCTAAGGCCCTACCTATTCAATCTGTTGGAGCAACGCCCTAGGGTGAAGCCTAGGTTGCCCGGAAAGTAGAAATGAACATAACTTTCACACTGGCAGCAGTTATTCGTTTTATATGATGGAAAAACTGTTGTATTTATATTGTATTTTATGCTTCGGGCGTTGACTTCTAAGGAACTAACTGTTTGATCTGGTGGAGCAACGCCCTAGAGTGAAGCCTAGGTTGCCCGTAACGTAGAAATGACCATAACTTTCACACTGGATGCTATTATTCGTTCTATTCGATGGAAAAACTGTTATATTTATAATGTATCTTATGCTTCTGGCGTTGACTTCTTAGGCCCTAACAATTCTATCTGGTGGAACAACGCCCTAGAGTGAAGCCTAGGTTGCCTGGAACGTACAAATGACCATCACTTCCACACGGGTTGCAATTATTCGTTTTATATGATGGAAGAACTGTTGTATTTATATTGTACTTTATGCTGCTGGCGTTCACTTCTTAGGCCCTAACTATTCGATCTGGTGGAACAACGACCTGGGGTGAAGCCTAGGTTGCCCGGAACGTAGAAATGTCTATAACTTTCACACTGGTTGCTATTATTCGTTTCATACGATGGAAAAACTGTTATATTTATAATGTATTTTATGCTTCTGGCGTTGCCTTCTTATGCCCTAACTGTTCGATCTGGTGAAACAACGCCCCAGAGTGAAGCCTAGGTTACCCGGAACGTAGAAATGACCAGTACTTTCACACTGTTTGCAAATATACATTATATACGATGGAAAATCTGTTGTATTTATGTTGTATTTTATGCTTCTGGCGTTGACTTCATAGGCCCTAACTATTTGATCTGGTGGAGCACCGCCCTAGAGTGAAGCCTATGTTGCCCGGAACGTAGAAATGACCATAACTTTTAAACTGGTTGCTATCATTCGTTTTATACGATAGAAAAACTGTTATATTTATATTGTATTTTATGCTTCTGGCGTTGACGTCTAAGGCCCTAACTGTTTGATCTTGTGGAACAACGCCCTAGGGTGAAGCCTAGGTTGCCCGGAACGTAGAAATGACCATCACTTTCAAACTGCTTGCAATTATTCCTGTTATATGATGGAAAAACTGTTGTATTTTTATTGCATTTTATGCTTAGGGCGTTGACTTCTAAGGCCCTAACTGTTCAATCTGTTGGAGCAACGCCCTATCGTGAAGCCTAGGTTGCCCGGAAAGTAGAAATGACCATAACTTTCATACTGGTTGCAATTATTCGTTTTATATGATGGAAAAACTGTTGTATTTATATTGTATTTTATGCTTCTGGCGTTCACTTCCTAGGCCCTAACTATTCGATCTGGTGGAACAACGCCCTAGGGTGAAGCCTAGGTGGCCCGGAACGTAGAAATGACAATAACTTTCACACTGGTTGCTATTATTCGTTTTAGACGATGGAAAAACTGTTCTACTTATATTGTATTTTATTCTTATGGCGTTGAATTCTAAGTCCCTAGCTATTCGATCTGGTGGAGCAACGCCCTAGAGTGAAACCTATGTTACCCGGAACGTAGAAATGACCACTACTATCACACTGGTTACAAATTATTCCTGCAATACGGTGGAAAAACTGTAGTATTTTTATTGCATTTTATGCTTCGGGCATTGACTTCTAAGGCCCTAACTATTCAATCTGTTGGTGCAACGCCCTAGAGTGAAGCCTAGGTTGCCTGGAACGTAGAAATGAACATAACTTTCACACTGATTGCTATTATTCGTTTTATACGATGGAAAGACTGTTACATTTATATTGTATTTTATGCTTCTGGCGTTGACTTCTAAGGCTCTAACTATTCGATCTGGTGGTACAACGCCCTATGGTGATGCCTAGGTTGCCCGGAACGTAGAAATGACCACAACTTTTACACTGGTTGCAATTATTCGTTTTATACGATGGAAAAACTGTTGTATTTTTATTGCATTTTATGCTTCGGGCGTTGACTTCTAAGGCCCTAGCTATTCGATCTGCTGGAGCAACGCCCTAGAGTGAAGCCTAGGCTGCCCGGAACGTAGAAGTGACCATCACTTTCAAACTGGTTGCAATTATTCCTGTTATAGGATGGAAAGACTGTTGTATTTTTATTGTATTTTATGCTTCGGGCGTTGAATTCTAAGGCCCTAACTGTTTGATCTGGTGGAGCAATGCCCTAGAGTGAAGCCTAGGTTGCCCGGAACGTAGAAATGACCATAACTTTCACACTGGATGCTATTATTCGTTCTATACGATGGAAAAACTGTTATATTTATTATGTATCTTATGCTTCTGGCGTTGACTTCTTGGGCCCTAACAATTCGATCTGGTGGAACAACGCCCTAGAGTGACGCCTAGGTTGCCTGGAACGTACAAATGACCATCACTTTCACACGGGTTGCAATTATTCCTGTTATAGGATAGAAAGACTGTTGTATTTTTATTGTATTTTATGCTTCAGGCGTTGACTTCTGAGGCCGCAGCTATTCGATGTGGTGGAAGAACGCCATAGAGTGAAGCCTAGGTTGCCCGGAACGTAGAAATGACCATAAGTTTCATACTGGTTGCAATTATTTGTTTTATACGATGGAAAAACTGTTGTATTTATATTGTATTTTATGCTTCTGGCGTTTTCTTCTTAGGCCCTAACTATTCGATCTGGTGGAGCAATGCCTCAGAGTTAAGTCTAGGATGCCCGAAACGCCGAAATGATCATTACTTTCACGCTTGTTGAAATTATTCCTGTTATACGATGAAAAGGCTGTTGTATTTGGATTGTATTTTATGCTTCAGGCGTAGGCTTCTAAGGCCGTAGCTATTCGATATGGTGGAGCACCGCCCTAGGGTGAAGCCTAAGTTGCCCGGAACGTAGAAATGACCATAACTTTTACACTGGTAGCAATTATTCGTTTTATACAATGGAAAAACTGTTCTGTTTATTTTGTATTTTATGCTTCGGGCGTTGACTTCTAATGCACTAACTATTCGATCTGGCGGAGCAACGCCCTAGAGTGAAGCCGAGGTTTCCCGGAACGTAGAAATGACCATCACTTTCAAACTGGTTGCAATTAATCCTTTTATACGATGGAAAAACTGTTGCATTTTTATTGCATTTTATGCGTCGGGGTTGACTTCTTATGCCCTAACAACTCCATCTGGCGGAACAACGCCCTAGGGTGAAGCCTAGGTTGCCCGGAACGTAGAAATGACCATCACTTTCAAACTGGTTGCAATTAATCCTTTTATACGATGGAAAAACTGTTGCATTTTTATTGCATTTTATGCGTCGGGCGTTGACTTCTAAGGCCCTAACTATTCAATCTGTTGGAGCGACGCCCTAGGGTGAAGCCTAGGTTGCCCGGAACTTAGAAATGACCATAACTTTCACACTGATTGCTATTATTCGTTTTATACGATGGTAAAACTGTTATATTTATATTGTATTTTATGCTTCTGGCGGTGCCTTCTTAGGCCCTAAGTGTTCGATCTGCTGGAACAACGCCCTAGAGTGAAGCCTACGTTGCCCGGAACGTAGAAATGATCATCACTTTCACACTGGTTGCAATTATTCCTGATATACGGTGGAAAAACTCTTGTATATTTATTGTATTTTATGCTTCTGGCGTTGATTTCTAAGGCCGTAGCTATTCGATGTGGTGGAGCAACGCCCTAGAGTGAAGCCTAGGTTGTCCGGAACGTAGAAATGCCCATTACTTTCACACTGGTTGAAATTATTAGTTTTATACGATGGAAAAACTGTTCTATTTATTTTGTATTTTATACTTCGGGCGTTGACTTCTAAGGCCCTAACTATTCGATCTGGTGGAGCAACGCCCTAGCGTGAAGCCTAGGTTGCCCGGACCGTAGAAGTGACCATCACTTTCAAACTGGTTGCAAATATTCCTGTTATATGATGGAAAAACTGTTGTTTTTTTATTGCATTTGATGCTTCGGGCATTGACTTCTAAGGCCCTAACTGTTCTATCTGTAGGAGCAACGCCCTAGGGTGCAGCCTAGGTTGCCCGTAAAGTAGAAATGACCATAGCTTTCATACTGGTTGCAATTATTCGTTTTATATGATGGAAAAACTGTTGCATCTTTATTGAATTTTATGCTTCTTGGGTTGACTTCTAAGGCCCTCACTATTCTATCTGGTGGATCAACGACCTAGGGTGAAGCCTAGGTTGCTCGGAATGTAGAAATGACCATAACATTCACACTGGTTGAAATTATTCGTTTTACACGATGGAAAAACAGGTATATTTATATCGTATTTTATGCTTCTGCCGTTGATTTCTTAGGCCCTAACTATTCAATCTGGAGGAACAACGCCCTAGAGTGAGGCCTAGGTTGCCCGGAACGTAGAAATGAGCATCACTTCCATACTGGTAGCAATTATTCGTTTTATACGATGGAAAAACTGCTGTATTTATATTGTATTTTATGCTTCTGGCGTTGACTTCTAAGGCACTAACCATTCAATATGGTGGATCAACGACCTAGAGTGAAGCCTAGGTTGCTCGGAATGTAGAAATGACCATAACATTCACACTGGTTGAAATTATTCGTTTTACACGATGGAAAAACAGGTATATTTATATTGTATTTTATGCTTCGGGCGTTCACTCCTAAGGCCCTAACTGTTCAATCTGTTGGATCAACGCCCTAGAGTGAAGCCTAGGTTGACCGGAAAGTAGAAATGACGTTAACCTTCATACTGGTTGCAATTATTCGTTTTATACGATGGAAGAACTGTTGTATTTATACTGTATTTTATGCTTCTGGCGTTGACTTCTAATGCACTAACTATTCGACCTGGCGGAGCAACGCCCTAGAGTGAAGCCGCGGTTTCCCGGAACGTAGAAATGACCATCAGTTTCAAACTGGTTGCAATTATTCCTGTTATATGATGGAAAAACTGTTGTATTTTTATTGCATTTTATGCTTCGGGCATTGACTTCTAAGGCCCTAACTATTCAAACTGCTGGAGCAACGCCCTATGCTGTAGCCTAGGTTGCCCGGATAGTAGAAATGACCATAACTTTCGTACTGGTTGCAATTACTCGTTTTATACGATTGAAAAACTGTTGTATTTATATTGTATTTTATGCTTCTGGCATTGACTTCTAAGGCCCTAACCATTCAATCTGTTGGAGCAACGCCCTAGGTGATGCCTAGGTTGCCCGGAAAGTAGAAATGACGTTATCTTTCATACTGGTTGCAATTATTCGTTTTATATGATGGAAAAACTGTTTTATTTATATTGTATTTTATGCTTCTGTCGTTGACGTCTAAGGCAGTAGCTATTAGATGTGGTGGAGCAACGCACTAGAGTGACGCCTACGTTGCCCGGAACGTAGAAATGACCATTACTTTCGCAATGTTTGCAATTATACATTTTATACGATGGAAAAACTGTTGTACTTATATCGTCTTTTATGCTTCTGGCGTTGACTTCTTATGCCCTAACTATTCCATCTGGTGGAACAACGCCCTACGGTGAAGCCTAGGTTGCCGGAACGTAGAAATGCAAATAAATTTCACACCGGTAGCAATTATTCGTTTTATACGATGGAAAAACTGTTCTATTTATTTTGTATTTTATGCTTCGGGCGTTGACTTCTAAGGCCCTAAATATTCAATCTGTTGAAGCAACGCCCTAGGGTGATGCCTAGGTTGCCCGGAAAGTAGAAATGACGTTATCATTCATACTGGTTGCAATTATTCGTTTTATACGATGGAAAAACTGTTGTATTTATATTGTATTTTATGCTGCTGGCATTGACTTCTAAGGCACTAACTATTCGATCTGGTGGAGCAACGCCCTAGAGTGAAGCCTAAGTTGCCCGGAACGTAGCAAGTACCATCACTTTCAAACTGGTTGCAAATACTCCTGTTATATGATGGAAAAACTGTTGTATTTTTATTGCATTTTATCCTTCGGGCATTGACTTCTAAGGCCCTAACAATTCAATCTGTAGGAGCAACGCCCTAGGGTGTAGCCTAGGTTGCCCGTAAAGTAGAAATGACCATAGCTTTCATACTGGTTGCAATTATTCGTTTTATATGATGGAAAAAATGTTGTATTTATATTGTATTTTATGCTTCTGTCGTTGACGTCTAAGGCCGTATCTATTAGATGTGGTGGAGCAACGCACTAGAGTGACGCCTAGGTTGCCCGGAACGTAGAAATGACCATTACTTTCGCAATGTTTGCAATTATACATTTTATACGATGGAAAGCTGTTGTATTTATACCGTATTTTATGCTTCTGGCGTTGACTTCTTATGGCCTAGCTATTCCATCTGGTGGAACAACGCCCTAGGGTGAAGCCTAGGTTGCCCGGAACGTAGAAATGACCATCACTTTCAAACTGGTTGCAATTAATCCTTTTATACGATGGAAAAACTGTTGCATTTTTATTGCATTTTATGCGTCGGGGTTGACTTCTTATGCCCTAACAACTCCATCTGGCGGAACAACGCCCTAGGGTGAAGCCTAGGTTGCCCGGAACGTAGAAATGACCATCACTTTCAAACTGGTTGCAATTAATCCTTTTATACGATGGAAAAACTGTTGCATTTTTATTGCATTTTATGCGTCGGGCGTTGACTTCTAAGGCCCTAACTATTCAATCTGTTGGAGCGACGCCCTAGGGTGAAGCCTAGGTTGCCCGGAACTTAGAAATGACCATAACTTTCACACTGATTGCTATTATTCGTTTTATACGATGGTAAAACTGTTATATTTATATTGTATTTTATGCTTCTGGCGGTGCCTTCTTAGGCCCTAAGTGTTCGATCTGCTGGAACAACGCCCTAGAGTGAAGCCTACGTTGCCCGGAACGTAGAAATGATCATCACTTTCACACTGGTTGCAATTATTCCTGATATACGGTGGAAAAACTCTTGTATATTTATTGTATTTTATGCTTCTGGCGTTGATTTCTAAGGCCGTAGCTATTCGATGTGGTGGAGCAACGCCCTAGAGTGAAGCCTAGGTTGTCCGGAACGTAGAAATGCCCATTACTTTCACACTGGTTGAAATTATTAGTTTTATACGATGGAAAAACTGTTCTATTTATTTTGTATTTTATACTTCGGGCGTTGACTTCTAAGGCCCTAACTATTCGATCTGGTGGAGCAACGCCCTAGCGTGAAGCCTAGGTTGCCCGGACCGTAGAAGTGACCATCACTTTCAAACTGGTTGCAAATATTCCTGTTATATGATGGAAAAACTGTTGTTTTTTTATTGCATTTGATGCTTCGGGCATTGACTTCTAAGGCCCTAACTGTTCTATCTGTAGGAGCAACGCCCTAGGGTGCAGCCTAGGTTGCCCGTAAAGTAGAAATGACCATAGCTTTCATACTGGTTGCAATTATTCGTTTTATATGATGGAAAAACTGTTGCATCTTTATTGAATTTTATGCTTCTTGGGTTGACTTCTAAGGCCCTCACTATTCTATCTGGTGGATCAACGACCTAGGGTGAAGCCTAGGTTGCTCGGAATGTAGAAATGACCATAACATTCACACTGGTTGAAATTATTCGTTTTACACGATGGAAAAACAGGTATATTTATATCGTATTTTATGCTTCTGCCGTTGATTTCTTAGGCCCTAACTATTCAATCTGGAGGAACAACGCCCTAGAGTGAGGCCTAGGTTGCCCGGAACGTAGAAATGAGCATCACTTCCATACTGGTAGCAATTATTCGTTTTATACGATGGAAAAACTGCTGTATTTATATTGTATTTTATGCTTCTGGCGTTGACTTCTAAGGCACTAACCATTCAATATGGTGGATCAACGACCTAGAGTGAAGCCTAGGTTGCTCGGAATGTAGAAATGACCATAACATTCACACTGGTTGAAATTATTCGTTTTACACGATGGAAAAACAGGTATATTTATATTGTATTTTATGCTTCGGGCGTTCACTCCTAAGGCCCTAACTGTTCAATCTGTTGGATCAACGCCCTAGAGTGAAGCCTAGGTTGACCGGAAAGTAGAAATGACGTTAACCTTCATACTGGTTGCAATTATTCGTTTTATACGATGGAAGAACTGTTGTATTTATACTGTATTTTATGCTTCTGGCGTTGACTTCTAATGCACTAACTATTCGACCTGGCGGAGCAACGCCCTAGAGTGAAGCCGCGGTTTCCCGGAACGTAGAAATGACCATCAGTTTCAAACTGGTTGCAATTATTCCTGTTATATGATGGAAAAACTGTTGTATTTTTATTGCATTTTATGCTTCGGGCATTGACTTCTAAGGCCCTAACTATTCAAACTGCTGGAGCAACGCCCTATGCTGTAGCCTAGGTTGCCCGGATAGTAGAAATGACCATAACTTTCGTACTGGTTGCAATTACTCGTTTTATACGATTGAAAAACTGTTGTATTTATATTGTATTTTATGCTTCTGGCATTGACTTCTAAGGCCCTAACCATTCAATCTGTTGGAGCAACGCCCTAGGTGATGCCTAGGTTGCCCGGAAAGTAGAAATGACGTTATCTTTCATACTGGTTGCAATTATTCGTTTTATATGATGGAAAAACTGTTTTATTTATATTGTATTTTATGCTTCTGTCGTTGACGTCTAAGGCAGTAGCTATTAGATGTGGTGGAGCAACGCACTAGAGTGACGCCTACGTTGCCCGGAACGTAGAAATGACCATTACTTTCGCAATGTTTGCAATTATACATTTTATACGATGGAAAAACTGTTGTACTTATATCGTCTTTTATGCTTCTGGCGTTGACTTCTTATGCCCTAACTATTCCATCTGGTGGAACAACGCCCTACGGTGAAGCCTAGGTTGCCGGAACGTAGAAATGCAAATAAATTTCACACCGGTAGCAATTATTCGTTTTATACGATGGAAAAACAGTTCTATTTATTTTGTATTTTATGCTTCTGGCGGTGCCTTCTTAGGCCCTAAGTGTTCGATCTGTTGGAGCAACGCCCTAGAGTGAAGCCTACGTTGCCCGGAACGTAGAAATGACCATCACTTTCACACTGGTTGCCATTATTCCTGATATACGATGGAAAAACTCTTATATATTTATTGTATTTTATGCTTCTGGCGTTGACTTCTAAGGCCGTAGCTATTCGATGTGGTGGAGCAACGCCCTAGAGTGAAGCCTAGGTTGTCCGGAACGTAGAAATGCCCATTACTTTCACACTTGTTGAAATTATTAGTTTTATACGATGGAAAAACTGTTCTATTTATTTTGTATTTTATACTCCGGGCGTTGACTTCTAAGGCCCTAACTATTCCATCTGGTGGAACGACGACCTAGGGTGAAGCCTAGGTTGCCCGGAACGTAGAAATGACCATAACTTTCACACCGGTAGCAATTATACGTTTTATACAATGGAAAAACTGTACTATTTATTTTGTATTTTATGCCTCGGGCGTTGACTTCTAAGGCCGTAGCTATTCGATCTGGTGGAGCAACGCCCTAGAGTGAAGCCTAGGTTGCCCGGAACGTAGAAATGACCATCACTTTCAAACTGGTTGCAATTAATCCTTTTATACGATGGAAAAACTGTTGGATTTTTATTGCATTTTATGCTTCGGGCATTAACTTCTAAGGCCCTAACTCTTCAATCTGTAAGAGCAACGCCCTAGGGTGTAGCCTAGGTTGCCCGTAAAGTAGAAATGACCCTAGCTTTCATACTGGTTGCAATTATTCGTTTTACACTATGGAAAAACAGGTATATTTACATTGTATTTTATGCTTCTGCCGTTGATTTCTTAGGCCCTAACTATTCAATCTGGAGGAACAACGCCCTAAAGTGAGGCATAGGTTGCCCGGAACGTAGAAATGAGCAGCACTTCCATACTGGTAGCAATTATTCGTTTTACACGATGGAAAAAGTGTTCTATTTATTTTGTATTTTATGCATCGGGCGTTGACTTCTAAGGCCCTAACTATTCAATCTGTTGGAGCAGCGCCCTAGAGTGAAGCCCAGGTTGCCCGAACGTAGAAATGACCATAACTTTCACACTGGTTGCTATTATTCGTTTTATACAATGGAAAAACTGTTCTATTTATTTTGTATTTTATGCTTCGGTCGTTGACTGCTAAGGCCCTAACTGTTTGATCTGGTGGAGTAACGCCCTAGAGTGAAGCCTAGGTTGCCCGGAACGTAGAAGTGACCATAACTTTCACACTGGTTGCTATTATTCGTTTTATACAATGGAAAAACTGTTCTATTTATTTTGTATTTTATGCTTCAGGCGTTGACTTCTGAGGCCGTTGCTATTCGATGTAGTGGAAGAACGCCATAGAGTGAAGCCTAGGTTGCCCCGAACGTAGAAATGACCATAACTTTCATACTGGTTGCAATTATTCGTTTTATACGCTGGAAAAACTGTTGTATTTACATTGTATTTTATGCTTCTGGCGTTGACTTCTAAGGCACTAACTATTCGATCTGGTGGAGCAACACACTAGAGTGAAGCCTAGGTTGCCCGGAACGTAGAAATGACCATCACTTTCCAACTGGTTGCAATAAATCCTTTTATACGATGGAAAAACTGTTGTATTTTTAATGCATTTTATGCTTCCGGCGTTGACTTCTAAGGCCCTAACTATTCAATATGGTGGATCAACAACCTAGAGTGAAGCCTAGGTTGCTCGGAATGTAGAAATGACCATAACATTCACACTGGTTGAAATTATTCGTTTTACACGATGGAAAAACTGTTGCATTTTTATTGCATTTTATGCGTCGGGCGTCGACTTCTAAGGCCCTAACTATTCAATCTGTTGGAGCGACGCCCTAGGGTGAAGCCTAGGTTGCCCGGAACTTAGAAATGACCATAACTTTCACACTGATTGCTATTATTCGTTTTATACGATGGAAAAACTGTTATATTTATATTGTATTTTATGCTTCTGGCGGTGCCTTCTTAGGCCCTAAGTGTTCGATCTGTTGGAACAACGCCCTAGAGTGAAGCCTACGTTGCCCGGAACGTAGAAATGACCATCACTTTCAAACTGGTTGCAATTATTCCGTATATACGATGGAAAAACTGTTGCATTTTTATTGCATTTTATGCGTCGGGCGTTGACTTCTAAGGCCGTAACTATTCAATCTGTTAGAGCGACGCCCTAGGGTGAAGCCTAGGTTGCCCGGAACGTAGAAATGCCCATTACTTTCACACTTGTTGAAATTATTAGTTTTATACGATGGAAAAACTGTTCTATTTATTTTGTATTTTATACTTCAGGCGTTGACTTCTAAGGCCCTACCTATTCCATCTGGTGTAACAACGACCTAGGGTGAAGCCTAGGTTGCCCGGAACGTAGAAATGACCATAACTTTCACACCGGTAGCAATTATACGTTTTATACAATGGAAAAACTGTACTATTTATGTTGTATTTTATGCTTCGGGCGTTGACTTCTAAGGCCCTAGCTATTCGATCTGGTGGAGCAACGCCCTAGAGTGAAGCCTAGGTTGCCCGGAACGTAGAAATGACCATCACTTTCAAACTGGTTGCAATTAATCCTTTTATACGATGGAAAAACTGTTGTATTTTTATTGCATTTTATGCTTCGGGCATTAACTCCTAAGGCCCTAACTATTCAATCTGTAAGAGCAACGCCCTAGGGTGTAGCCTAGGTTGCCCGTAAAGTAGAAATGACCCTAGCTTTCATACTGGTTGCAATTATTCGTATTGTATGATGGAAAAACTGTTGTATTTATATTGTATTTTATGCTCCTGGGGTTCACTTCTTAGGCCCTAACTATTCGATCTGGTGGAGTAACGCCCTGTGGTGAAGCCGAGGTTGACCGGAACGTAGAAATGACCATAATTTTCACACCGGTAGTAATTATTCGTTTTACACGATGGAAAAACTGTTCTATTTATTTTGTATTGTATGCATCGGGCGTTGACTTCTAAGGCCCTAACTATTCAATCTGTTGGAGCAACGCCCTAGAGTGAAGCCCAGGTTGCCCGAACGTAGAAATGACCATAACTTTCACACTGGTTGCTATTATTCGTTTCATACAATGGAAAAACTGTTCTATTTATTTTGTATTTTATGCTTCGGTCGTTGACTACTAAGGCCCTAACTGTTTGATCTGGTGGAGCAACGCCCTAGAGTGAAGCCTAGGTTGCCCGGAACGTAGAAGTGACCATAACTTTCACACTGGTTGCTATTATTCGTTCTATACGATGGAAAAACTGTTACCTTTATATTGTATCTTATGCTTCTGGCGTTGACCTGTTAGGCCCGGACAATTCGATCTGGTGGAGCAACGCCCTAGAGTGAAGATTAGGTTGCCTGGAACGTCCAAATGACCATCACTTTCACACGGGTTGCAATTATTCCTGTTATAGGACGGAAAGACTGTTGTATTTTTATTGTATTTTATGCTTCAGGCGTTGACTTCTGAGGCCGTTGCTATTCGATGTAGTGGAAGAACGCCATAGAGTGAAGCCTAGGTTGCCCCGAACGTAGAAATGACCATAACTTTCATACTGGTTGCAATTATTCGTTTTATACGTTTTAAAAACTGTTGTATTTATATTGTATTTTATGCTTCTGGCGTTGACTTCTAAGGCACTAACTATTCGACCTGGTGGAGCAACGCCCTAGAGTGAAGCCTAGGTTGCCCGGAACGTAGAAATGACCATCACTTTCAAACTGGTTGCAATTATTCCTGCTATAGGATGGAAAAACTGTTGTATTTATACTGTATTTTATGCTTCGGGCGTTGACTGCTAAGGCCCTAACTATTCAATTTGTTGGATCAACGCCCTAGAGTGAAGCCTAGGTTTCTCGGAATGTAGAAATGACCATGACATTCACACTGGTTGAAATTATTCGTTTAATACGATGGAAAAGCTGTTGCATCTTCATTGTATTTTATGATTCTGGCGTTGACTTCTAAGGCCCTAACTATTCGATCTGGTGGAGCAACGCCCTAGAGTGAAGCCTAGGTTGCCCGGAACGTAGAAATGACCATCACTTTCAAACTGTTTGCAATTAATCCTTTTATACGATGGATAAACTGATGTATTATTATTGCATTTTATGCTTCCGGCGTTGACTTCTAAGGCCCTGACTATTCAATATGTTGGAGCAACGCCCTAGGGTGAAGCCTAGGTTGTCCGGAACGTAGAAATGACGTTAACTTTCGTACTGGTTGCAATTACTCGTTTTATACGATTGAAAAACTGTTGCATTTATATTGTGTTTTATGCTTCTGGCGTTGACTTCTTAGGCCCTAACTATTCGATCTGGTGGAGTAACGCCCTGTGGTGAAGCCGAGGTTGACCGGAACGTAGAAATGACCATAATTTTCACACCGGTAGTAATTATTCGTTTTACACGATGGAAAAACTGTTCTATTTATTTTGTATTGTATGCATCGGGCGTTGACTTCTAAGGCCCTAACTATTCAATCTGTTGGAGCAACGCCCTAGAGTGAAGCCCAGGTTGCCCGAACGTAGAAATGACCATAACTTTCACACTGGTTGCTATTATTCGTTTCATACAATGGAAAAACTGTTCTATTTATTTTGTATTTTATGCTTCGGTCGTTGACTACTAAGGCCCTAACTGTTTGATCTGGTGGAGCAACGCCCTAGAGTGAAGCCTAGGTTGCCCGGAACGTAGAAGTGACCATAACTTTCACACTGGTTGCTATTATTCGTTCTATACGATGGAAAAACTGTTACCTTTATATTGTATCTTATGCTTCTGGCGTTGACCTGTTAGGCCCTGACAATTCGATCTGGTGGAGCAACGCCCTAGAGTGAAGATTAGGTTGCCTGGAACGTCCAAATGACCATCACTTTCACACGGGTTGCAATTATTCCTGTTATAGGACGGAAAGACTGTTGTATTTTTATTGTATTTTATGCTTCAGGCGTTGACTTCTGAGGCCGTTGCTATTCGATGTAGTGGAAGAACGCCATAGAGTGAAGCCTAGGTTGCCCCGAACGTAGAAATGACCATAACTTTCATACTGGTTGCAATTATTCGTTTTATACGTTGGAAAAACTGTTGTATTTATATTGTATTTTATGCTTCTGGCGTTGACTTCTAAGGCACTAACTATTCGACCTGGTGGAGCAACGCCCTAGAGTGAAGCCTAGGTTGCCCGGAACGTAGAAATGACCATCACTTTCAAACTGGTTGCAATTATTCCTGCTATATGATGGAAAAACTGTTGTATTTATACTGTATTTTATGCTTCGGGCGTTGACTGCTAAGGCCCTAACTATTCAATTTGTTGGATCAACGCCCTAGAGTGAAGCCTAGGTTTCTCGGAATGTAGAAATGACCATGACATTCACACTGGTTGAAATTATTCGTTTAATACGATGGAAAAGCTGTTGCATCTTCATTGTATTTTATGATTCTGGCGTTGACTTCTAAGGCCCTAACTATTCGATCTGGTGGAGCAACGCCCTAGAGTGAAGCCTAGGTTGCCCGGAACGTAGAAATGACCATCACTTTCAAACTGTTTGCAATTAATCCTTTTATACGATGGAAAAACTGATGTATTATTATTGCATTTTATGCTTCCGGCGTTGACTTCTAAGGCCCTAACTATTCAATATGTTGGAGCAACGCCCTAGGGTGAAGCCTAGGTTGTCCGGAACGTAGAAATGACGTTAACTTTCGTACTGGTTGCAATTACTCGTTTTATACGATTGAAAAACTGTTGCATTTATATTGTGTTTTATGCTTCTGGCGTTGACTTCTTATGCCCTAACTATTCCATCTGGTGGAACAACGCCCTATGGTAAAGCCTAGGTTGCCCGGAACGTAGAAATGACCATAACTTTCACACCCGTAGCAATTATTCGCTTTTTACGATGGAAAAACTGTTCTATTTATTTTGTATTTTATGCTTCGGGCGTTGACTTCTAAGGCCCTAAATATTCAATCTGTTGAAGCAACGCCCTAGGGTGATGCCTAGGTTGCCCGGAAAGTAGAAATGACAATAACTTTCATACTGGTTGCAATTATTCGTTTTATGCGATGGAAAAACTGTTGTATTTATATTGTATTTTATGCTTCTGGCGTTGACTTCTAAGGCCCTAGTTATTCGATCTGGTGGAGCAACGCCCTAGAGTGAAGCCTAGGTTGCCCGGAACGTAGAAATGGCCATCACTTTCAAACTGGTTGCAATTAATCCTTTTATAGGATGGAAAAACTGTTGTATTTTTATTGCATTTTATGCTTCCGGCGTTGACTTCTAAGGCCCTAACTATTCAATCTGTTAGAACAACGCCCTAGGTGATGCCTAGGTTGCCCGGAAAGTAGAAATGACGTTATCTTTCATACTGGTTGCAATTATTCGTTTTATACGATGGAAAAACTGTTGTATTTATATTGTATTTTATGCTTCGGGCGTTGACTTCTAAGGCCCTAGCTGTTTGATCAGGTGGAGCATCGCCCTAGAGTGAAGCCTAGGTTGCTCGGAATGTAGAAATGACCATAACTTTCACACTGGTTGCAATTATTCATTTTATACGATGGAAAAACTGTTGTACTTATATTGTATTTTATTCTTATGGCGTTGAATTCTAAGTCCCTAGCTATTCCATCTGGTGGAGCAACGCCCTAGAGTGAAACCTATGTTACCCGGAACGTAGAAATGACCAGTACTTTCACACTGTTTGCAGTTATTCCTGTTATACGATGGAAAAACTTTTGCATCTTTATTGCATTTTATGCTTCTGGCGTTGACTCCTTATGCCCTAGCTATTCGATTTGGTGGAGCAACGCCCTAGAGTGGAGCCTAGATTGCAAGGTACGTAGAAATGACCATTACTTTCACACTGTTTGCAATTATTCGTTTTATACGTTGGAAAAACTGTTGTATTTTTATTGCATTTTATGCTTCGGGCATTGACTTCTAAGGCCCTACCTATTCAATCTGTTGGAGCAACGCCCTAGGGTGAAGCCTAGGTTGCCCGGAAAGTAGAAATGAACATAACTTTCACACTGGCAGCAGTTATTCGTTTTATATGATGGAAAAACTGTTGTATTTATATTGTATTTTATGCTTCGGGCGTTGACTTCTAAGGAACTAACTGTTTGATCTGGTGGAGCAACGCCCTAGAGTGAAGCCTAGGTTGCCCGTAACGTAGAAATGACCATAACTTTTAAACTGGTTGCTATCATTCGTTTTATATGATAGAAAAACTGTTATATTTATATTGTATTTTATGGTTCTGGCGTTGACGTCTAAGGCCCTAACTGTTTGATCTGGTGGAACAACGCCCTAGGGTGAAGCCTAGGTTGCCCGGAACGTAGAAATGACCATCACTTTCAAACTGCTTGCAATTATTCCTGTTATATGATGGAAAAACTGTTGTATTTTTATTGCATTTTATGCTTAGGGCGTTGACTTCTAAGGCCCTAACTATTCAATCTGTTGGAGCAACGCCCTATCGTGAAGCCTAGGTTGCCCGGAAAGTAGAAATGACCATAACTTTCATACTGGTTGCAATTATTCGTTTTATATGATGGAAAAACTGTTGTATTTATATTGTATTTTATGCTTCTGGCGTTCACTTCCTAGGCCCTAACTATTCGATCTGGTGGAACAACGCCCTAGGGTGAAGCCTAGGTGGCCCGGAACGTAGAAATGACAATAACTTTCACACTGGTTGCTATTATTCGTTTTAGACGATGGAAAAACTGTTGTACTTATATTGTATTTTATTCTTATGGCGTTGAATTCTAAGTCCCTAGCTATTCGATCTGGTGGAGCAACGCCCTAGAGTGAAACCTATGTTACCCGGAACGTAGAAATGACCACTACTATCACACTGGTTACAAATTATTCCTGCAATACGGTGGAAAAACTGTAGTATTTTTATTGCATTTTATGCTTCGGGCATTGACTTCTAAGGCCCTAACTATTCAATCTGTTGGTGCAACGCCCTAGAGTGAAGCCTAGGTTGCCTGGAACGTAGAAATGAACATAACTTTCACACTGATTGCTATTATTCGTTTTATACGATGGAAAGACTGTTACATTTATATTGTATTTTATGCTTCTGGCGTTGACTTCTAAGGCTCTAACTATTCGATCTGGTGGTACAACGCCCTATGGTGATGCCTAGGTTGCCCGGAACGTAGAAATGACCACAACTTTTACACTGGTTGCAATTATTCGTTTTATACGATGGAGAAACTGTTGTATTTTTATTGCATTTTATGCTTCGGGCGTTGACTTCTAAGGCCCTAGCTATTCGATCTGCTGGAGCAACGCCCTAGAGTGAAGCCTAGGTTGCCTGGAACGTACAACTGACCATCACTTCCACACGGGTTGCAATTATTCCTGTTATAGGATGGAAAGACTCTTGCATTTTTATTGTATTTTATGCTTCAGGCGTTGACTTCTGAGGCCGTAGCTATTCGATGTGGTGGAAGAACGCCATAGAGTGAAGCCTAGGTTGCCCGGAACGTAGAAATGACCATAACTTTCATACTGGTTGCAATTATTCGTTTTATGCAATGGAAAAACTGTTGTATTTATATTGTATTTTATGATTGTGGCGTTGACTTCAAAGGCGCTAGCTATTCGATCTAGTGGAGCAACGCCCTAGATTGAAGACTAGATTGCGCGGAAAGGAGAAATGACCATCACTTTCAAACTGGTTGCAATTCTTCCTCTTATACGATGGAAAAACTGTTGTATTTTTATTGCATTTTAAGCTTCTGGCGTTCACTTCTTAGGCCCTAACTATTCGATCTGGTGGAACAACGGCCTAGGGTGAAGCCTAGGTTGCCCGGAACGTAGAAATGGCCATAACTTTACACTGGTAGCAATTATTCGTTTTATACAATGGAAAAACTGTACTATTTATTTTGTATTTAATGCTTCGGGCGTTGTCTTCTAAGGCCCTAACTATTCAATCTGTTGGAGCAACGCCCTAGGCTGAAGCCTAGGTTGCTCGGAAAGTAGAAATGACCATAAGTTTCATACTGGTTGCAATTATTCGTTTTATACGATGGAAATGCTGTTGTATTTATATTGTATTTTATGCTTCTGGCGTTGACTTCTAAGGCACTAACTATTCGATCTGGTGGAGCAACGCCCTAGAGTAAAGCCTAGGTTGCCCGGAACGTAGAATTGGCCATCACTTTCAAACTGGTTGCAATTATTCCTGTTATATGATGGAAACACTGTTGTATTTTTATTGCATCTTATGCTTCGGGCGTTGACTTATAAGGCCCTAACTATTCAATCTGTTGGAACAACGCCCTAGGGTAAAGCCCAGCTTGCGCGGAACGTAGAAATGACCATAACTTTCACACTGGTAGCAATTATTCGTTTTATACGATGGAAAAACTGTTTCATATATATCGTATTTTATGCTTCTGGCGTTGACTTCTTAGGCCCTAACTATTCCATCTGGTGGAACAACGCCCTAGGGTAAAGCTCAGATTGCGCGGAACGTAGAAATGGCCATAACTTTCACACTGGTAGCAATTATTCGTTTTATACGATGGAAAAACTGTTTTATCTATTTTGTATTTAATGCTTCGGGCGTTGACTTCTAAGGCCCTAACTGTTTGATCTGGTGGAGCAACGCCCTAGAGTGAAGCCTATGTTGCCCGGAACGTAGAAATGACCATAACTTTCACACTGGTTGCTATTATACCTGTTATAGGATGGAAAGACTGTTGTATTTTTATTGTATTTTATACTTCAGGCGTTGACTTCTGAGGCCGTAGCTATTCGGTGTGGTGGAAGAACGCCATACAGTGAAGCCTAGGTTGCCCGGAACGTAGAAATGGCCATAAGTTTCATACTGGTTGCAATTATTCGTTTTATACGATGGAAAAACTGTTGTATTTATAATGTATTTTATGCTTCTGGCGTTCACTTCTTAGGCCCTAACTATTCGATCTGGTGGAACAACGCCCTAGAGTGAAGCCTAGGTTGCCTGGAACGTAGAAATGACCATAACTTTCACACTGGTTGCTATTATACCTGTTATAGGATGGAAAGACTGTTGCATCTTTATTGTATTTTATGCTTCCAGCGTTGACTTCTAAGGCCCTACCTATTCGATCAGGTGGAGCATCGCCCTAGAGTGAAGCCTAGGTTGCTCGGAATGTAGAAATGACCATAACTTTCACACTGGTTGCAATTATTCATTTTATACGATGGAAAAACTGTTGTACTTATATTGTATTTTATTCTTATGGCGTTGAATTCTAAGTCCCTAGCTATTCCATCTGGTGGAGCAACGCCCTAGAGTGAAACCTATGTTACCCGGAACGTAGAAATGACCAGTACTTTCACACTGTTTGCAGTTATTCCTGTTATACGATGGAAAAACTTTTGCATCTTTATTGCATTTTATGCTTCTGGCGTTGACTCCTTATGCCCTAGCTATTCGATTTGGTGGAGCAACGCCCTAGAGTGGAGCCTAGATTGCAAGGTACGTAGAAATGACCATTACTTTCACACTGTTTGCAATTATTCGTTTTATACGTTGGAAAAACTGTTGTACTTATATCGTCTTTTATGCTTCTGGCGTTGACTTCTTATGCCCTAACTATTCCATCTGGTGGAACAACGCCCTACGGTGAAGCCTAGGTTGCCCGGAACGTAGAAATGGAAATAACTTTCACACCGGTAGCAGTTATTCGTTTTATACGATGGAAAAACAGTTCTATTTATTTTGTATTTTATGCTTCGGCCGTTGACTTCTAAGGCACTAACTATTCGATCTGTTGGAGCAACGCCCTAGGGTGAAGCCTAGGTTGCCCGGAACGTAGAAATGACCATAACTTTCACACTGGTTTCTATTATTCGTTTTATACGATGGAAAAACTGTTATATTTATATTGTATTTTATGCTTCTGGCGCTGACTTCTTAGGTCCTAACTATTCGATCTGGTGGAACAACGCCGTGGAGTGAAGCCTAGGTTGCCCGGAACGTAGAAATGCCCATAACTTTCACACTGGTTGCTATTATACGTTTTATACGATGGAAAAGCTGTTATATTTATACCGTATTTTATGCTTCTGGCGTTGACTTCTTATGCCCTAACTATTCCATCTGGTGGAACAACGCCCTAGGGTGAAGCCTAGGTTGCCCGGAACGTAGAAATGACCATCACTTTCAAACTGGTTGCAATTAATCCTTTTATACGATGGAAAAACTGTTGCATTTTTATTGCATTTTATGCGTCGGGGGTTGACATCTTATGCCCTAACTACTCCATCTGGCGGAACAACGCCCTAGGGTGAAGCCTAGGTTGCCCGGAACGTAGAAATGACCATCACTTTCAAACTGGTTGCAATTAATCCTTTTATACGATGGAAAAACTGTTGTATTTTTATTGCATTTTATGCTTCGGGCATTAACTTCTAAGGCCCTAACTATTCAATCTGTAAGAGCAACGCCCTAGGGTGTAGCCTAGGTTGCCCGTAAAGTAGAAATGACCCTAGCTTTCATACTGGTTGCAATTATTCGTTTTGTATGATGGAAAAACTGTTGTATTTATATTGTATTTTATGCTTCTGGGGCTCACTTCTTAGGCCCTAACTATTCGATCTGGTGGAGTAACGCCCTGTGGTGAAGCCTAGGTTGACCGGAACGTAGAAATGACCATAATTTTCACACCGGTAGCAATTATTCGTTTTACACGATGGAAAAACTGTTCTATTTATTTTGCATTTTATGCATCGGGCGTTGACTTCTAAGGCCCTAACTATTCAATCTGTTGGAGCAACGCCCTAGAGTGAAGCCCAGATTGCCCGAACGTAGAAATGACCATAACTTTCACACTGGTTGCTATTATTCGTTTCATACAAT
Source organism: Calliopsis andreniformis (assembly GCF_051401765.1). NCBI lineage: Eukaryota > Metazoa > Arthropoda > Insecta > Hymenoptera > Andrenidae > Calliopsis > Calliopsis andreniformis. Next base: position 28,073,378 of record NW_027480423.1, read on the forward strand.
GGAAAAACTGTTCTATTTATTTTGTATTTTATGCTTCGGTCGTTGACTGCTAAGGCCCTAACTGTTTGATCTGGTGGAGCAACGCCCTAGAGTGAAGCCTATGTTGCCCGGAACGTAGAAGTGACCATAACTTTCACACTGGTTGGTATTATTCGTTCTATACGATGGAAAAACTGTTACCTTTATATTGTATCTCATGCTTCTGGCGTTGACTTCTTAGGCCCTGACAATTCGATCTGGTGGAACAACGCCCTAGAGTGAAGATTAGGTTGCCTGGAACGTCCAAATGACTATCACTTTCACACGGGTTGCAATTATTCCTGTTATAGGACGGAAAGACTGTTGTATTTATATTGTATTTTATGCTTCGGGCGTTGACTCCTAAGGTCCTAACTGTTCAATCTGTTGGATCAACGCCCTAGAGAGAAGCCTAGGTTGCTCGGAATGTAGAAATGGCAATAACATTCACACTGGTTGAAATTATTCGTTTAATACGATGGAAATGCTGTTGCATCTTTATTGTATTTTATGCTTCTGGCGTTGACTTCTAAGGCCCCAACTATTCGATCTGGTGGAGCAACGCCCTAGAGTGAAGCCTAGGTTGCCCGGAACGTAGAAATGACCATCACTTTCCAACTGGTTGCAATAAATCCTTTTATACGATGGAAAAACTGTTGTATTTTTAATGCATTTTATGCTTCCGGCGTTGACTTCTAAGGCCCTAACTATTCAATATGGTGGATCAACAACCTAGAGTGAAGCCTAGGTTGCTCGGAATGTAGAAATGACCATAACATTCACACTGGTTGAAATTATTCGTTTTACACGATGGAAAAACTGTTGCATTTTTATTGCATTTTATGCGTCGGGCGTCGACTTCTAAGGCCCTAACTATTCAATCTGTTGGAGCGACGCCCTAGGGTGAAGCCTAGGTTGCCCGGAACTTAGAAATGACCATAACTTTCACACTGATTGCTATTATTCGTTTTATACGATGGAAAAACTGTTATATTTATATTGTATTTTATGCTTCTGGCGGTGCCTTCTTAGGCCCTAAGTGTTCGATCTGTTGGAACAACGCCCTAGAGTGAAGCCTACGTTGCCCGGAACGTAGAAATGACCATCACTTTCAAACTGGTTGCAATTATTCCGTATATACGATGGAAAAACTGTTGCATTTTTATTGCATTTTATGCGTCGGGCGTTGACTTCTAAGGCCGTAACTATTCAATCTGTTAGAGCGACGCCCTAGGGTGAAGCCTAGGTTGCCCGGAACGTAGAAATGCCCATTACTTTCACACTTGTTGAAATTATTAGTTTTATACGATGGAAAAACTGTTCTATTTATTTTGTATTTTATACTTCAGGCGTTGACTTCTAAGGCCCTACCTATTCCATCTGGTGTAACAACGACCTAGGGTGAAGCCTAGGTTGCCCGGAACGTAGAAATGACCATAACTTTCACACCGGTAGCAATTATACGTTTTATACAATGGAAAAACTGTACTATTTATGTTGTATTTTATGCTTCGGGCGTTGACTTCTAAGGCCCTAGCTATTCGATCTGGTGGAGCAACGCCCTAGAGTGAAGCCTAGGTTGCCCGGAACGTAGAAATGACCATCACTTTCAAACTGGTTGCAATTAATCCTTTTATACGATGGAAAAACTGTTGTATTTTTATTGCATTTTATGCTTCGGGCATTAACTCCTAAGGCCCTAACTATTCAATCTGTAAGAGCAACGCCCTAGGGTGTAGCCTAGGTTGCCCGTAAAGTAGAAATGACCCTAGCTTTCATACTGGTTGCAATTATTCGTATTGTATGATGGAAAAACTGTTGTATTTATATTGTATTTTATGCTCCTGGGGTTCACTTCTTAGGCCCTAACTATTCGATCTGGTGGAGTAACGCCCTGTGGTGAAGCCGAGGTTGACCGGAACGTAGAAATGACCATAATTTTCACACCGGTAGTAATTATTCGTTTTACACGATGGAAAAACTGTTCTATTTATTTTGTATTGTATGCATCGGGCGTTGACTTCTAAGGCCCTAACTATTCAATCTGTTGGAGCAACGCCCTAGAGTGAAGCCCAGGTTGCCCGAACGTAGAAATGACCATAACTTTCACACTGGTTGCTATTATTCGTTTCATACAATGGAAAAACTGTTCTATTTATTTTGTATTTTATGCTTCGGTCGTTGACTACTAAGGCCCTAACTGTTTGATCTGGTGGAGCAACGCCCTAGAGTGAAGCCTAGGTTGCCCGGAACGTAGAAGTGACCATAACTTTCACACTGGTTGCTATTATTCGTTCTATACGATGGAAAAACTGTTACCTTTATATTGTATCTTATGCTTCTGGCGTTGACCTGTTAGGCCCGGACAATTCGATCTGGTGGAGCAACGCCCTAGAGTGAAGATTAGGTTGCCTGGAACGTCCAAATGACCATCACTTTCACACGGGTTGCAATTATTCCTGTTATAGGACGGAAAGACTGTTGTATTTTTATTGTATTTTATGCTTCAGGCGTTGACTTCTGAGGCCGTTGCTATTCGATGTAGTGGAAGAACGCCATAGAGTGAAGCCTAGGTTGCCCCGAACGTAGAAATGACCATAACTTTCATACTGGTTGCAATTATTCGTTTTATACGTTTTAAAAACTGTTGTATTTATATTGTATTTTATGCTTCTGGCGTTGACTTCTAAGGCACTAACTATTCGACCTGGTGGAGCAACGCCCTAGAGTGAAGCCTAGGTTGCCCGGAACGTAGAAATGACCATCACTTTCAAACTGGTTGCAATTATTCCTGCTATAGGATGGAAAAACTGTTGTATTTATACTGTATTTTATGCTTCGGGCGTTGACTGCTAAGGCCCTAACTATTCAATTTGTTGGATCAACGCCCTAGAGTGAAGCCTAGGTTTCTCGGAATGTAGAAATGACCATGACATTCACACTGGTTGAAATTATTCGTTTAATACGATGGAAAAGCTGTTGCATCTTCATTGTATTTTATGATTCTGGCGTTGACTTCTAAGGCCCTAACTATTCGATCTGGTGGAGCAACGCCCTAGAGTGAAGCCTAGGTTGCCCGGAACGTAGAAATGACCATCACTTTCAAACTGTTTGCAATTAATCCTTTTATACGATGGATAAACTGATGTATTATTATTGCATTTTATGCTTCCGGCGTTGACTTCTAAGGCCCTGACTATTCAATATGTTGGAGCAACGCCCTAGGGTGAAGCCTAGGTTGTCCGGAACGTAGAAATGACGTTAACTTTCGTACTGGTTGCAATTACTCGTTTTATACGATTGAAAAACTGTTGCATTTATATTGTGTTTTATGCTTCTGGCGTTGACTTCTTAGGCCCTAACTATTCGATCTGGTGGAGTAACGCCCTGTGGTGAAGCCGAGGTTGACCGGAACGTAGAAATGACCATAATTTTCACACCGGTAGTAATTATTCGTTTTACACGATGGAAAAACTGTTCTATTTATTTTGTATTGTATGCATCGGGCGTTGACTTCTAAGGCCCTAACTATTCAATCTGTTGGAGCAACGCCCTAGAGTGAAGCCCAGGTTGCCCGAACGTAGAAATGACCATAACTTTCACACTGGTTGCTATTATTCGTTTCATACAATGGAAAAACTGTTCTATTTATTTTGTATTTTATGCTTCGGTCGTTGACTACTAAGGCCCTAACTGTTTGATCTGGTGGAGCAACGCCCTAGAGTGAAGCCTAGGTTGCCCGGAACGTAGAAGTGACCATAACTTTCACACTGGTTGCTATTATTCGTTCTATACGATGGAAAAACTGTTACCTTTATATTGTATCTTATGCTTCTGGCGTTGACCTGTTAGGCCCTGACAATTCGATCTGGTGGAGCAACGCCCTAGAGTGAAGATTAGGTTGCCTGGAACGTCCAAATGACCATCACTTTCACACGGGTTGCAATTATTCCTGTTATAGGACGGAAAGACTGTTGTATTTTTATTGTATTTTATGCTTCAGGCGTTGACTTCTGAGGCCGTTGCTATTCGATGTAGTGGAAGAACGCCATAGAGTGAAGCCTAGGTTGCCCCGAACGTAGAAATGACCATAACTTTCATACTGGTTGCAATTATTCGTTTTATACGTTGGAAAAACTGTTGTATTTATATTGTATTTTATGCTACTGGCGTTGACTTCTAAGGCACTAACTATTCGACCTGGTGGAGCAACGCCCTAGAGTGAAGCCTAGGTTGCCCGGAACGTAGAAATGACCATCACTTTCAAACTGGTTGCAATTATTCCTGCTATATGATGGAAAAACTGTTGTATTTATACTGTATTTTATGCTTCGGGCGTTGACTGCTAAGGCCCTAACTATTCAATTTGTTGGATCAACGCCCTAGAGTGAAGCCTAGGTTTCTCGGAATGTAGAAATGACCATGACATTCACACTGGTTGAAATTATTCGTTTAATACGATGGAAAAGCTGTTGCATCTTCATTGTATTTTATGATTCTGGCGTTGACTTCTAAGGCCCTAACTATTCGATCTGGTGGAGCAACGCCCTAGAGTGAAGCCTAGGTTGCCCGGAACGTAGAAATGACCATCACTTTCAAACTGTTTGCAATTAATCCTTTTATACGATGGAAAAACTGATGTATTATTATTGCATTTTATGCTTCCGGCGTTGACTTCTAAGGCCCTAACTATTCAATATGTTGGAGCAACGCCCTAGGGTGAAGCCTAGGTTGTCCGGAACGTAGAAATGACGTTAACTTTCGTACTGGTTGCAATTACTCGTTTTATACGATTGAAAAACTGTTGCATTTATATTGTGTTTTATGCTTCTGGCGTTGACTTCTTATGCCCTAACTATTCCATCTGGTGGAACAACGCCCTATGGTAAAGCCTAGGTTGCCCGGAACGTAGAAATGACCATAACTTTCACACCCGTAGCAATTATTCGCTTTTTACGATGGAAAAACTGTTCTATTTATTTTGTATTTTATGCTTCGGGCGTTGACTTCTAAGGCCCTAAATATTCAATCTGTTGAAGCAACGCCCTAGGGTGAAGCCTAGGTTGCCCGGAAAGTAGAAATGACAATAACTTTCATACTGGTTGCAATTATTCGTTTTATGCGATGGAAAAACTGTTGTATTTATATTGTATTTTATGCTTCTGGCGTTGACTTCTAAGGCCCTAGTTATTCGATCTGGTGGAGCAACGCCCTAGAGTGAAGCCTAGGTTGCCCGGAACGTAGAAATGGCCATCACTTTCAAACTGGTTGCAATTAATCCTTTTATAGGATGGAAAAACTGTTGTATTTTTATTGCATTTTATGCTTCCGGCGTTGACTTCTAAGGCCCTAACTATTCAATCTGTTAGAACAACGCCCTAGGTGATGCCTAGGTTGCCCGGAAAGTAGAAATGACGTTATCTTTCATACTGGTTGCAATTATTCGTTTTATACGATGGAAAAACTGTTGTATTTATATTGTATTTTATGCTTCGGGCGTTGACTTCTAAGGCCCTAGCTGTTTGATCAGGTGGAGCATCGCCCTAGAGTGAAGCCTAGGTTGCTCGGAATGTAGAAATGACCATAACTTTCACACTGGTTGCAATTATTCATTTTATACGATGGAAAAACTGTTGTACTTATATTGTATTTTATTCTTATGGCGTTGAATTCTAAGTCCCTAGCTATTCCATCTGGTGGAGCAACGCCCTAGAGTGAAACCTATGTTACCCGGAACGTAGAAATGACCAGTACTTTCACACTGTTTGCAGTTATTCCTGTTATACGATGGAAAAACTTTTGCATCTTTATTGCATTTTATGCTTCTGGCGTTGACTCCTTATGCCCTAGCTATTCGATTTGGTGGAGCAACGCCCTAGAGTGGAGCCTAGATTGCAAGGTACGTAGAAATGACCATTACTTTCACACTGTTTGCAATTATTCGTTTTATACGTTGGAAAAACTGTTGTGTTTTTATTGCATTTTATGCTTCGGGCATTGACTTCTAAGGCCCTACCTATTCAATCTGTTGGAGCAACGCCCTAGGGTGAAGCCTAGGTTGCCCGGAAAGTAGAAATGAACATAACTTTCACACTGGCAGCAGTTATTCGTTTTATATGATGGAAAAACTGTTGTATTTATATTGTATTTTATGCTTCGGGCGTTGACTTCTAAGGAACTAACTGTTTGATCTGGTGGAGCAACGCCCTAGAGTGAAGCCTAGGTTGCCCGTAACGTAGAAATGACCATAACTTTTAAACTGGTTGCTATCATTCGTTTTATATGATAGAAAAACTGTTATATTTATATTGTATTTTATGGTTCTGGCGTTGACGTCTAAGGCCCTAACTGTTTGATCTGGTGGAACAACGCCCTAGGGTGAAGCCTAGGTTGCCCGGAACGTAGAAATGACCATCACTTTCAAACTGCTTGCAATTATTCCTGTTATATGATGGAAAAACTGTTGTATTTTTATTGCATTTTATGCTTAGGGCGTTGACTTCTAAGGCCCTAACTATTCAATCTGTTGGAGCAACGCCCTATCGTGAAGCCTAGGTTGCCCGGAAAGTAGAAATGACCATAACTTTCATACTGGTTGCAATTATTCGTTTTATATGATGGAAAAACTGTTGTATTTATATTGTATTTTATGCTTCTGGCGTTCACTTCCTAGGCCCTAACTATTCGATCTGGTGGAACAACGCCCTAGGGTGAAGCCTAGGTGGCCCGGAACGTAGAAATGACAATAACTTTCACACTGGTTGCTATTATTCGTTTTAGACGATGGAAAAACTGTTGTACTTATATTGTATTTTATTCTTATGGCGTTGAATTCTAAGTCCCTAGCTATTCGATCTGGTGGAGCAACGCCCTAGAGTGAAACCTATGTTACCCGGAACGTAGAAATGACCACTACTATCACACTGGTTACAAATTATTCCTGCAATACGGTGGAAAAACTGTAGTATTTTTATTGCATTTTATGCTTCGGGCATTGACTTCTAAGGCCCTAACTATTCAATCTGTTGGTGCAACGCCCTAGAGTGAAGCCTAGGTTGCCTGGAACGTAGAAATGAACATAACTTTCACACTGATTGCTATTATTCGTTTTATACGATGGAAAGACTGTTACATTTATATTGTATTTTATGCTTCTGGCGTTGACTTCTAAGGCTCTAACTATTCGATCTGGTGGTACAACGCCCTATGGTGATGCCTAGGTTGCCCGGAACGTAGAAATGACCACAACTTTTACACTGGTTGCAATTATTCGTTTTATACGATGGAGAAACTGTTGTATTTTTATTGCATTTTATGCTTCGGGCGTTGACTTCTAAGGCCCTAGCTATTCGATCTGCTGGAGCAACGCCCTAGAGTGAAGCCTAGGTTGCCTGGAACGTACAACTGACCATCACTTCCACACGGGTTGCAATTATTCCTGTTATAGGATGGAAAGACTCTTGCATTTTTATTGTATTTTATGCTTCAGGCGTTGACTTCTGAGGCCGTAGCTATTCGATGTGGTGGAAGAACGCCATAGAGTGAAGCCTAGGTTGCCCGGAACGTAGAAATGACCATAACTTTCATACTGGTTGCAATTATTCGTTTTATGCAATGGAAAAACTGTTGTATTTATATTGTATTTTATGATTGTGGCGTTGACTTCAAAGGCGCTAGCTATTCGATCTAGTGGAGCAACGCCCTAGATTGAAGACTAGATTGCGCGGAAAGGAGAAATGACCATCACTTTCAAACTGGTTGCAATTCTTCCTCTTATACGATGGAAAAACTGTTGTATTTTTATTGCATTTTAAGCTTCTGGCGTTCACTTCTTAGGCCCTAACTATTCGATCTGGTGGAACAACGGCCTAGGGTGAAGCCTAGGTTGCCCGGAACGTAGAAATGGCCATAACTTTACACTGGTAGCAATTATTCGTTTTATACAATGGAAAAACTGTACTATTTATTTTGTATTTAATGCTTCGGGCGTTGTCTTCTAAGGCCCTAACTATTCAATCTGTTGGAGCAACGCCCTAGGCTGAAGCCTAGGTTGCTCGGAAAGTAGAAATGACCATAAGTTTCATACTGGTTGCAATTATTCGTTTTATACGATGGAAATGCTGTTGCATTTATATTGTATTTTATGCTTCTGGCGTTGACTTCTAAGGCACTAACTATTCGATCTGGTGGAGCAACGCCCTAGAGTAAAGCCTAGGTTGCCCGGAACGTAGAATTGGCCATCACTTTCAAACTGGTTGCAATTATTCCTGTTATATGATGGAAACACTGTTGTATTTTTATTGCATCTTATGCTTCGGGCGTTGACTTATAAGGCCCTAACTATTCAATCTGTTGGAACAACGCCCTAGGGTAAAGCCCAGCTTGCGCGGAACGTAGAAATGACCATAACTTTCACACTGGTAGCAATTATTCGTTTTATACGATGGAAAAACTGTTTCATATATATCGTATTTTATGCTTCTGGCGTTGACTTCTTAGGCCCTAACTATTCCATCTGGTGGAACAACGCCCTAGGGTAAAGCTCAGATTGCGCGGAACGTAGAAATGGCCATAACTTTCACACTGGTAGCAATTATTCGTTTTATACGATGGAAAAACTGTTTTATCTATTTTGTATTTAATGCTTCGGGCGTTGACTTCTAAGGCCCTAACTGTTTGATCTGGTGGAGCAACGCCCTAGAGTGAAGCCTATGTTGCCCGGAACGTAGAAATGACCATAACTTTCACACTGGTTGCTATTATACCTGTTATAGGATGGAAAGACTGTTGTATTTTTATTGTATTTTATACTTCAGGCGTTGACTTCTGAGGCCGTAGCTATTCGGTGTGGTGGAAGAACGCCATACAGTGAAGCCTAGGTTGCCCGGAACGTAGAAATGGCCATAAGTTTCATACTGGTTGCAATTATTCGTTTTATACGATGGAAAAACTGTTGTATTTATAATGTATTTTATGCTTCTGGCGTTCACTTCTTAGGCCCTAACTATTCGATCTGGTGGAACAACGCCCTAGAGTGAAGCCTAGGTTGCCTGGAACGTAGAAATGACCATAACTTTCACACTGGTTGCTATTATACCTGTTATAGGATGGAAAGACTGTTGCATCTTTATTGTATTTTATGCTTCCAGCGTTGACTTCTAAGGCCCTACCTATTCGATCAGGTGGAGCATCGCCCTAGAGTGAAGCCTAGGTTGCTCGGAATGTAGAAATGACCATAACTTTCACACTGGTTGCAATTATTCATTTTATACGATGGAAAAACTGTTGTACTTATATTGTATTTTATTCTTATGGCGTTGAATTCTAAGTCCCTAGCTATTCCATCTGGTGGAGCAACGCCCTAGAGTGAAACCTATGTTACCCGGAACGTAGAAATGACCAGTACTTTCACACTGTTTGCAGTTATTCCTGTTATACGATGGAAAAACTTTTGCATCTTTATTGCATTTTATGCTTCTGGCGTTGACTCCTTATGCCCTAGCTATTCGATTTGGTGGAGCAACGCCCTAGAGTGGAGCCTAGATTGCAAGGTACGTAGAAATGACCATTACTTTCACACTGTTTGCAATTATTCGTTTTATACGTTGGAAAAACTGTTGTATTTTTATTGCATTTTATGCTTCGGGCATTGACTTCTAAGGCCCTACCTATTCAATCTGTTGGAGCAACGCCCTAGGGTGAAGCCTAGGTTGCCCGGAAAGTAGAAATGAACATAACTTTCACACTGGCAGCAGTTATTCGTTTTATATGATGGAAAAACTGTTGTATTTATATTGTATTTTATGCTTCGGGCGTTGACTTCTAAGGAACTAACTGTTTGATCTGGTGGAGCAACGCCCTAGAGTGAAGCCTAGGTTGCCCGTAACGTAGAAATGACCATAACTTTCACACTGGATGCTATTATTCGTTCTATTCGATGGAAAAACTGTTATATTTATAATGTATCTTATGCTTCTGGCGTTGACTTCTTAGGCCCTAACAATTCTATCTGGTGGAACAACGCCCTAGAGTGAAGCCTAGGTTGCCTGGAACGTACAAATGACCATCACTTCCACACGGGTTGCAATTATTCGTTTTATATGATGGAAGAACTGTTGTATTTATATTGTACTTTATGCTGCTGGCGTTCACTTCTTAGGCCCTAACTATTCGATCTGGTGGAACAACGACCTGGGGTGAAGCCTAGGTTGCCCGGAACGTAGAAATGTCTATAACTTTCACACTGGTTGCTATTATTCGTTTCATACGATGGAAAAACTGTTATATTTATAATGTATTTTATGCTTCTGGCGTTGCCTTCTTATGCCCTAACTGTTCGATCTGGTGAAACAACGCCCCAGAGTGAAGCCTAGGTTACCCGGAACGTAGAAATGACCAGTACTTTCACACTGTTTGCAAATATACATTATATACGATGGAAAATCTGTTGTATTTATGTTGTATTTTATGCTTCTGGCGTTGACTTCATAGGCCCTAACTATTTGATCTGGTGGAGCACCGCCCTAGAGTGAAGCCTATGTTGCCCGGAACGTAGAAATGACCATAACTTTTAAACTGGTTGCTATCATTCGTTTTATACGATAGAAAAACTGTTATATTTATATTGTATTTTATGCTTCTGGCGTTGACGTCTAAGGCCCTAACTGTTTGATCTTGTGGAACAACGCCCTAGGGTGAAGCCTAGGTTGCCCGGAACGTAGAAATGACCATCACTTTCAAACTGCTTGCAATTATTCCTGTTATATGATGGAAAAACTGTTGTATTTTTATTGCATTTTATGCTTAGGGCGTTGACTTCTAAGGCCCTAACTGTTCAATCTGTTGGAGCAACGCCCTATCGTGAAGCCTAGGTTGCCCGGAAAGTAGAAATGACCATAACTTTCATACTGGTTGCAATTATTCGTTTTATATGATGGAAAAACTGTTGTATTTATATTGTATTTTATGCTTCTGGCGTTCACTTCCTAGGCCCTAACTATTCGATCTGGTGGAACAACGCCCTAGGGTGAAGCCTAGGTGGCCCGGAACGTAGAAATGACAATAACTTTCACACTGGTTGCTATTATTCGTTTTAGACGATGGAAAAACTGTTCTACTTATATTGTATTTTATTCTTATGGCGTTGAATTCTAAGTCCCTAGCTATTCGATCTGGTGGAGCAACGCCCTAGAGTGAAACCTATGTTACCCGGAACGTAGAAATGACCACTACTATCACACTGGTTACAAATTATTCCTGCAATACGGTGGAAAAACTGTAGTATTTTTATTGCATTTTATGCTTCGGGCATTGACTTCTAAGGCCCTAACTATTCAATCTGTTGGTGCAACGCCCTAGAGTGAAGCCTAGGTTGCCTGGAACGTAGAAATGAACATAACTTTCACACTGATTGCTATTATTCGTTTTATACGATGGAAAGACTGTTACATTTATATTGTATTTTATGCTTCTGGCGTTGACTTCTAAGGCTCTAACTATTCGATCTGGTGGTACAACGCCCTATGGTGATGCCTAGGTTGCCCGGAACGTAGAAATGACCACAACTTTTACACTGGTTGCAATTATTCGTTTTATACGATGGAAAAACTGTTGTATTTTTATTGCATTTTATGCTTCGGGCGTTGACTTCTAAGGCCCTAGCTATTCGATCTGCTGGAGCAACGCCCTAGAGTGAAGCCTAGGCTGCCCGGAACGTAGAAGTGACCATCACTTTCAAACTGGTTGCAATTATTCCTGTTATAGGATGGAAAGACTGTTGTATTTTTATTGTATTTTATGCTTCGGGCGTTGAATTCTAAGGCCCTAACTGTTTGATCTGGTGGAGCAATGCCCTAGAGTGAAGCCTAGGTTGCCCGGAACGTAGAAATGACCATAACTTTCACACTGGATGCTATTATTCGTTCTATACGATGGAAAAACTGTTATATTTATTATGTATCTTATGCTTCTGGCGTTGACTTCTTGGGCCCTAACAATTCGATCTGGTGGAACAACGCCCTAGAGTGACGCCTAGGTTGCCTGGAACGTACAAATGACCATCACTTTCACACGGGTTGCAATTATTCCTGTTATAGGATAGAAAGACTGTTGTATTTTTATTGTATTTTATGCTTCAGGCGTTGACTTCTGAGGCCGCAGCTATTCGATGTGGTGGAAGAACGCCATAGAGTGAAGCCTAGGTTGCCCGGAACGTAGAAATGACCATAAGTTTCATACTGGTTGCAATTATTTGTTTTATACGATGGAAAAACTGTTGTATTTATATTGTATTTTATGCTTCTGGCGTTTTCTTCTTAGGCCCTAACTATTCGATCTGGTGGAGCAATGCCTCAGAGTTAAGTCTAGGATGCCCGAAACGCCGAAATGATCATTACTTTCACGCTTGTTGAAATTATTCCTGTTATACGATGAAAAGGCTGTTGTATTTGGATTGTATTTTATGCTTCAGGCGTAGGCTTCTAAGGCCGTAGCTATTCGATATGGTGGAGCACCGCCCTAGGGTGAAGCCTAAGTTGCCCGGAACGTAGAAATGACCATAACTTTTACACTGGTAGCAATTATTCGTTTTATACAATGGAAAAACTGTTCTGTTTATTTTGTATTTTATGCTTCGGGCGTTGACTTCTAATGCACTAACTATTCGATCTGGCGGAGCAACGCCCTAGAGTGAAGCCGAGGTTTCCCGGAACGTAGAAATGACCATCACTTTCAAACTGGTTGCAATTATTCCTGTTATATGATGGAAAAACTGTTGTATTTTTATTGCATTTTATGCTTCCGGCATTGACTTCTAAGGCCCTAACTATTCAATCTGTTGGAGCAACGCCCTAGGGTGTAGCCTAGGTTGCCCGGAAAGTAGAAATGACCATAACTTTCATACTGGTTGCAATTAATCCTTTTATACGATGGAAAAACTGTTGCATTTTTATTGCATTCTATGCGTCGGGCGTTGACTTCTAAGGCCCTAACTATTCAATCTGTTGGAGCGACGCCCTAGGGTGAAGCCTGGGTTGCCCGGAACGTAGAAATGACCATAGCTTTTACACTGGTAGCAATTATTCGTTTTATACAATGGAAAAACTGTTCTGTTTATTTTGTATTTTATGCTTCGGGCGTTGACTTCTAAGGCCCTACCTATTCGATCTGGTGGAGCAACACCCTACAGTGAAGCCAAGGTTGCCCGGAACGTAGATATGACCATAACCTTCACACAGGTTGCAATTATTCGATTTCTACGATGGCAAAGCAGTTGTCTTTATATTGTATTTTAAGCCTCCGGTGTTGACTTCTTAGACCCTAACTCTTCGATCTGGTGGAGCAACGCCTCAGAGTTAAGTCTAGGATGCCCGAAACGTCGAAATGATCGTTACTTTCGCACTGGTTGCAATTGGTCATGCTATACAATGGAAAAACTCTTGTATTTATACTGTTTTTTATGCTTCTGGCGTTGACTTCTAAGGCCGTAGCTACTCGATGTAGTGGAGCAACGCCCTAGAGTGAAGCCTAGGTTGCCCGGAACGTAGAAATGACCATAACTTTCACACCGGTAGCAATTATACGTTTTATACAATGGAAAAACTGTAGTATTTATTTTGTGTTTTATGCTTCGGGCGTTGACTTCTAAGGCCCTAACTATTCAATCTGTTGGAGCAACGCCCTAGGGTGAAGCCTAGGTTGCCCGGAAGGTAGAAATGACGTTAACTTTCATACTGGTTGCAATTACTCGTTTTATACGATTGAAAAACTGTTGTATTTATATTGTATTTTATGCTTCTGGCGTTGACTTCTTATTCCCTAACTATTCCATCTGGTGGAACAACGCCCTATGGTGAAGCCTAGGTTGCCCGGAACGTAAAAATGACCATAACTTTCAGACCGGTAGCAATTATTCGTTTTATACGATGGAAAAACTGTTCTATTTATTTTGTATTTTATGCTTCGGGTGTTGACTTCTAAGGCCCTAACTATTCAATCTGTTGGAGCAACGCCCTTGGGTGATGCCTAGGTTGCCCGGAACGTAGAAATGACCACAACTTTTACACTGATAGCAAATATTCCTGTTATATGATGGAAAAACTGTTGTATTTTTATTGTATTTTATGCTTCGGGTATTGACTTCTAAGGCCCTAACTATTCCATCTGGTGGAACAACGCCCTAGGGTGGAGCCTAGGTTGCGCGGAACGTAGAAATGACCATAACTTTCACACCGGTAGAAATTATACGTTTTATACAATGGAAAAACGGTTCTATTTATATTGTATTTTATGCTTCGAGCGTTGACTTCTATGGCCCTAGCTATTTCATCTGGTGAAGCAACGCCCTAGAGTAAAGCCTAGGTTGCCCGGAACGTAGATATGACCATAACCTTCACACAGGTTGCAATTATTCGATATCTACGATGGCAAAGCAGTTGTCTTTATATTGTATTTTAAGCTTCCGGTGTTGACTTCTTAGACCCTAACTCTTCGATCTGGTGGAGCAGCGCCTCAGAGTTAAGTCTAGGATGCCCGAAACGTCGAAATGATCGTTACTTTCGCACTGGTTGCAATTGGTCATGCTATACAATGGAAAAACTGTTGTATTTATACTGTATTTTATGCTTCTGGCGTTGACTTCTAAGGCCCTAGCTATTTCATCTGGTGAAGCAACGCCCTAGAGTGAAGCCTAGGTTGCCCGGAACGTAGAAATGACCATAACTTTCACACCGGTAGCAATTATACGTTTTATACAATGGAAAAACTGTAGTATTTATTTTGTGTTTTATGCTTCGGGCGTTGAATTCTAAGGCCCTAACTGTTTGATCTGGTGGAGCAATGCCCTAGAGTGAAGCCTAGGTTGCCCGGAACGTAGAAATGACCATAACTTTCACACTGGATGCTATTATTCGTTCTATACGATGGAAAAACTGTTATATTTATTATGTATCTTATGCTTCTGGCGTTGACTTCTTGGGCCCTAACAATTCGATCTGGTGGAACAACGCCCTAGAGTGACGCCTAGGTTGCCTGGAACGTACAAATGACCATCACTTTCACACGGGTTGCAATTATTCCTGTTATAGGATAGAAAGACTGTTGTATTTTTATTGTATTTTATGCTTCAGGCGTTGACTTCTGAGGCCGCAGCTATTCGATGTGGTGGAAGAACGCCATAGAGTGAAGCCTAGGTTGCCCGGAACGTAGAAATGACCATAAGTTTCATACTGGTTGCAATTATTTGTTTTATACGATGGAAAAACTGTTGTATTTATATTGTATTTTATGCTTCTGGCGTTTTCTTCTTAGGCCCTAACTATTCGATCTGGTGGAGCAATGCCTCAGAGTTAAGTCTAGGATGCCCGAAACGCCGAAATGATCATTACTTTCACGCTTGTTGAAATTATTCCTGTTATACGATGAAAAGGCTGTTGTATTTGGATTGTATTTTATGCTTCAGGCGTAGGCTTCTAAGGCCGTAGCTATTCGATATGGTGGAGCACCGCCCTAGGGTGAAGCCTAAGTTGCCCGGAACGTAGAAATGACCATAACTTTTACACTGGTAGCAATTATTCGTTTTATACAATGGACAAACTGTTCTGTTTATTTTGTATTTTATGCTTCGGGCGTTGACTTCTAAGGCCCTAACTATTCAATCTGTTGGAGCGACGCCCTAGGGTGAAGCCTGGGTTGCCCGGAACGTAGAAATGACCATAACTTTCAAACTGGTTGCAATTATTCCTGTTATATGATGGAAAAACTGTTGCATTTTTATTGCATTTTATGCTTCTGGCGTTCACTTCTTAGGCCCTAACTATTCGATCTGGCGGAGCAACGCCCTAGAGTGAAGCCGAGGTTTCCCGGAACGTAGAAATGACCATCACTTTCAAACTGGTTGCAATTATTCCTGTTATATGATGGAAAAACTGTTGTATTTTTATTGCATTTTATGCTTCCGGCATTGACTTCTAAGGCCCTAACTATTCAATCTGTTGGAGCAACGCCCTAGGGTGTAGCCTAGGTTGCCCGGAAAGTAGAAATGACCATAACTTTCATACTGGTTGCAATTAATCCTTTTATACGATGGAAAAACTGTTGCATTTTTATTGCATTCTATGCGTCGGGCGTTGACTTCTAAGGCCCTAACTATTCAATCTGTTGGAGCGACGCCCTAGGGTGAAGCCTGGGTTGCCCGGAACGTAGAAATGACCATAACTTTTACACTGGTAGCAATTATTCGTTTTATACAATGGAAAAACTGTTCTGTTTATTTTGTATTTTATGCTTCGGGCGTTGACTTCTAAGGCCCTACCTAT
Organism: Calliopsis andreniformis; assembly: GCF_051401765.1. Taxonomy (NCBI): domain Eukaryota; kingdom Metazoa; phylum Arthropoda; class Insecta; order Hymenoptera; family Andrenidae; genus Calliopsis; species Calliopsis andreniformis. Next base: position 28,089,709 of record NW_027480423.1, read on the forward strand.
TCGATCTGGTGGAGCAACACCCTACAGTGAAGCCAAGGTTGCCCGGAACGTAGATATGACCATAACCTTCACACAGGTTGCAATTATTCGATTTCTACGATGGCAAAGCAGTTGTCTTTATATTGTATTTTAAGCCTCCGGTGTTGACTTCTTAGACCCTAACTCTTCGATCTGGTGGAGCAACGCCTCAGAGTTAAGTCTAGGATGCCCGAAACGTCGAAATGATCGTTACTTTCGCACTGGTTGCAATTGGTCATGCTATACAATGGAAAAACTCTTGTATTTATACTGTTTTTTATGCTTCTGGCGTTGACTTCTAAGGCCGTAGCTATTCGATGTAGTGGAGCAACGCCCTAGAGTGAAGCCTAGGTTGCCCGGAACGTAGAAATGACCATAACTTTCACACCGGTAGCAATTATACGTTTTATACAATGGAAAAACTGTAGTATTTATTTTGTGTTTTATGCTTCGGGCGTTGACTTCTAAGGCCCTAACTATTCAATCTGTTGGAGCAACGCCCTAGGGTGAAGCCTAGGTTGCCCGGAAGGTAGAAATGACGTTAACTTTCATACTGGTTGCAATTACTCGTTTTATACCATTGAAAAACTGTTGTATTTATATTGTATTTTATGCTTCTGGCGTTGACTTCTTATGCCCTAACTATTCCATCTGGTGGTACAACGCCCTATGGTGATGCCTAGGTTGCCCGGAACGTAGAAATGACCACAACTTTTACACTGGTTGCAATTATTCGTTTTATACGATGGAAAAACTGTTGTATTTTTATTGCATTTTATGCTTCTGGCGTTCACTTCTTAGGCCCTAACTATTCGATCTGGTGGAACAACGGCCTAGGGTGAAGCCTAGGTTGCCCGGAACGTAGAAATGGCCATAACTTTACACTGGTAGCAATTATTCGTTTTATACAATGGAAAAACTGTACTATTTATTTTGTATTTAATGCTTCGGGCGTTGTCTTCTAAGGCCCTAACTATTCAATCTGTTGGAGCAACGCCCTAGGGTGAAGCCTAGGTTGCTCGGAAAGTAGAAATGACCATAAGTTTCATACTGGTTGCAATTATTCGTTTTATACGATGGAAATGCTGTTGCATTTATATTGTATTTTATGCTTCTGGCGTTGACTTCTAAGGCACTAACTATTCGATCTGGTGGAGCAACGCCCTATAGTAAAGCCTAGGTTGCCCGGAACGTAGAATTGGCCATCACTTTCAAACTGGTTGCAATTATTCCTGTTATATGATGGAAACACTGTTGTATTTTTATTGCATCTTATGCTTCGGGCGTTGACTTATAAGGCCCTAACTATTCAATCTGTTGGAACAACGCCCTAGGGTAAAGCCCAGCTTGCGCGGAACGTAGGAATGACCATAACTTTCACACTGGTAGCAATTATTCGTTTTATACGATGGAAAAACTGTTTCATATATATCGTATTTTATGCTTCTGGCGTTGACTTCTTAGGCCCTAACTATTCGATCTGGTGGAACAACGCCCTAGGGTAAAGCTCAGATTGCGCGGAACGTAGAAATGACCATAACTTTCACACTGGTAGCAATTATTCGTTTTATACGATGGAAAAACTGTTTTATCTATTTTGTATTTAATGCTTCGGGCGTTGACTTCTAAGGCCCTAACTGTTTGATCTGGTGGAGCAACGCCCTAGAGTGAAGCCTATGTTGCCCGGAACGTAGAAATGACCATAACTTTCACACTGGTTGCTATTATACCTGTTATAGGATGGAAAGACTGTTGTATTTTTATTGTATTTTATACTTCAGGCGTTGACTTCTGAGGCCGTAGCTATTCGGTGTGGTGGAAGAACGCCATACAGTGAAGCCTAGGTTGCCCGGAACGTAGAAATGGCCATAAGTTTCATACTGGTTGCAATTATTCGTTTTATACGATGGAAAAACTGTTGTATTTATAATGTATTTTATGCTTCTGGCGTTCACTTCTTAGGCCCTAACTATTCGATCTGGTAGAACGACGCCCTAGAGTGAAGCCTAGGTTGCCTGGAACGTAGAAATGACCATTACTCTCACACTGTTTGCAATTATTCGTTTTATACGGTGGAAAAACTGTTGCATCTTTATTGTATTTTATGCTTCCAGCGTTGACTTCTAAGGCCCTACCTATTCGATCAGGTGGAGCATCGCCCTAGAGTGAAGCCTAGGTTGCTCGGAATGTAGAAATGACCATAACTTTCACACTGGTTGCAATTATTCATTTTATACGATGGAAAAACTGTTGTACTTATATTGTATTTTAATCTTATGGCGTTGAATTCTAAGTCCCTAGCTATTCCATCTGGTGGAGCAACGCCCTAAAGTGAAACCTATGTTACCCGGAACGTAGAAATGACCAGTACTTTCACACTGTTTGCAATTATTCGTTTTGTACGTTGGAAAAACTGTTGTATTTTTATTGCATTTTATGCTTCGGGCATTGACTTCTAAGGCCCTACCTATTCAATCTGTTGGAGCAACGCCCTAGGGTGAAGCCTAGGTTGCCCGGAAAGTAGAAATGAACATAACTTTCACACTGGCAGCAGTTATTCGTTTTATATGATGGAAAAACTGTTGTATTTATATTGTATTTTATGCTTCGGGCGTTGACTTCTAAGGAACTAACAGTTTGATCTGGTGGAGCAACGCCCTAGAGTGAAGCCTAGGTTGCCCGTAACGTAGAAATGACCATAACTTTCACACTGGATGCTATTATTCGTTCTATGCGATGGAAAAACTGTTATATTTACATTGTATCTTATGCTTCTGGCGTTGACTTCTTAGGCCCTAACAATTCGATCTGGTGGAACAACGCCCTAGAGTGAAGCCTAGGTTGCGCGGAACGTAGAAATGACCATAACTTTCACACCGGTAGAAATTATACGTTTTATACAATGGAAAAACGGTTCTATTTATTTTGTATTTTATGCTTCGAGCGTTGACTTCTAAGGCCCTAGCTATTTCATCTGGTGAAGCAACGCCCTAGAGTAAAGCCTAGGTTGCCCGGAACGTAGATATGACCATAACCTTCACACAGGTTGCAATTATTCGATATCTACGATGGCAAAGCAGTTGTCTTTATATTGTATTTTAAGCTTCCGGTGTTGACTTCTTAGACCCTAACTCTTCGATCTGGTGGAACAGCGCCTCAGAGTTAAGTCTAGGATGCCCGAAACGTCGAAATGATCGTTACTTTCGCACTGGTTGCAATTGGTCATGCTATACAATGGAAAAACTATTGTATTTATACTGTATTTTATGCTTCTGGCGTTGACTTCTAAGGCCGTAGCTATTCGATGTGGTGGAGCAACGCCGTAGAGTGAAGCCTAGGTTGCCCGGAACGTAGAAATGACCATAACTTTCACACCGGTAGCAATTATACGTTTTATACAATGGAAAAACTGTACTATTTATTTTGTATTTTATGCTTCGGGCGTTGACTTCTAAGGCCCTAACTATTCAATCTGTTGGAGCAACGCCCTAGGGTGAAGCCTAGGTTGCCCGGAAGGTAGAAATGACGTTAACTTTCATACTGGTTGCAATTACTCGTTTTATACCATTGAAAAACTGTTGTATTTATATTGTATTTTATGCTTCTGGCGTTGACTTCTTATGCCCTAACTATTCCATCTGGTGGTACAACGCCCTATGGTGATGCCTAGGTTGCCCGGAACGTAGAAATGACCACAACTTTTACACTGGTTGCAATTATTCGTTTTATACGATGGAAAAACTGTTGTATTTTTATTGCATTTTATGCTTCGGGCGTTGACTTCTAAGGCCCTAGCTATTCGATCTGGTGGAGCAACGCCCTAGAGTGAAGCCTAGGCTGCCCGGAACGTAGAAGTGACCATCACTTTCAAACTGGTTGCAATTATTCCTGTTATAGGATGGAAAGACTGTTGTATTTTTATTGTATTTTATGCTTCAGGCGTTGACTTCTGAGGCCGCAGCTATTCGATGTGGTGGAAGAACGCCATAGAGTGAAGCCTAGGTTGCCCGGATCGTAGAAATGACCATAAATTTCATACTGGTTGCAATTATTTGTTTTATACGATGGAAAAACTGTTGTATTTATATTGTATTTTATGCTTCTGGCGTTTTCTTCTTAAGCCCTAACTATTCGATCTGGTGGAGCAATGCCTCAGAGTTAAGTCTAGGATGCCCGAAACGCCGAAATGATCATTACTTTCACGCTTGTTGAAATTATTCCTGTTATACGATGAAAAGGCTGTTGTATTTGGATTGTATTTTATGCTTCAGGCGTAGGCTTCTAAGGCCGTAGCTATTCGATATGGTGGAGCACCGCCCTAGAGTGAAGCCTAGGATGCTCGGAACGTAGAAATGACCATTACTTTCGCAATGTTTGCAATTATTCGTTTTATACGATGGAAAAAATGTTGTATTTATATGGTATTTTATGCTTCTGGCGTTGACTTCTAATGCACTAACTATTCGATCTGGCGGAGCAACGCCCTAGAGTGAAGCCGAGGTTTCCCGGAACGTAGAAATGACCATCACTTTCAAACTGGTTGCAATTATTCCTGTTATATGATGGAAAAACTGTTGTATTTTTATTGCATTTTATGCTTCCGGCATTGACTTCTAAGGCCCTAACTATTCAATCTGTTGGAGCAACGCCCTAGGGTGTAGCCTAGGTTGCCCGGAAAGTAGAAATGACCATAACTTTCATACTGGTTGCAATTAGTCCTTTTATACGATGGAAAAACTGTTGCATTTTTATTGCATTCTATGCGTCGGGCGTTGACTTCTAAGGCCCTAACTATTCAATCTGTTGGAGCGACGCCCTAGGGTGAAGCCTAGGTTGCCCGGAACGTAGATATGACCATAACCTTCACACAGGTTGCAATTATTCGATATCTACGATGGCAAAGCAGTTGTCTTTATATTGTATTTTAAGCTTCCGGTGTTGACTTCTTAGACCCTAACTCTTCGATCTGGTGGAGCAGCGCCTCAGAGTTAAGTCTAGGATGCCCGAAACGTCGAAATGATCGTTACTTTCGCACTGGTTGCAATTGGTCATGCTATACAATGGAAAAACTGTTGTATTTATACTGTATTTTATGCTTCTGGCGTTGACTTCTAAGGCCGTAGCTATTCGATGTGGTGGAGCAACGCCGTAGAGTGAAGCCTAGGTTGCCCGGAACGTAGAAATGACCATAACTTTCACACCGGTAGCAATTATACGTTTTATACAATGGAAAAACTGTACTATTTATTTTGTATTTTATGCTTCGGGCGTTGACTTCTAAGGCCCTAACTATTCAATCTGTTGGAGCAACGCCCTAGGGTGAAGCCTAGGTTGCCAGGAAGGTAGAAATGACGTTAACTTTCATACTGGTTGCAATTACTCGTTTTATACCATTGAAAAACTGTTGTATTTATATTGTATTTTATGCTTCTGGCGTTGACTTCTTATGCCCTAACTATTCCATCTGGTGGTACAACGCCCTATGGTGATGCCTAGGTTGCCCGGAACGTAGAAATGACCACAACTTTTACACTGGTTGCAATTATTCGTTTTATACGATGGAAAAACTGTTGTATTTTTATTGCATTTTATGCTTCGGGCGTTGACTTCTAAGGCCCTAGCTATTCGATCTGGTGGAGCAACGCCCTAGAGTGAAGCCTAGGCTGCCCGGAACGTAGAAGTGACCATCACTTTCAAACTGGTTGCAATTATTCCTGTTATAGGATGGAAAGACTGTTGTATTTTTATTGTATTTTATGCTTCGGGCGTTGAATTCTAAGGCCCTAACTGTTCGATCTGGTGGAGCAACGCCCTAGAGTGAAGCCTAGGTTGCCCGGAACGTAGAAATGACCATAAGTTTCATACTGGTTGCAATTATTTGTTTTATACAATGGAAAAACTGTTGTGTTTATATTGTATTTTAAGCTTCTAGCGTCGACTTCTAAGGCCCCAACTATTCGATCTGGTGGAGCAACGCCCTAGAGTGAAGCCTAGGTTGCCCAGAACGTAGAAATGACCATAACTTTCACACCGGTAGCAACTATTCGCTTTATACGATGGAAAAACTGATCTATTTATTTTGTATTTTATGCTTCGCGCGTTGACTTCTAAGGCCCTAACTATTCAATCTGTTGGAGCAACGCCCTATCGTGAAGCCTAGGTTGCCCGGAACGTAGAAGTGACCATCACTTTAATACTGGTTGCAATTATTCGTTTTAAATGATGGAAAAACTGTTGTATTTATATTGTATTTTATGCTTCGGGCGCTGACTTCTAAGGAACTAACTGTTTGATCTGGTGGAGCAACGCCCTAGAGTGAAGCCTAGGTTGCCCGGAACGTAGAAATGACCATAACTTTCACACTGGTTGCTATTATTCGTTTTATACGATGGAAAGACTGTTATATTTACATTGTATTTTATGCTTTTAGCGATGAATTATAAGTCCCTAGAGTGATACCTAGGTTACCCGGAACATAGAAATGACCAGTACTTTCACACTGTTTGCAGTTATTCCTGTTATACGATGGAAAAACTGTTGCATCTTTATTGTATTTTATGCTTCTGGCGTTCACTTCTAAGGCCCTAACTACTCGATCAGGTGGAGTAACGCCCTAGAGTGAAGGCTACGCTCCTCGGAATGTAGAAATGACCATAACTTTCACACTGGTTGCAATTATTCATTTTATACGACGGAAAAACTGTTGTACTTATTTTGTATTTTATTCTTATGGCGTTGAATTCTATGTCCCTAGCTATTCGATCTGGTGGAGCAACACCCTAGAGTGAAACCTAGGTTACCCGTAACGGAGAAATGGCGAATACTTTCATACTGTTTGCAGTTATTCCTGTTATACGATGCAAAAACTTTTGCATCTTTATTGTATTTTATGCTTCTGGCGTTGACTTCTAAGGCCCTAGCTATTCGGTTTGGTGGAGCAGCGCCCTAGAGTGGAACCTAGGTTGCCCGGTAAGTAGAAATGACCATTACTTTCTCACTGTTTGCAAATATACATTAAATATGGTGGAAAATCTGTTGTATCTATGTTGTATTTTATGCTTCTGGCGTTTACTTCTGAGGCCCTAACTGTTTGATCTGGTGGAGCATCGCCCTAGAGTGAAGCCTATGTTGCCCGGAACGTAGAAATGACCATAACTTTCACACTGGTTGCTATTATTCGTTTTAGACGATGGAAAAACTGTTGTACTTATAATGTATTTTATTTTTATGGCGTTGAATTGTAAGTCCCTAGCTATTCGATCTGGTGGAGCAACGCCCTAGAGTGAAACCTATGTTACGCTGAACGTAGAAATGACCACTACTATCACACTGGTTACAAATTATTCCTGCTATACGGTGGAAAAACTGTAGTATTTTTATTGCATTTTATGCTTCGCGCGTTGACTTCTAAGGCCCTAACTATTCAATCTGTTGGAGCAACGCCCTATCGTGAAGCCTAGGTTGCCCGGAACGTAGAAGTGACCATCACTTTAATACTGGTTGCAATTATTCGTTTTATATGATGGAAAAACTGTTGTATTTATATTGCATTTTATGCTGCTGGCGTTCACTTCTTAGGCCCTAACTCTTCGATCTGGTGCAACAACGCCCTGTGGTGAACCCTAGGTTGCCCGGAACGTAGAAATGACCATAACTTTCACACTGGATGCTATTATTCGTTCTATTCGATGGAAAAACTGTTAGATTTATAATGTATCTTATGCTTCTGGCGTTGACTTCTTAGGCCCTAACAATTCTATCTGGTGGAACAACGCCCTAGAGTGAAGCCTAGGTTGCCTGGAACGTACAAATGACCATCACTTCCACACGGGTTGCAATTATTCGTTTTATATGATGGAAGAACTGTTGTATTTATATTGTACTTTATGCTGCTGGCGTTCACTTCTTAGGCCCTAACTATTCGATCTGGTGGAACAACGACCTGGGGTGAAGCCTAGGTTGCCCGGAACGTAGAAATGTCTATAACTTTCACACTGGTTGCTATTATTCGTTTCATACGATGGAAAAACTGTTATATTTATAATGTATTTTATGCTTCTGGCGTTGCCTTCTTATGCCCTAACTGTTCGATCTGGTGAAACAACGCCCCAGAGTGAAGCCTAGGTTACCCGGAACGTAGAAATGACCAGTACTTTCACACTGTTTGCAAATATACATTATATACGATGGAAAATCTGTTGTATTTATGTTGTATTTTATGCTTCTGGCGTTGACTTCATAGGCCCTAACTATTTGATCTGGTGGAGCACCGCCCTAGAGTGAAGCCTATGTTGCCCGGAACGTAGAAATGACCATAACTTTTAAACTGGTTGCTATCATTCGTTTTATACGATAGAAAAACTGTTATATTTATATTGTATTTTATGCTTCTGGCGTTGACGTCTAAGGCCCTAACTGTTTGATCTGGTGGAACAACGCCCTAGGGTGAAGCCTAGGTTGCCCGGAACGTAGAAATGACCATCACTTTCAAACTGCTTGCAATTATTCCTGTTATATGATGGAAAAACTGTTGTATTTTTATTGCATTTTATGCTTAGGGCGTTGACTTCTAAGGCCCTAACTGTTCAATCTGTTGGAGCAACGCCCTATCGTGAAGCCTAGGTTGCCCGGAAAGTAGAAATGACCATAACTTTCATACTGGTTGCAATTATTCGTTTTATATGATGGAAAAACTGTTGTATTTATATTGTATTTTATGCTTCTGGCGTTCACTTCCTAGGCCCTAACTATTCGATCTGGTGGAACAACGCCCTAGGGTGAAGCCTAGGTGGCCCGGAACGTAGAAATGACAATAACTTTCACACTGGTTGCTATTATTCGTTTTAGACGATGGAAAAACTGTTCTACTTATATTGTATTTTATTCTTATGGCGTTGAATTCTAAGTCCCTAGCTATTCGATCTGGTGGAGCAACGCCCTAGAGTGAAACCTATGTTACCCGGAACGTAGAAATGACCACTACTATCACACTGGTTACAAATTATTCCTGCAATACGGTGGAAAAACTGTAGTATTTTTATTGCATTTTATGCTTCGGGCATTGACTTCTAAGGCCCTAACTATTCAATCTGTTGGTGCAACGCCCTAGAGTGAAGCCTAGGTTGCCTGGAACGTAGAAATGAACATAACTTTCACACTGATTGCTATTATTCGTTTTATACGATGGAAAGACTGTTACATTTATATTGTATTTTATGCTTCTGGCGGTGGCTTCTGAGGCCCTAACTGTTTGATCTGGTGGAGCAACGCCCTATGGTGATGCCTAGGTTGCCCGGAACGTAGAAATGACCACAACTTTTACACTGGTTGCAATTATTCGTTTTATACGATGGAAAAACTGTTGTATTTTTATTGCATTTTATGCTTCGGGCGTTGACTTCTAAGGCCCTAGCTATTCGATCTGCTGGAGCAACGCCCTAGAGTGAAGCCTAGGCTGCCCGGAACGTAGAAGTGACCATCACTTTCAAACTGGTTGCAATTATTCCTGTTATAGGATGGAAAGACTGTTGTATTTTTATTGTATTTTATGCTTCGGGCGTTGAATTCTAAGGCCCTAACTGTTTGATCTGGTGGAGCAATGCCCTAGAGTGAAGCCTAGGTTGCCCGGAACGTAGAAATGACCATAACTTTCACACTGGATGCTATTATTCGTTCTATACGATGGAAAAACTGTTATATTTATTATGTATCTTATGCTTCTGGCGTTGACTTCTTGGGCCCTAACAATTCGATCTGGTGGAACAACGCCCTAGAGTGACGCCTAGTTTGCCTGGAACGTACAAATGACCATCACTTTCACACGGGTTGCAATTATTCCTGTTATAGGATAGAAAGACTGTTGTATTTTTATTGTATTTTATGCTTCAGGCGTTGACTTCTGAGGCCGCAGCTATTCGATGTGGTGGAAGAACGCCATAGAGTGAAGCCTAGGTTGCCCGGAACGTAGAAATGACCATAAGTTTCATACTGGTTGCAATTATTTGTTTTATACGATGGAAAAACTGTTGTATTTATATTGTATTTTATGCTTCTGGCGTTTTCTTCTTAGGCCCTAACTATTCGATCTGGTGGAGCAATGCCTCAGAGTTAAGTCTAGGATGCCCGAAACGCCGAAATGATCATTACTTTCACGCTTGTTGAAATTATTCCTGTTATACGATGAAAAGGCTGTTGTATTTGGATTGTATTTTATGCTTCAGGCGTAGGCTTCTAAGGCCGTAGCTATTCGATATGGTGGAGCACCGCCCTAGGGTGAAGCCTAAGTTGCCCGGAACGTAGAAATGACCATAACTTTTACACTGGTAGCAATTATTCGTTTTATACAATGGAAAAACTGTTCTGTTTATTTTGTATTTTATGCTTCGGGCGTTGACTTCTAATGCACTAACTATTCGATCTGGCGGAGCAACGCCCTAGAGTGAAGCCGAGGTTTCCCGGAACGTAGAAATGACCATCACTTTCAAACTGGTTGCAATTATTCCTGTTATATGATGGAAAAACTGTTGTATTTTTATTGCATTTTATGCTTCCGGCATTGACTTCTAAGGCCCTAACTATTCAATCTGTTGGAGCAACGCCCTAGGGTGTAGCCTAGGTTGCCCGGAAAGTAGAAATGACCATAACTTTCATACTGGTTGCAATTAATCCTTTTATACGATGGAAAAACTGTTGCATTTTTATTGCATTCTATGCGTCGGGCGTTGACTTCTAAGGCCCTAACTATTCAATCTGTTGGAGCGACGCCCTAGGGTGAAGCCTGGGTTGCCCGGAACGTAGAAATGACCATAACTTTTACACTGGTAGCAATTATTCGTTTTATACAATGGAAAAACTGTTCTGTTTATTTTGTATTTTATGCTTCGGGCGTTGACTTCTAAGGCCCTACCTATTCGATCTGGTGGAGCAACACCCTACAGTGAAGCCAAGGTTGCCCGGAACGTAGATATGACCATAACCTTCACACAGGTTGCAATTATTCGATTTCTACGATGGCAAAGCAGTTGTCTTTATATTGTATTTTAAGCCTCCGGTGTTGACTTCTTAGACCCTAACTCTTCGATCTGGTGGAGCAACGCCTCAGAGTTAAGTCTAGGATGCCCGAAACGTCGAAATGATCGTTACTTTCGCACTGGTTGCAATTGGTCATGCTATACAATGGAAAAACTCTTGTATTTATACTGTTTTTTATGCTTCTGGCGTTGACTTCTAAGGCCGTAGCTATTCGATGTAGTGGAGCAACGCCCTAGAGTGAAGCCTAGGTTGCCCGGAACGTAGAAATGACCATAACTTTCACACCGGTAGCAATTATACGTTTTATACAATGGAAAAACTGTAGTATTTATTTTGTGTTTTATGCTTCGGGCGTTGACTTCTAAGGCCCTAACTATTCAATCTGTTGGAGCAACGCCCTAGGGTGAAGCCTAGGTTGCCCGGAAGGTAGAAATGACGTTAACTTTCATACTGGTTGCAATTACTCGTTTTATACGATTGAAAAACTGTTGTATTTATATTGTATTTTATGCTTCTGGCGTTGACTTCTTATTCCCTAACTATTCCATCTGGTGGAACAACGCCCTATGGTGAAGCCTAGGTTGCCCGGAACGTAAAAATGACCATAAGTTTCATACTGGTTGCAATTACTCGTTTTATACGATTGAAAAACTGTTGTATTTATATTGTATTTTATGCTTCTGGCGTTGACTTCTTATTCCCTAACTATTCCATCTGGTGGAACAACGCCCTATGGTGAAGCCTAGGTTGCCCGGAACGTAAAAATGACCATAACTTTCAGACCGGTAGCAATTATTCGTTTTATACGATGGAAAAACTGTTCTATTTATTTTGTATTTTATGCTTCGGGTGTTGACTTCTAAGGCCCTAACTATTCAATCTGTTGGAGCAACGCCCTTGGGTGATGCCTAGGTTGCCCGGAACGTAGAAATGACCACAACTTTTACACTGATAGCAAATATTCCTGTTATATGATGGAAAAACTGTTGTATTTTTATTGTATTTTATGCTTCGGGTATTGACTTCTAAGGCCCTAACTATTCCATCTGGTGGAACAACGCCCTAGGGTGGAGCCTACGTTGCGCGGAACGTAGAAATGACCATAACTTTCACACCGGTAGAAATTATACGTTTTATACAATGGAAAAACGGTTCTATTTATATTGTATTTTATGCTTCGAGCGTTGACTTCTAAGGCCCTAGCTATTTCATCTGGTGAAGCAACGCCCTAGAGTAAAGCCTAGGTTGCCCGGAACGTAGATATGACCATAACCTTCACACAGGTTGCAATTATTCGATATCTACGATGGCAAAGCAGTTGTCTTTATATTGTATTTTAAGCTTCCGGTGTTGACTTCTTAGACCCTAACTCTTCGATCTGGTGGAGCAGCGCCTCAGAGTTAAGTCTAGGATGCCCGAAACGTCGAAATGATCGTTACTTTCGCACTGGTTGCAATTGGTCATGCTATACAATGGAAAAACTGTTGTATTTATACTGTATTTTATGCTTCTGGCGTTGACTTCTAAGGCCCTAGCTATTTCATCTGGTGAAGCAACGCCCTAGAGTGAAGCCTAGGTTGCCCGGAACGTAGAAATGACCATAACTTTCACACCGGTAGCAATTATACGTTTTATACAATGGAAAAACTGTAGTATTTATTTTGTGTTTTATGCTTCGGGCGTTGAATTCTAAGGCCCTAACTGTTTGATCTGGTGGAGCAATGCCCTAGAGTGAAGCCTAGGTTGCCCGGAACGTAGAAATGACCATAACTTTCACACTGGATGCTATTATTCGTTCTATACGATGGAAAAACTGTTATATTTATTATGTATCTTATGCTTCTGGCGTTGACTTCTTGGGCCCTAACAATTCGATCTGGTGGAACAACGCCCTAGAGTGACGCCTAGGTTGCCTGGAACGTACAAATGACCATCACTTTCACACGGGTTGCAATTATTCCTGTTATAGGATAGAAAGACTGTTGTATTTTTATTGTATTTTATGCTTCAGGCGTTGACTTCTGAGGCCGCAGCTATTCGATGTGGTGGAAGAACGCCATAGAGTGAAGCCTAGGTTGCCCGGAACGTAGAAATGACCATAAGTTTCATACTGGTTGCAATTATTTGTTTTATACGATGGAAAAACTGTTGTATTTATATTGTATTTTATGCTTCTGGCGTTTTCTTCTTAGGCCCTAACTATTCGATCTGGTGGAGCAATGCCTCAGAGTTAAGTCTAGGATGCCCGAAACGCCGAAATGATCATTACTTTCACGCTTGTTGAAATTATTCCTGTTATACGATGAAAAGGCTGTTGTATTTGGATTGTATTTTATGCTTCAGGCGTAGGCTTCTAAGGCCGTAGCTATTCGATATGGTGGAGCACCGCCCTAGGGTGAAGCCTAAGTTGCCCGGAACGTAGAAATGACCATAACTTTTACACTGGTAGCAATTATTCGTTTTATACAATGGACAAACTGTTCTGTTTATTTTGTATTTTATGCTTCGGGCGTTGACTTCTAAGGCCCTAACTATTCAATCTGTTGGAGCGACGCCCTAGGGTGAAGCCTGGGTTGCCCGGAACGTAGAAATGACCATAACTTTCAAACTGGTTGCAATTATTCCTGTTATATGATGGAAAAACTGTTGCATTTTTATTGCATTTTATGCTTCTGGCGTTCACTTCTTAGGCCCTAACTATTCGATCTGGCGGAGCAACGCCCTAGAGTGAAGCCGAGGTTTCCCGGAACGTAGAAATGACCATCACTTTCAAACTGGTTGCAATTATTCCTGTTATATGATGGAAAAACTGTTGTATTTTTATTGCATTTTATGCTTCCGGCATTGACTTCTAAGGCCCTAACTATTCAATCTGTTGGAGCAACGCCCTAGGGTGTAGCCTAGGTTGCCCGGAAAGTAGAAATGACCATAACTTTCATACTGGTTGCAATTAATCCTTTTATACGATGGAAAAACTGTTGCATTTTTATTGCATTCTATGCGTCGGGCGTTGACTTCTAAGGCCCTAACTATTCAATCTGTTGGAGCGACGCCATAGGGTGAAGCCTGGGTTGCCCGGAACGTAGAAATGACCATAACTTTTACACTGGTAGCAATTATTCGTTTTATACAATGGAAAAACTGTTCTGTTTATTTTGTATTTTATGCTTCGGGCGTTGACTTCTAAGGCCCTACCTATTCGATCTGGTGGAGCAACACCCTACAGTGAAGCCAAGGTTGCCCGGAACGTAGATATGACCATAACCTTCACACAGGTTGCAATTATTCGATTTCTACGATGGCAAAGCAGTTGTCTTTATATTGTATTTTAAGCCTCCGGTGTTGACTTCTTAGACCCTAACTCTTCGATCTGGTGGAGCAACGCCTCAGAGTTAAGTCTAGGATGCCCGAAACGTCGAAATGATCGTTACTTTCGCACTGGTTGCAATTGGTCATGCTATACAATGGAAAAACTCTTGTATTTATACTGTTTTTTATGCTTCTGGCGTTGACTTCTAAGGCCGTAGCTATTCGATGTAGTGGAGCAACGCCCTAGAGTGAAGCCTAGGTTGCCCGGAACGTAGAAATGACCATAACTTTCACACCGGTAGCAATTATACGTTTTATACAATGGAAAAACTGTAGTATTTATTTTGTGTTTTATGCTTCGGGCGTTGACTTCTAAGGCCCTAACTATTCAATCTGTTGGAGCAACGCCCTAGGGTGAAGCCTAGGTTGCCCGGAAGGTAGAAATGACGTTAACTTTCATACTGGTTGCAATTACTCGTTTTATACCATTGAAAAACTGTTGTATTTATATTGTATTTTATGCTTCTGGCGTTGACTTCTTATGCCCTAACTATTCCATCTGGTGGTACAACGCCCTATGGTGATGCCTAGGTTGCCCGGAACGTAGAAATGACCACAACTTTTACACTGGTTGCAATTATTCGTTTTATACGATGGAAAAACTGTTGTATTTTTATTGCATTTTATGCTTCTGGCGTTCACTTCTTAGGCCCTAACTATTCGATCTGGTGGAACAACGGCCTAGGGTGAAGCCTAGGTTGCCCGGAACGTAGAAATGGCCATAACTTTACACTGGTAGCAATTATTCGTTTTATACAATGGAAAAACTGTACTATTTATTTTGTATTTAATGCTTCGGGCGTTGTCTTCTAAGGCCCTAACTATTCAATCTGTTGGAGCAACGCCCTAGGGTGAAGCCTAGGTTGCTCGGAAAGTAGAAATGACCATAAGTTTCATACTGGTTGCAATTATTCGTTTTATACGATGGAAATGCTGTTGCATTTATATTGTATTTTATGCTTCTGGCGTTGACTTCTAAGGCACTAACTATTCGATCTGGTGGAGCAACGCCCTAGAGTAAAGCCTAGGTTGCCCGGAACGTAGAATTGGCCATCACTTTCAAACTGGTTGCAATTATTCCTGTTATATGATGGAAACACTGTTGTATTTTTATTGCATCTTATGCTTCGGGCGTTGACTTATAAGGCCCTAACTATTCAATCTGTTGGAACAACGCCCTAGGGTAAAGCCCAGCTTGCGCGGAACGTAGGAATGACCATAACTTTCACACTGGTAGCAATTATTCGTTTTATACGATGGAAAAACTGTTTCATATATATCGTATTTTATGCTTCTGGCGTTGACTTCTTAGGCCCTAACTATTCGATCTGGTGGAACAACGCCCTAGGGTAAAGCTCAGATTGCGCGGAACGTAGAAATGACCATAACTTTCACACTGGTAGCAATTATTCGTTTTATACGATGGAAAAACTGTTTTATCTATTTTGTATTTAATGCTTCGGGCGTTGACTTCTAAGGCCCTAACTGTTTGATCTGGTGGAGCAACGCCCTAGAGTGAAGCCTATGTTGCCCGGAACGTAGAAATGACCATAACTTTCACACTGGTTGCTATTATACCTGTTATAGGATGGAAAGACTGTTGTATTTTTATTGTATTTTATACTTCAGGCGTTGACTTCTGAGGCCGTAGCTATTCGGTGTGGTGGAAGAACGCCATACAGTGAAGCCTAGGTTGCCCGGAACGTAGAAATGGCCATAAGTTTCATACTGGTTGCAATTATTCGTTTTATACGATGGAAAAACTGTTGTATTTATAATGTATTTTATGCTTCTGGCGTTCACTTCTTAGGCCCTAACTATTCGATCTGGTAGAACGACGCCCTAGAGTGAAGCCTAGGTTGCCTGGAACGTAGAAATGACCATTACTCTCACACTGTTTGCAATTATTCGTTTTATACGGTGGAAAAACTGTTGCATCTTTATTGTATTTTATGCTTCCAGCGTTGACTTCTAAGGCCCTACCTATTCGATCAGGTGGAGCATCGCCCTAGAGTGAAGCCTAGGTTGCTCGGAATGTAGAAATGACCATAACTTTCACACTGGTTGCAATTATTCATTTTATACGATGGAAAAACTGTTGTACTTATATTGTATTTTAATCTTATGGCGTTGAATTCTAAGTCCCTAGCTATTCCATCTGGTGGAGCAACGCCCTAAAGTGAAACCTATGTTACCCGGAACGTAGAAATGACCAGTACTTTCACACTGTTTGCAATTATTCGTTTTGTACGTTGGAAAAACTGTTGTATTTTTATTGCATTTTATGCTTCGGGCATTGACTTCTAAGGCCCTACCTATTCAATCTGTTGGAGCAACGCCCTAGGGTGAAGCCTAGGTTGCCCGGAAAGTAGAAATGAACATAACTTTCACACTGGCAGCAGTTATTCGTTTTATATGATGGAAAAACTGTTGTATTTATATTGTATTTTATGCTTCGGGCGTTGACTTCTAAGGAACTAACAGTTTGATCTGGTGGAGCAACGCCCTAGAGTGAAGCCTAGGTTGCCCGTAACGTAGAAATGACCATAACTTTCACACTGGATGCTATTATTCGTTCTATGCGATGGAAAAACTGTTATATTTACATTGTATCTTATGCTTCTGGCGTTGACTTCTTAGGCCCTAACAATTCGATCTGGTGGAACAACGCCCTAGAGTGAAGCCTAGGTTGCGCGGAACGTAGAAATGACCATAACTTTCACACCGGTAGAAATTATACGTTTTATACAATGGAAAAACGGTTCTATTTATTTTGTATTTTATGCTTCGAGCGCTAACTATTCCATCTGGTGGTACAACGCCCTATGGTGATGCCTAGGTTGCCCGGAACGTAGAAATGACCACAACTTTTACACTGGTTGCAATTATTCGTTTTATACGATGTGGTGGAACAACGCCCTAGAGTGACGCCTAGGTTGCCTGGAACGTACAAATGACCATCACTTTCACACGGGTTGCAATTATTCCTGTTATAGGATAGAAAGACTGTTGTATTTTTATTGTATTTTATGCTTCAGGCGTTGACTTCTGAGGCCGCAGCTATTCGATGTGGTGGAAGAACGCCATAGAGTGAAGCCTAGGTTGCCCGGAACGTAGAAATGACCATAAGTTTCATACTGGTTGCAATTATTTGTTTTATACGATGGAAAAACTGTTGTATTTATATTGTATTTTATGCTTCTGGCGTTTTCTTCTTAGGCCCTAACTATTCGATCTGGTGGAGCAATGCCTCAGAGTTAAGTCTAGGATGCCCGAAACGCCGAAATGATCATTACTTTCACGCTTGTTGAAATTATTCCTGTTATACGATGAAAAGGCTGTTGTATTTGGATTGTATTTTATGCTTCAGGCGTAGGCTTCTAAGGCCGTAGCTATTCGATATGGTGGAGCACCGCCCTAGGGTGAAGCCTAAGTTGCCCGGAACGTAGAAATGACCATAACTTTTACACTGGTAGCAATTATTCGTTTTATACAATGGAAAAACTGTTCTGTTTATTTTGTATTTTATGCTTCGGGCGTTGACTTCTAATGCACTAACTATTCGATCTGGCGGAGCAACGCCCTAGAGTGAAGCCGAGGTTTCCCGGAACGTAGAAATGACCATCACTTTCAAACTGGTTGCAATTATTCCTGTTATATGATGGAAAAACTGTTGTATTTTTATTGCATTTTATGCTTCCGGCATTGACTTCTAAGGCCCTAACTATTCAATCTGTTGGAGCAACGCCCTAGGGTGTAGCCTAGGTTGCCCGGAAAGTAGAAATGACCATAACTTTCATACTGGTTGCAATTAATCCTTTTATACGATGGAAAAACTGTTGCATTTTTATTGCATTCTATGCGTCGGGCGTTGACTTCTAAGGCCCTACCTATTCGATCTGGTGGAGCAACACCCTACAGTGAAGCCAAGGTTGCCCGGAACGTAGATATGACCATAACCTTCACACAGGTTGCAATTATTCGATTTCTACGATGGCAAAGCAGTTGTCTTTATATTGTATTTTAAGCCTCCGGTGTTGACTTCTTAGACCCTAACTCTTCGATCTGGTGGAGCAACGCCTCAGAGTTAAGTCTAGGATGCCCGAAACGTCGAAATGATCGTTACTTTCGCACTGGTTGCAATTGGTCATGCTATACAATGGAAAAACTCTTGTATTTATACTGTTTTTTATGCTTCTGGCGTTGACTTCTAAGGCCGTAGCTATTCGATGTAGTGGAGCAACGCCCTAGAGTGAAGCCTAGGTTGCCCGGAACGTAGAAATGACCATAACTTTCACACCGGTAGCAATTATACGTTTTATACAATGGAAAAACTGTAGTATTTATTTTGTGTTTTATGCTTCGGGCGTTGACTTCTAAGGCCCTAACTATTCAATCTGTTGGAGCAACGCCCTAGGGTGAAGCCTAGGTTGCCCGGAAGGTAGAAATGACGTTAACTTTCATACTGGTTGCAATTACTCGTTTTATACGATTGAAAAACTGTTGTATTTATATTGTATTTTATGCTTCTGGCGTTGACTTCTTATTCCCTAACTATTCCATCTGGTGGAACAACGCCCTATGGTGAAGCCTAGGTTGCCCGGAACGTAAAAATGACCATAACTTTCAGACCGGTAGCAATTATTCGTTTTATACGATGGAAAAACTGTTCTATTTATTTTGTATTTTATGCTTCGGGTGTTGACTTCTAAGGCCCTAACTATTCAATCTGTTGGAGCAACGCCCTTGGGTGATGCCTAGGTTGCCCGGAACGTAGAAATGACCACAACTTTTACACTGATAGCAAATATTCCTGTTATATGATGGAAAAACTGTTGTATTTTTATTGTATTTTATGCTTCGGGTATTGACTTCTAAGGCCCTAACTATTCCATCTGGTGGAACAACGCCCTAGGGTGGAGCATAGGTTGCGCGGAACGTAGAAATGACCATAACTTTCACACCGGTAGAAATTATACGTTTTATACAATGGAAAAACGGTTCTATTTATATTGTATTTTATGCTTCGAGCGTTGACTTCTAAGGCCCTAGCTATTTCATCTGGTGAAGCAACGCCCTAGAGTAAAGCCTAGGTTGCCCGGAACGTAGATATGACCATAACCTTCACACAGGTTGCAATTATTCGATATCTACGATGGCAAAGCAGTTGTCTTTATATTGTATTTTAAGCTTCCGGTGTTGACTTCTTAGACCCTAACTCTTCGATCTGGTGGAGCAGCGCCTCAGAGTTAAGTCTAGGATGCCCGAAACGTCGAAATGATCGTTACTTTCGCACTGGTTGCAATTGGTCATGCTATACAATGGAAAAACTGTTGTATTTATACTGTATTTTATGCTTCTGGCGTTGACTTCTAAGGCCCTAGCTATTTCATCTGGTGAAGCAACGCCCTAGAGTGAAGCCTAGGTTGCCCGGAACGTAGAAATGACCATAACTTTCACACCGGTAGCAATTATACGTTTTATACAATGGAAAAACTGTAGTATTTATTTTGTGTTTTATGCTTCGGGCGTTGAATTCTAAGGCCCTAACTGTTTGATCTGGTGGAGCAATGCCCTAGAGTGAAGCCTAGGTTGCCCGGAACGTAGAAATGACCATAACTTTCACACTGGATGCTATTATTCGTTCTATACGATGGAAAAACTGTTATATTTATTATGTATCTTATGCTTCTGGCGTTGACTTCTTGGGCCCTAACAATTCGATCTGGTGGAACAACGCCCTAGAGTGACGCCTAGGTTGCCTGGAACGTACAAATGACCATCACTTTCACACGGGTTGCAATTATTCCTGTTATAGGATAGAAAGACTGTTGTATTTTTATTGTATTTTATGCTTCAGGCGTTGACTTCTGAGGCCGCAGCTATTCGATGTGGTGGAAGAACGCCATAGAGTGAAGCCTAGGTTGCCCGGAACGTAGAAATGACCATAAGTTTCATACTGGTTGCAATTATTTGTTTTATACGATGGAAAAACTGTTGTATTTATATTGTATTTTATGCTTCTGGCGTTTTCTTCTTAGGCCCTAACTATTCGATCTGGTGGAGCAATGCCTCAGAGTTAAGTCTAGGATGCCCGAAACGCCGAAATGATCATTACTTTCACGCTTGTTGAAATTATTCCTGTTATACGATGAAAAGGCTGTTGTATTTGGATTGTATTTTATGCTTCAGGCGTAGGCTTCTAAGGCCGTAGCTATTCGATATGGTGGAGCACCGCCCTAGGGTGAAGCCTAAGTTGCCCGGAACGTAGAAATGACCATAACTTTTACACTGGTAGCAATTATTCGTTTTATACAATGGAAAAACTGTTCTGTTTATTTTGTATTTTATGCTTCGGGCGTTGACTTCTAATGCACTAACTATTCGATCTGGCGGAGCAACGCCCTAGAGTGAAGCCGAGGTTTCCCGGAACGTAGAAATGACCATCACTTCCAAACTGGTTGCAATTATTCCTGTTATATGATGGAAAAACTGTTGTATTTTTATTGCATTTTATGCTTCCGGCATTGACTTCTAAGGCCCTAACTATTCAATCTGTTGGAGCAACGCCCTAGGGTGTAGCCTAGGTTGCCCGGAAAGTAGAAATGACCATAACTTTCATACTGGTTGCAATTAATCCTTTTATACGATGGAAAAACTGTTGCATTTTTATTGCATTCTATGCGTCGGGCGTTGACTTCTAAGGCCCTAACTATTCAATCTGTTGGAGCGACGCCCTAGGGTGAAGCCTGGGTTGCCCGGAACGTAGAAATGACCATAACTTTTACACTGGTAGCAATTATTCGTTTTATACAATGGAAAAACTGTTCTGTTTATTTTGTATTTTATGCTTCGGGCGTTGACTTCTAAGGCCCTACCTATTCGATCTGGTGGAGCAACACCCTACAGTGAAGCCAAGGTTGCCCGGAACGTAGATATGACCATAACCTTCACACAGGTTGCAATTATTCGATTTCTACGATGGCAAAGCAGTTGTCTTTATATTGTATTTTAAGCCTCCGGTGTTGACTTCTTAGACCCCAACTCTTCGATCTGGTGGAGCAACGCCTCAGAGTTAAGTCTAGGATGCCCGAAACGTCGAAATGATCGTTACTTTCGCACTGGTTGCAATTGGTCATGCTATACAATGGAAAAACTCTTGTATTTATACTGTTTTTTATGCTTCTGGCGTTGACTTCTAAGGCCGTAGCTATTCGATGTAGTGGAGCGACGCCCTAGAGTGAAGCCTAGGTTGCCCGGAACGTAGAAATGACCATAACTTTCACACCGGTAGCAATTATACGTTTTATACAATGGAAAAACTGTAGTATTTATTTTGTGTTTTATGCTTCGGGCGTTGACTTCTAAGGCCCTAACTATTCAATCTGTTGGAGCAACGCCCTAGGGTGAAGCCTAGGTTGCCCGGAAGGTAGAAATGACGTTAACTTTCATACTGGTTGCAATTACTCGTTTTATACCATTGAAAAACTGTTGTATTTATATTGTATTTTATGCTTCTGGCGTTGACTTCTTATGCCCTAACTATTCCATCTGGTGGTACAACGCCCTATGGTGATGCCTAGGTTGCCCGGAACGTAGAAATGACCACAACTTTTACACTGGTTGCAATTATTCGTTTTATACGATGGAAAAACTGTTGTATTTTTATTGCATTTTATGCTTCTGGCGTTCACTTCTTAGGCCCTAACTATTCGATCTGGTGGAACAACGGCCTAGGGTGAAGCCTAGGTTGCCCGGAACGTAGAAATGGCCATAACTTTACACTGGTAGCAATTATTCGTTTTATACAATGGAAAAACTGTACTATTTATTTTGTATTTAATGCTTCGGGCGTTGTCTTCTAAGGCCCTAACTATTCAATCTGTTGGAGCAACGCCCTAGGGTGAAGCCTAGGTTGCTCGGAAAGTAGAAATGACCATAAGTTTCATACTGGTTGCAATTATTCGTTTTATACGATGGAAATGCTGTTGCATTTATATTGTATTTTATGCTTCTGGCGTTGACTTCTAAGGCACTAACTATTCGATCTGGTGGAGCAACGCCCTAGAGTAAAGCCTAGGTTGCCCGGAACGTAGAATTGGCCATCACTTTCAAACTGGTTGCAATTATTCCTGTTATATGATGGAAACACTGTTGTATTTTTATTGCATCTTATGCTTCGGGCGTTGACTTATAAGGCCCTAACTATTCAATCTGTTGGAACAACGCCCTAGGGTAAAGCCCAGCTTGCGCGGAACGTAGGAATGACCATAACTTTCACACTGGTAGCAATTATTCGTTTTATACGATGGAAAAACTGTTTCATATATATCGTATTTTATGCTTCTGGCGTTGACTTCTTAGGCCCTAACTATTCGATCTGGTGGAACAACGCCCTAGGGTAAAGCTCAGATTGCGCGGAACGTAGAAATGACCATAACTTTCACACTGGTAGCAATTATTCGTTTTATACGATGGAAAAACTGTTTTATCTATTTTGTATTTAATGCTTCGGGCGTTGACTTCTAAGGCCCTAACTGTTTGATCTGGTGGAGCAACGCCCTAGAGTGAAGCCTATGTTGCCCGGAACGTAGAAATGACCATAACTTTCACACTGGTTGCTATTATACCTGTTATAGGATGGAAAGACTGTTGTATTTTTATTGTATTTTATACTTCAGGCGTTGACTTCTGAGGCCGTAGCTATTCGGTGTGGTGGAAGAACGCCATACAGTGAAGCCTAGGTTGCCCGGAACGTAGAAATGGCCATAAGTTTCATAATGGTTGCAATTATTCGTTTTATACGATGGAAAAACTGTTGTATTTATAATGTATTTTATGCATCTGGCGTTCACTTCTTAGGCCCTAACTATTCGATCTGGTAGAACGACGCCCTAGAGTGAAGCCTAGGTTGCCTGGAACGTAGAAATGACCATTACTCTCACACTGTTTGCAATTATTCGTTTTATACGGTGGAAAAACTGTTGCATCTTTATTGTATTTTATGCTTCCAGCGTTGACTTCTAAGGCCCTACCTATTCGATCAGGTGGAGCATCGCCCTAGAGTGAAGCCTAGGTTGCTCGGAATGTAGAAATGACCATAACTTTCACACTGGTTGCAATTATTCATTTTATACGATGGAAAAACTGTTGTACTTATATTGTATTTTAATCTTATGGCGTTGAATTCTAAGTCCCTAGCTATTCCATCTGGTGGAGCAACGCCCTAAAGTGAAACCTATGTTACCCGGAACGTAGAAATGACCAGTACTTTCACACTGTTTGCAATTATTCGTTTTGTACGTTGGAAAAACTGTTGTATTTTTATTGCATTTTATGCTTCGGGCATTGACTTCTAAGGCCCTACCTATTCAATCTGTTGGAGCAACGCCCTAGGGTGAAGCCTAGGTTGCCCGGAAAGTAGAAATGAACATAACTTTCACACTGGCAGCAGTTATTCGTTTTATATGATGGAAAAACTGTTGTATTTATATTGTATTTTATGCTTCGGGCGTTGACTTCTAAGGAACTAACAGTTTGATCTGGTGGAGCAACGCCCTAGAGTGAAGCCTAGGTTGCCCGTAACGTAGAAATGACCATAACTTTCACACTGGATGCTATTATTCGTTCTATGCGATGGAAAAACTGTTATATTTACATTGTATCTTATGCTTCTGGCGTTGACTTCTTAGGCCCTAACAATTCGATCTGGTGGAACAACGCCCTAGAGTGAAGCCTAGGTTGCGCGGAACGTAGAAATGACCATAACTTTCACACCGGTAGAAATTATACGTTTTATACAATGGAAAAACGGTTCTATTTATTTTGTATTTTATGCTTCGAGCGTTGACTTCTAAGGCCCTAGCTATTTCATCTGGTGAAGCAACGCCCTAGAGTAAAGCCTAGGTTGCCCGGAACGTAGATATGACCATAACCTTCACACAGGTTGCAATTATTCGATATCTACGATGGCAAAGCAGTTGTCTTTATATTGTATTTTAAGCTTCCGGTGTTGACTTCTTAGACCCTAACTCTTCGATCTGGTGGAACAGTGCCTCAGAGTTAAGTCTAGGATGCCCGAAACGTCGAAATGATCGTTACTTTCGCACTGGTTGCAATTGGTCATGCTATACAATGGAAAAACTGTTGTATTTATACTGTATTTTATGCTACTGGCGTTGACTTCTAAGGCCGTAGCTATTCGATGTGGTGGAGCAACGCCGTAGAGTGAAGCCTAGGTTGCCCGGAACGTAGAAATGACCATAACTTTCACACCGGTAGCAATTATACGTTTTATACAATGGAAAAACTGTACTATTTATTTTGTATTTTATGCTTCGGGCGTTGACTTCTAAGGCCCTAACTATTCAATCTGTTGGAGCAACGCCCTAGGGTGAAGCCTAGGTTGCCCGGAAGGTAGAAATGACGTTAACTTTCATACTGGTTGCAATTACTCGTTTTATACCATTGAAAAACTGTTGTATTTATATTGTATTTTATGCTTCTGGCGTTGACTTCTTATGCCCTAACTATTCCATCTGGTGGTACAACGCCCTATGGTGATGCCTAGGTTGCCCGGAACGTAGAAATGACCACAACTTTTACACTGGTTGCAATTATTCGTTTTATACGATGGAAAAACTGTTGTATTTTTATTGCATTTTATGCTTCGGGCGTTGACTTCTAAGGCCCTAGCTATTCGATCTAGTGGAGCAACGCCCTAGAGTGAAGCCTAGGCTGCCCGGAACGTAGAAGTGACCATCACTTTCAAACTGGTTGCAATTATTCCTGTTATAGGATGGAAAGACTGTTGTATTTTTATTGTATTTTATGCTTCGGGCGTTGAATTCTAAGGCCCTAACTGTTCGATCTGGTGGAGCAACGCCCTAGAGTGAAGCCTAGGTTGCCCGGAACGTAGAAATGACCATAAGTTTCATACTGGTTGCAATTATTTGTTTTATACAATGGAAAAACTGTTGTGTTTATATTGTATTTTAAGCTTCTGGCGTCGACTTCTAAGGCCCCAACTATTCGATCTGGTGGAGCAACGCCCTAGAGTGAAGCCTAGGTTGCCCAGAACGTAGAAATGACCATAACTTTCACACCGGTAGCAACTATTCGCTTTATACGATGGAAAAACTGATCTATTTATTTTGTATTTTATGCTTCGCGCGTTGACTTCTAAGGCCCTAACTATTCAATCTGTTGGAGCAACGCCCTATCGTGAAGCCTAGGTTGCCCGGAACGTAGAAGTGACCATCACTTTAATACTGGTTGCAATTATTCGTTTTATATGATGGAAAAACTGTTGTATTTATATTGTATTTTATGCTTCGGGCGCTGACTTCTAAGGAACTAACTGTTTGATCTGGTGGAGCAACGCCCTAGAGTGAAGCCTAGGTTGCCCGGAACGTAGAAATGACCATAACTTTCACACTGGTTGCTATTATTCGTTTTATACGATGGAAAGACTGTTATATTTACATTGTATTTTATGCTTTTAGCGATGAATTATAAGTCCCTAGAGTGATACCTAGGTTACCCGGAACATAGAAATGACCAGTACTTTCACACTGTTTGCAGTTATTCCTGTTATACGATGGAAAAACTGTTGCATCTTTATTGTATTTTATGCTTCTGGCGTTCACTTCTAAGGCCCTAACTACTCGATCAGGTGGAGTAACGCCCTAGAGTGAAGGCTACGCTCCTCGGAATGTAGAAATGACCATAACTTTCACACTGGTTGCAATTATTCATTTTATACGACGGAAAAACTGTTATACTTATTTTGTATTTTATTCTTATGGCGTTGAATTCTATGTCCCTAGCTATTCGATCTGGTGGAGCAACACCCTAGAGTGAAACCTAGGTTACCCGTAACGGAGAAATGACGAATACTTTCATACTGTTTGCAGTTATTCCTGTTATACGATGCAAAAACTTTTGCATCTTTATTGTATTTTATGCTTCTGGCGTTGACTTCTAAGGCCCTAGCTATTCGGTTTGGTGGAGCAGCGCCCTAGAGTGGAACCTAGGTTGCCCGGCAAGTAGAAATGACCATTACTTTCTCACTGTTTGCAAATATACATTAAATATGGTGGAAAATCTGTTGTATCTATGTTGTATTTTATGCTTCTGGCGTTTACTTCTGAGGCCCTAACTGTTTGATCTGGTGGAGCATCGCCCTAGAGTGAAGCCTATGTTGCCCGGAACGTAGAAATGACCATAACTTTCACACTGGTTGCTATTATTCGTTTTAGACGATGGAAAAACTGTTGTACTTATAATGTATTTTATTTTTATGGCGTTGAATTGTAAGTCCCTAGCTATTCGATCTGGTGGAGCAACGCCCTAGAGTGAAACCTATGTTACGCTGAACGTAGAAATGACCACTACTATCACACTGGTTACAAATTATTCCTGCTATACGGTGGAAAAACTGTAGTATTTTTATTGCATTTTATGCTTCGCGCGTTGACTTCTAAGGCCCTAACTATTCAATCTGTTGGAGCAACGCCCTATCGTGAAGCCTAGGTTGCCCGGAACGTAGAAGTGACCATCACTTTAATACTGGTTGCAATTATTCGTTTTATATGATGGAAAAACTGTTGTATTTATATTGCATTTTATGCTGCTGGCGTTCACTTCTTAGGCCCTAACTCTTCGATCTGGTGCAACAACGCCCTGTGGTGAACCCTAGGTTGCCCGGAACGTAGAAATGACCATAACTTTCACACTGGTTGCTATTATTCGTTTTATACGATGGAAAAGCTGCTGTATTTATACCGTATTTTATGCTTCTGGCGTTGACTTCTAAGGCACTAACTATTTGATCTGGTGGAACAACGGCCTAGGGTGAAGCCTAGGTTGGCCGGAATGTAGAAATGTCCATAACTTTCACACTGGTTGCAATTATTCCTGTTATACGATGGAAAAACTGTTGTATTTTAAATGTATTTTATGCTTTTAGCGATGAATTATTAGTCCCTAGCATTTCGATCTGGTAGAGCAACGCCCTAGAGTGACGCCTAGGTTGCTCGGAACGTAGAAATGACCATTACTTTCACACTGGTTGCAATTATTCCTGTTATACGATGGAAAAACTGTTGTATTTTAATTGTATTTTATGCTTTTAGCGATGAATTATAAGTCCCTAGCTATTCGATCTGGTGGAGCAACGCCCTAGAGTGATACCTAGGTTACCCGGAACATAGAAATGACCAGTACTTTCACACTGTTTGCAGTTATTCCTGTTATACGATGGAAAAACTGTTGCATCTTTATTGTATTTTATGCTTCTGGCGTTGACTTCTAAGGCCCTAACTACTCGATCAGGTGGAGTAACGCCCTAGAGTGAAGCCTACGTTCCTCGGAATGTAGAAATGACCATAACTTTCACACTGGTTGCAATTATTCGCTTTATACGATGGAAAAGGTGTTGTATTTATATCGTATTTTATGCTTCTGGCGTTTACTTCTAAGGCCCTAACTGTTTGATCTGGTGGAGCATCGCCCTAGAGTGAAGCCTATGTTGCCCTGAACGTAGAAATGACCATAACTTTCACACTGGTTGCTATTATTCGTTTTAGACGATGGAAAAACTGTTGTACTTATATTGTATTTTATTTTTATGGCGTTGAATTCTAAGTCCCTAGCTATTCGATCTGGTGGAGCATCGCCCTAGAGTGAAACCTATGTTACCCGGAACGTAGAAATGACCACTACTATCACACTGGTTACAAATTATTCCTGCTATACGGTGGAAAAACTGTAGCATTTTTATTGCATTTTATGCTTCGGGCATTGACTTCTAAGGCCCTAACTATTCAATCTGTTGGTGCAGCGCCCTAGGGTGGAGCCTAGGTTGCCCGGAACGTAGAAATGACCATTACTTTCACACTGTTTGCAATTATTCCTTTTATACGATGGAAAAGCTGTTGTATTTATATCGTATTTTATGCTTCAGGAGTTGACTTCTGAGGTCGTAGCTATTCGATGTGGTGGAAGAACGCCATAGAGTGAAGCCTAGGTAGCCCGGAACGTAGAAATGTCTATATCTTTCGCACTGTTTGCAATTATTCATTTTATACGATGGCAAAGCTGTTGTATTTATATTGTATTTTGTGCTTCTGGCGTTGACTTCTTAGGCCCTAACTATTCGATCTGGTGGAGCAATGCCTCAGAGATAAGTCTAGGATGCCCGAAACGCCGAAATGATCATTACTATCACGCTTGTTGCAATTATTCCTGTTATACGATGAAAAGACTGTTGTATTTTTATTGTGTTTTATGCTTCAGTCGTAGACTTCGAAGGCCGTAGCTATTCGGTATGTTGGAGCACCGCCCTAGAGTGAAGCCTAGGTTGCTCGGAACGTAGAAATGACCACTACTTTCACACTGTTTGCAATTATTCATTTAATACGATGGAAATGCTGTTGTATTTATATCGTATTTTATGCTTCGGGCGTTGATTTCTTAGGCCCTAACATTTCGATCTGGTGGAGCAACGCCCTACAGTGTAGCCTAGGTTGCCCGGAACGTAGATATGACCATAACCTTCACACAGGTTGCAATTATTCGTTTTATACTGTGTAAAGGCTGTAGTATTTATTTTGTATTTTATTCTTCTGGTGTTGAGTTCTTAGGCCCAAACTATTCGATCTGGTGGAACAACGCCGTAGAGTGAAGCCTAGGTTGCCCGGAACGTAGAAATGACCATTACATTCACATTGGTTGCAATTAATCCTGTTATGCGATGGAAAAACTGTTGTATTTTTATTTTATTCTGTGCTTCTGGCGTTTAATTCTAAGGCCCTAACTGTTTGATCTGGTGGAACAACGCCCTAGAGTGAAGCCTAGGTTGCACGGAACGTAGAAATGACCATAACTTTCACACTGGTTGCTATTATTCGTTTTATACGATGGAAAAACTGTTATATTTATATTGTATTTTATGCTTCTGGCGTTGACTTCTTAGGCCCTAACTATTCGATCTGGTGGAGCAATGCCTCAGAGATAAGTCTAGGATGCCCGGAACGTAGAATTGGCCATCACTTTCCAAATTGGTGGCAATTATTCCTGTTATATTATGGAAACACTGTTCTATTTTTATTGCATTATATGCTTCGGGCGTTGACTTCTAAGGCCCTAACTATTCAATCTGTTGGAGCAACGCCCTAGGGTGAAGCCTAGGTTGCTCGGAAAGTAGAAATGACCATAAGTTTCATTCTGGTTGCAATTATTCGTTTTATACGATGGAAAAACTGTTGTATTTATATTGTATCTTATGCTTCTGGCGTTGACTTCTAAGGCCCTAGCTGTTCGACCTAGTGGAACAACGCCCTAGAATGAAGCCTAGGTTGCCCGGAAAGGAGAAATGACCATAACTTTCACACTGGTTGCAATTATTCGTTTTATACGATGGAAACGCTGATGTATTTATATTGTACTTTATGCCTCTGGCGTTGACTTCTAAGGCCGTAGGTATTAGATGTGGTGGAGCAACGCCCTAGAGTAAAGCCTAGGGTGCTCGGAACGTAGAAATGACCATTACTTTCACACTGGTTGCAGTTATTCGTTTTATACGATGGAAAAGCTGTTGTATTTATATCGTATTTTATGCTTCTGGCGTTTACTTCTAAGGACCTAACTATTCAATCTGTTGGAGCAACGCCCTAGGGTGAAGCCTAGGTTGATAGGAAAGTAGAAATGACCAAAAGTTTCATACTGGTTGCAATTATTCGTTTCATACGATGGAAAAGCTGTTGTATTTATATTGTATTTTATGCTTCTGGCGTTGACTTCTAAGGACCTAACTATTCTATCTGGTCGAGCAACGCCCTAGAGTGAATCTTAGGTTGCTCGGAATGTAGAAATGACCATAACTTGCACATTGGTTGCAATTATTCCTTTTATACGATGGAAACGCTGTTGTAGTTATATCGTATTTTATGTTTCTCGCGTTTACTTCTAAGGACCTAACTATTCGATCTGGTGGAGCAACGCCCTAGAGTGAATCCTAGGTTGCTCGGAATGTAGAAATGACCATAACTTTCACACTTGTTGCAATTATTCGTTTTATACGATGGAAACGCTGTTGTATTTATACCGTATTTTATGCTTCTGGCGTTTACTTCTAAGGACCTAACTATTCGATCTGGTAGAGCAACGCCCTAGAGTGAATCCTAGGCTGCTCGGAATGTAGAAATGACCATAACTTTCACACTGGTTGCAATTATTCGTTTTATACGATGGAAAAGCTGTTGTATTTATATTGTATTTTATGCTTCTGGCGTTGACTTCTAAGGCACTAACTATTCGATATGGTGGTGCAACGCCCTAGAGTGAAGCCTAGGTTGCCCGGAACGTAGAATTGGCCATCACTTTCCAAATTGGTTGCAATTATTCCTGTTAAATGATGGAAACACTGTTGTATTTTTTTTTGCATTTTATGGTTCGGGCGTTGACTTCTAAGGCCCTATCTATTCAATCTGTTGGAGCAATGCCCTACAGTGAAGCCTAGGTTGCCCGGAAAGGAGAAATGACCATCACTTTCAAACTGGTTGCAATTAATGTTGTTATACGATGGAAAAACTGTTGTATTTATATCGGATTTTATGCTTCTGGCGTTGACTTCAAAGGACCTAACTATTCGATCTGGTGGAGCAACGCACGAGGGTGAATCCTAGGTTGCTCGGAATGTAGAAATGACCATAACTTTCACACTGGCTGCAATTATTCGTTTTATACGATGGAAACGCTGTTGTAGTTATATCCTATTTTATGCTTCTGGCGTTTACTTCTAAGGAGCTAACTATTCGATCTGGTGGAGCAACGCCCTATAGTGAATCCTAGGTTGCTCGGAATGTAGAAATGACCATAACTTTCACACTTGTTGCAATTATTCGTTTTATACGATGGAAACGCTGTTGTATTTATATTGTATTTTATTCTTCTGGCGTTGACTTCTAAGGCACTAACTATTCGATCTGTTGGAGCAACGCCCTAGAGTGAAGCCTAGGTTGCCCGGAACGTAGAATGGGCCATCACTTTCAAACTGTTCGCAATTATTCCTGTTATATGATGGAAACACTGTTGTATTTTTTTTGCATTTTATGGCTCGGGCGTAGAGTTCTAAGGCCCTAACTATTCAATCTGTTGGAGCAACGCCCTAGGGTGAAGCCTAGGTTGCTAGGATAGTAGAGATGACCATAAGTTTCATACTGGTTGCAATTATTCGTTTTATACGATGGAAAAGCTGTTGTATTTATATTGTATTTTATGCTTCTGGCGTTGACTTCTAAGGCACTAACTATTCGATCTGGTGAAGCAACGCCCTAGAGTGAAGCCTAGGTTGCCCGGAACGTAGAATTGGCCATCACTTTCCAAATTGGTGGCAATTATTCCTGTTATATTATGGAAACACTGTTCTATTTTTATTGCATTATATGCTTCGGGCGTTGACTTCTAAGGCCCTAACTATTCAATCTGATGGAGCAACGCCCTAGGGTGAAGCCTAGGTTGCCCGGAAAGTAGAAATGACGTTAACTTTCACACTGGTTGCTATTATTCGTTTTATACAATGGAAAAACTGTTCTATTTATTTTGTATTTTATGCTTCGGTCGTTGACTTCTAAGGCCCTAACTGTTTGATCTGGGGGAGCAACGCCCTAGAGTGAAGCCTAGGTTGCCCGGAACGTAGAAGTGACCAGAACTTTCACACTGGTTGCTATTATTCGTTCTATACGATGGAAAAACTGTTATCTTTATATTGTATCTTATGCTTCTGGCGTTGACTTCTTAGGCCCTAACAATTCGATCTGGTGGAATAACGCCCTAGAGTGAAGACTAGGTTGCCTGGAACGTACAAATGACCATCTCTTTCACACTGGTTGCAATTATTCGTTTTATACGATGGAAACACTGATGTATTTATATTGTACTTTATGCCTCTGGCGTTGACTTCTAAGGCCGTAGGTATTAGATGTGGTGGAGCAACGCCCTAGAGTAAAGCCTAGGGTGCTCGGAACGTAGAAATGACCATTACTTTCACACTGGTTGCAGTTATTCGTTTTATACGATGGAAAAGCTGTTGTATTTATATCGTATTTTATGCTTCTGGCGTTTACTTCTTAGGACCTAACTATTCGATCTGGTGGAGCAACGCCCTGGAGTGAAGCCTAGGTTGCCCGGAACGTAGAATTGGCCATCACTTCCAAACTGGTCGCAATTATTCCTGTTATATGATGGAAACACTGTTGTATTTTTTTTGCATTTTATGGCTTGGGCGTGGAGTTCTAAGGCCCTAACTATTCAATCTGTTGGAGCAACGCCCTAGGGTGAAGCCTAGGTTGCTAGGAAAGTAGAAATGACCATAAGTTTCATACTGGTTGCAATTATTCGTTTTATACGAAGGAAAAGCTGTTGTATTTATATTGTATATTATGCTTCTGGCGTTGACTTCTAAGGCACTAACTATTCCATACGGTGGAGCAACGCCCTAGAGTGAATCCTAGGTTGCTCGGAATGTAGAAATGACCATAACTTTCACACTTGTTGCAATTATTCGTTTTATACGATGGAAACGCTGTTGTATTTATATCGTATTTTATGCTTCTGGCGTTTACTTCTAAGGACCTAACAATTCGATCTGGTGGAGCAACGCCCTAGCGTGAATCCTAGGTTGCTCGGAATGTAGAAATGACCATAACTTTCACACTGGTTGCAATTATTCGTTTCATACGATGGAAACGCTGTTGTATTTATATCGGATTTTATGCTTCTGGCGTTTACTTCTAAGGACCTAACTATTCGATCTGGTGGAGCAACGCCCTAGAGTGAATCCTAGGTTCCTCGGAATGTAGAAATGACCATAACTTTCACACTGGTTGCAATTATTCGTTTTATACGATGGAAACGCTGTTGTAGTTATATTGTATTTTATGCTTCTGGCGTTGACTTCTAAGGCACTAACTATTCGATATGGTGGAGCAACGCCCTAGAGTGAAGCCTAGGTTGCCCGGAACGTAGAATTGGCCATCACTTTCCAAATTGGTTGCAATTATTCCTGTTATATGATGGAAACACTGTTGTATTTTTTTTTGCATTTTATGGTTCGGGCGTTGACTTCTAAGGCCCTACCTATTCAATCTGTTGGAGCAATGCCCTACAGTGAAGCCTAGGTTGCCCGGAAAGGAGAAATGACCATCACTTTCAAACTGGTTGCAATTAATGTTGTTATACGATGGAAAAACTGTTGTGTTTATATTGTATTTTATGCTTCTGGCGTTGACTTCTAAGGACCTAACTATTCGATCTGGTGGAGCAACGCCCTAGAGTGAATCCTAGGTAGCTCGGAATGTAGAACTGACCATAACTTTCACACTGGTTGCAATTATTCGTTTTATACGATGGAAACGCTGTTGCAGTTATATCGCATTTTATGCTTCTGGCGTATACTTCTAAGGACCTAACTATTCGATCTGGTGGAGCAACGCCCTAGAGTGAAGCCTAGGTTGCCCGAAACGTAGAATTGGCCATCACTTTCAAACTGGTCGAAATTATTCCTGTTATATGATGGAAACACTGTTGTATTTTTTTTGTATTTTATGGTTCGGGCGTAGACTTCTACGGCCGTAACTATTCGATCTGGTGGAGCAACGCCCTAGAGTGAATCCTAGGTTGCTCGGAATGTAGAAATGACCATAACTTTCACACTTGTTGGAATTATTCGTTTTATACGATGGAAACGCTGTTGTATTTATATCGCACTTTATGTTTCTGGCGTTTACTTCTAAGGACCTAACTAATCGATCTGGTGGAGCAACGCCCTAGAGTGAATCCTAGGTTGCCCGGAATTTAGAAATGACCATAACTTTCACACTGTTTGCAATTATTCGTTTTATACGATGGAAAAGCTGTTGTATTTATATTGTATTTTATGCTTCTGGCGTTGACTTCTAAGGCACTAACTATTCGATCTGTTGGAGCAACGCCCTAGAGTGAAGCCTAGGTTGCCCGGAACGTAGAATGGGCCATCACTTCCAAACTGGTCGCAATTATTCCTGTTATATGATGGAAACACTGTTGTATTTTTTTTGCATTTTATGGCTCGGGCGTAGAGTTCTAAGGCCCTAACTATTCAATCTGTTGGAGCAACGCCCTAGGGTGAAGCCTAGGTTGCTAGGATAGTAGAAATGACCATAAGTTTCATACTGGTTGCAATTATTCGTTTTATACGATGGAAAAGCTGTTGTATTTATATTGTATTTTATGCTTCTGGCGTTGACTTCTAAGGCACTAACTATTCGATCTGGTGAAGCAACGCCCTAGAGTGAAGCCTAGGTTGCCCGGAACGTAGAATTGGCCATCACTTTCCAAATTGGTGGCAATTATTCCTGTTATATTATGGAAACACTGTTCTATTTTTATTGCATTATATGCTTCGGGCGTTGACTTCTAAGGCCCTAACTATTCAATCTGTTGGAGAAACGCCCTAGGGTGAAGCCTAGGTTGCTCGGAAAGTAGAAATGACCATAAGTTTCATTCTGGTTGCAATTATTCGTTTTATACGATGGAAAAACTGTTGTATTTATATTGTATCTTATGCTTCTGGCGTTGACTTCTAAGGCCCTAGCTGTTCGACCTAGTGGGACAACGCCCTAGAATGAAGCCTAGGTTGCCCGGAAAGGAGAAATGACCATAACTTTCACACTGGTTGCAATTATTCGTTTTATACGATGGAAAAGCTGTTGTATTTATATTGTATTTTATGCTTCTGGCGTTGACTTCTAAGGACCTAACTATTCTATCTGGTGGAGCAACGCCCTAGAGTGAATCTTAGGTTGCTCGGAATGTAGAAATGACCATAACTTG